>NC_091623.1:75590863-76231801 GCF_027580195.1 Bos mutus
ATTTCTATTAGAAAACTGATTACTAAGATTTAATATTTATCCCAGCTATACTGAACGAGAATCAATCGTATCCCCACTTCGTTGCTCTAAATTTTTCTGCTATAAAAATTTCACTCTATTCCTCATGGCATTTTTATGGTAAAAATTATCATTTTGGCAGGAATAACATTTGTTAGCACATAATTTGGGGTTTATTTGGAAAAGTATAGCTGGACTAACATACGAAGTTGTTGACATTCTTGGTTTGTCCATCACTCTAATTAGAGAAAAAATAACATATGGAAGCATTTTTAGATTCATATCTTGTAAGATTTTGATCTATTTAGCTGTTTTCTTATAATAGAAACGAGGGCTTTGACTTTCATATGTACTTAATCGACCTATTCTACCCTCTATTTTTTCTTCTTTTCTCCTTTTTGGCCCTCCAATGTAGAAAGCTTAATTTTAAAAACTTGCAGTTGGGCAGACAGCTGGTCTTTGTAGAAGATTTAACACTTTGGATATTTTGAATACAGTTTTGTAGCTGCTAGAAACTGAAATATAAATAAAACAAACAAAAAAAATGTGAGTGAGAAGAACATCCCATAATGAAGCCAGATCTCTAAGGATTCTTTTTCAAGTGAAGGCATTATTTCCCTCTTGGTTTTATAGTACAAACATGGAATGCATTCATGAATCATATCAAACTGATAGAGCTCAATTTCAAGAATATATAGATACAGGATATTACCAGTAGAGAATTCAGAGTATATTGTAACTCAATGGGAACCTCTTGTGAATATTTTTTAACATTTCCGTTGTAGGAGTTTCAATAATAAATGATTTACAAATACTATCTCAATATTATATAGAGCAATAAAATCAACATGATAACACAAAGCTTCTACTTTGGCCCCAAACATTTGCCATGACATTTCCTCTGTTTCGGTTTAAATGTGGTCCTGGTGTCCCAATTTGGAACTCAGATTTGATTTTCCTATAGAAACAGTGTAAGAAATTATGATAGGTTTCACTGATTTAGTACAATTTATGAGTGAAAGTAAAACTGACACTAATTGAACATACTAAGCAATGTTTCAGGTACCACAGATGCAATTTACCATTCAGCATTCACTTTAATGCTCTTACCATAGGTAGTGCTGTTATCCCGATTGTATAGATGAAGAAACAAGTAGAACAGAAAGTTAAATAATTTGTCCAAGAGTGTCCAGTTTGCCAGAGGAGGAGATGAACTTTAATGTCAAACAGGTTGACTGGAAGGCCAATCTTGAATGCATCACTAAAACATCACCATGAGTTACAGAGGCTTTGTGTGTGTGTGTATGCTTTTTTGAGGAATATAATCATTTATTCATATAAACTGTTTCTCTGAGCAAATAGTTTCTGAAATTTTTAATATAGCCCGTGTGTTTCAGTAAGAATGGAGAAGTATATTACAAGACTTAGTACTTGGAATTGTGCTAAGTAAGCATGAGGAAAACAGATTGTCAAATGACTTTATTGAAATCTATTGGAATCTTTATCACCTGTTTTATCCCTATCCATGCACTATCTTGTTTAATGTATTGAGTGGTTGGCAATTTGTGCAAGGTTTACACAACTGCTTACTCACTGTTAGAGAAAACTAATCTTGGCTGTGCTTATTTAGGCTGTACCATTTGCAAGGAACACTTGGAAAATGAGCAGCATGACATAATGGTCATTTTGGGCAAGTTACTTAAACTCTCTATGCCTATTTCTTTATCTGTGAATGGGGACAATAGTAGTTCATTATTTGTTCAAACCTAGTTCAAGTTACTAGAATTGGTAGAGGATTAAATGAGATACTATTTGTAAAGCATTTTATAGCAGTGCCTAGTTCACAGAAAGCAAAATATTATATTTGTTTAAAACAAATAGACTTATTTTGATAACATTTAACATCAATTTTTGATAAAAGTTTTCAACAAATAAAGAAGAGACTATAAAAGGACATTTATAGACTCTTATGCTTAGCATCATAGTTAATGGTAAAAGAATGAATGTTTCTCCCTGTAAATTTGAGAATAAGACAGAAGTATTTATTCTTATTATATCTAACTAAAACTGTAATGGAGATTCCAACCAGGCAATGAAAATAAATAAAAGTATCCAGTTTAAAAGGAGGAAGAAAAACTGTCTATTTGTTGATGACATTATATCCATATTTATATCTATATACAATCCAAAAAAGTCCTACCAAAATCATTAGAACTAGTAAATATATTTAGCAAATTCATAAGATATAAGGTTAATAACTTATTATAAGAGTGCAGCAATCAATATAGTATGTTATAGCATACGCCATGTAGAGCTGTGGAACAGAATTGAGTGTCCAAAAATAAATCCTCACATTTACAATCAAAGGATTTTAACAAGGATACCAAGGCAGTTCAACAAAGAATGGTATTTTCAATAAAGAGCGCTGGGACAATTGCACATCCATAGACAAAAGAATTAAGTGGGCCCCTACCTCACACCGTATACCAAAATGAATTCACAATGGATCAAAGACCTAAATATGAGATAAACCCTCTAAGAGTCTTATAATAAAATATAAGCATAAATATTCATAGTCTTGTATGATGTAATGCTTTCTTAGATATGACAACAAAAGCCCATATTTATAAATAAAAAATAAATTGATCATCATCAAAATGAAAAATTCTGGTGACTCAGAGGACACCATCCAGAAAGTGAAATACAACTCACAGAATAGGAGAGTAGTTTGCAAATAACATATCTGTTAAGGATGTAGATAATTCCTGTAGCTCAAAAATAAAAAGAAATAACACAACTAAAAATGGACAAATAACATGAGTATATATTTTCCCGAAGAATATATAAAAATGGCAGTAAGTACATGAATATATCAGTATCATTAGACATAAGAGGATTGCAAATCAAAACCACAATGAGATATCAATTCAAAAAAGACAATAACATATTTTGACAAGGAGATAGAGAAATTAAAACCCTCATAAACTGGGAAGTATCATGTGATAGTCACTTTGGAAAGCAGTCGGGCAGTTTATCAAATGATTAAACCTAGAATTATAATGAGTTCCAGCAATTCTGCTCCTAGATAAAGGACCAATAGAAATGAAAACATATGTCCACACAAAAACTTGTATACAGATATTCAGAGTAGCAGACAATTGGTTAAATAAAATTACACAAAAAAGAATGTAATTCATCAATAAAAAATAATCTGCTGATACTCATAAGAATATGCACATTTCTCAAATAGATTATACTGAGTATAATTCAGACAAAAGAAGCCATCCTGAATGACTACATATGCATGTTCTTCTAGAACAGTCAGAGGGGCTATCAATGAATGATTGCCGGCAGCCGCACGGAAGGCTTAGTAGTCACCAGAAAAGGCCCTGAGGGCACTTTCTGAGAAGCTGGAAATTTCTTCTGTTTGAAACATTAGTTATATATATATATATGATATATTATGAAACATTAGTTATATATATCTATATATCTATCAGTCAAATTCATGAATGATACACTTTAAAATCAGTACTTTTGCATTTGTAAAGTGTTCCCTGGTGGCTCAGCTGATAAAGAATCTGCCTGCAATGCGGGAGACCTGGTTCAATCCCTGGGTTGGGAAGATCCCTTGGAGAAGGAAAAGTACCCACTGCAGTATTCTGGCCTGGAGAATTCCATGGACCATATAGTCCATGGGTTGCAAAGAGTCAGACACAACTGAGCAACTTTTGCTTCATACTTTAATAACATTGATTTTTAAAATGAAACCACAGTACACAATAAAACAAAGAAAAGGCTTAAAATCTGTGAGTTGAAAGTATATGTAGAAACTAGCTTTTAAAATTTTCTTATTTAATATATCAGGAGACTCAGGCCTTGGGATGGAAAATGCCTTTCTTAACACTAACCTAACAGGTTAGCAGACTTAGCACTACAGCTGAATTCTGACATTTTTCATGGCTGTGTACAAAATGCAGGTGATATTGCTAGGTTATAACTCAGTTCATGTTTTTTAGGGTGCAAGTGTTATATCCATTCATCAAGATTTAGAGGGAAATGAAGGCAGAATTAGAAACTTTATCCAGTTTTATTATAAATATACCAGAAAGTATGTATAGGGCATATGAATATGAATATATGGAAAGAAGTTCTCACATTTCTATCTAGACGGGCTGAGAAAATGTTTAGGGCTTGCCTCCACAGGTTCCATACAATTGATGACACAGAGTAGGAGAATATGAAAAGAGGATATATTTCTCCAAAAATATAGTTTTATCATAAATATAGTTGAGATTAAATTTTCCTATAGATTAGAATGTCATAAGCACTAATATTTTAAAAATAGTGATATTAGGAAAAATACAAAATCTTACTATAAACAAAAATATTAAGTAAGTTTCAGTTCTGAAAGTAAGATATTCATAGAACAGTAAGAATTAATTTAATTCAGGCTTGTTTTGGTATTATGATAATTTATGAGCTGAAAGTATTAGATGTCTAAAACAATTCTGAAGCTAGAGCTCCATAAAGGATATGGTACTTTCCTTTTTTACAAGATTATTTTCTTTGACATACATTTAATTAGCTCTCTGATTCTCAGAATATTTACATACTACTTCTATTTTGACCCAGTCTAACTATATAAGAATTTAAATGTTAGACATAGGAAGTAAGAGTAAAGATACCTTTGGGGTATGTTTGTGAAAAGAAGGAAGGAAAGGAGGGAAGAAGGAATATGAATGGAAAAAAGGACAAGATTAAGTCTAAATGGACACAGAGATTCCTTCCAAAAAAAAGTGGACAGATCAGTTTTGCTTAGTTCAGTGCCTTTTCTAAAATATACCAAAATAAGCATATGCTATTTATAATTTAAAGAGATGAATTAATACACTGAAAGATGAGATAGTATGACTAATGAAGAGGAAAAAGAAAACATTTGAATTGCCTTTGTGCCCTGAATAACTGTATGGCTTTAGAACCTTGGGTAGAATTAATTATGTTACTACCACTAACTCCAGTCTTGTCAGAACATTTTCAGTGGAATGCTACCTGCTGTCAGTTATGTACTGACGTGACAGAGGGCAAAGAAGAAACAGACAAAGCCTCAAGAAGGAGGGTGGTTTTGCTCCAGCTGCTGGTCTCTTCTCTGCTACATCCTGCCCAAAGCTTTCTTTCCCAAGGCCTGAGAGAAGGGCCTGGAGAGGCTACCAGGAGCAATGCATACACTGTTCTATGTGAGGTAGTATCCTTGACAAAGAAAGGGGGTTTTGTCCTGCTGAAGTTGTTTCTATTCTGAAAAGTTAGGAAATTATTTATTTAATATGATCAGTGACTAAAAATCTATTCGTATAAACAGTGTAGTGATTTCTCTATCACCATAAAAGCCTAGAATACTTTAGCACAAATCCCAAGCAAAGTCAGCCTGAATGATATTTTTGTTTGCTTTAATTATTGACAGTATATCTATATCTAGAACAGATCTATTACCTATACTATAAGTGGATTACATTACTAGAACATAAGTTTTGCTTCTCACTGTGAATGTCTCAGAGTTAGGAAAACATTTTCACCTGTACAATGGAGAGAAAAAACTAGTTTCTGAAATTACAAATGAAAAGGTAATTGTTGTGGAAAAGTACTCAAAATACTACCATCTCTCTCTCTCTTTTTGATGATTAACAGCTTCTTAAAAAAGGGAGTAACTTGACTCATGCCAACTGCTGCTGCCGCTAAGTTGCTTCAGTGGTGTCTGACTCTGTGCGACCCCATAGACGGCAGCCCACCAGGCTGCCCCATCCCTGGGATTCTCCAGGCAAGAACACTGGAGTGGGTTGCCATTTCCTTCCCCAATGCATGAAAATGAAAAGTGAAAGTGAAGTCGCTCAGTCGTGTCCGACTCCTAGCGACCCCATGGACTGCAGCCTACCAGGCTCCTCTGTCCATGGGATTTTCCAGGCAAGAGTACTGGAGTGGGGTGCCATTGCCTTCTTTGTGACTCATGCCAACTACCTGTACATAATCTGATGAGAAACAGAGATGGCAGGCTCCTTCTGTTTTCTTTTTCCCATTGAATTAGAACTACTGGGAGTCTTGAAATATCAGACTGATTTATTTTGCCTAAGTGAATCTGTAATGTTTACTCCAAATGTCATGTAATTTCATTTGGGGTTTTCTTGAGCCGTGAACTGCTGAATGAGTCTATTAAGCTGGGTCACTTTGCTGTGAGTTTACTAGCTAGAACACAATAAGAGAGACACCCAAATAGTGATAGAATCATGAGAGGGTTGGAGGCACTGCCGATGCAAGAACCCAGTTTTGGCGTTCTTGTTAAAATGCCTGAGCCAAATGCTTATGCTGCCTGGAGCCTGCTTGTTTTGCAAACTGTCGCATACTCTTTTAGATGACATTACATATGGAGCCATAAACTCAATCTAGCAATTTATTGGCTCCAGTTTTTCTTCCAGCAATATCAATCTCTTGTGAATATTTGAAATTTAATCTCTTTGGATGTTCAATAGCAAGTGGTAGCCCTAATCATTTAGTTTGTCTGGCATCAGAGAGGAGATAAAAGGTTGATGTTAAACAGGAGATGCTAGGAGAGAGAAATCGTTGAAGTTGTTTGCCTGTGACCATCAGCAAATGAGACTTTGTTCCCTTTTCAGGGTCTACTAATATGGTAGCTCTTTAGTGTCACTGCCAGGAAAGGAGAGTATGAGACCCCTATGTTTTTCTAGCTTCAAAATCACTAGGGAAGTTGAAGTTGTAAATTAAAAATCAGATTTAAATTTTATTCTGCTCAAATTTTGAGCCTCTGATGAATGAAAAACATATGCTTTATCCAAAGTTGTTTACTTGGCATGATGTGTGTTTAGTTACTTAGAAATTAAGACTCTGTTTGAGCTAGATGCAGTATGATATTTCAGTAGTCCGTTTGAGACCCAAAGTCATGTACCATCAAAATGTTTTAAATGATGGTGAGATTCATAGATCAACCAGTAAAGATATATTCAACCCATTACAGACATTGTGGCTAGAATCTTGCTATCACATCTTGAACCTGACTGTAAAGATTATATTTCCATAGAAAATGCACTTACAGATCCAAACTGAGTTGACTGGAAAGTCATCTCTGCTAACGCCTTCAATAAGGGGAGTGATGAGCTGAATAAAATTTAAATCTGATTTTTTATTTACAACTTTAGCTTTCCTAGTGATTTTGAAGCTAGAAAAATATAAGGGTGTCATACTCTCCTTTCTTGGCAGTGACACTATAGAGCCACTATATTCCAAAGTAAGACCCTGGAAGGGGAACAAAGTCTCATTTGCTGATGGTCACAGGCAAACAACCTCAACGATTTCTCTCTCCTAGCATTTCTTGTTTAGCATCAGCCTTTTCTCTTCTCTCTGATGACAGACAAATTAAATGGTCATAGCATTTCTTTCAAGGAGCAAGTGTCTTTTATTTTTCACGGCTGCAGTCACCATCTGTGATTTTGGATCCCAAGAAAATAAAATCTGTCACTGTTTCCATTGTTTCTGCTAAAAGCTATGATAAACCTAGACAGCATATTAAAAAGCAGAGGCCAAGAAAGGTCTGTCTAGTTAAAGCTATGGTTTTTCCAGTAGTCATGTATGGATGTGAGAAAGAAAGCTGAGTGCCAAAGAATTGATGTTTTCTGAAGACTCTTGAGAGTTCCTTGGACTGCAAGGAGATCCAACCAGTCAGTCCTAAAGGAAGTCAGTCCTGAATATCATTGGAAGGACTGATGCTGAAGCTGAAGCTCCAATACTTTTGCTACCTGATGCAAAGAACTGACTCATTGGAAAAGACCCTGATGCTGGGAAATATTGAAGGCAGGACGAGAAGGGGACAACAGAGAATGAGATAGTTGGATGGCATCACTGACTCGATGGACATGGGTTTGGGTGGACTCTGGAAGTTGGTGATGGACAGGGAGGCCTGGTGTGCTACAGTCCATGGGGTCGCAAAAAGTCGGACATGACTGAACAACAGAACTAACTAATAGGTCACTGGTGGCAGCTACCACAGTTGGGGCAGGGTGAGTGGCTCACAGGCAGGGAGTGATGGCTAGGCTTGGGTAGTAAGGATGTGTGAGAAAAGTATCCATCTACAGACAGACAGCAGTAGGAGGCTGCCCAGTTCAGCTCACAATCCAGTGCTTAGATTTCTTTTCTCAGGCATGAAGTATTTGCTCAGGCTGGGATCAGCATGGATTTACAGCCTCTCACCTGTTTCCTATCCTGTTCACCTCTCATTAGCTTCCCTGGTGACTCAGACAGTAAAGAATCTGCCTGTAATGCAGGAGACCTGGGTTCAATCCCTGGGTTAGAAAGATATCCTGGAGAAGGTAATGGCACCCCACTCCTGTATTCTTGCCTGGAGAATTCCATGGACAGAGGGGTCTGGTGGGCTACAGTCCATGGGGTTGCACAAAAGTCAGACATTACTGAGTGACTAACACACACCTGTTTTCTATAGATTAAAAAAAAATTCTTCAAAAATACATATTTCTGTGATTCTATAACATTTCTTCATTTAGGGCTGCCCTGGAATGATACTCCAAAAACTGATTTTACATCTTACAATGGGGAAAAGACAGTCTCGTCAGTAATTAACGTTTGGAATTTGGACAGCCACATGTAAATCGATGTAGTTAGAACACAGAACACTTCCTTACATCAGGCAAAAATAAACTCAAAATGGCTTAAAGATTTAAATTTAAGATGTGACACCATAGAACTCCTAGAAGAAAACATAGGCAAAACATTCTCTGACATAAACAGTACTGATGTGTTGTTAGGTTAGTCTCTGAAGGCAATAGAAATAAAAGTAAAAATAAAGAAATGGGACCTAACCAGACTTAGAAGTTTTTGTACAACAAGGGAAACCATAAACAAAATGCAAAGACAATCTTTGCACTGGGAGAAAATGTTTGCAAATGATATGATAGACAAAGGCTTAATTTCCAAAATATAGAAACAGCTTATACAATTCAATAATTTTAAAAATCCAATTGAAAAATGAACAGAAAAACTAAACAGACATACAGATGGCCAATAGGCACATGAAAAGATGCTCAACATCACTAATATTAGAAAAATGCAAATCAGAACTACAATGAAGTACCACTTCACACAAATCAGAATGACTATCATTAAAATGTCTATAAATAATACATGCTAAAGAGGATGTGGAGAGAAGGGAAGCCTCTTACACTGTTGGTGGGACTGTAAATTGGTGCAGCCACTAGGGAAAATGGTATGAAAGTTCCTCAAAAATCTAAGAGTTGCCATATGATCCGGCAATCTCACTGCTGAGTCTATACCAGACAAAATTATAATTAGAAAAGATACATGCACCCTTATATTCATAGCAGCACTATTTACAATAGCGAAGATATGGAAACAACCCAACTTTCCATCAATAGATGAATGGATAATGAAGATGTGACTCTCTCTTTATATATGTATGCACACACACTTATACATACTGTGGGATACTACTCAGTCATGAAAAATGAAATAATGCCATTTCAGCAACATGGGCGGACCTAGAGATTATCAGACTAAGAAAAGTGGGTCAGAAGGAGAATGGCAAATACCCTAAAATACACTCATTTTAATGTGAAATCTAAAATATGACACAAATGAACACATCTACAAAACAGAAAGAGTCTCACAGACTTTGAGAACAGATTTGTAGTTGCCAGGGGTAAAGGTCATAAGGGAAGGGAGGTTTGGAGTTTGGGATTAGCAGATGCAAATTATTATATATAGGACAGATAAACAACAGGGTCCTACTGGAATTATATTCAATATCCTGTGATAAACCATAATGTAAAGAATGTGAAAAAAATATATATGTATAACTACATTACTTTGCTGTACAGCAGATATTAATACAACATTGTACATGAACTATACTTCAATAGAATTTTTTAGAAAGTTTATATTTCATTAGAAAAGACATACGTATAAACAAAGATATGCAGTGATAATGCATTCTAAACATTGTAAGAGAAATGACCATAGGCTATTTATCTGTTTCCTATTACTGCTAAAAAAAAAAACACACAAACTCAGTGACCTAACTGAGTTAAAATTTATTCTAAATTTATTCTCTTATGGTTCTAAAATCCATATTAAAGTCCTACAATCAAAACACTGACAGAGTGCATTCTTTACGTAGATCATTGGGAAAGTCCATTTCCTTGACTTTTCTAGCTTCTAAAATCTGCCTGCATTCCTTTGCTTGTAGCTCTACTCTCCATCTTTAAAGCCAGCAGCATGGCATCTTCCAGTTTCACTCTGTCTTCCTGCTTCTATCATCGCATTACTTTTTCTGACTCTGACCATCCTGCTGCTGCTAAGTCGCGTCAGTCGTGTCGGATTCTGTGCGACCCCATAGATGGCTCCCCCATCCCTGGGATTCTCCTGGCAAGAACACTGGAGTGGGTTGCCATTTCCTTCTCCAATGCATGAAAGTGAAAAGTGAAAGTGAAATCGCTCAGTCGTGTCCGACTCCTAGCGACCCCATGGACTGCAACCTACCAGGCTCCTCCGTCCATGGGACTTTTCAGACTCTCGTGATTATATTGGGATCACCTGGGCACTTGGAATTTGGACTTTAATGTTTTGTGGGGAAACAGTAACTAATGTACCACAGCTATAGTGGAGTTCAGAGGAATGGTATTTTGCATTTTAGGAGTGGGTGGATGTAGGATATTAGAGGAGACTTCTTTGAAGTATTACTGTTTAAGTCGAGATTTGGCCATTGAGTAAATACTCGCTTGTGAACACAAGGTATCCAGCAGTGGGCAGTGTGAAAAATTCTCACTGGGAAGACAGAGAAAAAGTAATGCTCAGAGAACTGCGAGTAGTTTGGCTTGCCTAAAAGATAATTTTGAGGGGACAATTCCCACAGGGATAAAACCGGAAGTAGATGCTTGGATGTTTATACAGAAGCTTATGTTCCAAAATACGGTGTCTAGAGTGAGACTGGCACTCTGCCTTGTGAACTCTGGTCAACTTGAGTTCCTGAGCTCTCAGTTATGTTTTCTAATTCAGGGAAACCAGTGGCATCTACTTGTGTCCGCTCTGTCGGCATTGCAACCCAGAAGTTTTTCCAGGTAGTAAGCTGCTGCCTTTGTTTTGTTGCCTATATCTCATTTATTCCCCATCTCAAGAGTCCCTGTCCTCCGTTGCCACATATCTGATACATTGAGTTCTGATGTTTGAAAAATAATTAAGAAATAAATTTCATAGTGCTGTAATGTCTGCTCTAGCTGAGACTGAACTTCCTTGCCCCATTAAAAAAATAATAATGATGATGGACTCTGTGGGAGAGGGAGAGGGTGGGAAGATTTGGGAGAATGGCATTGAAACATGTGAAATGTCATGTATGAAATGAGATGCCAGTCCAGGTTCAATGCACGATGCTGGATGCTTGGGGCTGGTGCACTGGGACGACCCAGAGGGATGGTATGGGGAGGGAGAAGGGAGGAGGGTTCAGGATGGGGAACACATGTATAATTTTTTTTTAATTAAAATTGAATAAAAAAAAAAAAAGAATAATGATGAGAGCAAAGACGTAGCTGAGTTCACCTTTGAGGGCAGAATTCCTTTATTTTAGGAAAAACAGCTTAATGGACTTTTCCATTACGCTAATTAAACCAGAGGCATTGGCAATTTCAAGAAAATGAAGATGTAAAAAGGTGTTTGTGTTGCATCTATAAACAATCTATTTTTAGAAACAAATAACTTTATTCTGTGAGGGCCTCAGTGTGGTTGAAGGTCTAGACTTCAAGGTGAGGAGGCTCATTGAGTCATAGCCCCAGATTTGTCTGTTAGTGATCCCTATAGGGTTTAATAAACTAGGGGTTCAGAAGTAAGATATTAAGGAAGTATCTTGACCTGTGAATTCTGATCATAATTCCAATTTTCCTTCCTGAGGTTCAATTTCCTCCTTTTATCTTGAAGTGTCAGGGAAGTTTTATTAAACTTCTCAATCAAGTCTTACTTTAAATCTAGACTGATCGAAGTTTAGGGAGACATCTGTGTCTAAATTTGGGTAAAATGATACAGAAGGAATGATGGCAGTCTGGGATGACCGGTGTATGAGGTCAAGACACGATTGACAGGGAATCTCTTAATAGGTGTCTTCAGGAAGACCAGTGGTGGAAAGGACAAGCTACACCTTCTTGTGTTTATGCATGTTGAGTAAATTCCATGAGGATTCCTGGAAATATGTGGAGAGGGAAATCCAAAGTTGGATTTCCTATGGAGTCTGATGAGAGCTTGCACTATTTTTATTAAGGGAAATGCCTGGAGACCTACATCTCTATTAACATACCCACCAAACAATAAGTAATGTGGCTTAAATATGAATTCCAATCTTCTTATTGGTGAAAGCAATCCATGTATGGCTAAAGAGTCTTTGTCTTCAATTTATCCAGATGCTGTTTTTTGATTATCATTTTTTTTTCAGGTCATTACCTAATAGTCTTGATTCTATATTCAGTTCAGTCCAGTTGCTCAGTTGTGTCAGACATTTTGCAGTCCTGTGGACTGCAGCATGCCAGGCTTTCCTGTGCATCACCAATTCTTAGAGCTTGCTCAAACTCATGTCCATCGAGCTGGTGATACCATCCAACCATCTCATCCTCTGGCACCCCTTCTCTTCCTGCCTTCAGTCTTGCCCAGCATAAGGGTATTTTCTATGGAGTCAGTTCTTTGCATCAGGTGGTGAAAGTATTGGAGCTTCATCTTCAGCATAAGTCCTATGTTACCATACTTCTTTTACTAAGCAGCATCAGAGTCATCACTTTCTTGATTTAGAGTGTTTCTCAGCTCAGTTCAGCCGCTCAGTCATGTCCGACTCTTTCTGACCCCATGAATCACAGCACACCAGGCCTTCCTGTCCATCACCAACTCCCGGAGTCTACTCAAACTCATGTCCATCGAGTCGGTGATGCCATCCAGCCATCTCATCCTCTGTTGTCCCCTTCTCTTCCTGCCTCCAATCCCTCCCAGCATCAGGGTCTTTTCCAATGAGTCAACTCTCCACATGAGGCGGCCAAAGTGTTGGAGTTTCAGCTTTAGCATCAGTCCTTCCAATGAACACCCAGGACTGATCTCCTTTAGGATGGACTGGTTGGATCTCCTTGCAGTCCAAGGGACTCCCAAGAGTCTTCTCCAACACCACAGTTCAAAAGCATCAATTCTTTGGTGCTCAGCTTTCTTCACAGTCCAACTCTCACATCCATATATGACCACAGAAAAAACCATAGCCTTGACTAGATGGACCTTTGTTGACAAAGTAATGTCTTTGCTTTTGAATATGCTGTCTAGGTTGGTCATAACTTTCCTTCCAAGGAGTTAGTGTCTTTTAATTTCATGGCTGCAGTCACCATCTGCAGTGATTTTGGAGCCCCCCAAAATAAAGTCTGACACTGTTTCCACTGTTTCCCCATCTATTTCCCATGAAGTGATGGGACCAGATAGGACTTACTTTTCTGAATGTTGAGCTTTAAGCCAATTTTTTCACTCTCCTCTTTCAGTTTCATCGAGGCTTTTTAGTTCCTCTTCACTTTCTGCCATAAGGGTGGTGTCATCTGCATATCTGAGGTTGTTGGTATTTCTCCCAATTTGATTCCAGCTTGTGCCTCTTCCAGCCCAGCGTTTCTCGTGATGTACTCTGCATAGACGTTAAATAAGCAGGGTAACAGTATACAGCCTTGACATACTCCTTTTCCTATTTGGAACCAGTCTGTTGTTCCATGTCCAGTTCTAAGTGTTGCTTCCTGATCTGCATATAAGTTTCTCAAGAGACAGGTCAGGTGGTCTGGTATGCCCATCTCTTTCAGAATTTTCCACAGTTTATTGTGACCCACACAGTCAAAGGCTTTGGCATAGTCAATAAAGCAGAAGTAGATGTTTTTCTGGAACTCTCTTGCTTTTTTGATGATCCAGCGGATGTTGGCAATTTAATCTCTGGTTCCTCTGCTTTTTCTAAAGCCAGCCTGAACATCTGGAAGTTCACAGTTTACATATTGCTGAAGCCTGGCTTGGAGAATTTTGAGCATAACTTTACTAGTGTGTGAGATGAGTGCAATTGTGCAGTAGTTTGAGCATTCTTTGGCATTGCCTTTCTTTGGGATTGGAATGAAAACTGACCTTTTCCTGTCCTGTGGCCACTGCTGAGTTTCCAAATTTGCTGGCATATTGAGTGCAGCACTTTCACAGCATCATCTTTCAGGATTTGAAATAGCTCAACTGGAATTTCATCACCTCCACAAGCTTTGTTCATAGTAATGCTTTCTAAGGCCCACTTGACTTCACATTCCAGGATGTCTGGCTCTAGGTGAGTGATCACACCATCGTGATTATCTGGGTCATGAAGCTCTTTTTTGTACAGTTCTTCTGTGTATTTTTGCCACCTCGTCTTAATATCTTCTGCTTCTGTTTCTAGTAACAGCTTAAAATTTTTAATCACCCTGAATAAATTTTTTGCATATCAGACTTTAAGTATGGAGCCTTTATAAACTGTATATTTATGGTTATGGCTACTGCTGGATTTAAATTTGTTATTGAACAGATTTGTATGGTTTGGGAATTTAATGATATCCCCTCTTCTCTATCATTACCTATAAATATTTATTGTAGCTCGGTCAGAAATGACTGATTTGTTCTGTGACAATGGAAGTAGTTTTATAGAATTTTTTGTGGTACCTTGTAGAAATAATATCTTCCAGGATTAGCATTATTTTTTGGTATAAAGAGAATCACTAATTCCATATTACTTTGTTGCAACAGTATCAACATATCCAATAACCTCAGTGTAATGCTTATATGTGATTTGTAATTTCTTCTAGCTAACAAAATCACTGGGTTTAATGCTAGCAATAGCTATAGAAGGATGCTATCTCTAATAACCTTTGCATGATTTTTTAATGCCGCTGCTGCTTTATGTCATTCAGAAAAGCATGCTGGCAGTGAAATTTTTCTCTAAGGTGAAAGTGCCAGTGACCTCTTTCCTTTCCAAATAATGTTTCTTATAAGAGGAATGTATAATTTCTACTTTGCAACTTCTCTGACACTGCTTAACCTACTACAGTTTGCTTTCTGACACTTCCATTCCGTGAAAAGAGCACCCAACAATATCAACCACAACAGACTAATTGCAAAATCTGTCATTTTATACTTGTTTCTGTATTTGACATCTCAAACACATCTGACACTATTGTACACTTTGTCCTTCTTGCAACTCTCTCCTCTTCTATTGAACCATTCTTTTATTTTTATTCTATATTTTGAGTAATTCCTCTCTGATATCTACACAGTTCTTACAAATTCATGTGCCATAGACAGTGTCTCTTCTTATCCTGTCTTAATCTGCTTGCTTTACTGTAACAGAATTCCGTAAACTAGGTGGTTTATAAACAACAGAAATTTATTTCTCACAGTTCAGGAGGCTGGAAGTCTGAGTTCAAGGTGACAGCAGGCCAGCATTTTTTCTTCTGGACTGAAAACTTTTCACTGTATCCTCTTATGGTGGAGTGGGGCAGGGAGCCCCTCCAGATTTCTGTAATAGAGGCACTAATCCCATGAATGAGGACAGAGCCTCCTGACCTACCTACCCCCCAAAGGCCCCACATGCCAAGTCCATCACACTGGGCATTAGGTTTCTAATATATGTATTTTGTGGGTACACATACGTTCAGTCCATAGCACGCAAGGGTCTACCACAATCTTTATGCCCATGTTTTCTAGATCTGTACCTCTCATTCAAACATTCTTCTTTGAATTCCAGAGCAGACTATTTATTTGCAGTTTTTATCACTCTTGATGCAGAATCTTATCAATATGGATTTTATTAACCCTCTTCCTAAGCCCAACACTATTCACCCAACCCTGATGGTCAGAAAGATTGAGGGCAGGTGGAGAAGATAGTGACAAAGGATGAGGTGGTCAGCTGGCATCACCAATTCAATAGACATGAGTTTGAGTGATCCCTGGGAGATAGGGCAGCATGGTGTGCTGTAGTTCATAGTGTCGCAAAGACTCAGACATGACCTAGGGACTGAGTAACACCAAATTCACCCAAAATCCAACTTAAAACATTAGAATTTATGTGCTATAGAGAGCAGATCCTGACACAAGGACTAAAGTATTAGCACTTTATTTGAGAAATGCAAGTCCAGGATGGTGAGGATGAGGACAAAAGGAGCACAAGGTAAGGAAATATGTAAACCAAGTGATGAGAGGCATTGTTAGGTTGATACCTTCTTTGCAACAGACTAGAAAGGGGGATAGCAAATCCTTCATAAAGTGTGTTTCCTGGGCCTGCAGAACTTCTCTGATTATGTTGCAAGTTGAAGTCATGCCTTGAAGTGCTCTACAGAAGAGAGAACAGAGGAGGAATTTAAACACCTGATTCTCTCCATAGTTTCCCATATTCTATTGCTCAGTATTCACACTCCGAGGAACTAACTTTCAGACTGGATCATTTAAGTTCTTGGTGGTCAGTCAAGAAATCACGTTTCCTCCTCAGGTGGAACACTAACCCAGGGAGAAAGGAAGTAGGTTATTAAGGAACTCTGAAAAAATTCACGTGTCAGCATCATCCCAATCTTTTCTGAATTTATTTCTGTATCTCAATCTCTTGTTGTTTTTCAGTTGCAAGGTCACATCCTACTCTTTGTGACCCCTTGGACTGTAGCACACTAGGCTTCCCTATCCTTCACTATCTCCCAGAGTTTGCTCAAACTCATGTCCATTGAGTCTATGATGCCAGCTAAACATCTTGCCCTCTGTTGGCCCCTTCTCCTCATGCCCTAAATCTTTCCCAGAATCAGGGTTTTTTCCGATGAGTCAGCTCTCTGCATCATGCATCCAAAGTACTGGAGCTTCAACTTAAGTATCAGTATTTTCAATGAATGTTCAGGACTGATTTTCTTTAGGATTGACTGGTTTGATCTCCTTGCAGTCCAGGGGAATCTCAAGAGTCTTATTCAGCACCACAGTTCAAAAGCATCAGTTCTTCAGTGCTCAGCCTTCTTTACGGTCCAACTCTCACATCCGGTACATGACTCCTGGAAAAACCATAGCTTTGGCTATATGGGCCTTTGTTGGCAAAGTGATATGTCTGCTTTTTAATATGCTGTCTAGGTTTGTCATAGCTATCCTTCCAAGGAGCAAGCATCACCATCAGTTATTTATTCACAGCAAATATCCTTTGAACTATTCTTATGTATCAGACATTAAACTATGTTCTGATGATGCAAAAGTTAATAGAACAAGCAAAAATCCACCTCTTAGAACCCATATTCGAATAGCAGAGATAGGCAATAAAGTAATACATAAAATACATAAAATGATGGCTAGTCAGAAGTACCCAAAAGGATTAATTAGAGAAGAGTGATAAGAACTCTTTGGGGTTACAATTTTAGATAGGATAAAGAGGTGACTTTTGAGTAAAGGCCTAAAGAAAGTAATGAAGCATGTCATCTTGGGGGAAAACCAGATCAGGCACAAAGGAAAGTAATTGCAATGACCTTGAAGGATAAGGAGACCTGGAGTGCTTGAGGAGTGACAGAAAACAAGGAAAGCTGGAATAGTTAATAAGGGCAGAAGAGTAGAAAATGAGATTAAAAATATAGTAAAAGACCCAACTATAGGGACATGGAGACCACTGTATGACTTTGGAACAGGAAGCCAAGGAAACATTTTAAGTGGAAAGCAAAGAATGGCTTGCACTGTTAAATTGAGAGTACACAGTAAAAGGGCAAAGATCAAAGCTAGGAGACTACTTAGGCTACTGTAATAATCTAATGTGAGGTGATATTGGCTTGTTTAGGATTGTGGTGATGAAGGTGATGAAAAGGTAGTTAAATTCTCCATATATTTAAATAATACAGCTGAGAGTTGAGTATGAGAATTTGGCATAAGCAATTGACATGGAAAGACAGGGGGTGGGATTGGGAAAGAGTATAAGGAGGTCAGTTTGGGGCATGCTAAGTTTGAGATGACCATGAGTTACCCAAGTAGGAATGTCAAGTACACAGTTGGATAATTGAGTCTGGACTTCAGGGAAAGGTCTTTGCTAGAGAGAAACATTTAAGAATGACTATCATGGAGATGGTAGTTAAATCCATACAATTGGATGGCTTCCTTTCTTAACTCAGAGTGAAAGCCAAAATCCTGTAATCACCAAGGAAGAAGTCATAAATAGAGAATGTTTACAGACAAGAGACATTTTGGAATCTAAAGATTAAAGATTTGAAGGAACCAGAGAAAAGACTGAGAAAGTGTTAGTCTCTCAGTGGAGTCTGACTTTGCGTCCCATGGACTGTGGCCCTTGGGCTCCTCTGTCCATGGGATTCTCCAGGCAATAATACTGGAGTGGGTTGCCATTTCCTTCTCTGGGGATCTTCCCAACCCAGGGATCAAACCCTGGTCTCCTACATTGCAGACAGATTCTTTACCATCTGAGGCACCAGGGAAGCAAGAATGAGAGGAACTGCCAATCAAGTAGTGTTAATTGCTCAGTCATGTCTAACTCTTTGTGACCCCATGGACTGTAGCCTACCGTAGCCTACCAGGCTCCTCTTCAAGGCAAGAATATTGGAGTGGGTAGCCATTCAACAAAACCAAAGATCAGTGTCCTAGGATAGTGATTAAGGCAAGTTAGTCTTAAGTAATAAAATGACAACAAATATTTAATGGTTGAAACACAGCAGAGATTTGTTTTTCCATTACCTAATGATTTAAGCCACATGTCCTGGAATAGGGAATGCCTTTCTTACATGAAATGAGTCAGCTATTCAGGATTTCACTAACTTATGCCTGGTGCCACCATCCCCTGGGGATTCACTGTTATTTTCAGTTAACAGTTTAGGAATATTGCTAGAGAATCTATATCCACTTCTTACTTTACTGGACTTGGAAATGGTATGTACCTTTTCCACTTATGCTTCCGTATCTTATTACTCAGTCTTATGGTCACACCTACCTGCAAGTGAGGTTTGGAAATGTGGTATTGCTATGTGTACCATAATAAGAAATAGATTTTTTTTTAATGTATGAATAGCTAGCAGTCCATGTCATCACCAATGTAGAAATTTTTCCAAGTTGCCACTCTCTGAATTTTAATTTTCCTTCAATTGCTGTTTTCCCAAAATGGAGTAATTGACAGCATTTATTTTGTATCCCTGATGGCTTTCACATTGACTAGGCACTTAGAAGTTCAACAAATATTGTTGAGTATAAAGGTGAAGGCATTCAAGTTGGAAGATGTTTATAGTTTACAAAATAAATGAGTAATCAAGTACAGTCTCCATTTCTTTGGGTAACGTGAGGCTCAGAGAAGTGTCTGGCTAAAACCCACATAGCTAGTAGGTAATGGATTTGGCCCTTAAACTCAGGTTCTCTGATTTCAGGAATATGAATAACTTTGATCGTGCTTCTCTGTTTTGATTCAGTTGCAGGAAACCTAAAGTGAAAATGAAATATTTAAATAGCTAACTCTGAGGTGTAATTTAGTGAGAGTTTTACTCTACCCTCTATATAAGTATTGATCTTGGATTATGACACAGACAATGAGCTATTCTGTTTCTCTAATGACATTATGTTGAGCGGAGAGTCTGGTGGCACAGACATTGGCATTAAAATTTAAAATTACTGAGGCAAGCTGGAAAAGAAAACAAATGAAATTCAGCAGGGACAATTCAATTAAAGGACTACAGTGTAGAAGGAGGAAGAATATAAACAGAGAAATAATCTTAAAACAAAATAGAATGCAATGCCTAATAAGAGAGGTTCATGTGAAGTGTCAGGAAAGCTCAGTGGAGAAAAACTACATCTCACCTTGATTCAAGTCATGTTATGCTAAAGTCGCTTCTGTTGTGTCTGACTCTTTGCAACCCCAAGGACTGTAGCCCACCAAACTCTTCTGTCCATGGCATTCTCCAGGCAAGAATACTGGAGGGGGTTGCCATGCCCTTCTCCAGGGGATCTTCCCCACCCAGGGATTGAGCCCGAGTCTCATGTGTCTCCTGCATTGCAGGTGGATTCTTCACTACTGAGCTACCGGGGAAGGCCCCTGATTCAAGTCAAGGCTGCAGCAAATGTTGTGCTACTGGAGGAGCACATATTCCAGTTTTTGTTTGTGGGGCCACGAGTGCCTTTCACAAGAAGTATACTGGGTTCTGTTTCAGGGATCAGAAAAACTTTTATGATGGCTCTTGAAGTATCAGTAGTATCTTACAGGGCAGTGAGTATTTTTCAATTATAACATCATTATTTGCAAGTGACAGAAAACCTTTCTTAAAGTGATTTAAATAATAAAACAAGATAATTTGCTCATGTCATTAAAAAGCACTGAAACAAATGCTTGATCAAAGTCTCAAAGTAACCTCCTCATTTTAGTCTTGCTTTTCATGGATCAGTGTTGGCTGCAGGTAATCAGTCTCTCTTGTGGTGGTTGAGCCTTTGTAGCAGTTTCCACGCTCCAGATGTCATTCCTCAGAGTGCATAGCAGACCAGGACATGTGTCCTGGGATTCCTTGCCTAAGGCCTGGGATTCCCTCAGGGTGCCTGCTGGGATCAAATGTTTGACTCCTAGACCTCAGAGAGGAGCCCCATCTCTTGAACCAAGTGATACCCAAGTGGAAATAATCAGTGTTTAAAAGTAAGGGAGTCGCCTCAGAGTCCAGAGCAGAAAGGAGGGAATTTCAGGCATAAGGAATTATTTTAGCAAAGAAGTATATCAGAGCAAGATTAAGGTGTATTTATCACTTTTAAATAATAATATTTATTATTATTCTGTTCAGTGCCTAGAGTAATTATTGACAGATGGTGCTCAATATATTTTTATTAAATAAACAAATGAATAAGTTCATGAATAAAAAAAAAGTACTCCAGTTTGGCTAAAGTATATGATGTACAAATAGGAAAATGTAAAGTAGGCAGTATATCAGTGGCAATAAAAACAAAGTTTTTAAAACTACATAAAGCAACTCTCATTTTTAGATATTCTTGGAGAGTTTTCCTACTGACCGACTCTTACCCACTGAACCAGCTGTGCTTCACTGCCCTCCTTGCTCTTGGATGACTTCCTACTGCTCAGGAGTGCCTGTAAGAACACACACACACACACACACACACACACACACACACATTTCACACACTCACACTCTCTCTCTTTCTCTCTCTGATGCTAGCCTAAGTCAGCTGTAAATATGAAGGTATATTCTTTGCAAAGTTTTTCATGTATTCCAAAACAAACAAACAAAAAGGAAATGTTTTATGGTCAGCTGCTATCTGAGATGATTTGCGCCACTGCTCTCCTCCACTAGCCTGGGTAATTGGGCAGAGACTGAACACAGATGCAAAACGGGCATCACTGGCAGTGAACAAGTACAGTGGAGGGATCTAGGAGTTAGGGCTGATCACTAGCTGAGGTAGTCAGAGGTGGTTACTTTTGTTAACAGCAAAGCTAACAAAACCCTTCTCGAAACTGTTTACATTCAGTAGTTGAAATGGATGAAGTTTCAATAACACAGTGATGAGAATGGCGTGACATGTATGTCCAAATAGAAGCTGACTTTCAAAATAGTCACCTTGGCACATTACACACGTATTCAACTAAGCTGTCCTTGCTCCTATTTGAGAAACTCTCTTTGTAGTGTAAGTTTCAATGTATAACTAAGCAGACCTATCATGCTATTTCATTTTGTTTTTTATTTTATTTTGTTTGATTTGGGATTTGCTTACTTTTGTATAGCAGTGGAATGGGTAATGCACTCATTAGTCACCAAGTTGTTAATGTCCAATGACTAGATTGTGTTTAAAACTTAGATCACTTTCCACATCAGTGATGAGTCCATACCATGAATATTCAAGAGAATGTGCTGTGGGAATCACAAGAGAATTCAAAACAAAATTCTAAATCCATCTTGACCAATAGAAAGTCACCTGAGAAAGAAGACTTTGCTTCCCTACCCTTCAGAGGCTGTTGTGGAAGAGAGGGAGTGCTATTCTTTGTTCTTCTCCATCCATAGTCTTAGACAGCCTCTCTGTCCCCTGGCCTTGGGAGTGGAACTTTCTCAGTGACCCTGCCCCTCCCAAACAGTCTAGGTCCTGGGTAGTCATCTGCCTCTCTCCAGAGACAGAGGTTTTTAAACCTGTGCCCTTGCCCCAGCCACAGTGACTCTTCACAGTTATCTTCTGGGTGACAATTTTTTGATGCCCTTGCCCCAGTTGCTCAAGGGTTTTGCTCCTGAAGGAAGAGAGTTCCAGGCCAGGTTTCATGCCTTCTCCACAACTGTGTTTGCTTTTCTGCTCCAGGCAGCATCACCAAGAGGCATCTTTTCTGACCCAAGGTTTATTGTTCTTGTGTTTTTTTTTATTTCCTTGAGTTTTAACTGGTTGGATCTCCTTGCAGTCCAAGGGACTCTCAAGTGTCTTTTCTAACACCACAGTTCAAAAGCATCAATTCTTCTGTGCTCAGCTTTATTTATAGTCCAGCTCTCACATGCATACGTGACTACTGGAAAAACCATAGCTTTGACTAGATGGACCTTTGTCAGCAAAGCAATGTCTGTGCTTTTTAGTATGCAGTCTAGGTTCATCATAGCTTTTCTTCGAAGGAGCAAGTGTCTTTTAATTTCGTGGCTGCAGTCACCATCTGCAGTGATTTTGGAGCCCCCCAAAATAAAGTCCCTCACTGTTTCCATTGATTCCCCATCTATTTGCCACGAAGTGGGGAGACCAGATGCCATGATCTTCTTTTTCTGAACGTTGAGCTTTAAGCCAACTTTTTCACTCTCCACTTTCACTTTCATCAAGAGGCTCTTTAGTTCCTCTTTGCTTTCTGCCATAGGGGTGGTGTCATCTGCATATCTGAGGTTATTGATATTTCTCTGAGCAATCTTGATTCCAGCTTGTGCTTTATCCAGTCTGGCATTTTGCTTGATGGACTCTGCATATAAGTTATATAAGCAGGGTGACAATATACAGCCTTGACATACACCTTTTCCTCTTTGGAACCAGTCTGTTGTTCCATGTCCCGTTTTAACTGTTGCTTCTTGACCTGCATACAGATTTCTCAGGAGTCAGGTGGTCTTGTATTCCCATCTCTAAGAATTTTCCACAGTTTGCTGTGATCCACACAGTCAAAGGCTTTAGCATAGTTAGTAAAGCAGAAATAGATGTTTTTCTGGGACTCTCTTGCTTTTTTGATGATCCAACACGTGCTAGCAATTTGATCTCTGGTTCCTCTGCCTTTTCTAAATCCGACTTGAACATCTGAAAGTTCACAGTTCATGTACTATTGAAGCCTGGCTTGGAGAATTTTGAATGTTACTTTACTAGTGTAGATAAGTGCAACTGTGTAATAGTTTGAGCATTCTTTGGCTTGCCTTTCTTAGGGTTTAGAATGAAAATGGACCTTTTCCAGTCCTGTGGCCACTGCTGAATTTTCAAATTTGCTGGCATATTGAGTACAGCACTTTCACAGCATCATCTTTTAGGATTTAAAATAGCTCAACTGGACTTCCATCACCTCCACCAGCTTTGTTCATAGCAATGCTTCTTAAGGCCCACTTGACTTCACATTGCAAGATGTCTGGTTCTAGGTGAGTGATAATACCATCATGATTATCTGGGTCATGAAGATCTTTTTTGTATAGTTATTCTGTGTATTCTTGCCACTTCTTCTTATCATATGCTTCTGTTAGGTCTATACCATTTCTTTCCTTTATTGTGCCCATCTTTGCATGAAATGTTTCCTTTGTATCTCTAATTTTCTTGAAGAGATCTCTAGTCTTTCCCATTCTATTGTTTTCCTGTATTTCTTTGCACTGATCACTGAGGAAGGCTTTCTTATCTCTCCTTGCTATTCTTTGGAACTCTGCATTAAAATAGGTATATCTTTCCTTTCCTCCTTTGCTTTTCACTTCTCTTCTTTTCTCAGGTATTTGTAAGGCCTCCTCAGGCAACCATTTTGCCTTTTTACATTTCTTTTCTTGGGGATGATCTTGATCCCTCCCTCATGTACAATGTCACAAACCTCCATCCATAGTTCTTTAGGTATTCCGTCTATCAGATCTAATCCCTTGAATCTATTTGTCTCTTCCACTGTATCATCATAAGGGATTTGATTTAGGTCATACCTGAATGGCTTAGTGGTTTTCCCTACTTTCATCAATTAAGTCTGAATTTTGCAGTAAGAAGTTCATGATCTGAGCCACAGTCAGCTCCCGGTCTTTTTTTTTGCTGGCTGTATAGAACTTCTCCATCTTTGGCTGCAAATAATATAATCATTCTGGTTTCGATATTGACCATCTGGTGATGTCCATGTGTAGAGTCTTCTCTTGTATTGTTGGAAGAGGGTGTTTGCTATGACCAGTGTGTTCTCTTGGCAAAACTCTGTTAGCCTTTGCCCTGCTTCGTTTTGTACTCCAAGGCCAAATTTGCCTGTTATTCCAGGTATCCCTTGACTTCCTACTTTTGCATTCCAGTCCCCTATAATTAAAAGAACATCTTTTTGGGGTGTTATTTCTAGGAGTCTTGTAGGTCTTCATAGAATCATTCAACTTCAGCATCTTCAGTATTACCGGTTGGGGCATAGACTTGGATTACTGTGATATTGAATACTTTTCTACTTTACCATGAACTAAATGGAAGCTGAAAGTCTGCTTTAGTCTTATCCATAATTGTTTTTGTCAGTCAGTAATGAAGCCAGTTGACCAACCTAAACAGCATATTAAAAAGGAGAGATGGTACTTTGACACTAAATGTCTGTCTAATCAAAGCTGTGGTTTTTCCAGTAGTCATATATAGATGTGAGATTTGGAGTATAAAGAAAGCTGAGCCCTGAAGAATTGATGCTTCTGAACTGTGGTGTTGGAGAAGACTCTTGAGAGTCACTTGGACTGCAAGGAGATCCAATCAGTGCATCCTGAAGGAAATCAGTGCTAAATATTCTTTTGAAGGACTGATGCTGAAGCTGAAACTCCAATACTTTGGTCACTTGATGTGAAGAACCGACTCCTTGAAAAGACCCTGATGCTGGGAAAGATTGAAGGCTGGAGGAGAAGGGGGTGACAAAGGATGAGACGGTTGGATGACATCACTGACTCAGTGGACATGAATTTGAGCAAGCTCCAGGAGTTGGTGAAGGACAGGGAAGCCTGCCTTGTTGCAGTCCTTGGGGTCGCAGAGTCAGACATGACTGAGCGACTGAACTGAATAAAGCCAGTTAACTTTAGTATCAATTTTTAATGACTGTCTCAAAATAATTGAAAGATCACTATTTTGCATGGATAATCATTTTTTTCTTCTTATATCATCCTGTATAAAGCATAGTCATACCCACCACACCCCCACTCCAACATCTTGTCAATCCTCAGACCCTTCTATGTAGATATTCTCTGGAACTACATTTTTTATTTGGCTAGACTACATGATATTATATCCTTTATGTAATAAAATGATGGGAAATAATCCTGTTCTTTTCTTCCTTTCTCTAAATATTATTTGTCCTATCTGTTGGCTAAGAAAGTCTCTTTTATGTTCTGTTACAAAAGATTTTTCTTAATATGTCTTTTGAGGACTTCTTGTATCCTGCAAGTTATTACTTCTCTTGACTCAACTTCATTTCAAAAGGCACTTCTTACATAAGCTCTAGAGTACTTTCTTCAAGTCTCAGACAAATAGTAATTGCCGACTTTCATGAACTCCCAGATCTCTTCATGGATGAAAAACACTGGTATATATTTCAAAATCTTTTTTTTAATGTGGCCTCTTTTTATTTCAAGTTCTAATTTTAAATAAAAGTATCAAGTAGGTACTTGTCAAGGTTGACTTCTGTTCTCCAGTCTATCCTGACCTCTCCTTATAAAAACCTTGTTCAAAATGCTATTTTCTCTGTAATTAAGACTCGTCTATTTGTATTTACTTTTCATAGGTTTGTACCATCCTTCCAGCCTTATTTTCCACTTGTGATGTGGTAAAAAGAGATCCGAACTGTGAGACAGGGGACTGCATTTAAATCTGAGTGTTTTGTGGCGGATTCATTTCGATATTTGGCAAAACTAATACAATATTGTAAAGTTTAAAAATAAAATAAAAAAATAAATAAATCTGAGTGTTGCTACTTTCTGGTGGTGTTTTTCTTCTGTGTTTTTTTACTTAAAGACTTATTTTTCTCTTTTCACAAGCAGTGCCTTTTTCAAGTCTTGACCAACTAAAGATATTTTATAGCTTCTCTAGGATTAATATATGCCATTTCATTATTTTCCTTTTAGGAAATTATGCTTGATTATGTACTCCATTACATTTTCAGATAAAAAGCAACCTATTTTTTTAATTGAAAAAAAAAAAAAAAAACCTGAGACATTTTAATGTTTCAGCAGTTCTGCTTATTGCTAGATTCTTGGTTTAAAGTTGCTGGATGGTTAGATATTATTTCAGACTTTTATCTGCTAGCAGGGGAATGATGAAATGTGATTGGCTTTACACGTATTGTTTAAAATAAAAAAACAACTCACATTGGTTGCGTAACTCAGTACTTTTTATTAAAAAACTGGGACCTATAGAAAAAAGTAGTGTTTTAAAGGAATTTTTTACAGACTTTTGTTTTGTCTTTTATATTTCCCTTCTGGTCACTGTGGACTTATTTCTGTCTCCTGCCTTAATTTTTTTTTTCTAATTAATAGATTTTATTTTTTAGAGCAGTTAGAGAATTGATCAGAAGGCAGGGAGAGTTCTCATATGCCTCCTAGTTTTCCCCTGCCAGAATTTCTCTTAATATTAACATCTTGCACTTATGTGGTACAATTTTTTTTTTTTTTTTTACAATTGTTGAGCCTATACTGATTCATGATTACTAGCAAAAGTCCGTAGTTTACATTAGACTTCACTCTCTGTGTTGTATATTCTATGGATTTGAACTAATGTAATTGTATTCATCTCACACGCTAGTAAAGTAATGCTCAAAATTCTCCAAGCCAGGCTTCAGCAATACGTGAACCGTGAACTTCCAGATGTTCAAGCTGGTTTTAGAAAAGACAGAGGAACCAGAGATCAAATTGCCAACATCCACTGGATCATCGAAAAAGCAAGAGAGTTCCAGAAAAACATCTACTTCTGCTTTATTGACTATGCCAAAGCCTTTGACTGTGTGGATCACAATAAATTCTGGAAAATTCTGAAAGAGATGGGCATACCAGACCACCTGACCTGCCTCTTGAGAAACCTATAAGCAGGTCAGGAAGCAACAGGTAGAACTGGACATGGAACAACAGACTGGTTCCAAATAGGAAAAGGAGTACGTCAAGGCTGTATATTGTCACCCTGCTTATTTAACTTATATGCAGAGTACATCATGAGAAACGCTGGGCTGGAAGAAGCACAAGCTGGAATCAAGATTGCTGGGAGAAATATCAATAACCTCAGATATGCAGATGATACCACCCTTATGGCAGAAAGTGAAGAAGAACTAAAAAGCCTCTTGATGAAAGTGAAAGAGGAGAGTGAAAAAGTTGGCTTAAAGCTCAACATTCAGAAGATGAAGATCATGGCATCTGGTCCCATTAATTCATGGGAAATAGATGAGGAAACAGTGGAAAAAGTGTCAGACTTTATTTTTTGGGGCTCCAAAATCACTGCAGGTGGTGACTGCAGCCATGAAATTAAAAGACGCTTACTCCTTGGAAGCAAAGTTATGACCAACCTAGACAGAATATTCAAAAGCAGAGACGTTACTTTGCCAACAAAGGTCCATCTAGTCAAGGCTATGGTTTTTCCAGTGGTCATGTATGGATGTGAGAGTTGGACTGTGAAGGAAGCTGAGGGCCGAAGAATTGATGCTTTTGAACTGTGGTGTTGGAGAAGACTCTTGAGAGTCCCTTGGACTGCAAGGAGATCCAACAAGTCCATTCTGAAGGAGATCAACCCTGGGATTTCTTTGGAAGGAATGATGCTAAAGCTGAAACTCCAGTACTTTGGTCACCTCATGCAGAGTTGACTCATTGGAAAAGACTCTGATGCTGGGAGGGATTGCGGGCAGGAGGAGAAGAGGACGACAGAGGATGAGATGGCTGGATGGCATCACTGACTCGATGGATGTGAGTCTGAGTGAACTCTGGGAGTTGGTGATGGACAGGGAGGCCTGGTGTGCTGCGATTCATGGGGTCGAAAAGAGTGGGACACGACTGAGCGACTGAACTTAACTGACTGATAATGACATATAACCCACTATGTATTACAGAATCATACAGAATAATTGTCTTGCTGCTCCAAAAATCCACTCTGCTCGATTTGTTCATCCTTTATCTATATGAGCCCCTGGCAAACACTGATCTTTTTACTGTCTTCATTGTTTTCTTTTCCATAATGTCATATCGTTGGACTTACACAGTTATGTAGCCTTTTTTAAATAGGCTTTTGTCCCTTAGCAATATTCATTTGTTTTCTCCATTACTTTCGGTGACTTAATAGCTCATTTTTCATCCCTGAGTACCCCTTCCTATTCTATCATGTGGCGATACCAGTTTTTTGTTTATTTTTATCCATTCACCTACTGAAGGACATCTTGATTGTCTTTAAGTCTTGACAAGCATTAATGAAGCTGCTACAGAGATACCATCCTTCATCTTTGTAATGAAATAAAATCCCTAACCTTCTTCACTCTGAAGTCATTAAGATCTTCACTCTCCTGTTTCACAGCTTATTGGGTCAAAGACAGCATATGACCCAAGGTGGACGTCTATTGCATTGTCCAGTGAATTGACAAGTTGGGACCTGATGTTAGAAGTCTGTACAGCTTGTAATAGGCATTATCAAAACCAATCTGAGCCTCTATTTTGGAGAGTTTGAATTTGAAATATTCAGAAAACTAGTTTGCTGGCTTAAAATTCTAATGTAAAGAGAAGACTCTTGAGAGTCCCTTGGACTGCAGGGAGATCCAAGCAATCCGTTCTGAAGGAGATCAGCCCTGGGATTTCTTTGAAAGGAATGATGCTAAAGCTGAAACTCCAGTACTTTGGCCACCTCATGCGAAGAGTTGACTCATTGGAAAAGACTCTGATGCTGGGAGGGATTGGAGGCAGGAGGAGAAGGGGACAACAGAGGATGAGATGGCTGGATGGCATCACTGACTCGATGGACATGAGTCTGAGTGAACTCTGGGAGTTGGTGATGGACAGGGAGGCCTGGTGTGCTGCGATTCATGGGGTCGCAAAGAGTCGGACACGACTGAGTGACGGATCTGATCTGATACTGCCAAAAATGACTATTCGACTGAGTTACTATACTTAGGAGTGAGAAGTGACCACAAAGAGAAGAGACAATTAAACTGGAAGACACATGTGCCAAAGATAAACCTCAGCAGATTTGCAAACTTGTCTGGAATTGCCCACTACTAAAGCTTTGGTGGCAGTAGCCTCGCTAAAGGCAAACTTGAAGGATAGTGGATAAAATGGACCACACTTAAAATTTCAAGTCTCAAATACATTTGATAATACTCTAGGAAATTTCCCCTTTAATTCCTTTGTGGATTTGTCCAGAATTCCATTCTTTTCTCTAGATTTATTAAAAATTAGCCTGTTAGTTCTTACAGAAGGCTGTGGTAACAAGAGTTGCTGATGCAAATGATTGGTTTAAGACTATTAAGAGAATATGAGAAATAAATCAAAAAGAAAAATATTTTAAAAACAGTAAAAGTGAGGCTGTTTTTGCAAAAGAGATGCTTTACTATCATAAAGTGACACTGCCTTCTGTAAAATGTCTCTCAATTTTATTTTCCAATTAATTTTATGGAAAATATTTTGGTACTTTTTCCAAAGTACACTATATGTTGGGCTTCCTTTGTGGTTCAGTGTTAAAAAATCTGCCTGAAATGCAGGAGATGCGGGTTCAATGCCTGAGTGGGTGAGATCCCCTGGAGAAGGAAATGGCAACTCACTCCAGTACTTGCCTAGGAAATTCCATGGACAGAAAAGCCTGGTGGGCCCATGGGGGTCACATAAGAGTCAGTCATGACTTAGCAACGAAACAACATACTGTACGTCATTTCCTCCCACTTCTCCCATGAGGTTCAGCTGTCCCAGAAAATTTATTAGTAAATAAGTAAGTTGAACTCTAGTATCTATGTATCTTAATGAATGGAAGTAACATTAATATTTTCAATAATATAAGGAATATTTTCGCTAGTATAAGGAGTATTTTCAAGGCAGAAGGAATAAGAAGAGTGCTGGTACTGCTGATTAAAGCTTTTCCTAGTCCCTCACTCCTGGTGCTGGGATCAGTCGTTTACATTCATTTTTTCATTTAATCTTCCAACAAATGCATGTCGACTTGAGTCAGAGAAGAATTAAGAGGTACCGACTACGCAGTGATCTGAAGTTGGGACAAAATGGAAGTTAACTGTAATGCCATAGAGATAGGCAGTCAGTGAGAAGATCCATGTGTGACTGACAGAGGAGCTTGTGCAGAAGAAAAGGGTGAATAATGAAAGTACATTCCACAGTGCCTCTGTGGGTCCCTCAAGGAAGGTGCAGAGAGATATCCCAGTTAATCAGAGCTCACTGTCTAAGAGAGCGCAGAGGGCTGATTGCTATTGGCTGTGTGTATGACTACAAAGAAAGTGCTCTTCTCCACCCACCCTCCCCCAATCCCTAACCTATTTCTCTTCCAGTTATTACAAATGCCGACATTTCAGGCTGAAATGATTCAGCTGAACTGTGTCTAAATCCTTCTCTCTCTCTTATTCCAAATTTTTGAATTATTTCCAATTATAGCTATCCCTGGATCCTAGGGCTAATGCCTACCTTCCAATTATATTAAATTGGCTTGACATGACTTAGGCTATCTTATTTCTCCTAGTTCTTCCTTAACTCCTGGTGAAGCAGTTTCAAGTTCAAATACAGAATTGAAACAGGTGTACGTGACAAAGAATTAGGCAATTTCAGGTACTTTGTATGAACATCCCGCAAGGTGTTCATGGGGTTTCCAACAGCTAAATGGAACTGAGTGGTCTTGCAGAGAAGAAGGTAGAGGGAACAGATTGTCTTTTGTAATCTGCTTATGAGAATAATATTTGCACAGTTTTTATTTCTGTTAACAATGGAGAATATGATGTTGGAATTTTTATACATTATGAATATATTTATTCTCACATATGCTTGACTCCATACTTCATGTTGCTTATAATCTGCATTCCCTTTGTTAAGATCACCTGTGTCCTTAACTGAGCAGAGCAATAAAACATCATTTTATGGAAAATTCTTGCAACTAGCCACATCCCAGAATAATTTCAAGTAATAATGTTAAATGAGGTAAAAATTACAGGGAAATGTGGTTTGAAAATGTTGCCTAATGAATGAAAAAAAATATTTGAAGCATTAACAGTAGATTAAAAATTCAGACTCACAGATGAAACTTGGAATGATTTTGAATGTTGCATCAAAGCAAGTCGAAAGCAACTCCTACTCCAAGGAAGTGCTTGGGTTTGGAGGAGCAATCAGAGCTATTTTGGAAGAGTTTGAAGGCAAAATGGGTGGCCTCCTTTTAGTTATGTCTCATTTCTGACTATTACTTAGGAAATAAATGGTTGCTAGGGGAAAAAAAAAAAAAAAGTTTTATTACTGGATGCCCAGGGTGATAAAATTCCCTCTGAGCCCATAATACCCATTAGTCCTTCTTTTCTACCAAACTCAATATCAAAAACAAAAAAAGGTAAATCATATAGGCACACACACAAAAAACGGACAACCAGTGAAAGCAGAAAGAGGTAAATTGCCAGGAATTTTAATTTTTTTTTTTACTTAAAAAGATGATCCTCACATATTTCAATGTTTGTAAGAGCTTAGATACTGAAATAAATCCTATTTTCTAAACATCTCCCTCTCAAGCCATCCCTAAAAGCTTGCAGTGTTGCATTGAGCTCATTACATGGTACTGCTATTTATAAGGAGAAGGCAATGGCACCCTACTCCAGTTCTCTTGTCTGGAAAATCCCATGGACAGAGGAGCCTGGTAGGCTGCAGTCCATGGGGTCACTAAGAGTCGGACACGACTGAGCTACTTCACTTTCACTTTTCACTTTCATGCATTGGAGAAGGAAATGGCAACCCACTCCAGTGTTCTTGCCTGGAGAATCCCATGGACAGGGTAGCCTGGTGGGCTGCCATCTCTGGGGTTGCACAGAGTCGGACACGACTGAAGTGACTTAACAGCAGCAGCTATTTATAAGGATAATTAGGAATACAGTGCTCCTTTGTAAAATTTCTTAGCAGAAGAGGTAAATTTATACAGATATGATACATTTTTGTTGTTGTTGTTCAAGTTAAATCAAAGAGTTACAAATGAAGTACTGCAGTAGTTACATTAAGACAGCTGCCAAATAGACATACATAAAAGTCAGAGAGGTTGACCTGCCTGGGAGAGGCCAGCAACTCCCTGGCAAGTATCTTGGCCACCCATCATTCAGTAACTGAGGTATTGATTCTGAGAGTTTGCTCTTCAGGCTCCACCCTGCCATCGATGTTTGTCTTCATTATCTGTTTCATCTGGCAGCTGTTTGGTGTGATTGCAACTCTGTTTCTTATAGCTGGCTTTTAGAATCACTGGGCCTTGAGGTTAGAAGGCATTTTGCAGACCACTGACTGCTATCCATCATTAATCCATTAACTGAGGGCCTTGTGTAGGATGTGGAACCTACTGCCATCCTTTCTCTGCTAGAATGCCTTTGGGGTCAGGGGCTCACAACTCCATTGTTGAGGAGCTTTTGTTGTTAGGAAGCCACTTTTTAGAACTGAATTCGGTATCCTTAGGGCTACCTGTGAGTGTTTAAATGATCTGCCTAGGTCAGCCTGCTTATTGGATAGCTTGTTAAATTTTCAGTTGATCTACATTACAGGAAAAGTCAGGGCAGAGAGTTGCCCTCTTTGTCTCCTGAATTGTTGTATAGTTTCTGTAGCAAATGAAACTGGATTTAGAGGGTAGGTTGCTATGGTCCATAGGGTCACAGAGTCAGACATGACCTAAGCAACTTAGCACACAAGCACGCTACATTCCGAGTCTGGATTTCCTTAATTCCATGCTGTCTGATCCCTACTTCTTTTTCCTAGACACACAGCTTAGGTTCACAAAGGAGATACACATCCATGTGGAAAAAATGGCACCCATTAGTTGTAGGAATCTCTTGCTTTTAACCCCAATGCCATCTTCTGGTGAGATAGATGGTTGAACTCTGTGAAGGACTCTTGCATACAGAAGGCAGCCTACCTTCCACATATACACACATTTTCATGTATGAAGGGTAAATAAAAGCTAGTCATGAAAATTTAGAAGAAACATTTTTTTTTCTAAAATTTAGGAATTAATCTCCCTACACTAGCAAAATATTCTCTAAGACAAAAGCAGACAACAGTAAGAAAATTCCAAAACAGACCACAGCCTGAAAAAGCAAAGGACCATTTCTTTGACCTGGTTCCTTTGACCCCTCTGCCTGTTGTGGCTACAACACTACAGATGTACCAGGTGTTAGGTCCTCATCCACTCTTTGGGGCTTTCACATCAGATAGCATATATCACCCCCCCCAACATATATATATATCATAGTGATAGGCAAAGAAAATTACTCAGAGAGGCCCTGAAGAGTCATGAATCAGTTTTTGGCACAAGTCTTTTTGGTCATGCTTGAGCAATTCATTTGAATGCCTTGCCTCACAGCTGAACTTTGTTAGGTAATTTCTGAATTGAGTTACTAGTGAATGTTATCAAGAGATAAGGGCTTTATTGGAATCTGTCCCTTATAATATTCAATAGAAGTCCCACTTGGCTTTTTTAGTTTGCTGTGAATAGCTGAAGTAAGATAATTTTCATGTTGTTCACTAGAACAATTCAATTTGAATGAATAATGAATTGTTATCCTTAGAAAACACAAAGAGGACATAATGTCTTTAGCATTAAATTCAGGGAAGCCAGTATCTGTGCCTTAAATCTGATTCCTCTTCACCATTGGGTGTGTAACCTTCAACAAGGCATTTAAATTTAAAGAAACCAAACTGTCTAAAACCTGTAGATAATTTCATAAACACACTAGTTATCAAAATGATCTACGTAAGACTTAGAAATATTCTAACAGCTGAAGAGATAGAAAAAAAAATAACTTTGAAGTCATGGGAGGGAAGGCTTTTGGCAACTGGTACTTCTCCTTGGGCCTTCGAGAGGAAATCTTTGAAAGAAATCTTTGAAAGAAAATCATCTTCTTTCACTTTCTAGTCTCTCAATTGCTTCCTTCATTTGCTAAACTCTCTGCCATATGTCACGTTAGGAAGCAGAGCCCACCTCCCATCTATAAGCTGGAGAGTGCAGATCTTCAATACTTTAGGCAGATTTCACCCATCAGAATCTGAATCTGAAGCTAATTGTACAAAAAGGCAAAAGCAGGAGACAGTTTATTCTGAACATTGAGATGTCAAATCCACCTCCAGCTTCCAAGCATGGTCATGTGGAAGCAGCCACAGCATCCTGTTCAAGGGGTGGTATTGGGCCGGGTCTGTGTCTAGAGCCCAGAGGTAGCTGCAGGGGTGTTCTCACCACACTGATCCTACGGTATGATTTTTCATAGGGTTCTAGCTGCATGTATTCATGTTTCCTTAGCCATTCTGAGTCTGTGAGTTACCCTGAATAGATGTATAAATATAAAATATTTATATTTATTTGTACATAGTTCAATTTTTTATTCTGTTTAAATCCATCAGATTTAGTTCCTGTTGCTGGCAATCAAGAGTCCTAATGGATTCAGTACTGGACAGACTACCATGCATGATTGAAATCAGCCCCTCCAAGGACACATGAAACTTTAAGAATTTTCTTCCTTGCCCTTTCCTTGTCCTCCCCAAGTACAGTTATTCTCTACTTTTCTCCCACACCAATCCCACTGGGCAGAACATGGACATGAAATAATTTAAGATTCTGAAAAGCTGATTTAAACTATTGCAAATAGGCTATGGTATGCTCTTAGCATTCAAAATAAACATTGTTGAATCGGCAGTGATTTAATATTTAGAAGTAATAGATTTTGCATACTGGAAGAATCCATTTAGTATATCTTTGTACATTTCATAAGAGGACAGGAAGACTTTAGCTGTCTCTTCTTTATAGGGACAATGCCTCCATTTTAAAGGCTTATATCAATGAAGAGACTGCTGTTATGACCTACTCATTATATTTTCAATTTTGTTCACTATCTGACTTATGGTTGACTTTAGTATTGATCTAGTAATAAAATAGTCTTTTTCTCTTAGCTTCCTCTAACCACCAATTGATACCCCTTGACAACCAGAGGGCTCTAATTATAATATGTATTATGTTTTATATCAGTACACTATATTGATTTTGGGCTTCCCAGGTGGTGCTAGTGGTAAAGAACCTGCCTGCCAGTGCAAGAGACATAAGAGATTCAAATTCGATCCCTGGGTCAGGAAGATTCCCTGGAGGAGGGCATGACAATCCACTCCAGTATTCTTGCCTGGGGAATCCCATAGACATAGAGGAGCCTGGCGGACTACAGTCCATAGGGTCACAAAGAATCAGACACGACTGAAGCAACTTAACACACACACACACACACACACACACACACACACACACTGATTTTAGTCCATGTTAGGCTTTACATAACTTAGAAGGTATTATGACATATTTTGTGTGAGAAATAATATTAGCATGGGTACAGGTCTTGTACTCTTGCCCTCTGAGACCTGGATGGTTTTCTTGTTTCTTTTGCCCTTATTCACTCTACTTTTGGGCTTCCCTGATATCTCAGTTGGTAAAGAGTCCACCTGCAATGCAAGAGACCCCGGTTCAATTCCTGGGTTGGGAAGACAGATAGGCTACCCACTCCAGTATTCTGACCTGTAGAATTCCATGGACTGTATTGTCCATGAGGTCACAAAGAGTCAAACACAACTGAGTGACTTCTTTTCACTTCACCCTACTTTTATTCCTGAGAACTTGTTGCATGTTAAAAATGAGTGTTGATAGAGGCAGGGAGGAGACCGTAAAAACATCAATAACTACTATACTAGCTAATATCTAGTGTGTTGCACTCTATACCGGGCACCATACAGAACTGGGCACATACTGAAGTCTGTCCTATGAGGCAGACACTTGTCTTCCTATTTCTCACAAATGGTCTGAAACTCGGTAAGATTAAGAGGCTGTCCATGTTCATGCAGGGAGTGAAAAGCCTAGGATTCGTGTCTTTAAATTACAAACTAAAACTCCTGGTCCTTTTGCCTTCTTATGGACTTGTGTTCCATTCTCAGAGCATGTGTTGACCAAGCACACCTCAGTAGCAGTATCTTCACTGAGATAGTGAACCCATAGGCAGGGACCATGATATTTATCTTTGTAACTCTAGATCTTAAACTTTTTTGCATCAAAAATCCTTAGAATCAAATAAGTATTGTGTATGTCTGTATACACACACAATATCTATGTATATATACACAATTTTGAACTCGTTAACTTTACCATAAGATCTTGTTTTAGGCATCCGTGTATTGCCTGCTGGGCTTCCCGGGTGGTCCAGTGGTAAAAATTGCTGCCAGTTCAAGAGACATAAGGGACATAGGTTCAATCCCTGGGTCTGGAAGATACTTTGGAGGAGGGCATGACAGCCCACTCCAGTATTCTTGTCTGGAGAAACCCATGGACAGAGGAGGCTGGCCTAGTACATTCCATGGGTTCACAAAGAATTGGACAGGACTGAGCAACTGAGCACACACACATATATTGCCTGATACACTGCAGGAAGTTCACTTAGTGAATGACTAAATACTGTTGCTTATGATGTACAGGTAATATCCCCAATGTCATATTTCATATATTTATATCGCCTGTGGTCATAGCAGCTTTGAGAGTTGTCCTCAGAGTTCTGATACCCACTGCTAACCATTATTATTGAGAACAGATGACTTCCCCAGAGAGCATGCTTTTATGATAGAACTTATCCAAGTCCCTGGACTGTATAACACAGTTCATTGTAACATTCATCACTGTTAAATAATACTTTTATTGCTGTCAACTTTATTCAATTAATGTGAAATTTTTCATGCCAGTTAATTCACTGAAGACCATATAGCAAATGTTGTATTCTTCCTCATCAATACATTATTTCCTCTCCATATTTTGGGGTAGTCATCTTGTCTGTCATTCATAAACATGGCCTTTTAGGTCCAAGTATTCCCAAAAGATAAAATCCATGGGATTTTAACAATTCTTTACAATATAAATATATATTCATCACAGTCTAATTTGAGAGATGACAATATCAGAGAGACAGAGATATTTATCACAGGCAGTACGCTTCCCACTAGTTAAGACATCCTGTCTATTGGGTGCTGTGAAGTGCTGTCTCATGCATTTTTCCTGACCAAGACACTCATTTCCTCAGCTGTGAGGGAGGGAGGTTTGTTGTCTGTAGACTACTTACAGCTGAGTTCTCCTCAATGCTTTCCCTCTGTCGGAGAGATGCCTGTCCCAAAATTATACCCTTATGACTGTTTGATTTTTTGTTTTGTTGGTAAGTTGTGTCTGACTCTTTTGTAACCCCATGAACTGTGGCCTTCCAGGGTCCTCTGTCCATGGGATTCTCCAGGCAAGAATACTGGAGTGGGTTGCCATGCCCTTCTCCAGGGGATCTTCCTGACCCAGGGATCGAACCTGCATCCCTTGCATTGCAAGGTAGATTCTTAACCACTGGACCACCAGGAAAGTCCCTGGCTGATTAATAGAAAGGTATTAAGTGCTGACTGTTTGAGACAATTCTTAAAGGCTACACTAGTTCCCCAGCCTGGAGAACTGACTGAGGCCTCACTTGTAAATCCAGTCATGTTTCAATTTCTTCCTCTGTTCAGCCTTGTTTTGCTCTCTTTTTTAGTTTTAATTTTTGTTTTTAAATTGGGGTAAAAGTCACCTGGGTCTTCCCTGATAGCTCAGTTGGTAATGAATCTACCTGCAATTCATGAGACCCTGGTTCAATTCCTGGGTCAGGAAGATCTGGAAAAGGGATAGGCTACCCACTCCAGTATTCTTGGGCTTCCCTTGTGGCTCAGCTCATAAAGAATCTGCCCACAGTGTGGGAGACCTGGGTTTGATCCTTGGGTTGGGAAAATCCCCTGGAGAAGGGAAAGGCTACCCACTCCAGTATTCTAGCCAGGAGAAGTCCATAGACTGTATAGTCCATGTGGTCGCAAAGAGTCAGACATGATTGAGCCACTTTCACTTCCACTTTCAAAAGTCACCTAATACAAAACATACTATTTTAACCATATGTAACTGTACAGTTCAGTGACACTAAGTACATCCACATTGTTGTGCAATTCTCACCATCACCCATCTCCCAAATTTTTCACCTTCCTAAACTGAAACTCTGTCCCCATAAACGCTAATTCCCCATTCCCCTTCCCCACCACCACCACCCACATCCTGGCCCCTGGCATCTCCCAATGTACTTTCCGACACTTTTGAATTTGACCATTCTAGGTATCCTGTATGGGCTTTCCAGGTGGCGCTGGTGTAAAGAACCTGCCTGCCAAGGCAGGTGATGCAAGAGACAGGGCTTTGATCCCTGGTTGGGAAGATACCCTGGAAGAGAGTATGGCAACCCACTCCAGTATTCTTGCCTGGAGAATCCCATGGACAGAGGACCCGGTGGGCTGCAGTTCATAGTGTTGCAAAGAGTTGGATGCAACTTGGCATGCACTCACATGCACAATGCATATTGGAATGCATTTTTAAGGTTAAAAATATATGTCCTACAAATAGATTAAATGACTCACTACATCACCTCCCAACAAAACTCCTGCATGCAAATAGCAGTATCAGAGTCTATTTCTCAGGAAACCAACCCAAGACACATTAAAGAAGATTTTGAGACTGTGAAATGCTAGGATAATATTCTCCTAGGCTGAGAAACTCTTGAAGCAATTATCCCCTGGTAATGAAATTTTCTTTCTTTGGTGACCAGATACTAAGCTGCCATGTCTTAGGAATATAGTTGCCTGTTATAAACTGTCTTTATACTCCAGTTATAAGTCATAATATGTTTGAATGTTATTTTTGATATGTAAGAGTATTAATGCCTTATCTGAACATTTAAAAAAGGTTAGATGACATAATTTTAAGTGGGGAGCCCAAACCTAAGCAGCTCAATGCTTTCTTGTTCAGTCTTACTGATAGTGTGACAGTCACACGGTCCTTTAAGTGTTCAGTGGCTGTTTCTTTGGACAGGCTATGGCAACAAGACAGACATTCAGTTAATGTTATTGTACTGTGTTTTCTGTAGCCAACCAAAGAAGGAGAATTTATCTACTGGCTGGACAGGAACTCATAATGGTCCTCATTCTTTCTCACCAAAATTCTGACTGGAGGTGGTGAAAACATAACTTCTTGTTTTAACTGACTGTCGTCCCTCTCTCCCATGCTGGATGATGGAACATGATTACAAATAATGCTTGTGTTTGTTCCATACATTTTGAGTCTCTTTCTCAATATAAAGATCCTACTCATATAGGACAGTCAAGTCACAAATCTAGTTGCAAATATGAAGAAGGCATGGCAAACTACTCTAGTATTCTTGCCTGAAGAATTCCATGGAGAGAGGAGCCTGGCGGGTTCTACAGTTCATGAGGTTGCAAAGAGTCAGACATGACTGAGACATTAACACTTGTTGCAAATGTAGAAGCAGAAATTATCATCTGATGAAACCATGACAACCTGGTATATTGATTAGATTTTAATGTTAATTGTAGAACCTGAAAAGAAAAAAAAAATAGCATCAATATGGATAGTTCTGCTGCTGCTAAGTCACTTCAGTTGTGTCCGACTCTGTGCGACCTCATTGACGGCAGTCCACCAGGCTCTCTCGTCCCTGGGATTCTCCAGGCAAGAACACTGGAGTGGGTTGCCATTTCCTTCTCCAATGCATGAAAGTGAAAAGTGAAAGGGAAGTCGCTCAGTTGTGTCCTACTCTTAGCGACCCCATGGACTGCAGCCTACCAGGCTTCTCCGTCCATGGGATTTGCCAGGCAAGAGTCCTGGAGTGGGGTGCCATTGCCTTCTCCATGGATAGTTATAAAGCAGAGTAAAATGTCAATTTCCAGCTTGCTGGTCCCTCTCATGAAGGTAACTACTACTGATATTTTTTGAGGGGAGAATCTTTCTGGGGAACAAAATCATACCCACATGTGGCAGGTACTCTTATGCATACCCAGTGCAGAAACTTGCCCAATCAGTGGCCACGTGAGTTTGGATACCCCCTGATGTTAAGAATTCAGGAGAAGGAATTGTGAACAGCCCTGTGCTGAGTGTGTCCCTTTGTGTTGTGAGTTCTCCTAGAATTATCACACCGGAGTCTCAGTAAGAGAGTCTGCCTTGCGCACAGGTGAATTCAGTGAGCAGTTTGCTTTTACCTTTCCTTCTGTTTGTTTTCACCGTTTGTGACTCCAGCCATGAGGAACAAAGCTGTTTTCTGCAGATTAAACGCCACATAAACAAGTTGACAAGGGTAGAAAACATATGGCGAAGTTGGTGCATGTTGTTAAATGTAAATACCATTTGAAATCATCTTTTTAGTTACTGCACACTTGGCTGGGATGATGTAAAACCAGAATATCTAGTTATTCCATTAAATGGTCATTCAAAAAAAGAAAAGAAAAAAAGGCAGCTGATTCAGTATATGTGTATACATGTGAGAGTGGGGGTGAGGAGTAGGGAATAAAACTTCTATGATGCTCTAGGCAAAACTCATGATTCACTGAAATTTCTACATTTTAGTCAATTATTATAAGCATTAGAGATAAATAGAATTTCAAAAAGAGGCATGAACGCAATGTGTAATTTGCTTTCTTATTGGTATGTATTTTATTTAGATCCTTCTTAAGTGCTTATTTAATCCTTTATTTATTTACCGAGATTTGTCTTTTTATACAGTTCATGAGATTCTCACCACAAACATACTGAAGTGGTTTGCCATTCCCTTCTCCAGTGTATCGTGTTTTGTCAGAACTCTCCACTATGATCTGTCGGTCTTGGGTGGCCCTACAAGGTGGACTCATAATTTCATTGAGTTACACAAGCCCCTTTGTCACAAGAAGGCAGTGATCTGTGAAGGAAATCTCCTTCACAGATCATAAGGAAAAGAGGGTGTAGAGGATGAGTGGGCTCAGTGGCATCACTGATGCAGTGGACATGAACTCGGTCAAGCTTCGTTAGATGGTGAGGGACAGGGAGGCCTGGCATGCTACAGTCCATGGGGTTGCAGAGAGCTGGACACGACTGGGTGACTGAACAGCAACAAACTGAGATTTGACGTTGTACAAAGCTGAGTTTTAGAAGCTGAAAATGCATGGCACAGAAGCCAGTCCAGGTTCTGGACCAATATTGCAAACATTTACTAAGGATACAGACTCATTAACTTAAAAAATATTTCTCTACCTGGTTTATTGGATGGTCCGAATATGGTGGCTCAATTTTTCTAACAACTGACATTTAAGATGCTCCTAGTCTAGCAACCCACTCCAGTGTTCTTGCCTGGAGAATCCCAGGGATGGGGGAGCCCGGTGGGCTGCCGGGGTCACACAGAGTTGGACATAACTGAAGTGACTTAGCAGCAGCATTCTAGTAAGAGAGAACCACTACTACTGAGTCGTACTTTGCAGAATTGGTTCTCAGTTAATTAGTTAATAGATGCCTTACCAAAGAAATGGTTTTTAATAATCTTGGCATTATATTATGCTGTGAGTATTTAAAAACTCCTCTTAGTGGGTTAAAACACATTTGACTCCTGTGTCTGAAACTGACTTGCCATATTTTCTACACTGTAGCAATTAACTGAAAAAGTTCATAATATAATGTAATTATCAGTTAGTTACCATTAACCAGGGCAAACAGGCTTCCCTTGTGGTTCAGACAGTAAAGAATCCAGGAGATGTGGGTTCGATCCCTGGATCAGAAAGATCCCCTGCAGAAGGGAATAGCTACCCACTCCAGTATTCTTGCCTGGAGAATTCCAAGGCCAGAGAAGCCTGGTGGGCTACAGTCCATGGTGTTGCAAAGAGTCCGATACAACTGAGCGACTGACACTTTTACTTTTTCACTTTCAACTAGGGCAAACAAAGTTAATTTCAGATAAAACAAGATATCAGCCACACACACAAAAAAGATGTTTAATCAAGGGGCTTGTTTTTTTGTCTTTCACTCTTTCTGTATGCCTTCCTTACTCCTACTGGGTGACTTTCATGACTACATCAGCAGAATGAGGTTTAGAAGAAAAGAGGCACATGTGATGCTCTAGGCAACACCAGGCCTTCTCAAGGTGAGAAGCAGGCATCCGTCTTTGGGTTCACATCTCCCTCTAGAATCTTGGTGATACAAGCCATGTTCTTCTAAGAACTCTTCTCATTCCTCACCGTGTGGTGGGTCCTCTGGGGCTGAACCTTTGAGTTCGGTAGCTTCCTGAGCTCCAGCCTGAGGGAAATGCTTATCTCTCTCTTTGCATTCTCCATCTTTGCCTGCTTCTCTGACAGGTGGAAATACCACTCCTAGGTTTTATCTGAATGGAGGAGGATAAAAATATAATTACTCCTTACTTTTATCATTTCCCTTCAAAGAATTCTGCCTCAAATCTTTAGTCTTAAGTAGCTTGGGTGGGGTGGTGGTCCCTGGACTGATCTTGCTGTTGGTTAGTAAGTACTGCATGGATATTTTTAGTACCTTCTCTTTCAGAAATCTGTTTGCTTATTGTGTTTTGTTCTCACCCTTTTGGCTTTAGTGAAAATTTGCAAGCAACAGAAAAAGTCTCATTGATATTATTACCTATAATATGCAGTACTTGGATGCAGTACAATAAAATGCAGTACTCGGATAATGTCAAAAACAACAGAATGATCCTGTTCGTTTCCAAGACAAACAAATGTTCGTTTCCATCACTACGAACAAAGCTAGTGGAGGTGATGGAATTCAGTTGAACTATTTCAAATCCTAAGAGATAATGCTACCAAAGTGCTGGACTCAATACACCAGCAAATTTGGCAAACTCAGCAGTGGCCACAGGACTGCAAAAGGTCAGTTTTCATTCCAATCCCTAAGAAAGGCAATGCCAAAGAATGCTCAAACTACCACACAATTGCACTCATCTCACACGCTAGTAAAGTAATACTCAAAATTCTACAAGCCAGGCTTCAGCAATATGTGAACTGTGAACTTCCAGATGTTCAAGCTGGTTTTAGAAAAAGCAGAGGAAACAGATATCAAATTGCCAACATCCACTGGGTCATGGAAAAAACAAGAGATTTCCAGAAAAACATCTATTTCTGCTTTATTGATTATGCCAAAGCCTTTGACTGAGTAGATCACAATAAACCTTGGAGAATTCTGAAAGAGATGGAAATATCAGATGACCAGACCTGCCTCTTGAGAAATCTATATGCAGATCAGGAAGCAAGAGTTAGAACTGGACATGGAACAACAGACTCATTCCAAAGAGTATGTCAAGACTGTATATTGTCACCCTGCTTATTTGACTTAAATGCACAGTACATTATGAGAAATACTGGGCTGTAGGAAGCACAAGCTGGAATCAAGATTGCCAGGAGAAATATCAATAACCTCAGATATGCAGATCACACCACCCTTATGGCAGAAAGTGAAGAGGAACTAAAAAGCCTCTTGATGAAAGTGAAAGAGGAGAGTGCAAAAGTTGGCTTAAAGCTCAACATTCAGAAAATGAAGATCATGGCATCCGGTCCCATCACTTCATGGGAAATAGATGGGGAAACAGTGGAAACAGTGTCAGACTTTATTTTTTTGGGCTCCAAAACCACTGCAGATGATGACTGCAGCCTTGAAATGAAAAGACGCTTACTACTTGGAAGGAAAGTTATGACCAATCCAGACAGCATATTGAAAAACAGAGACATTACTTTGCCAACAAAGGTTCATCTAGTCAAGGCTATGGTTTTTCCTGTGGCCATGTATGGATGTGAGAGTTGGACTGTGAAGAAGGCTGAGCACCGAAGAATTGATGCTTTTGAATTGTGGTGTTGGAGAAGACTCTTGAGAATCCCTTGGACTGCAAGGAGATCCAACCAGTCCATCCTAAAGGAGATCAGTCCTGGGTGTTAATTGGAAGGACTGATGTTGGAGCTGAAACTCCAGTACTTTGGCCACCTGATGCAAATAGCTGACTCATTGGAAAAGACCCTGATGCTGGGAAAGATTGAGGGCAGGAGGAGAAGTGGACCACAGAGGATGAGATGATTAGATGGTATCACCGACTCAATGGACATGAGTTTGGGTAAACTCAAAGAAGTGGTGATGGACAGGGAGGCCTGGTGTGCTGTGGTGCATGGGGTCACAAAGATTTGAACATAACTGAGTGACTGAACTGACTGAACCTATAATACAATTACAGATAATCACAGGTGCTATATGAAAGAAGGAAAAAATGAAGTCAGATAAGGGAAAAGAGAGTAACAAAATAACTTTCCCAAGGTAGAGATCAGATCAGATCAGATCAGTCGCTCAGTCGTGTCTAACTCTTTGTGACCCCATGAATCACAGCACGCCAGGCCTCTCTGTCCATCACCAACTCCCGGAGTTCACTCAAACTCATGTCCATCGAGTCAGTGATGCCATCCAGCCATCTCATCCTCTGTTGTCCCCTTCTCCTCTTGCCCCCAATCCCTCCCAGCACCAGAGTCTTTTCCAATGTGTCAGCTCCTCGCATGAGGTGGCCAAAGTATTGGAGCTTCAGCTTCAGCATCATTCCTTCCAAAGAAATCCCAGGGCTGATCTCCTTCAGAATGGATTGGTTGAATCTCCCTGAAGTCCAAGGGACTCTCAAGAGTCTTCTCCAACACCACAGTTCAAAAGCATCAATTCTTCGGCGCTCAGCTTTCTTCACAGTCCAACTCTCACATCCATACATGACCACAGGAAAAACCATAGCCTTGACTAGACGAACCATTGTTGGCAAAGTAATGTCTCTGCTTTTCAATATGCTATCTAGGTTGGTCATAACTTTCCTTCCAAGGAGTAAGCATCTTTTAATTTCATGGCTGCAGTCATCATCTGCAGTGATTTTGGAGCCCAGAAAAATAAAGTCTGACACTGTTTCCACTGTTTCCCCATCTATTTCCCATGAAGTGATGGGACTGGATGCCATGATCTTCATTTTCTGAATGTTGAGCTTTAAGCCAACTTTTTCACTTTCCATTTTCACCTTCATCAAGAAGCTCCTTAGTTCCTCTTCACTTTCTGCCATAAGGGTGGTGTGATCTGCATATCTGAGGTTATTGATATTTCTCCTGGCAATCTTGATTCCAGCTTGTGCTTCTTCCAGCCCAGTGTTTCTCATGATGTACTCTGCATATAAGTTAAATAAACAGGGTGACAATATACAATATACAAATAGGTACTCCTTTTCCTATTTGGAACCAGTCTGTTGTTCCATGTCCAGTTCTAACTGTTGCTTCCTGACCTGCATACAAATTTCTCAAGAGGCAGATCAGGTAGAGAGGCAAGGGGTAATTACCTTCTCCCTTCCTCCTGCTTCAAGGTTCCTGCCAGGGCCTGCCATATGCCACACTCAGTCTGTAGCCCTGGTGGGGAAACATGAGAATGCAGCCTGGAGAGCTCAGATCCCAAGGTACAAAGGGAGAGCATGGACCAGAGGACTAGGGGCAGTGTTTAGACCTGCTCCTCTAGCTTCACTGCTGTCTGACATTAACTTGGCATCTCAGAAAAGCATCAGTTTTTAATTGTTTAACTGTTTTGGGCTCCAGTAAATTTATCTTTTTGAATTAAAAAAAAAAAAGATGTAATTTCAGTTCAGAGACTCAACAAGCTTTAGAAGGGTTGTTTCCTCCAATGAGCTTTGTATGAGGGTCCTTCAGACAGAAAGCAGCATGCTTTGGAAAATACAGAGAGAACATAGAGCAACCTCTTTAATCTCTGTGTGTTTATAAAACCTTGTGCATTTCAGGTTTTTCATAGCCTTTAATTCATGAAAAGCTGTTTTAAAAATATAAAGCAGTTTGTTTTCCCCCACTCTGATAATCTATTTATGAATCCGATATGTATATTAAACATGTGTTTCCCAGGTGGCGTTAGTAGTAAAGAACCTGCCTGCCAATGCAGGAGACATAAGAGATTCCATTTCAATCCCTAGGTTGGGAAGATCCCCTAGAGTAGGAAATGGCAACCCATCCAGTATTCTTGTCTGAAAAATCCCATGGACACAGGAACCTGGCAGGCTACAGTCCACAGAGTTGCAAAGAGTCAGACACGACTGAAGCAACTTAGCATGCATACTTAAATATAAGAACATGTGTTTCCATACACTAAGGAGGAGTATCCAGTAATATTATGAAACGGCAAACTAAAGCTTAAGTATTTACACTTTTCAAACTTTATTTTCATTCAATTCTTTTGTAAAAAAATATAGATTTAATTATATGTAACTAATTAGAATTACAATTTTAGAATTTCATATTCATTAATAACGTAGTATTTTGTATTGTAGTATTTTTCAACACCACAAATTGCTCACATCAAGTAATACTTTTTATAACTTAGGTTAGACTTTGCTTCTCTGTGGTAAAATTATTTTGTAAAACTTTATAGTCTTCAGAAAAGCCAGTTTCCTTGACTTCTTCAGTGAGAATTTTATGAACGATCCTTTTCTAAGTCCTCCTAGTCAGATTACAATTAACCCCCATATTATTACTTCAATTATCAGAGGAATAGATGTAAAATTTGTCATCAGTTTTCCATTCCAATTGAAAAATTTGTATTGCGCATATGTCTTACCATTCTGTCTTATGTTTCCAGACTTCTTTTATTTGTTCTACTATCTGGGAACTAGAAAATTTTCCTGAGTGTTTATTCCTATATATGTATAGGAATTTATATAAAGATATAATTATATTTATAGCTTATATATACATAACTTTGTTTTCTCTGCATTTGGCCCATAAAATCCAATTTCTTTAGCATTTCATTAAAATTGTATGTTAAAGTTTAACTCATAGAGCTCATGAAATACAAATTCCACTCCTTCTCCCCACCTAAAAGAAAAGAAAAAAATTATTTTGATTAAAAATGCTTCTTTTGGGGACTTCCCTCATGGTCCAGTGGCTAAGACTCTGCACTCCCAAATCAGGGGGCCTGGGTTCAATCTCTGGTTGAGAAGTTAAGATCTCACATGCCGCAACTAAATAAATAAATATAAATTAGAAAAAAAAAGAGGCAAGGAACTTAAAAAAAAATGCTTATTTTGTAGATCAGTTAAATTGCCATTTGTTAAGAAACTGCATTCTGGGTCTGGTTTTAGCCACTTGGAATACAAATAGTAACATGCAGCTCCTATGCTCAAGGAGTTTACAACAGTTTTTTTTTTTTTTTTTTTTTTTTTTTAAGTACGGCATCTTCTTTACTTGAAACTTGAACTTCAGGGTTCAGAATTTTTAAGTATGCAGATAAGCACATTCACTTAGACATTCACTGTTGTCTTTTCACCACCACCATACATCTACAGAACTCTTTTTATTTAGCAAAACTAAAACTGTGTACCTCTTAACCAATAACTCCTCATTGCCCCACCCAGCCCCAGCACCAAAGAATCGCTGTTTTATTTTTCTGTTTGAATTTTGACTACTTGAGATATTTCATATAAGTGGAATTTTATATTGTCCTTTTATGACTGACTTATTTCACTGGGCATAATATTCTTCAACTTCATCCAGGTTGTAGCATGTGTCAGAATTGCCTTCTTTTTTCAAAGTTAAATAATATTCCACTTTATGTATATACTGCATTTTGTTTATCCATTCATCTGTTGATGGGCACTTGGGTTTCTTATGCGTTGACTATTGCAAATAATGCTGCTGGGAACATAGGAATACAAGCATCTTTTCAAGACCTTGACTTCAATTATTTCTGAGTATATGCCCAGAAGTGGAATTGCTAGATCGTATTGTAATTCTGTTTTTAAGTTTTGAGGAACCCATGTACTGCTTTCCTTGACAGCTGCACCATTTCACATTTCCACCAGCAATATATAAAGATTCTGCTGTCTCCGTATCTTGAAGTACTTCTTATTTTCTGGTTCTGTTTTTTGTTTGTGTTTTTCTGATGATGGCCATTCTGTTCATTGTGAGATGGTATTGCATTGTGGTTATGCTTTACATCAGCCCAGCGATTATTGATGTTGCACATCTTTTTCATGTGCTCATTGGCTGCTTGTATATCTTCTTGGAAGAAGTACCTGTTTAACTCATTTGCTCATTTAAAAAATTGAATTATCTGAATTTTTCGTTACTGTTCTTTCAGGCCTATTTAAACATTATAAATTTGTTGACTAATGCATTATTTCAGTAAATATTTGTTGAGTACTATTTATTTATTTAGTGTTAATTATCTTAAGACTTTTTATTAGGAAATTTATTTTGACACGATATATGGAAATGCACTCCATTCTGACTTGTTACCAAATATTATAACTTCTCCCATATTGTTAGAGTTAAAAACAGTGAAGGAATTACTTTTATGAGGCAAGAGAGAATCTTAGAATTTTATCCTTGTAATTGATGAAGGCACCACCTGGAAACCTTATGGTGCTCTAGTGTTTTAAGTTCACATTTAACTGTGGTGGATGAATTATAGGTAAGCATAAATTACTTTTTACATAGAGCAATTTTCAAGCAATATTCCCTCAAGCTAGTGATAGCAGAAATTAATGTTTTAATGGGATTGTAACTATCCGGACATCTGCTCATGATCATTTTTGAAATCTATTACATTTTTGGATAAACAGCGTGATGGAAAGAAACCCTCTCCAAACGTGACATGTCAATCCTGATGAAACTAGTCTTAATTAAAGGGAAAAGATCAAATAGCTTTGTAAAGTATTTTCTTTCTGTATGATTTTATAATAATAGAAACTTTATTACTGCCAATTATATTTTTATATAATTAAATTATTAGCTCTTTGATCTTTATTTTCTTTAAAATAGGTGAGGTGGAAAGAAGCTCTAATTTATCTTGAACTTAATTGGGAAAGTGTGCCTTAGAAATTTTTAAGTCATCAAGTCCAGTACTTGTTCTCAAAGGTTCACCTCGAGAGCTTGTTTAATTGATGAGCCCCACCATCCAAGAATTTGTTTTAGCATAGAAAGTGTTAGTTGCTCAGTTGTGTCCGACTCTGTGACCCTGTGGACTATAGCCCATCAGGCTCCTCTGTCTATGGGGATTCTCCAGGCAAGAATACTGGAGTGGGTTGCCATGCCCTCCTCCAGGGAATCTTTGCAACCCAGGGATCAAACCCAGGTCTCCCACATGGCAGCAGATTCTTTACCATCTGAACCAAAAGGGGAGCCCTTGATTTATCATATTTTGGGCTAAATTCTAAAAAGTAATTTTAGCCAGTACCCATAGGTATTCTGATATAGCCTGTTCATTATTATTTTGTATAATAATTAGTTTACCAAGTTAATTTATAGAATTATAAGAGTGAAGCTTAGACTAGTAAAGTTACTTGGCCAAGAGCACATCAATAGTAACTGAATAAGTTCAGATTGAAACCCAGTCTTTATTATTCTAAAACCATATGTGAATTGTCAGTGTCGAAAGAATTAAATACTTTATCTAACAACTAGCTACATATTAATTATACTGAAACCATTCCTATTCTTTTTCAATTTTAAAATAAACGTGATAATCTCTTAGAGATTCAGCTTCCTCAGTATAAATGTTGATCCTCATTATAAATAAAGTTGCTAGAAGATAAGCTAGATAGAATCAAGACGGAGTCTGTGCTTTACTTCAAAAGTTACTTACTGAATTCATTTACTACATGAAATTGTATAAAACTTAGTATTAATTATTTAATAATGAAGTGCACCCTGAAGGAGACGTTTGTTTGCTAATGTGGATATCGGATATCTGTGCATGCTGTTATTGTTACCGTTAGTGTAGCACGATGCTTAAGATACGCAATTTAAAGCCAGATTACCTGAGAGCGAATCTTAAACTTATTATTAATATTTGATCTCTCCATAACTTGGGCAAATTTGCTGTCATTGTGGACCTTTATTTTCTTATTTGGAAAATGAGAATATCATAATCATTATATCTCACAGAATTGTTATGAGAGTTAAATTAGATGAATCATATAAATAATTTGAACAGGACTAGGAACATAGATTCTGCAGCAAATTTAACTCTATTTATCTGAATGACTATGTAACTTGTTCATGGGTTAAAAATATCTTTGTACTTGAATATTATGCCTGAAAGATGTAATTATTCTAAGTGAATGAGTCAGGAAATCATTGTGGGCATAGATGGTATTTGAAATGCAAAAAAAGAAAAACACACACAAACACAAATGTTTCTGAAAGGCATGTAGAATAAAGAAAATGAAATTTCTTTCCTAATAACAGTTTTTCTTCTTGATTATTATTTTCTTTATATATTTTATTTTATTTTTTAACTTTACAATATTGTATTGATTTTGCCATATATCAACATGAATCTGCCACAGGTATACACGTATTCCCCATCCTGAACCCCCCACCCTCCTCCGTCCCCATACCATCCCTCTGGGTCGTCCCAGTGCACCAGCCCCAAGCTTCCTGTATCCTGCATCGAACCTGGACTGGCGACTCGTTTCATATATGATATTATACATGATTCAATGTCATTCTCCCAAATCATCCCACCCTCTCCCTCTCCCACAGAGTCCAAAGACTGTTCTATACATCAGTGTCTCTTTTGCTGTCTTGTATACAGGGTTATTGTTACCATCTTTCTAAATTCCATGTATATGCGTTAGTATACTGTATTGGTGTTTTTCTTTCTGGCTTACTTCACTCTGTATAATAGGCTCCAGTTTCATCCACCTCATTAGAACTGATTCAAATGGATTCTTTTTAATGGCTAAGTAATACTCCATTGTGTATATGTACCATAGCTTTCTTATCCATTCATCTGCTGATGCACATCTAGGTTGCTTCCATGTCCTGGCTATTATAAACAGTGCTGCGATGAACATTGGGGTACGCATGTCTCTTTCCCTTCTGGTTTCCTCAGTGTGTATGCCCAGCAGTGGGATTGCTGGATCATAAGGCAGTTCTATTTCCAGTCTTTTAAGGAATCTCCACACTGTTCTCCATAGTGGCTGTACTAGTTTGCATTCCCACCAACAGTGTAAGAGGGTTCCCTTTTCTCCACACCCTCTCCAGCATTTATTGCTTGTAGACTTTTGGATCACAGCCATTCTGACTGGTGTGAAATGGTACCTCATAGTGCTTTTGATTTGCATTTCTCTGATAATGAGTGATGTGGAGCATCTTTTCATGTGTTTGTTAGCCATCTGTATGTCTTCTTTGGAGAAATGTCTATTTAGTTCTTTGGCCCATTTTTTGTTTGGGTCGTTTATTTTTCTGGAATTGAGCTGCAGGAGTTGCTTGTATGTTTTTGAGATTAGTTGTTTGTCAGTTGCTTCATTTGCTATTATTTTCTCCCATTCTGAAGGCTGTCTTTCCACCTTGCTTATAGTTTCCTTTGTTGTGCAGAAGGTTTTAGGTTTAATTAGGTCCCATTTGTTTATTTTTGCTTTTATTTCCAATATTCTGGGAGGTGGGTCATAGAGAATCCTGCTGTGATGTATGTCGGAGAATGTTTTGCCTATATTCTCCTCTAGGAGTTTTATAGTTTCTAGTCTTACGTTGAGATCTTTAATCCATTTTGAGTTTATTTTTGTGTATGGTGTTAGAAAGTGTTCTAGTTTCATTCTTTTACAAGTGGTTGACCAGTTTCCCAGCACCACTTGTTAAAGAGATTGTCTTTTCTCCATTGTATATTCTTGCCTCCTTTGTCAAAGATAAGGTGTCCACAGGTGTGTGGGTTTATCTCGGGGCTTTCTATTTTGTTCCATTGATCTATATTTCTGTCTTTGTGCCAGTACCATACTGTCTTGATGACTGTGGCTTTGTAGTAGAGCCTGAATTTTAATAGAGTCCATTGTACCTGCTAAAAGTGGTGTAGAAAAAAATCTCACTTTGCCCATTAGAAAATTTTTAATGGAAAGTTCCCAGCTCTTATGTATTTTTGATCCTTGGCCTCCTTGACCTTCCTATGTAGTATCTACCAAGTTCAAGCAAAGAAATGAGTTGATAATTAAACTGAAGGTAGAACTTGAGTTATCAGAGCCCTTATTCACATGTGTCTGAAACATGTGAAGAACTGCTTTAGAAAATACTCTTCAACTATTGCTATCGCATCTTTCCTCAGAGGTCTGAAAACTCATCAGTGATATCAGGATTGGGTAGTTTGTCATTTTGATACCTTTAATTTGCTATAATTCAACTGATACTTCTGTTATTAGTGTCTAGTAATTTTGTTATTTGACATTTGTTGAAATTGATTCGCAACATGTATTCTGTTTTTCTTCTGCTATTAACTGATTCATCAGTTAAAGATGGAAACCATTTTGTTTTCCTCACTTCATTATCATTTTCAATCATACTTAGAAACTGTAAAATTGGATGGATTTCCTCTGAATTTTAAATACCAGGTTTGTCTGGATATGCTAGGTGTCAAGCATCCACAACTTGTGAGCCTTTGCATCAGTATTTCTAAAACATCACTGTATTTAAAAGCTACCTGGGATATTTGTTACATCTCTGATTCCTAGCCTCCCAACCCCTGAAGACTCTGACTTGAGATAATAATTGGGTTGAGAAACTTAAGTTTTTAATAGAAACCAGACAGCATTTAAGGAAATGGACCAGGATTGATACTTACAGAAACTACTAGACTAAAACTTAATCTTATATTAGAAAATCAGTTATTGCTTCCTATTCCCATTGAAAGAGGTTCAGATACTTACTTCAGAGACAGGCTTTCTCTCTCTCATAAAATAGATTGTTCTGACTTGGGGCTTCACACTGGGCTGTAACATGGGAGTAGTTCAAAGAACACTCTCTTTGTTGCTTTAACCTTGACTTTTATCACTGGGTAACCCTTGCAAAGCCACTTAAGTTCTCCCCTTTTCTATAAAGAACAGTATAAACGACTGTCAGAGGCATTTGGGAGGATTAAGAGAAATAAGAGCTGTCTGAAATGATGGTGTCATTGTGCCTGGTATATCTTGAGAAATCAATACATGTTAGTTCTTTTCCCATCCATCTGCCTCATTTCTGCCACTTACCTTTCTTGACTCTGAGTCTTCATGACCTCTGCCTCCGGAATATTTACTAGCATTTAAGCCACTTCTTTGCCTTGATCTCTTGTTTCAGTGTGATTTTGGCTGTTGGTTTCTGAATCTTTCCTCTTCTTGCCCCATTAGTTCAAATGAACTCACAACTTTGACACCACTATCCTATTCTCATTGAGTACTGAACTTAAGTTCTGAATTTGACACTATTCATACATGCCAATTAAGAACCCTTTAGATGGAATTATAGATCCAAAAACCAGAGTAATACAAATGTTATTTACTAAAAATCTCTATTGTTCTGTAAACTCTATTCTACATTGTCTTAAGTAGGTCTCCTGTCTAGTGGTCTATTTTTTTTTCTGGGAAATTAAAATATAATTTAACACCTTTTTTTGGTCTTATTCTTAATGACTGCTTACCAAAAAGTATCTCTTGCATAAATGAAGGGACCCTAGTATTGGTCACAATATCAACTTGGTTCAGTTCTCTCAAAGCCCAGGTTACTGCTTCCCCCAAAGAATAATGTAAACACTTATAACCTCTTGCCTCCTAAGAGTTAAGCAGCTTCGAAACAGAACTTGCTTTCAGGGAGTACTTTGTGATCAGAGAAACTAGTTCATTAGTTTGAAGTGAAAGCTTACATTTCAAAGTATAAAGACATAATAAATCTATTTTTGGTGTAGTTGAGTGCTCCTAAAGAAAGTTATTATAGAGATGCTACATTGATTTCAAGACTTTAAAATGCAAGTGTATATCATGGAAAATGCCAAAAAGCATTGCATGACTAAGTCCCCTCTGCTCAGAAGCTACAAATTATATTGAACTAAACAATCACACTGTATTGAAGCATGGGGATTTTCATATCTCAAATCTTCTAAATAGATCTATTTGGGATGCTTGTTGAATCTGAGGTGTATAATATGACATTTATAAAGATACATGCACCTACCTATGTGCCTATATATGTTGATAACTGTGTGGATAAATGATTTGATTATTCAACATCAATGCTTTTATTCACCCCTTCAGGCAAGTATCACATGCTGGTTACATGCCAAGAAGTATAACACGTTTTTCAGGAAATACAAGAAAGTAAAGAAGTTCAAGACATACACATTCTCCAACTCTGTTGATGAGGCTGAAACTTGGTACATTTTTGCAGGATGACTGGGCAGAATTATTTGAAATGTGTATTTCTTTTATTCTACATTGCCACTGCCATTTCTGGATGTTTCTTTGATGGTGAAATGTGTGTGTATGTGTGTGTGTGTGCATGTGTAAAGAGAGAACTGAATTTTAATTATATCATGTTTAATAGTAAATGAGAATTAACCCAAATACCCCTCAGTTGAGGAGTTATTAAATACACATGATGTAAGAAACTTGTAGTTTGTTATTCATAATGAAATAATTCCATACTATGAAGGTAGGCTTACAAAGTAAAATAAGAGTTGTTGGGCAATATGTATATCATGGTTACATTTTTGTTTAAACAGTCATATTATCCGAATAAAAATAATAGTAATATAAATGCACTAAGAGAAATATTAAAACTATTGAAGGGAATTATCTCTACAAGATAGGATAATGGAAATTTAACTGTCTCTAAATGTATTTCTATAATATTTAATATTGTAAAACTTGTAATATTTTGTACCCAGAAAGATAATGTTTTTTTTTTTTTTTTTTAAAAAATATCCCCTTAATGGCCTACAATCTCATATGGGAAGCAGATATGTGTACTAGGCTTTATGGAGTTAAGTCACTTGTTTTGAAGTCAAATGCTCATCAGAGATGGCAGGACCAGAAGCCAGTTTCCAAATCCTTAGGCAACAGCCTAGTATCTTGTGAGTGTGTGTCTTTCCCAGCTTTGTAGGAGACTAGGAATGCTTATGGAGAAGGCAATGGCACCCCACTCCAGTACTCTTGCCTGGAAAATCCCATGGATGGAGGAGCCTGGTAGGCTGCAGTCCATGGGGTCACAAAGAGTTGGACACGACTGAGCGAATTCCTTTCACTTTTCACTTTCATGCATTGGAGAAGGAAATGGCAATGCACTCCAGTGTTCTTGCCTGGAGAATCCCAGGGACGGGGGAGCCTGGTGGGCTGCCATCTATGGGGTCGCACAGAGTCAGACACGACTGAAGCGACTTAGTAGTAGTAGTAGGAATGCTTAACTGTATGGTTGACTTTCTAGGATCAATAGCCATTCAAAAACATTGATATCTGTAGATTTTACAGCCTCTAATTAAAGAGAAGTTACACTAGAAGACAAGGTTGGCCAAATAATGATCAAATTTTAGTAACCAACTAAAGGCTATTATTCTTCAAAAAAATATTAAAAATGTTTGTGTAATTTTTAAAAAAGTAATTATTTTATTTTTAACCTAACATGATGGGTTGGAACAATCACAGCTTTAGAAAGGAAAAATTATAGATATAAACTTTCAAAGATGGCAGTGGATAGAGGTCTCTCTTGCTTTAATGCATTACAGTATGTAATTTTTCCTTTACCAACATAGCAAATGCATTAAACTGTCAAGGAACTTAAATGTATCCAAGCATTACGTTTCACTTGGAGCTTGGATGGATGAAGATGAAAGATAGAATGTGTTTATTTGAAAGGACTATATTTATTTACTCTTATTTCCAACAATGTTTTTATGAAAGCAGGAAATGTAACCTGTCTGTGGATTGTGGTCAAATCTTTGCCTCCTCTCAGGGTTAAATTTCTGTGTGGATATACCTGAAAACCTGTATTTCTATATTCATAGCTCTTACTGCTGTCTCTAGAAGTCCACCATATTCCTGTGACTTTTAGAATAAATGCTAGAAAGTATGAAGTTGCTGTTCTTTGCTCCATCACCTTCTAAGTCTCCATCATCTTGAATCCTTTAATCTGCAGCATGGAGTTCACTGCCAGCTAGGAGACTTATGTTTCTGTGACCATAAGCAATGATCTAGTAATTTGCCCATTTTCCTAAGCAGGCAGGTAGAAACTATTTCTGTTGTAAATGGCACCTGTAATAAATAATAGGATTTATTCAACAAATCCTCTTTATATCCTGCAGAGTAAAGCAGAACTATCTTAATGCAGGGAATAAGGGGGTAATTTTGTTGGCAGAGTCTTGATTTTATTACCTTGCACTCTCCTTAGATTCTCTGAGCCATATCCAGCTGAAAAATAATCCTTTTGGTTCAGAGCTTGCAAAATCTCAGCGTGCCACCTTAGCACAGATGCTCTAAGGTGAGGGATGAAGATGCCTGCTGTTTGGAGACTACACAGGTTAAAGGCTGGCAGATTCTAACATGAATGGTGGCCCCTTTTCAGTTGGTGACAGAGATATGAAGTAGGTGACAGTAGATATGCAGAGTGATTGGCGGTCTGCCTCAGTTTTTCTCTGGAGTCCTTCAGAAGCCATCCACCTCCCAGGACATGTTCTTTGTCATGGCCTCTGAAGAGGCTTCCACTCACTGGGTCTTAAAGAAATGTACATGGAAACATGCACACACTCACGCCTTGCTGGCACCTTTCAAAGCACTGAAGTGCTGAGTATGATTCTTAGGTGACGGATGGATTTGCCTAATGGTTCCCTTGTCTTGACTTCACTAGATTTTGGTGTAGAATGGGAATGAACTAACGTTTGTTGATGAATTATACACTAAGCTCTGTGTTAGGCATTTTACAACCATTATCTCATTAAATGAGCCTATGAAGTAGATGAGGTAGCTAATATTATCCCCATTCTCTGAAAAAAGAAATTGAGGTTCACAGAGTTTAAGCAAGTTTTTTTCAATTTCATGGAAAAGCTGGCATTCAGACTTCTGGGGTTCCTAGCTCTAAAATTCAGGTACCTCTCACGGCATGATACCTCATAAATAAATCAGGATTTGGGATTATGATGCCAAAAAATATTTTTAAAATATTATGGAAGAAAAAGACAAAGTTTTTTTAAGAACTGGTAGAATTTCCTTTGTTACACTTTATTATATTTACTGAAATGAGCCCATATATTTTATCTACAGAAAAGGCATTTAAGGCACTCAATTATGTTTACAGTGAATAAGCCAATAATTTATCTGGTAAATTTATCAGGTAGATTTTGTCATCTCCTTTTTACCAAGGAAGCTGAGGATCAGAAAGGGCATTTGGTTTGTCTAGTGTCATAGAATTTTACAGATAACAGCACAAGGAAAATCTATGGGAAAAGAGTCCTTATCATGCTCCATTAACCCCTTGAGAGCATGTCTCACAGTCCTCACTTTGTTATAAAGATCTGATGCTTAAGGCAATAAACTCTGACCTACCCATTGTTTGAGTATTCACCTCAACTTATCTTCTAGTTCTATTTGGAATTGTAAAGTTGCCTATTTCTATTTTCTATCATTTTTCAATTTTTAAAAGCATTGGGTCTTCTGGACTTTGGGTAGAATTTCTGATCCCAAATATCCCACTGGAGAATTTTTCTTGTTGTTTTTATTATTATTGTTTATTTTGTTGTAGTTGTTAAGTTGCTATGCGGCATTGGGGTATATTTTAAAAATACTAATTAAAATATTTAATTATATTCATTATCTCTAGGATAATGATGTTCCTTAATGAGAAATAAAATGAGGTATATCTAACGATATGATGTAAAAAAAAAATTATGAAAATCCCTACTCGAAGCTGCCACTCAATAACTGGAACAATACACCATGCTGCTCTGGTAAAAGGAGTCTTGCTACTTTCTTCTAGCTCCCCTGTAGCATTGCTTGGCATATGTTTGGATCACCTGCCCTGTCAATCAGGCATCAACAAACAGCTGTTTTCCTAGCACAGAAAGATACTCTAGTTTGTGTTTTTGCTGTCTACTATTTGATAAGAGCAACTGACATTGGAAGTGACATATGAGAAGCCATTGAGGAGAGAAAGGCATGACTTTTTCAAAATGTCCATCCTATACTTTACTCCTTTTTAGACTGTCAGCACTATCTCCCCCCTTTGGGTATGTGCATAACCACAGGAGGGTTAAGTAGAAGTGATTATTGACTAACATCTTGGTTATTAAGGATTCATTGATATCCAGCTGAGATCCAGGAAAGATCGGGTACTCAAATACTGGAAAGAAATAAGGGGAATTGGGAGTAGAGAAGTGTGACCAAGTAAAGGAAAAGACATGGTTAGACAGGAGGTTGGAGATTCACTGCCACCCTATTAGGACTATTTTCAAAACACTGTGTCTGGATCTCCCAGGAGAGAGCCTGGGTTTGTTTCATTGCTGCCACCATAAGAACACAATTACATGAAACTCTTTCTGGTACCTCTTTCTCCATGAACCAGTACTCAGGTAATTAAAATGTCAGAAAGACTTACCAGGTGTAACAGGAACAGTGATGCTTATCTCTTTTGCTTTGAACTCTTAAACAGCAACTAGGTAACAAATGTCTTAGAATTTAACTGTTGTGTGACTTGACTTTAGAAATACTTCACAGTTGTAAGTTGGAGTACAACATGGTGCAGTGTTGAGCAACAATTCTTGGTGCCACATATATGACATAAATGTTATCTTTATTGTCCTATATTTTCTATATCTTATGGGGAAATGGAGGACGTTGTCTGGGTAGAAACACAGAGGCAGCTAAAATGTTGTTAAGGTGAGCATGAAGGATTCCATTTATCTGCATGTATATTTTTGTAATGTATCAAATGTAAGTTTAATATATTTTGAAACTGAAATGAGCAAAAGTGAATATTTTTTGAGTTAACTATAATTTGTCAATTCAGAAAGTAGTGTAAATGAATGTAAGATAACAGATACGTTTTTGTATCTTGTTTTGCATCTTTCAGTAGGAGATGATATAAAAGAAGTAAGATTTCAAACATTTAAGAAAAGATGAAGCTATTTCTCCTCACCATGAGATTCTGGGAAAAAAATATTTAATCTTAGAAGTCTTTCAGAACTTTGGTATTGACATCCAGACTCCTGAAAGAATCCTTTATTTAGAGTCTTTTTAGGTCAGCTTTACATTTTTAACCAGAGAAAGCTAATCAGCTCTATGGTACTCACTGTTAATCAAGACAAAACTCAGTCTAAGAATTATATGACATGGGAGCCCCGGGTTCAATCCCTGGGTTGGGAAGGTCCCCTGGGGAAGGGAACGGCAACTCATTCCAGTATTCTTGCCTGAGAATTTCATGAACAGAGGAGCCTGGCAGACCACAGTCTGTGGGGTCACAAAGAGCCAGACACGACTGAGCAACTAACATTTCCACTTTAAAGAATTCTCTCAGTGTTGCTACAGAGTAAGTTTACCTTCTTAGCTCTCATTTTTACGTACAGGTCAGATATTGAGGGAAGTGTACATATTAGAGGTGTTGTTTCTATGAACATAGAGTGAGGAGAGTTTATATAGGGAGGTGAACTGAACTTACCTGATTTAATACATAAAGCACTGGTTCATGACAGCTGATATACTGAAAGGAAGCAATTAACAAAGCCATAGTTAGAAGAGAACAAACATAAATATGATGAAATACAATGCATTTTAGAAGATGTAACTTTTAAACTAAGGATTTTGATAGCTTTCCACATTTTAAAATATTCTCCCTTCTTGTAAAATATCTACTCTTTCTATACCAAATTATAACATCTCAGCTACAACGAAGAGCTCGGGAGAGAGGAGATGACTAGTGAAAATGTATATCCTCTGATAAACATGGAGTTCAATTCAGGTCAGTCGCTCAGTTGTGTCTGACTCTTTGCAACCTCATGAACTGCAGCACACCAGGCCTCCCTAACCATCACCAATTGCTGGAGTCTACCCAAACCCATATCCATTGAGTCGGTGATGCCATTCAACTATCTCATCCTCTGTCGTCCCCTTCTCCTCCTGCCCTCAATCTTTCCCAACATTAGGGTCTTTTCAAATGAGTCAGCTCTTCACATCAGGTGGCCAAAGTACTGGAGTTTAAGCTTCAACATCAGTCCTTCCAATGAATATTCAGGACTGATCTCCTTTAGGATGGACTGGTTGGATCTCCTTGCAGTTCAAGGGACTCTAAAAAGTCTTCTTCAACACCACAGTTCAAAAGCATCAATACTTCGGTGCTCAGCTTTCTTTATAGTCCAACTCTCACATCCATACATGACCACTGGAAAAACCATAGCCTTGACTAGATGGACCTTTGTTGACAAAGTAATGTTTCTGCTTTTTAATATGCTGTCTAGGTTGGTCATAACTTTCCTTCCAAGGAGTAAGCATCTTTTAATTTCATGGCTGCAATCACCATCTGCAATGATTTTGGAGCCCCCCAAAAATAAAGTCAGCCACTCTTTCCACTGTTTCCCCATGTATTTGCCATAAGTGATGGGACCGGATGCCATGGTCTTAGTTTTCTGAATGTTGAGCTTTAAGCCAACTGTTTCATTCTCTTCTTTCAATTTCATCAAGAGGCTTTTTAGTTCTTCTTCACTTTCTGCCGTAAGGGTGGTGTCATCTGCATATCTGAGGTTATTGATATTTCTCCTGACAATCTTGATTCCAGCTTGTGCTTCCTCCAGCCCAGCATTTCTCATGATGTATTCTTCATAGAAGTTAAATAAGCAGGGTGACAATATACAGCCTTGATGTACTCTTTTTCCTGTTTGGAACCAGTCTGTTGTTCCATGTCCAGTTCTAACTCTTGCATCCTGACCTGCATACAGGTTTCTCAAGAGACATGTCAGGTGGTCTTATATTCCCATCTCCTTCAGAATTTTCCACAGTTTATTGTGATCCACACAGTCAAAGGCTTTGACATAGTCAATAAAACATAAATAGATGTTTTTCTGGAACTCTCTTGTTTTTTTGATGATCCAACGGATATTGGCAATTTGATCTCTGTTTCCTCTGTCTATTCTAAAACCAGCTTGAACATCTGGAAGTTCACGGTTCATGTATTGCTGAAGCCTGGCTTGGAGAATTTTGAACATTACTTTACTAGTGTGTGAGATGAGTGCAGTTGTGCAGTAGTTTGAGCATTCTTTGGCATAAACATGGAGAGACCGCCTCTAATCATTGAAGATGATTTTAGCTTGGTTTAGCTTCTAAATTCAGGTGACATAATTGCAAGTCACATAATGTAAGCTCACTAAGCATTTTTTGAAGGTTTAAAAAAATATATTTATTTATTTTAATTGGAGGCTAATTACTTTGCAATATTGTAGTGGCTTTTTCCACACATTGACACGAATCAGCCATGGATGTACATGTGTCCCCCATCCTAAATGCCTCCCCCTCCCCCCTCCAATCCCATCCCTCAGGGTCATCCCAGTGCACAGGCCCTGAGTGCCCTGTCTCATGCATCAAACCTGGACTGGCGATCTATTTCACATATGGTAATATGCATGTTTCAATGCTATTCTTTCAAATCATCCCACCCTTGCCTTCTCCCACAGAGTCCAAAAAGTCTGTTCTTTATCTCTGTGTCTCTTTTGCTGTCTCGCATATAGGGTCATCGTTACCATCTTTAGAAATTCCATACATATGCATTAATATACTGTATTGGTGTTTTTCTTTCTGAGTTACTTCATTCTGTATAGTAGGCTCCAGTTTCATCCACCTCACTAGAACTGATTCAAATGCATTCTTTTTAATGGCTGAGTAATACTCCATTGTGTATATGTACCACAGCTTTCTTATCCATTCATCTGCCGAAGGACATCTAGGTTGCTTCCATGTCATAGCTATTGTAAACAAGTGCTGCGATGAACATTGGGGTACACGTGTCTCTTTCAATTCTGGTCTCCTCAGTGTGTATGTCCAGCAGTGGGATTGCTGGGTCATATGGCAGTTCTATTTCCAGTTTTTCAAGGAATCTCCACACTGTTCTCCATATGGGCTGAACTAGTTTGCATTCCCACCAACAGTGTAAGAGGGTTCACTTTGTTCCACACCCTCTCCAGCATTTATGTTTGTAGACTTTTTGATAGCAGCCATTCTGACTGGTGTGAGATAGTACCTCATTGTGGTTTTGATTTGCATTTCTCTGATAATGAGTGATGTTGAGCATCTTTTCATGTGTTTGTTAGCCATCTGTATGTCTTCTTTGGAGAAATGTCTATTTAGTTCTTTGGCCCATTTTTTGACTGGGTCATTTATTTTTCTGGTATTGAGCTGCATGATCTTCCTGTATATTTTTGAGATTAATTCTTTGTCAGTTGCTTCATTTGGTATTATTTTCTCCCACTCAGAAGGCTGTCTTTTCACCTTACTTATAGTTTCCTTTGTTGTGCAAAGGCTTTTAAGTTTAATTAGGTCCCATTTGTTTATTTTTGCTTTTATTTCCAATATTCTGGGAGGTGGGTCATAGAGGATCCTGCTGTGATGTATGTTGGAGAATGTTTTGCCTATGTTCTCCTCTAGGAGTTTTATAGTTTCTGGTCTTACGTTGAGATCTTTAATCCATTTTGAGTTTATTTTTGTGTATGGTGTTAGAAAGTGTTCTAGTTTCATTCTTTTACAAGTGGTTGACCAGTTTTCCCAGCACCACTTGTTAAAGAGATTGTCTTTAATCCATTGTATATTCTTGCCTCCTTTGTCAAAGATAAGGAGTCTATCGGTGCGTGGATTTATCTCTGGGCTTTCTATTTTGTTCCATTGATCTATATTTCTGTCTTTGTGTCAGTACCATACTGTCACTAAGCATTTTTAAAGACATTAGTGAATAAATCAGTAGATAGCATCGGCCACACACAAGAAACCACTATTTCTTCATTGAACTAAACATAGTAAATTTCTTTATGGAGAATCCACTTTGTTATTATAGTCAATCTTTGCTCATTATTATATTTTTATAATATAATAATAATTTATTAGTTTTTAGTGCTTTACTATTTCAAGGTAGCAAAGATGTGCTAGGATCAATAATGTAAATGGAATTTTGAATTATTGTGGTTTTGGTTAATTAAACACTATTTTTCTCTAGGGAGAGCTCTATGATTTAATAGTGTTAATGAGTTGTTGTATGGCTCTACCTGTATATGTGTGTGTGTGTGTGTATTCATTGTCTTCAGATGATGGTTACTTAATTTTCCCAAGTCTGTGCCTTTTTCTGTTCCTTTTCTTCTAGATGATTCATAGCACTTAAGCAGAAATTAAACTCAGGAAAGAAAAATAACACCATTTTAAGCTGTCAATTTGGCTTCCTTAGGGATCATTCAAATTTTAAAACAAACAACTGGACGAATTCACTAAATAAAGGTCGTGAGATTTCTCTGGATATCAGCCCATATCATATTTGTTTTCCATGACCAAATATTTGGATATCCAATTAGACAGAAGTAGTATGTTGAACTTGTGAAATTAACAAGAATTTTTGTTGTTGTTGTTTAATGTGCTGGTTTGGTGAGTTATTATGCAGAAGACTATTTTCTAGACAGAAAGAGTTATTTGATGTTTTCGTCTATGACCTTCCACATTACACAATACTTGAAATCCCACTGAGATCTCCCATTAGATGAGACCTTTAAATGTTCCTCCTTGGTTCTGAAGCCTTATGTTTCATTCCCCCCTTTGGACCTAGTGTCATTAACCACAAAGAGGAATTAGGCTTATAGTTCTTGAATAGTTCCAGTTTCTTGACAGTTGGAAAAGCTACAGTGACTTTCTATATATGCCAAAAATAAATTGTCCATCACAGATAAAATATGTCTAATGGTTACAAGTAACTTCTTTACAAGTAACTTCTCTGATGTGTGAGATGCATGATAAGGCCATTATACTTACAGTGATGATGGTTGTGACAAATAGTTTGCAAGGACATGACATATGGCCATATCCACATAAGGATCTGGAAGTAGATCAATTAGTTATGCATGAGATATCAAGCTTATTTATTATCGTTAATGTATTAAGTGAACTGACTAAACCAAGCAGTAATATTTACACATAAGGATAATATTCATTTAAAAATAGTCTTTAACAATACCTCTTTTCTAAGGCTAAATAAAGTTACTCAGGGATAAATTAAATTTGGGAAAGATTCTCCTTTAATTTTCTGCACAATTTAAAGGTTAAATTATGGGAATGCTGTGGTGGTCCAGTGGTTAAGGGCCTGCACTTCCTATGAAGGGGGCCTGGCTTTGAGCACTCACTGCTTGGGGCAATAAGATCCTACAAAGCATGTGGTACAGCCGAAAATAAATATAATAAGTTAAATTATAATAATGAATATGCTGGCAAAGACTATGCTCCAATATAGGTCATTATATTGGAAAGTTGTTAAAATACCTAATTTGTGCTTGGTCCCTTATACATATCAACAAATATTTTCTTATTCTGAGAATATTGAAATTAGTATGAATTTCAATTGAGTCTTATACAACGTATTAAATATTTTTCAGAATATTTTGTAATATGTCAAATAATATAAATTTAGTATATCATGAAACTGAAGTGGCCAAAAGTAAATATCTGTTGAATAAAATATAATTTGTTAATTCAGAAAATCTTGTAAAAGAATGTAACATAACAAATTATTTTTAGCGTCTTATTTTGTATCTTTGGGTAGTGGATGATATGAAGGAAGTTAGATTTCAAACATTTCAGAAAATATGAGGATATTTCTCCACACAATCAGATTATGGGAAAACTATTTAATCTTGAAGGCTTTTATAACTTTGCTATTGATTATGAAAACTATTGCAGTGAATAATAAAATACGAATGTAACGTAAGAATTCACTGTGGATCCATGAACATTTGAATTTGAGCTTTAGGCAGTCAGATAAAAATGATGGGAAAGAAAGATAAACATATGAGACTATGAGAATGATTTAACTTGGTGGAAAACTAAAATCAAAGTATAAAGTTAAAGAAGGTTTACTAAGCTAAGGGCAATGAAAAGGAATTTTAATGTTTGATTTGATGTTGTTGACTTAAAAATATTCCACCTTAGAAGTAGAGAGTTACATTTTATTCGTGGGATGTTTTAGGACTTAAAATCTGGGAGGCAGCATGTCAACAAACCCTAATAGAACTGTTCCAAGGATGTGGCTGGGGAGTAGCCAGGATATGTAGGAATTTTGAAACAAAGGACAAGTAGTAGGAATATCAAAAGATTATTCTTAAAGAAAAACAGATTTCACAAATTAAGGAATTTAGGGGTTTTCTATATATGGGAAGATGCCAGAGTCTTGGCTCACTGAAATTATTCTTTTGATATGCACCTCAGTGGTGATTGCAATGGCTGAAGACTGTGACATCCTTTGTTTACTGATATGGCAGGAAATACTCCATTTCTTGATGTGAATATGTAACTTATAACCAGTATGCAAATTAATGATGCTGCTAAGTTGCTTCAGTCGTGTCCGACTCTGTGCCACCCCATAGACGGCAGCCCACCAGGCTCCCCCATCCCTGGGATTCTCCAGGCAAGAACACTGGAGTGGGTTGCCATTTCCTTCTCCAATGCATGAAAGTGAAAAGTAAAGTGAAGTCGCTCAGTTGTGTCCGATCCTCAGCGACCCCATGGACTGCAGCCTACCAGGCTCCTCTGTCCATAGGATTTTCCAGGCAAGAGTACTGGAGTGGGGTGCCATTGCCTTCTCCAAATTAATGATAACTCCATGAAAAAAATTTTCCATTTGATATTTGCTTTTGTATCTGGCTTGAGGAAGAGAGATATTAAGGTGAAAGTACATGCTGGTTTAGATTTTAAGATAAAGACATATTCATTACCTTTCTGAATAATATGAAATCAATAATTGATGGATATTTATCACGTTTTATTGGTGTCCAATTCAAAACTGTAGAATATTTAACATATACAATGTGATGACTTGATGTACATATACTTCGTGAAAGAATTCCTCTCATTGAGTTCAGTTCAGTTTAGTCGCTCAGTTGTGTCCGACTCTTTGCGACCCCATGAACCACAGCACGCCAAGCCTCCCTGTCCATCACCATCTCCCAGAGTTTACCCAAACTCATGTCCATCGAGTCAGTGATGCCATCCAGCATCTCATCCTCTGTTGTCCCCTTCTCCTCCTGCCCCCAATCCCTCCCAGCATCAGAGACTTTTCCAATGAGTCAACTCTTCCCATAAGGTGGCCAAAGTATTGGAGTTTCAGCTTTAGCATCAGTCCTTCCAATAAACACCCAGGACTGATCTCCTTTAGGATGGACTGGTTGGATCTCCTTGCAGTTCAAGGGACTCTCATGAGTCTTCTCCAACACCACAGTTCAAAAGCATCAATTCTTTGGCGCTCAGCTTTCTTTATAGTCCAACTCTCACATCTGTATATGACTACTGGAAAAACCATACCCTTGACCAGATGGACCTTTGTTGGCAAAGTAATGTCTCTGATTTTTAATATGCTGTCTAGGTTGATCATAACTTTCCTTCCAAGGAGTAAGCGTCTTTTATTTTATTTTATTTTCCTTCTTTTTGTGTGTGTGTGTGTAATCAAGTTTTATTAAAGTATAAAAGAGACAGAGAAAGCTTCTGACATAGACATCAGAAGGGGGCAGAAAGAGTACCCCCCTGCTAGTCTTTAGCCAGATGTTATATAGCTGCTGTTGCTGCTGCTGCTAAGTCACGGCAGTCATGTCCGACTCTGTGTGACCCCATAGACTGCAGCCCACCAGGCTCCCCCATCCACGCAACCCCTTAGATGGCAGCCCACCAGGCTCCCCCGTCCCTGGGATTCTCCAGGCAAGAACACTGGAGTGGGTTGCCATTTCCTTCTCCAATGCATGAAAGTGAAAAGTAAAAGTGAAGTCGCTCAGTTGTGCCCGACTCTCAGCGACCCCATGGACTGCAGCCCACCAGGCTCCTCCGTCCATGGGATTTTCCAGGCAAGAATGCTGGAGTGGGGTGCCATTGCCTTCTCCGTAGGTTGGTCATAACTTTCCTTCCAAGGAGTAAGCGTCTTTTAATTTCAAGGCTTCAGTCACCATCTGCAGTGATTTTAGATCCCAGAAAAAGAAAGTCAGCCACTCTTTCTACTGTCTCCCCATGTATTTCCCATGAAGTGATGGGACCGGATGCCATGATCTTCGTTTTCTGAATGTTGAGCTTTAAGCCAACTTTTTCACTCTCCTCTTTCACTTTCATCTAGAGGTTTTTTAGTTCCTCTTCACTTTCTGCCATAAAGGTGGTATCATCTGCATATCTGAGGTTATTGATATTTCTCCCAGCAATCTTGATTCCAGCTTGTGCTTCCTCCAGCCCGGTGTTTCTCATGAAATACTCTGCCTATAAGTTAAATAAATAGGGTGACAATATACAGCCTTGACGTACTCCTTTTCCTGTTTGGAACCAGTCTGTTGTTCCATGTCCAGTTCTGACTGTTGCTTCCTGACCTGCATACAGGTTTCTCAAGAGGCAGGTCAGGTGGTCTGGTATTCCCATCTCTTTCAGAATTTTCCAGAATTTATTGTGATCCACACAGTCAAAGGCTTTGACATAGTCAATAAAACAGAAATAGATGTTTTTCTGGAACTCTCTTGCTTTTACTATGATCCAGAGGATGTTGGCAATTTGATTTCTGGTTCCTCTGGCTTTTCTAAAACCAGCTTGAACATCTAGAAGTTCACGGTTCATGTATTGCTGAAGCCTGGCTTGGAGAATTTTAATCATCAGTTTAGTAGCATGTGAGACAGTGCAATTGTGCGGTAGTTTGAGCATTCTTTGGCATAGCCTTTCTTTAGGACTGGAATGAAAACTGACCTTTTCCAGTCTTGTGGCCACTGCTGAGTTTTCCAAATTTGCTGGCATATTGAGTGCAGCACTTTCACAGCATCATCTTTCAGGATTTGAAATAGCTCAACTGGAATTCCATCACCTCCACTAGCTTTGTTGGTAGTGATGGTTCCTAAGGCCCACTTGACTTCACATTCCAGAATGTCTGGCTCTAGGTGAGTGATCACACCATCGTGATTATCTGGGTCATGAAGATCTTTTTTTGTACAGTTCTGTGTATTCTCGCCACCTCTTCTTAATATCTTATGCTTCTGTTAGGTCCATACCATTTCTGTCCTTTATTGAGCCCATCTTTGCATGAAGTGTTCCCTTGGTATCTCTCATTTTCTTGAAGAGATCTCTAGTCTTTCCCATTCTGTTGTTTTCCTCTATTTCTTTGCATTGATCGCTGATGAAGCCTTTCTTTTCTCTCCTGGCTATTCTTTGGAATTCTGCATTCAGATGCTTATGTCTTTCCTTTCCTCCTTTGCTTTTTGCTTCTCTTCTTTTCACAGCTATTCCTAAGGCGTTCTCAGACAGCCATTTTGTTTTCTTGCATTTCTTTTCCATGGGGATGGTCTTGATCCCTGTCTCCTGTACAGTGTCACGAACCTCAGTCCATCGTTCATCAGGCACTCTATCAGATCTGGTCCCTTAAATCTATTTCTCATTTCCACTGTATAAACCTAAGGGATTTGATTTAGGTCATGCCTGAATGGTCTAGTGGTTTTCCCTGCTTTCTTCAATTTAAGTTTGATTTTGTCAATAAGAAGTTCATGATCTGAGTCACAGTCAGCTCCCAGTCTTATTTTTGCTGACTGTATAGAGCTTCTCCATCTTCAGCTGCAAAGAATATAATCAATCTGATTTTGGTGTTGACTATCTGGTGATGTCCATATGTAGAGTCTTCTCTTGTGTTCTTGGAAGAGGGTGTTTGCTATGACCAATGTGTTCTTCTGGCAAAACTCTATCAGCCTTTGTCCTGCTTTATTCTGTACTCCAAGGCCAAATTTGCCTGTTATACCAGGTGTTTCTTGACTTCCTAATTTTGCATTGCTGCTGCTGCTGCTGCTGCTGTTGATGCTAAGTCGCTTCTGTGCGACCCCATAGACGGCAACCCACCAGGCTCCCCCATCCCTGGGATTCTCCAGGCAAGAACACTGGAGTGGGTTGCCATTTCCTTCTCCAGTGCATGAAAGTGAAAAGTGAAAATGATGTCGCTAAGTCGTGTCCGACTCTTCACAACCCTATGGATTGCAGCCTACCAGGCTTCTCCGCCCATGGGATTTTCCAGGAGTACTGGAGTGGGATGCCATCGCCTTCTCTGTTTTGCATTGCAGTCCCCTATAATGAAAAGATATCTTTTTTGGGTGTTAGTTCTAAAAGGTCTTGTAGGTCTTCATAAAACCTTTCAACTTCAGCTTCTTCAGCATTACTGGTTGGGGCATAGGCTTGGATTACCTTGATACTGAATGGTTTGCCTTCGAAATGAACAGAGATCATTCTGTCGTTTTTGAGATTGCATCCAAGTACTGCATTTCGGACTCTTGTTGACCATGATGGATACTCCATTTCTTCTAAGGGATTCCTGCCCTCAGTAGTAGATATAATGGTCATCTGAGTTAAATTCACCCATTCCAGTCCATTTCAGTTCGCTGATTCCTAGACTGTTGATGTTCACTCTTGCCATCTCCTGTTTGACCACTTCCAATTTGCCTTGATTCACGGACCTAACATTCCAGGTTCCTATGCAATATTGCTCTTTACAGCATCAGACCTTGCTTCTATCACCAGTCACAACCACAGCTGGGTATTGTTTTTGCTTTGGCTCCATCCCTTCACTCTTTCTGGAGTTATTTCTCCACTGATCTCCAGTAGCATATTGAGCAATTACCGACCTGGGGAGTTCCTCTTTCAGTATCCTATCATTTTGCCTTTTCATACTGTTCATGGGGTTCTCAAGGCAAGAATACTGAAGTGGTTTGCCATTCCCTTCTCCAGTGGACCACATTCTGTCAGATCTCTCCACCATGCCCCTTCCATCTTGGGTGGCCCCACATGGCATGGCTTAGTTTCGTTGAGTTAGCTAAGGCTGTGGTCCGTATGATCAGATTGGCCCATTGAGTTAATACACCCTTAATATGTATTTTAAATGAATGTGATATTTTCAAGGACTTGGTTGTACTTGATTTTGGTTCGAGGTGCAACATTCCACATTAGCTGGATGATGGCTGTTATGGTTCAGTTGCTCAGTTGTGTCTGACTCTTTTGCAAAATCATGGACTGTAGCCCACCCAGTTCCTCTGTCCATGGGATTTCCCAGGCAAAGAATCCTGGAGTGGGAAGCCATTTCCTTTTCCAAAGGACCTTCCTGACCCAGTGATCAAACCCACGTCTCCTGCATTGCAGGCAGATTGTTTATTGCTGAGCCACAAGGGAAGCCCCAGTTAATTGGAGATTAAACTGCATTGATTGAGAGTGAGTAGAATCTAATACCAATATCAAGGATATAAATGTTTTAAGAGCGAGAAGAGGTGGAGACCTCTATGAGGAAGACTTGTGGAGGGAGCTGGTGGGTGTGTAGGTAGGAGACTTTGAGTGGGGGGATGGGATCTGGCCCTCTCCTTCAAGACAGTAGTGTGGACCACTGCAAAGAGACCGCAGTGCTCTCTTCAGGGAGCAGGCACGTTGTACTTGCATTAGACATGCACTAGAGTAAAGTGACTATAACAAGACTTCATCTTCTAACTATGACATAGTAGTTAACACTTTACAAGAAATAATTGAATGTGCAGCAAATTTGAATATATCACAAAGGCCAAGATCCTGGAGAGAAAGAAGATGCATAGAGGTTTACCCTTATCACTGTTTTTCAGCTTAAGGCATTTACCAGTTACTAGTGTTAGGAACAGAGAAGGCAATGGCAACCCACTCCAGTGTTCTTGCCTGGAGAATCCCAGGGGGATTCTGGGGAGCCTGGCGGGCTGCCGTCCATTGAGTCGCACAGAGTCGGACACGACTGAAGCAACTTAGCAGCAGTAGCAGTGGCAGTGTTAGGAAGAAATGCTGAGGAAAAAGCAGTAGCTGGGAGCATATGCAATGTCACTGGGCTAAAGAGGAAAAGAAATATTCAAGCAAAATGTTTTTCAAGTTGCCTATGAAAGCAGCAGTTAATGGGACAAGATTCTGGAGAGAAGACATGTATATACATGGGATGAGACACAAGGAACTAAAAAAAAGTCAGTTAAAACTAGTATGATAACCAGAGATTTATGAAGTCTCACAGTGCTGTAGAGACAAACAAACGAACAAAAAGTTAACTTTAAGATTTTTTAGGCTTCATTTAGTAAGAAGCGTCAGGGTAAATGCCTAAGGCTTTCAGTTGAAATCCCTAGTGATTTATTACAGTTGATTTAATGGCAAATCTTAGATAGATTAACCTTCATAATGTCTGAATGTGTCCTCACCTAGATCTGCCTATATTCTCTCTGTCTGCAGAAGTAGCATGCTTTCTCTAGAGATCTGTAACAACACATAGAGTTTCAAAACATTTTTACAATAAACAGCCAACATTTAGTAAACTACCAGGGATTTCAAGATTAATGGTCAAATAACCAAAAGCCAAGAAATAGACCAACAGCTAATCCAGGTATCGATATCATGAGAGTACGGGTTTCAAAACTGCTGTGATTAATGTATTAGCTATATATAGACATGGAAAAATGGAACTAGAATCTGTAAAAAAAAAAAAAAAATTAAAGCTAAAGAGAGTCAAAAAACTTGTAAATCTAGGTCTGTAGAAAATAAATTAGAGCATGAGAGAAAAAAAATGATTGAAAATATAGAAAAGAGCACAAAAGCCATGAGGAACTTGGGGTTGCCATTCCCTTCACAAGAGATCTTCCCAACCTAGGGACTGACCCAAGTATCCTGCACTGCAGGCAGATTCTTTACCTTCTGAGACCTCAGGGAAGCCCCAAGGATACTGTAGTGGGGTGGGGTGGGGAGGGGTTTCCCCAGGGGATCTACACAACCCCGGGTTGAACCCTGGTCTCCTGTATTGCAGGTAGATTCTTTACCATCTGAACCACCAGGGAAGCTTACAAAAGTCTAATGTATGAATAAAGGGATTTATATAGAAAGAATAAAGGACAGAGCAGAATTGAAGGGAAAATATGATAAGAATTCCCCCAAATTGATGAAATAATCAAGATATAGCTAAAACTGGAAATGATGAGAGTTGACACAAAGGCAAATCTGTTTCTATAACTTCATTCTAGTAATGAGAAATTATCAAAGAAAATGATGAATAGTCTACAAAACAATTTTCAGCATTTTTAAAAAGTGCTGAGATTATAGAAGACAAGAGAAATACTGAGGAAGTGACCATCTTAGATTATGAATAACGAATGCAATTTGGAATCCTAGACTGGTTCTGAGAATGGGAAAAAGACATTTATGAAAATAACTTGAAATTTTGAAAGAATTTTAGTTTAATTGATAGCATTATAATGCTATATTAATAGTACTATAATGGTATGTTAATTTCCTATTTTCAATAATTGCTGATAGTTGTAAAATATGGTAACTTTAGCCTAAGGTGGGTGAGAGATACAGAGAAACTTACTTACTATTTTTGAAACTTTTATACAAGTCTAAAATAATTTCCAATTAAATAGTTTAAAAATTATAATAAATATATAATCAAATGTTGAATGCCACAAAATCTTTAGCATAAGTCTACCAGATTAATTCATTTTGTGAGTTTTCTTTCTGTTTGTATATACATGAAGAATGTATTCAATTGTCATGATGAGTAGTTTAATAACAGCTAATCTTTGTAAATAATTAGAGAGTAAATAGGCTTTTAAAATATTATATAGTTCATATACATGACAGAAATAAATACTGTAGAAGCCAAGTTGGACTTGCAACCCTCACACAAAATTTTTAAAAATAAAAGCATCATTACTTTTATTAATTTAATCAATAACTTTCTAAGCTTATATTTATGAAATAAATTTATCCTAATAGTGTGGCAGTTCAATTAATTATATATGTACTGGGAATTTATGTATGATTTCATTAGCAAAAAGCAATTTACTTCTAAAATGTTGCTAAACTACTACACAGAACTACTAGAACATTCATGGCAAGAAAGATACCTACACTGCCTAAAAGACTGCTCAAGCATGTGCATTTGATAATTAAGCTAATAGACTATGTGTTTAACAGGCATAGCTAAGCCTGTATTGATTGTCTTAAATTTTTAAAGAATAGCACTCTTCATACTCATGTTAAAATAACCAAATTTTCAAAATGCTACATAACTTCTTGTGCGGTAGTTTGAACATTCTTTAACATTGCCTTTTTGGGGATTGGAATAAAAATTGACCTTTTCCAGGCCACTGCTGAGTTTTCCAAATTTGCTGGCATATTGAATGCAGCACTTTCACAGCATCATCTTTTAGGATTTGAGATAGTTCAGTTGGAATTCCATCATTTCCACTAGCTTTGTTCATAGTAATGCTTCCTAAGGCTGACTTGATGTCACACTCCAGGATGTCTGGCTTTAGGTGAGTGACCACACCATCGTGGTTATCTGGGTCATTAAGACCTTTTTTTGGTATAGTTCTTCTGTGTATTCTTGTCATCTCTTCTTAATCTCTTCTGCTTCTGTTAGATCCTTGTCTTTTCTGTCCTTTACTGAGCCCATCTTTGCATGAATTGGTCCCTTGGTATCTCCAATTTTCTTGAAGAGATCTCTAGTCTTTCCCATTCTATTGTTTTCCTATATCTCTTTGTTTTGTCCACTTAAGAAAGCTTTCTTATCTCTCCTTGCTATTCTTTGGAACTCTGCATTCAGATGGGTATATCTTTCCCTTTCTCCTTTGCCTTATGCCTCTTGTTCATGGGGTTCTCCAAGCAAGAATACTAGTTTGCCATTCCTTTTTCCAATGGACCATATTTTGTCAGAACTGTCCACCATGACTTATTCATCTTAGGTGGCCCTGCATGGCATGGCTCATGGCTTCATTGAGTTACACAAGACTGTGATCCATGTGATCATTTTGGTTAGCTTTCTTTGATTGTGATCATGTCCCATGCTAGCAAGTTAATGCTCAAAATCCTTCAAGCGAGGCTTCACTATTACATGAACCAGCACTTCCATGTCACAGTTGGATTAGAAAAGCCAGAGGAACCAGAAATCAAATTGCCAACATCTGTTGGGTTATAGAAAAAGCAAAAGGATTCCAGAAAAACATCTATTTCTGCTTCATTGACTACCTAAAGCATTTGACTGTGTGGATCAGAGCAAACTAGAAAATTCTTAAAGAGATGGGAATAAAGAGACCACATTGTTTTCCTCCTGAGAAACCTGTATGCAGGTTGAGAAGTAACAGAACTGGATATGGAACCATGGACTGTTTTAAAATTGGGAAAGGAGTACATCAAGACTATATATTGTCACCCTTCTTATTTAATGTATATGCAGAGTACATCATAAGAAATGGTGGGCTGGTGACTCACAAGTTGGAATCAAGATTGCCAGGAGAAATATAAGCAACCTTAGATATGCAGATGGCACCACTCTAATGGCAGAATTGATGCTTTTGAACTGTGGTGTTGGAAAAGAATCTTGAGAGTCCCTTGGACTGCAAAGAGATCAAACCAGTCCACCCTAAAAGAAATCAGTCCTGAATATTTATTGGAAGGACTGATGCTGAAGCTGAAACTCCAATACTTTGGCCACCTGATGCGAAGAACTGACTCATTTGAAAAGACCCTGATGCTGCGAAAGATTGAAGGCAGGAGGAGAAAAGGATGACAGAGGGTGAGATGGCTGGATGGCATCACTGACTCAATGGACATGAGTTTGAGTAAACTCCAGGAACTGGCAATGGATAGGGAGATTGGTGTGCTGCAGTCTGTGGGGTTGCAAAGAGTCGGACACGACTGAGCGACTGAACTGAACTGAATTGAATGGCAGAAAACAAAGTGGAACTAAAGAGTCTCTTGATGAGGATGAAAGAGGAGAGTGAAAAAGTTGGCTTAAAACTCAACATTCACAAACCTAAGATCATGGCATCTGGTCCCATTACTTCATGGTAAATAGAAGGAGAAAAAGTTGAAACAGTGGCAGATTTTATTTTCCTGGCCTCCAAAAGCACTGTGGACCCTGACTGCAGCCCCAAAATTAAAAGATGCTTGCCCTTTGGATGAAAAGCTGTGACAAACCTAGACAGCAAAATAAAAAAGAGACCTTACTTTGCTGACAAAGGTCCATACAGTCAAAATTAAGGTTTTTCCATACATTCCATGTATGGATGTGAGAGTTGGACCATTCAGAGGGCTGAGTACCAAAGGATTGATGCTTTTGAATTGTGGTGCTAGACAAGACTCCTGAAAGTCCCTTGAACTGCAAGGAGGTCAAACCAGTTAACTCTAAAGGAAGTCAATCCTGAATATTCATTGGAAGGACTGATGCTGAAGCTCCAATACTGTGGTCACCTGATGCAAAGAGCCGACTCATTGGAAAAGACCTGACTCATTGGAAAAGACCCTGATGCTGGGAAAGATTGAGGGCAAAAAGAGAAGGAGGTAAGAGGATGAGATGGTTGGATGGGATCACTGACTCAATGGGCGTGAGTATGAGCATACTCTGGGAGATAGTGAAGAACAGGGAAACCTGGTGTGCTGCGGTCCATGGGGTCACAAAGAGTTGGACACGATTTAGCAACTGAACAACAACAACCATGTCACATCTTAGTCATTAAACCAAATGATGAAATGTCTGTTATAAATAGCTATGAAATGATCTCCATTTCAGCTATGACTTTGGCACAGATGTGAGCCTAAATATCTCCCTCAAACTTGGATGATCTTATTAAGATCTGAATTTGAATGTTACTGATCTCTGTTGCAGACCACTTAAAAATATGGAGAAGAGTAATCAAAACTAACACAACTACTGAATCAACCTAATCCTTACAAGCTGATGGCACTACATCCTGGAATGTAAAAAAAAAAAAAAAAAAGACTTGGGATGTTATTGGAAGAAGATACTTGAATATTTGAAGGGGCAAAACATGCACTTGACTGAACACATACACCAAGGAGGGTTGTGATTATGCTTTATTTGCTCAGTCGTGTCTGACTCTTTGAGACCCCATGGACTGTAGCCTGCCAGGCTTCTCAGTCCATGGAATTCTCCAGACTAGAATACTGGAGTTGGTTGCCATTCCCTCTTCCAGGGGATCTTCCTGACCCAGGAATAGAACCCAGGTCTCCCACATTGCAGGCAAATTCTTTACCATTTGAGCCACTCAGGAAACTTCCCAAGGATGAAAGGAATGAAATCAACTATATATATATATATTTTTTTTTTTTTCTGGAAACTGAGTGACACATGATATACTTACCTGATATGTATTTTCCACAGTAATGCAAAAATACATAAATGTCTTTTCCCCCAGCTTGCCCGTGATCCATAAAACATTCCATAAGTGTATGGAGGTCTGCTGGAATAAGAAAGGAAGAAAAAGAAGTGTTTAATGTGTATTTCAGCCTCTAGGAAAACCCTGAAGTAATGTGAAGTCTGTCAGTTCAGTTCAGTCACTCAGTCGTGTCTGACTCTTTGTGACCCCATGAACCACAACACGCCAGGCCTCCCTGTCCATCACCAACTCCCAGAATCTTCCCAAACTCATGTCCATTGAGTTGGTGATGCCATCCAACCATCTCATCCTCTGTCGTCCCCTTCTCTTCCTGCCCTCAATCTTTCCCAGCATCAGGGTCTTTTCAAATGAGTCAGCTCTTCGCATCAGGTGGCCAAAGTATTGGAGTTTCAGCTTCAACATCAGTCCTTCCAATGAATATTCAGGACTGATTTCCTTTAGGATGGACTGGTTGGATCTCCTTGCAGTCCAAGGGACTCTCAAGAGTCTTCTCCAACACCACAGTTCAAAAGCATCAATTCTTCAGTGCTTAGCTTTCTTTATAGTCCAACTCTCACATCCATACATGACCACAGGAAAAACCATATCCTTGACTAGATGCACCTTTGTTGACAAAGTGATATCTCTGTTTTTTAATATGCTGTCTAGGTTAGTCATAACTTTCCTTCCAAGGAGTAAGCGTCTTTTAATTTCATGGCTGCAATCACCATCTGCAGTGATTTTGGAGCCCAGAAAAATAAAGTCTGACACTGTTTCCACTGTTTCTCCATGTATTTGCCATGAAGTGATGGGACCAGATGCCATGATCTTCGTTTTTTGAATGTTGAGCTTTAAGCCAATTTTTCACTCCCTCTTTCGCTTTCATCAAGAGGCTCTTTAGTTCTTCTTCACTTTCTGCCATAAGACTGGTGTCATCTGCATATCTGAGGTCATTGATATTTCTCCTGACAATCTTGATTCCAGCTTGTGCTTCCTCTGGCCCAGCATTTCTCATGATGTATTCTGCATAGAAGTTAAATAAGCAGGGTGAGAATATACAGCCTTGATGCACTCTTTTTCCTGTTTGGAACCAGTCTGTTGTTCCATGTCCAGTTCTGACTGTTGCTTCCTGACCTGCATATAGGTTTCTCAAGAGGCAGGTCAGGTGGTCTGGTATTCCCATGAAGTCTGTATCCTGTGATAAACAGGATTATGGCTGTGATGAAAATTAGCTTGAGCAAGCCCAGAGTTTTGATATGGATTTTTCCAATTGATCAGGACTTTTTATGTCCTTGGTAGAGGAATGATGCTTAGTTTAAGACCTATCTAATTATTTTAGCACTAATTTTTACAATTTTTCCTAAAACCACACGTCACTTTGCAGGACATAAAACGAAACAGACCATTTTAGCCAATAATATTGTAGTACCTATGAGGAATGCAATCTGTCTTTCATGCAGACCTTTACAAATACATTCTTTTTAAAGATCTTCCCACTTAATTTGTAACCCTTCAGTATTTTTTTTTAATTTTATTTTATTTTTAAACTTTACAGTATTGTATTAGTTTTGCCAAATATCGAAATGAATCCACCACAGGTATACCTGTGTTCCCCATCCTGAACCCTCCTCCCTCCTCCCTCCCCATACCCTCCCTCTGGGTCGTCCCAGTGAGAAATTTGATGATGGACGTGGAAGATGAATGGTCTGCTCAGGAATCACTGGATGAGTGTTTTTTCTTATAATCCGTTTGGAGATGAATTTATCAGTGGTAACTAAAAGTATTCTGTGGAAAGTACTTCAATTTTTGTTTTTTTAAATAAGTGGAGATTATTCCCTAAATTGGTGAAGGCAGTATGAGTCAAAGTGTCTTTTCTAAGACAGATATTTTTTAGATTTTTTTTTTTGTTATTAAACTTTCAGCATAACGAATCTTTAAGGGAATAATAATATACTGAATGGCTCTTCTAGGGCCCCAACTTGGAGATGACTTGCTACTTATAGCATCATATCCTGAGGTCAACTGCTTCAGTCATTTTGTAGCTTCTGGTCAGCCATGGGGGGAAAATGAGTCTGTCCTAGATTCTGTGTTGGATAAAGATGAAATTTGGCAAGGTCAATTGGGCACAAGGCTGGGTCATTTCCAAACTGGATTGAGTAAAGCCGCAAGCTGAATCTTTTCCTCACCACCCCTCTGTGTCTTTCTGCTAGGAGTGGAACTGACTGGCAGGTTGGAATTTAGAATCTAGAAGTGACTGTCATGTTTAAGAGATGAATGTGATCATTTATTCTTTTTTTTTTAGGACATTTTTAGTTTGTAAAAAAAAAATTCAGGACATTTGAAGTTTGTAATTTGTCATTTCTCAGCACTCTCATAAGAATCAGAGTCAAAAATTATTTACCAAGAGCATTAACTAAACAAATATTGTTGATAATGGCACTGAAAATTGTCACATACCTACTTGCCCAAGCTTATAATGACTCTCTGTGGAAGAGATAGCAGGCAATACGACAGGTTTCATTCATTTTACTCTCAGCCGTGTCCATCAGGAGAGAATAATTTGCTGATCTAAATTAGAGTCGGTTGGTAAATTATATCTGTCTTTACAAACTTCCTTTGTAGTTTTCATAACCTTCCAGTTCAATTTTACCTTAGATTCATGGTCTGTAGAAATGGATTTCATAATAATTAGGTGAATTCATGGTTTCAGGATTCTCAATATACACATACATTCATAGGCCTATAAAATTTTATAGTGTTTAATTGACAACTGCCATCACCCCACAAACCTGACCCCATTTGTCCTCTCCCTTCACTAGAAACCCATTGAAAAAGCAGAAAGTGAAGTGTCTAGAGTTTTTCTCCAAAGTGTTTAGACTTCGGCTTTTTCATGGATGTGTAAGGGAGAAAAACTATATGCCCTTGAAGGTATTGTTTACACATAATCTATTAAGTGTATACTTATTATTTTGCTTTTCTGCCACCAGAAAAACAAAAAAAATTTCATCTTTCAAAGAAATTCAGAAATGATACTCCCTAAAGTCCTTCAAAATGTTTTATTAAAGTTTATTAAATAATAATGTTACTATGATAGGCTATTGTGCTGTGCTTAGTGGCTCAGTTGTGTCCGACTCTTTTGCGACACCATGGACTATAACCCGCCACGCTCCTCTGTCCATGGGGATTTTCCAGGCAAGAATACTGGAGTGGGTAGCCATGCCCTCTTCCAGGGGATTTTCCCAACTCAGGGATTGAACCCAGGTCTCCTGCATTGCAGGTGGATTCTTTACCATCTGAGCCACGAGGGAAGCCATTAGTAAATAAGAGGTAAATAAATGTAAATCTATTATCCACCTGCAATGGGGGAGGCCTGGGTTCGATCCCTGGGTTGGGAAGATCCCCTGGAGAAAGGAAAGGCTGCCCCACTCCAGTGTTCTGGCCTGGAGAATTCCATGGACTATATAGTCCATGGTGTTGCGAAGAGTTGGGCACAACTGAGCAACTTTCACTTTCACTATTATCAAAGGCAGTTCAAATAATAGTAAGTTACTATGATAGGCTATTGTACTGAAACCTTAATTACTTGAATGAATGCAGGTAAGCCAAAGAGTAGAAAGAAAAAGGACCTCTTCATCTTTTGTTTCACTTTGGTGAACATGTTCTGCCCCACACCATTCAGTACTTGATTATAAAGTACGTTTATACCTGTGGTGGATTCATTTTGATATTTGGCAAAACTAATACAATTATGTAAAGTTTAAAAATAAAATAAAAAATTTAAAAAAAAGAGAAAAAAAATATTATCTAATTGGTGCATATATATTTGTTCTATCTCAAAAGAACCCACTTTCTAAACAGTCTCTGTTTTTAATATGATGCTGGTTAACCAGTTGGGACTTCCCTAGTGGCTGAGATGGTAAAGAATCTATCTGCAATGTGGGAGATCCGGGTTCAATCCTTGGGTTGGGGAGATACCCTGGAGAAGGGAATGGCATCTCACTCCAATATTCTTGTCTGGAGAATTCCATGGACAGAGGAACCTGGCAGGCCACAATCCATGGAGTCACAGAAAGTAGGACACAAATGAGGGAATAAAGGACAAGCACTTTCACTTTTAAGCAGTTGTGCTCTTGCTTGCTGCAAAAGAAAAAAAAAATGAGAATTGGCTATGTCTAATTGTCTATCTGTAGGTGTGTATCTTTCTTTAGCTATGATCTATCTATCCCTATACTTTTATATGAACTATGATATCTGAAAATAAAACAAAAGTAATATACCAACCAAAACTAGTTTTCATACCTTCGAAGGCATACTCATTGGTAAGTTTGATAAATAATTTAATTCCCAGGCTTCTCACTTAGAAATTCTGATTTGGTAGGTCAGCAGTGGTGCCCAGGGCTGCATTTAATAAGCTAACCTATGATTCCATTGCAAGTGTTTCTTCTAACCATGTTGATAAAACATTGATTTAGAGAATCTGTGTTAAGGATGATTCTGGTTTGAGTTTATCAATTTTCTAGCTATTCAACTTATACTTCCAGAGCTGGTATTTGGCTCTAACTATCTGAAACCCAAGTTTATCCCAGAAGGGCATTATTAGCCTGTTCTGAACCCCGCATTCAATCCTACTTTCTTTTTTATTGACTCTTGCTTGACGCACTCAAAAATAACTATTATTTGGTCCAGTGAGGCCCCAGGCTGTTACATATTTAGCACTTCCTTCTCTAACTCTAAAGCCACCCAGCTTGGTTTAGCTATATAAAAAGCACTTGCACAGCGGGTGTTTCTTGCTGTATGTTTATTTAGCTGGACATCAGTTCAAGGTTGCTTGCTGAATTGTTTCTTTTTGCCTGGCAGAAATGTTAAGGTACCTGCTTCTATTGCTACATATTGTCTAGAGCCTCCAGCCAAAATTATTAAGCAGATTTTGTTCAGTAAACCCTCATTTATTTTAAACAATTTTCTTTGCCTGTAATAATTTCTATTTTTCAAGGTCTTTTTTCTGATATAACTGAGTATTTTTTTTTAATGATTACTCACTAAATAGTAAATGGGAAAGTGTTTTCTAAAACCTTTTATTTGAATAGTCTAAAAGATTTAATTTGCCTCCCACCCTGACACATATCTCTTTTTCTGAAATTTGTGTATGTCTGTGTAAACACTTTTATCGCCTATCAGTTCCTGAAAGAGAAGAAATTCCATATAATTAGTGGCCATTTAAGTTAGTGGTAATTTTTGGTTTATAGTATCCATATAAACTGACAGCACAGTTATTATTTCAAAGACATTATTCCATTTTCCTCATGAATATATTTATACTTGTCAGAGCATGAGTGACTACTGAATTTGGGGTGAGAGTTTTGTCCATTTGCAACAGTTTGTGTGAATTTTATCTTCTAAATACCTCTCAGATTCGTAGTATCCATTCCATCCCAACTGTGATCACTGTAGAAAGCTATTAAAATCATCTAACTTATAAAATTGGAAACCTGAACCCCTACTTCTGTTTGCCCTCTGGATGAGCCAGTTTAAATTCTTCCATTACAACGAAGTGATCCTCAAAACTGTAGTCCTGGGTGTGCTGCTTTAAGTTTTCAAAAATCCCTTAATGGCAAGACACTGATTCTAAGATAAAGCCCGAACTCCAAAAATGCCAAGTAAGCCTTTCCCTGTCTTCCTGATCTTTCTGCTCTTTACTCACCCAGCCTCACATCCATTCCCTCAGTGTAAACTAGTCCAACCAATGTAAACTAGCCCAACCACAGCAAACTATCTTTAGTTCCTAACAGTTTCTTTTCATCCCTCCCATATGTTTGCTCCTGATCTTCCCTGAGCCAAAGATGCACCCCCGTGCTCACCCCCAGCTTGCCCACTGGACCATGTACAAGCATTATGTAGGAAAGTCAAAGTATGAGCTCACCTGAGGAACTTTGGAATTCCTCTCTCTTCCAAGTGAGCCACTTTATTTCATGCTCTCATTTAGTCCCTGTGTCTTCCTTTGTCATAAAAGTTGTCAGCTGGCATTAGAAATCATTATTTTTCTCTGATCGGATCTTTCTTTTGGAAAAATGACTTTATTTTTCCAATTAAAAATCTTTGTATGTAGCCAAAGATCTTGCAAGAAATAAATGTTGGTTTAAGAAGTATTTACATGTGGTGAGGAGAAAGAATATAAAACATTGGCATATTTATCTTCATTGGCCTCAATTATCTTTGATGTAGACGTTATTTCACTTACTAAATTATTTGAGTCTGGAGGAAAACCATTGCCTTTCCTGTGATAAAAATTTTGTGTTTTTAAGGCCTTGTTGAAGAGTTGGTTTCCAATTTCTCCCTATTAAATATAATTTATATTACTATCTTTCCATCTCTGTTGTCATTACTCAGAAGGCAATTTAAATACAATCTTTTGTCAAATTTGACCTCAACTTACTACAAACCCCACCTATGAAATAGTTTCATCAGTGGAAGGGTGGTGTGTATGTTTTTCTCTTATCCCATGTGAAAATGACAATTTTGAGACTCTTTAATTGATTATTTTTTAGTCCTAGTGATCCCCATTATTTCAGAATGTGGTTAAATTTTGATGCTTCTGATGCAGGATGATGTAGCATTCTCTCTGAAGAGATCTTTTCTTGCTGCTTCCCCTCTAGCTACCCTACCTGGGACCTGAACAACTCAAAGGCAGTTCAGATCTCAGCTGAAACATCACTGCTTTAAGGAATCTTTTGTGATTGTTCAAGGCAGAGCCTAGGGACTATAATTTACTTCTGTAATCCCTGAATTTGCCTTTAAGAGCACTTCCTACTTTGCAGCCTGATTGTACATACACATCTTTGTACTGATCACTAAAGTATAAAACCGTGGAGATCAGAGACCATCTCCTGAACAGTTAAACCCATGTTCCTAAAGTTGTGCTTATACAATACATATTTATCACATAAGTTTAGACTTTTTTTGTATTAGAACTGAAATTGTTTTGAAAATTGAGCTTATGTTCCTTGAAATATCCATACAGAAATATAAAACCTAGAACCTGTAAAACTAAGCTTAGTTTACTGTTTTATAATCCAGTATAAGCTTGCTGATGGTCAAAACACATCTAATCTATGTACCCTCTTGCATTTCATAGAACACAATTATGTTACTTTTTCATGCCAGGAAGCTTAAATAGTGTTATTGTTTGGTTCTGTCTGAGAGCTTGAGCTGACCAAAAGTAGACAATCCAGAGGATGCTCAGGGAATGTCAGTGTCAATAGCCTGATGAGCCATGGTTGCATATGAGAAGGATACAACTAGGTTTGAGTGAGATGTAGCTGAGTGGACAGGTAGCCATCTGGCTGGAGAGTAGACAAGGGGCCTGTCATTTTAGGAAAAAATGACAGAAGTAGAAATGAATCTTTTATGAGTATGAGATGGATTTAATTATAGTTAATTAAGGATATCAGGAGAGATCCAAGATAGAGTTGGCATCTAATGTAACCCTTGGCCTTATTATGCTATGTGACGACACTCTGGCTATGAGCTCCCTTTTACTTGATGACACACAGATTTTCCCCTTAAATATACAGGGTCCTATGTACAGCAGAGTTCTAGTGCACTCATCTTATGAATAGTCTTTCTTTTGTTCCTCATCCCAAAATTTCTCCAAGAAAAAAGGAATCCCACTCAGACATGAAACCAGCGTAAATATTGTACCTGGAGGATTTTGTTCAATGAGCTGCCAGTTAGTCGCTCAAGGATCTGACAGTTTCTTAAGTTGACATGCTTTTCTCCTTTTTGAATGAATGAATAAACATCTACTTAACTAATTGATGCTCCAGTTAATCTCCCAAATTCTCACAATTCAGTATATGCCTTTAAAAATATTTTTCCTGATAACCTTTTCACTTGCAACTTCTTTGTAAATGATATTTAGAAAATATACATGAAAATGACAGAGTGCACACCACACCAATCCTTGTTGTAACTGCTGTTTCCTGATGTTTAATGAACTCACATTTATATATAGCCCATCCATCTCTTCCCCTCACCAGGACACGGTGTTGTTTTCACTTTATCCAGGCTCTTTTCCTTTTAACGTTCAGCACATTGTCAAACCTACCTTATCTGAAGTAAATGATGTTACTTGCTCTCCTGGGGGAACACAGTGAATATCAGTAAGTAAATAGAAGCTGTGGTAACTTCTGCAGTGTCAGCTTTATCTCTGTCACCATTATGGTGATGGACAGCATGCAGCGCCTGCTGATCCGTTCCATCTCCCTGCCTACAGCCCTTGCAGTTGGGGGAATATGACTAATGTGTAATTACGTATGAGCTTCAGTGACTTGGAATACCGTAAGCAGCAAGTAATGATAAAGTTTCAATACTTACATGTCCTCAGAGGCTCAAGAGTCATAAGGATGGGATTGACATTCATTTATCTGTTTATTCATTGGAGTCTCAAGCTTACGGAGGAAGATTTTACCTATTTAAGGAGTTCAGGAAATGTTTCTATGTGCAAAGTGGTCTTGTTCTACTACATGAATGATTGGGTGGAATTAACTTGAACAAAAGGAAAGAGAGAGGCCTTCCAAGCAGAGGGTATGTCAGAGGTCTTTTAGCGAGGGGACATGCTGAATACACGGGACAAACAAAAGTTTGGTGTGGCTGAAATGAAGAGGCTGAGGCTCAGCATGGTTTGAGATGATGTTGGAGACACAGGTGGAAGTTATACTTGTAAACCCTCGTTACCCATGTTAAGGGCTTTTCTTTTTTTTTTTTCCACAAAAACAAGGAGACAGCTCTTAAATTTTTAAGGAGTGTGAGTGTGTGTGTTTAAATAGCATATGTGTCTGTGTAATATCTGTTTTATTGTGTGTGTGTTAGGATGAGTGATTAATCAAATTCTGTTACTCTGCTGCTGCTGCTAAGTCGCTTCAGTCATGTCCGACTCGGTGCGACCCCATAGACAGCAGCCCACCAGGCTCCCCCGTCCCTGGGATTTTCCAGGCAAGAACACTGGAGTGGGTTGCCATTTCCTTCTCCAATGCATGAAAGTGAAAAGTGAAAGTGAAGTCGCTCAGTCGTGTCCGACTATTCACGACCCCATGGACTGCAGCCTACCAGGCTCCTCCGTCCATGGGGTTTTTCAGGCAAGAGTACTGGAGTGGGGTGCCATTGCCTTCTCCTCTGTTACTCTAGTCAATAGATATTTGACCACTTTAATGCTGAGTATTGTTCTATGCGCTGAGATGAGATGAATTCTTTATGTGACACATATAAAATCTTTATGGGAACATGCATTCTCATAGGAAAAGCCAGAAGAAACCAGAGGGGGAAAAAACAGAAAGACAAATAATGAAAGGATATAATTTCACATAATGATATGAAGATTATTAAGAGGAAGATTAAGGAAGGAAGATTCAGATCAGATCAGATCAGTCCCTCAGTCGTGTCCGACTCTTGCGACCCCACGAATCGCAGCACACCAGGCCTCCCTGTCCATCACCAACTACCGGAGTTCACTCAAACTCATGTGCATCGAGTCAGTGATGCCATCCAGCCATCTCATCCTCTGTCCTCCCCTTCTCCTCTTGTCCCCAATCTCTCCCAGTGTCAGAATCTTTTCCATTGAGTCAACTCTTCGCATGAGGTGCCCAAAGTACTGGAGCTTCAGCTTCAGCATCAGTCCTTCCAGTGAATATCTAGGACTGATGATCTCCTTTAGGATGGACTAGCTGGATCTCCTTGCAGTCCAAGGGACTCTCAAGAGTCTTCTCCAACACCACAATTCAAAAGCATCAATTCTTTGGCGCTCAGCCTTCTTCACAGTCCAACTCTCACATCCATACATGACCACAGGAAAAACCATAGCCTTGACTAGACGAACCTTTGTTGGCAAAGTAATGTCTCTGCTTTTGAATATGCTATCTAGGTTGGTCATAACTTTCCTTCCAAGGAGTAAGCGTCTTTTAATTTCATGGCTGCAGTCACCATCTGTAGTGATTTTGGAGCCCAGAAAAATAAAGTCTGACACTATTTCCACTGTTTCCCCATCTATTTCCCTTGAAGTGAGGGGACCAGATGCCATGATCTTCGTTTTCTGAATGTTGAACTTTAAGCCAACTTTTTCACTCTCCATTTTCACTTTCATCAAGAGGCTTTTTAGTTCCTCTTCACTTTCTGCCATAAGGGTGGTGTGATCTGCATATCTGAGGTTATTGATATTTCTCCTGGCAAGCTTGATTCCAGTTTGTGTTTCTTCCAGTCCAGTGTTTTTCATGATGTACTCTGCATATAAGTTAAATAAGCAGGGTGACAATATACAGCCTTGATGAACTCCTTTTCCTATTTGGAACCAGTCTGTTGTTCCATTTCCAGTTCTAACTGTTGCTTCCTGACCTGCATACAAATTTCTCAAGAGGCAGGTCAGGTGGTCTGGTATTCCCATCTCTTTCAGAATTTTCCACAGTTTATTGTGATCCACACAGTCAAAGGCTTTGGCATAGTCAATAAAGCAGAAATAGATGTTTTTCTGGAACTCTCTTGCTTTTTCCATGATCCAGTGAATGTTGGCAATTTGGTCTCTGGTTCCTCTGCCTTTTCTAAAACCAGCTTGAACATCTGGAAGTTCACGGTTCACATATTGCTGAAGCCTGGCTTGAAGAATTTTGAGCATTACTTTACTAGTATGTGAGATGAGTGCAATTGTGTGGTAGTTTGAGCATTCTTTGGCATTGTCTTTCTTTGGGATTGGAATGAAAACTGACCTTTTCCAGTCCTGTGGCCACTGCTGAGTTTTCCAAATGTGCTGGCATATTGAGTGCAGCACTTTCACAGCATCATCTTTCAGGATTTGGAATAGCTCAACTAGAATTCCATCACCTCCACTAGCTTTGTTCATAGTGATGCTTTCTAAGGCCCACTTGACTTCACATTCCAGGATGTCTGGCTCTAGGTGAGTGATCACACCATCGTGATTATCTGGGTCGTGAAGATCTTTTTTGTACAGTTCTTCTGTGTATTCTTGCCATCTCTTCTTAATATCTTCCTCTTCTGTTAGATCCATACCATTTATGTCCTTTATCGAGCCCATCTTTGCATGAAATGTTCCTTTGGTATCTCTGATTTTCTTGAAGAGATTGCTAGTCTTTACCATTCTGTTGTTTTCCTCTATTTCTTTGCATTGATCGCTGAGGAAGGCTTTCTTATCTCTTCTTGCTATTCTTTGGAACTCTGCATTCAGATACTTATATCTTTCCGTTTCTCCTTTGCTTTTGCTTCTCTTCTTTTCACAGCTATTTGTAAGGCTTCCCCAGACAGCCATTTTGCTTTTTTGCATTTCTTTTCCATGGGGATGGTCTTGATCCCTGTCTCCTGTACAATGTCACGAACCTCATTCCATAGTTCGTCAGGCACTCTATCTATCAGATCTAGGCCCTTAAATCTATTTCTCACTTCCACTGTATAATCATAAGGGATTTGATTTAGGTCATACCTGAATGGTCTAGTGGTTTTCCCTACTTTCTTCAATTTCAGTCTGAATTTGGCAATAAGGATTTCATGGTCTGAGCCACAGTCAGCTCCTGGTCTTGTTTTTGCTGACTGTGTAGAGCTTCTCCATCTTTGCTGCAAAGAATATAATCAATCTGATTTCAGTCTTGAACATCTGGTGATGTCCATGTATACAAAATGATAAGTTAAGGTGATCAGGAAAACAAAAATTAGGATGTAAGCAGTAGGGAGAAGGGGGGAAGAACAGTCTAGTCTTTGAAGAGTAAGTGAAAGTCTTTAAGGAAGATGTGAGCTTATTGTGTTCGAAGAATGGCAGGAAGGCTATGCAAGAGGCGCTTTGGTAGGATATGAGTTGAGATAAGATAGTCAGGGGTTGCATATCAAGGTCTTACCTGGTTTGTTTATTAGTGTCTTCCCATCATGGGTTATGGTTGAGGGGTTATAAAGAGCAGGGGAGCATAAAAGGATTGACACAAAGGGTGGGATGGCTGTGGCTATAAATCAGCCAAGAGAGGATGGTAGTTTGTGGAAGAGGATCAGAGACTACACAGGTATTCAAGGTACAGCCAACAATATTTGCTGATGGATTAGGTGGAGAATGTAGGTGGAGAGAGGATGGAAAGCAAAACTAACCTTGTTCTGGGTCTCTGCAGCTAGGTGAATGCTGATGGCATATGCTGAGATGGAAAAGATTGGGAAAAGAATGGGTTTGAAGAGAAATTAAGTATCTTATCATATCATATTTTGAGCATTTTACCATGTCAGGGTATGCATTCAGACGTGCCTGTTAAGCCTCCAAGTAGAGATTTGATTATGAAGTTGGGTACGAGTATGGTTGCATTTTAAAAATCTCTTTGACACAGAACAGATTGTTGGGGAAGCACTCTTATCTCACACCCTACTCTTAGTAACCAAACTGTAGTCAAAGTGTGATTTAAATACACATACTTAAAGGAGGAGGTGGTTTAAGAAGGAGGTGTAGTCATAGTGAAGAGTTCCAAACATAATTTGGGTTTCATAGTGGAGTTGGGTGTGCGGGTTTAAATATTTCCCTAGGTGTTAGCTGTCTGCCAAATTAATTTGGTTCTTGTTTCCTGATGGAGGAGGAAAATGAGACATCCTCCGCTTTCCATTTAATTATGTAACTCCTCCACAGAGCATCATGTAAGGCTGCAGACTGTGCCTACACAAATTTAGGAGTGATGCTCCAAGGATAAATCCTAACACTACCCCTTGAAGTTGAGTAAACTGGTAGACTTTCTCCTACTCTACTGTTGAGTATAAAGCTATGCTGTATAATACAGTAGTCACTGGGCACACATGGCTATTTAAATGTATTTAAATAAAAATAATATTTAAAATTCAGTTGTTTGGTAACACTAACTTTATTTCATGTGTTCAGTAGCCATGTGAGGCTAGTGGCCATCATAATAAATTGGGCACACACACAATATTTCTCTCACAGGAAGTTCTTTTGGACAGAAAGAAATGGATTAGAGTTTGGAGTTATTTTTGTATTTTAGTCCAATCTCTTTCTAGTGAGACTAAAAGCAGATATTTCTTTAGTTTGGATAATCTAGTCCAGATTCAGATTTAACAGGGAGTTTATTATTGGGACTATCAAGTAAATTGGAGCCATATATTTCCAAATTTTTCCTATATGGATCTTACCTTGAAAATATTAAACACCAGCTCATATAATAAAACAACAAATCATTGCTTTTCAGAATTGAGGCCAGGGAACATGGCTTCTGCATTAATGCAAAGAAATATAATGAAAACTAGAGCCAGTCAAAGCTTGTTCATTCTATTTAGATTCCTAGAAATGTACTTTTTATTCCTATTGTCCCAGTTTGATGAAGCTTTGCCCTTATAGAGAATTATGTAAGTTGTAAACAAAGAGCTGCATCATTATGAGCAGAAACTAATGTAATATCAGCTTCTAATGGTCTTTTATAAACCTGGTATGAACAGCAGTGCCTCACAGAAAAGCAGCACAATTGATTTAAAGAAAACTCATTGTACACACTAACTAGAACAAGAATAAAGGACATCCCACCAAACAGGGAATTGTATTGAAATAGAAAAAAATATGTGAGGCAAGACTGCCAAATTATTTATCTTTCATTAAAGGAGAAAATCACACATAATTATCTCTGGTAAATGAGCATGTTTGTGAAAGTTGGCAATGAGCTCAGAAATAATAGGCATAAAAAATATCCTACCCTTAATCAACTTAAATAACTGTCTGTTTTTACATAAATTGTAGAAATGGGACTTCTGAATAAGGAGTGCATTCAAAAGGGAGTAGAAATAGCTCCCTGATCCCCGCTTGATGCTCACTATGGATGGCACACCATGGATCTCTGTAACCAAGCTGAGTAGCTAATCCAGGCTGAAGGTTTTTTTTTTTTTTTCTTCCCTACCCCTGTAACTAACTAAATTACTACGAAGTTACAATGTGTAGCTTCATAATTCATGTATAAGCAAGTAACAACTAAATGTTTTTTAATCAGGGACACTTAGAAGCTCATGTTCAGAAAGGATACAGATATGCAGTACTTTGTGGTGTGTGTGTGTGAGTTTTGCAAAATCAAATGGAATGTGCCAGAATTAGACACCAAGTAAAAATTTGCATTTTAGCATGGACCTAATGTACAAGTGTCATCTCCTTGCTCTGAGCATCAGAAGGAAAAAGTCTCAGCCTACTAAACCTGAACACTTTCAAATTTTAGAATAGCTTCGCTTGGGATTCTAAAGATAAACCTGTTGGTATGTAGAAAGCAGGGGTCTGCCAAATCAAAAGTTTCTTGGGCTGTTCAGAGAAACTCTCTTTGTCTTTCTTCTCTCCTTTTTAAAGGGGCAAACTACTCTGCCTGTAAATATTCCTGGCAGAACTTCTGAACAGGCCTCTCTTGATATTCATTGAAGACTCTTGTCACCTTAGAAAAAATGGAAACAGACTCCAGCTCTTAACAATTCTAGGAGAAACTGAAGTGAGAGTGGAAGAGTTTTTGTTTATCTAGCATGATCTGGCGAAAGTTTTTGCAAACTTTGAGACTTCTGAGAGAGGTAAAAACTCACCTCAGAAGCAAGGTGGCTGTCTGGCCACTGACTACTTTTCCATGATTTACAGTTACTTTAAGAGCTCAGACAAACGTTCACTGATACTGTCATGTTAATTAATGATTATGGCACCTCCAGCCCCCTCCTCTTTTTCTTGCTGTCCTTTAAATAGAAGACTAGATACCCTTTACATGGACAGTCTTTCCTTTAAGGAAATGTGTACATTACTTCATAAAACCGTATCTTAGAGTTCTTTTTTTTTTTGGCTTGAAGAAGCTCTTGGGCCCTTCTCTTTTTGTGACCACTTCCCAACTTACATAGATGACCTGAGTTCACTACAGCCATTGTTTGTCACAGGGAAAGAGAATTTTAGGAGCCACATTGGTATCCTTTTTGCTCTCACTGTTATTTTACCTGAGCAGATTATTTAGATTCAAAGGCTCTCTTTCACTGTGTTGTCAAAGTAACAACTTGGATTTTAAAGAAACAGCTTCCTTCTTCATAGAATTGTTGAATGTCAGAGCTGGAGGAAACCTGAAAAACAATCATGTCTATCTCCTAAGTTTAAAGATTTTAATATGATGATCTAGACACAGATGAAAGTCATGAACATCAAAGCAGAGTCTAAGGTTTAGGTCTCTTGATACCCATTTTTTTTTTTTTTCCAACACTTTGCATTCTGATGTTGTTTTCCCACAGTGTTAAATCTCTAACTTATTTCTTTTCCCTCCAAGTGGAGTTGCCAACATGCCCCCTTCCTGGTCTCTGGAGGGTTTGATTCTTTTCTTGTGTGCCCCACCTCATCCTCAAGCCTTATGGACCCTCTGTGGCTCCCACCCAACATCCCTATTCCTTTCTGTGATCCTCTAACATCTTTTTCCCAGCCATCATTTTCTTTCTCCTCCTCTGTCTCTGTGCCTAGGAGTTTATCTGAAATCTCTTTTCAGGATAAACTAGGCAAGCTATAAATTTCCCTTATAGGGATTTTTAGACAGGAACAGCCTGGCTTATCTAGAACTTTGTCACATCAAAGAATTAGGAAATGTACTTCATCTTCTCATGGGATACATCTCTCAGCAAAGCTGGAAAAAAAAATGAGTGTTTCTCAGGTGTACTCTATTCTCTTTATGTGTTCCCTTCTAATTTTTTAGTAAGTAATTCACTTCCAGGATTATCATGAGAATACAGTATTGGTAATAACAACAATAATGAGAAGCTTATCCTAGAGAGGGAGAGAATTTGGGGTAATAAATCATACTGAACAGAAGAAGGAGCTAGGATCTAAATATATCATAATTATTATTGGTGAAGAGGAGTTGAGTACTGCTATTGGAACGATCTTCCATGTTGACATACTTTTTCAGACATTTAATTCCCTCCAAAGGAGGGGAAAGCTGGGTATAAGCAGGGCTTGGGAAGCAGAGAAGTGACCTGACCATGACACAGGAAGTAGGGAGGAGAAGAAGAGACAGAAACCCCAGGGAAGTGCCTCCTTCAAGGAGGGACCTCTAACTCAGTGACTTCCTTACTCACAACCATGCACAGATGGAAATGAGAGGATTTCCAGTTATCCTCATCAGGGATGTTCCTCCTGTCAGGAGGGCTGAGTAAGGCACAGGAAGGATTGTCCAAAGATTCATTTTGAGTACCTCTAGGAGAATCCCATGGACGGAGGAGCCTGCAAGGCTGCAGTCCATAAGGTCGCTGAGGGTTGGACACGACTGAGCGACTTCACTTTCATTTTTAACTTTCCTGCATTGGAGAAGGAAATGGCAACCCACTCCAGTGTTCTTGCCTGGAGAATCCCAGGGATGGGGGAGCCTGGTGGGCTGCCGTCTATGGGGTCACACAGAGTCAGACACGACTGAAGTGACTTAGCAGCAGCAGCAGAGAAGTCAAAGATGGAGAAGCTCTATACAATCAGCAAAAACAAGACCGGGAGCTGACTGTGGCTCAGATCATGAACTCCTTATTGCCCAATTCAGACTGTAATTGAAGAAAGTGGAGAAAACCAGTAGACCATTCAGGTATGACCTAAATAAAATCCCTTATGACTATAAAGTAGAAGTAACAAATAGATTTAAGGGACTAGATCTGATAGACAGAGTGCCTGATGAACTATGGATGGAGGTTCATGACATTGTACAGGAGACAGGAATCAAGACCATCCACAAGAAAAAGAAATGCAAGAAAGCAAAATGGCTGTCTGGGGAGGCCTTACAAATAGCTGTGAAAAGAAGAGAAGTGAAAAGCAAAGGAGAAACGGAAAGATATAAGTATCTGAATGCAGAGTTCCAAAGAATAGCAAGAAGAGATAAGAAAGCCTTCCTCAGTGTTCAATGCAAAGAAATAGAGGAAAACAACAGAATGGGAAAGACTAGAGATCTCTTCAAGAAAATTAGAGATACCAAGGGAACATTTCATGCAAAGATGGGCACAATAAAGGACAGAAATGGTATGGACCTAACAGAAGCGGAAGATATTAAGAAGAGGTGGCAAGAATGCACAGAAGAACTGTACAAAAAAGATCTTCACGACCCAGATAATCATGATGGTGTGATGACTCACCTAGAGCCAGACATCCTGGAATGTGAAGTCAAGTGGGCCTTAGAAAGCATCACTACGAACAAAGCTAGTGGAGGTGATGGAATTCCAGTGGAGCTATTTCAAATCCTAAAAGATGATGCTGTGAAAGTGTTGCACTCAATGTGCCAGCAAATTTGGAAAACTCAGCAGTGGCCACAGGACTGGAAAAGGTCAGTTTTCATTCCAATCCCAAAGAAAGGCAATGCAAAGAATGCTCAAACTACTGCACAATTGCACTCATCTCACACGCTAGTACAGTAATGCTCAAAATTCTCCAAGCCAGGCTACAGCAATACGTGAACCGTGAATTTCCTGATGTTCAAGCTGGTTTTAGAAAAGGCAGATGAACCAGAGATCAAACTGCCAACATCTGTGGATCATGGAAAAAGCAAGAGAGTTCCAGAAAAACATTTATTTCTGCTTTATTGACTATGCCAAAGCCTTTGACTGTGTGGATCACAATAAACTGTGGAAAATTCTGAAAGAGATGGGAATACCAGACAACCTGACCTGCCTCTTGAGAAATCTGTATGCAGGTCAGGAAGCAACAGTTAGAACTGGAAATGGAACAACAGACTGGTTCCAAATAGGAAAAGGAGTACATCAAAGCTCTATATTGTCACCCTGCTTATTTAACTTTTATGCAGAGTACATCATGAGAAACGCTGGACTGGAAGAAACACGAGCTGGAATCAAGATTGCCAGGAGAAATATCAATAACCTCAGATATGCAGATGATACCACCCTTATGGCAGAAAGTGAAGAGGAACTCAAAAGCCTCTTGATGAAAGTGAAAGAGGAGACTGAAAAAGTTGGCTTAAAGCTCAACATTCAGAAAATGAAGATCATGGCATCTGGTCCCATCACTTGATGGGAAATAGATAGGGAAACAGTGGAAACAGTGTCAGACTTTATTTTTTGGGGCTCCAAAATCACTGCAGATGGTGACTGCAGCCATGAAATTAAAAGATGCTTACTCCTTGGAAGCAAAGTTATGACCAACCTAGATAGCATATTCAAAAGCAGAGACATTACTTTGCCAACAAAGGTCCATCTAGTCAAGGCTATGGTTTTTCCTGTGGTCATGTATGGATGTGAGAGTTGGGCTGTGAAGAAGGCTGAGGACCGAAGAATTGATGCTTTTTAACTGTGGTGTTGGAGAAGACCCTTGAGAGTCCCTTGGACTGCAAGGAGATCCAACCAGTCCATTCTGAAGGAGATCAACCCTGGGATTTCTTTGGAAGGAATGATACTAAAGCTGAAACTCCAGTACTTTGGGCACCTCATGCGAAGAGTTGACTCATTGGAGAAGACTCTGATGCTGGGAGCGACTGGGGGCAGGAAGATAACGGGATGACAGAGGATGAGATGGCTGGATGGCATCACCGACTCGATGGACATGAGTCTGAGTGAACTCTGGGAGTTGGTGATGGACAGGGAGGCCTGGCATGCTGCAATTCATGGGGTCACAAAGAGTTGGACAGGACTGAGCGACTGAACTGAAATAATTACTGGGTTCAGGTACTGTATTTAGCATTGAGGAAGTTGCAGATATATAGATAAAGCAAAGATCAGCTTCCAAGAAATTCATAAACTATCAAAGTATACAGGGCTACTCATATTTAGTTACTTCTAAGGAACAATAAGACATTTATTACGAAAGAAATATTGGTAGTGTTCTGAGGTGGAAGTCCGTTTTTCAGGGGAATCTTCCAGAAGGAAGGGATACTTAAACTTACCTAGAAGATAAGAAAGAATTTTAATATATAAACAGAGGGGAGCATATCAGATGGAGTGTAGATGACAAAGAGAAAGTCCTGGGAAAGTTCCGGTTACCCAGACATTCACATTTTGGCTTCAGCATAAATTGTATAGCTAATGGTGGGAGAGGAGGACATTTTAACTCCAGGTCTTAAGTAAATTTGTTTGCTGTGCTCAAGAATTTGGAAGAGATCTTGCTGATGGGAAAGACTGAAGGCAAAAGGAAAAGGGGTAGCAGGGGATGAGATGGTTAGATAGCATCACTGACTCAGTGGACATGAATTTGAGCTAATTCTTGGAGATAGAGGAAGGCAGAGGATGTGCCCATGGTGTGCTGCAATCCATGGGCTTGCAAAGGGTTGGGCACAATTTATCAACTAAATAACAATGACAAAGAATTTGGACTGTTTTTCTTCTAATAGAAATGGGGAAACACTGAAAGATTTTACACAACAAAGGTGACATATAAGAATTGTGCTTCCTGGGCATGCCCAGGTGAACTGGTGGGTCTGGGACAAAGATTAGTGAAAACACAGGCAGGAAAGATGGGATAATCTGTGGCTGTAGCTTTATGATATGTCAGAAGGCTGAGACTAAATAGCCCTTAGTTACCATAGAAATCTAATTTCCATGTAACCCCGATGTCATATCTATTAAACTCTATGATTAAAATCTATTTTCCACTCTGTCAGCACAACAGAGTGAATATGTAGTGTAGAAACTGTGGTGTGAGCACCATCTGAAAAACAGCTTTGCTGTATTCTGAATCTAGATAGACGCTTACTTCTTAGTCAAATCTAAGGGGAAAAGAACGTCGGCTATGACAGAAGATATTGTGTTTCTAATGGTAACAACTAGTAAGGAAATTATTTTAATCAGTCAAAGTTGATGGTAGTCAGAGGACAGATTGAAAACAATATAGTAAGAAGATTATAAGATTTAAGGATCAATTAGTACATTAAAAGACTAGCTTTTTTTTTTTTTTTTTTTTTTTATCATGTACCTAAAATTAGCCTAAATTATAGACTTTTTATTTCATTTCTATAAAGCAAAAAGATTTGTTTTAAATCCGGGGTCAGAGGAACTATCTGAAATCTTGATGACTTATCAAAAACCATTTGGGCATATCTTGCAATTAGTTCTTCAGTTCAGTTCAGTCGCTCAGTCATGTCCAACTCTTTGCAACCCCATGAATTGCAGCATGCCAGGCCTCCCTGTCCATTGCCAACTCCTGGAGTTCACCCAAACTCATGTGCATTGAGTCGGTGATGCCATCCAGCCTTCTCATCCTCTGTTATCCCCTTCTCCTCCTGCCCTCAATCCCTCCCAGCATCAGGGTCTTTTCCAATGAGTCTTAACACAGTTCTATTTCATAGTTGCTGTTAACTCCTACTTCACAGATGAGGAAACAGTCTTGGAAATAAAAGCATTTTTCCATATTCATACAGTTAGCAAATAACAGAGCCAAAGCTAGAACCAGATTTATGGGCTCTAAATCCCATATTTAAAATGTTCACTCATGTTGCCTCAAGTTCCATTAATCTATTTTACAAAAGAATTATAAAGCAGGTTATTTCAGTCACTGAATTTGAGTCTGAGTAGCCAAGTTTATGTTTGGGCTCTGCTCCTGAACTAACTTGGTGTGATCATATATGAATTGCTAATTATTTCTGGACTTCTTTGTAAGGTCATGGTATGTGTCACCTGCCTTGTGGATACTGCTAGACTAATGGAAAAACTTGATATCATCTTGATCTTGGGTGGTGTCAGCCTGCAGCAGCTAGAAGTGAAGCTTGTTCCTAGACAGAGATTGAAGTCGGGGAACACTGAATCCTAGCCACAAGACCACTGGCCCTTTGCTTTGCAGAAAAGAATCCCTACAAAGACAGAAAATAGTGAAACAAGTAGAGAATTTATTAGGAGGAAAAAAGAGTACAGCATGTGTAGATAGACACATGGGTAGATTCAGAGATAATTGCTCCCTTGCGATAGTTTAAATCACATTTATGGAGCATTTCTTCTGGATTTCCTTTAACCAATCATCTAGCTTTGCCTGGTTTGGAGTTTGTATTTGATTTATCTCGGGGTCCTTCCATGAGTGTGCATGCATCTCTTAGCCAAGATGGATTCTAGCAAAGAGGCCTATGGGTAGGTTGACATCACTTACTATGAGGTGATGTTCCCTCTCCTTTGACCTCCAAGGAGCCTTTCTGTGCATGTGTAGTTGAAGAGGTCTCCAGACTCTGAGAATAAGAAATATACATGGTCTCTTCTATCTGGGCAGGGCCCAGCCTCCTCCTTTGATTGTCCTGCTGTTTTTGTCTTACAGTATACAGAAAATGAACTCCAGCTCTTTGCCCTGGGAGCTCATCTACATCTTGCCTCAAACTGTCAGTTAAGCTTAATATTATATAAATAATATCAATGTCTAATATTTCATTAAACATTAATGATAATAATATTGATTTGGTTTTCTGAAGTTTATATATTGCTATTAGTATGTTGCTATTGGCTCTTATGTTTAAATAGAGTTATTGCTGTCTGTCCAAAATATACACAATATCATTTTAGAGGCAGAAAACCAAATGTAAATGGTAGATAAGAAGCAGCTTGGGATATTGGTAAGCATTTGGTTTATAAGTCCCATAGACTTGGTTTGATTGTCAACCTAGACAACCCTGGTTGTATGTATGCAGGTAAATTACCTAACTTGAAATATTTCCATATTTAGAAAATGAGGATATTAAAACATGTGGTTAAAGTTGTTTTGAGGATCTGAGATCCTGTACATAGAAAATCTGGCAAATAGCAAAAAGCAGATACTACCATAGTCACTAAATTAATTTTCCATTTAATTTCCTTTTGTAGATGAAAATGTCACAATGATGTGGCAAAGGAGATAGCTTTGGCAAAGAATATTTTATTTTCCTTCTGAAAAATTAATGACAACTAAGATAACTAAAAATTAATAACAACTAAGGGCCAAAATTCATAACGTCCACATTTTCAAGTCGTTTCTTGACCTTTACTATCATGTCAGTCCTAAGAAATGTAAAATTATATACTGACCAAAAAAAAAAAAGGAGGTGATGTGTTCATGTGGTTGAGGTTCCTTTACTACAAAGCAGTCTTATGTTTAGCTACATAGATTATACGAGTTTTTTGAGAACACATGTATATAGAAAGTTTGTATATTACTTAATTTATAATCTGCTACAGGACTCATACTCTCTCAGACATAATGTAAAAGGAAGTAATCAACCATAAAATTAACCAAAGGACAACCTCCTTTGAAGATTGCTCATATATGGTCTCAAGATCATAAAATAAATAATCTCAGGTCAGACCACTTAGTTTTATTCTGGCTTTTTTCTGCTACTTACATGAGGTTCCATCTTGTCATTCTTTCTGGAGCTATTTCTCCACTGATCTCCAGTAGCATATTGGGCACCTACCGACCTGGGAAGTTCAGTGTCCTATCTTTTTGCCTTTTTATGCTGTGCATGGGGTTCTCAAGGCAAGAATACTGAAGTAGTTTGCCATTCCCTTCTCCAGTCGAACACATTTTGTCAGAACTCTTCACCATGACCAGTCTGTCTTGGGTGGCCCTATATGGCATGGCTCATAGTTTCATTGAGTTACACAAGGCTGTGGTCCATATGATCAGATTGGTTAGTTTTCTGTGATTGTGGTTTCCAGTCTGTCTGCCCTCTGATGGAGAAGGATAAGAGGCTTATGGACGCTTCCTGAAGGGAGAAGCTGACTGAGGGGGAAACTGGGTCTTGTTCTGATGGGCAGGGCCATGCTCAGTAAATCTCTAATCCAATTTTCTGCTGAAGGGTGGGACGATGTTCCCTCCCTGTTATATGTTAGGCCAAACTGTGCTAGAGGTGATGAAGATAATGGTGACCTCCTTCAAAAGGTCTCATGCATGCACTGGTACACTCAGTGCCCCAGCCCTGCAGCAGGCCAGCACCAACACACACCTCCACTGGAGACTCCTGGACCCTCATGGGCAAGTCTGGGTCAGTCTCCTGTGGGGTCACTGCTCCTTTCTCCTGTGTCCTGGTGCACACAAGGTTCTTTTTGTGCTCTCCCAGAGTCTGTTTCCCAGTCCTGTGTAAGTTCTGGTGGCTCTATGGTGGGTTAATGGCAACCACCTCCAAAGAGTTTATGCCATGCCCAGGTCTACTGCACCCAGAGCCCCTGCCCCCACAGCAGTCCACTGCTGACAGGTACCTCCTCAAGGAAGGTGAAAGTGAAGAGGCTCAGTCGTGTCCGACTCGTTGCGACCCCATGGACTGTAGCCTACCAGGCTCCTCTGTCCATGGGATTTTCCAGGCAAGAATACTGGAATGGGTTGCCATTTCCTTCTCCAGGAGATCTTTCCAACCCAGGGATTGAACCCGGGTCTCCAACATTGTAGGCAGACGCTTTACCATCTGAGCCACCAGGGAAGTCTAACCTCCTCAGGAGACACCCAAACACAGTTTTGTCTCAGTGTCTGTGGGGTCTCTGGGTCCTGGTGTGCACAAGGTATGCTTGAGCCCTCTGAGTTTCTCTGGGGGTATTGGGTTTGATTCTAAACTCGATTTTGCCTCTCCTACCATCCTTCTGGGGCTTCACCTTTGCCCTTGGACATGGGGTATCTCCTCACAGTCGTTCCAGTGCTGCACTAGAAAACAATAGAATGGGAAAGACTAGAGATGTCTTAAAGAAAATTAGAGACACCATGGGAATTTTTCATGCAAAGATGGGCATAATAAAGGACAGAAACAGTATGGACCTTAAAAAATCAGAAGATATTAAGAAGAGGTGGCAACAACACACAGAACTATATGAAAAAGATCTTCATGACCCAGATAACCATTATGGTGTGATCACTCACCTAGAGCCAGACATTCTGGAATGCAAAATCAGTGGGAAGCATCAAGTGGGATGCTTAGGAAGCATCACTACAAACAAAGCTAGTGGAGGTAATAGAATTCCAGCTGAGCTATTTCAATTCCTAAAAGATAATGCTGTGAAAGTGTTATACTCAATATGCCAGCAAATTTGGCAAACTCAGCAGTGGCCACAGGACAGGAAAAGATCAGTTTTCATTCCAATCCCAAAGAAAGGCAATGCCAAAGAATGCTCAAACTACCACACAATTGCACTCATCTCACACATTAGCAAAGTAATGCTCAAAATTCTCCAAGCCAGGCTTCAACAATATGTGAACCGTGAACTTGCAGATATTCAAGCTGGATTTAGAAATGGCAGAGGAACGAGAGATCAAATTGCCAACATCTGTTGGATCAGTGGAAAACCAAGAGAGTTCCAGAATAACATCTATTTCTGTTTTATTGACTATGCTACAGCCTTTGACTGTGTGGATCACAACAAACTGGAAAATTCTTAAAGATACAGGAATACCAGACCACCTGACCTGCCTTCTGAGAAATCTGTATGCGGGTCAAGAAGCAACAGTTAGAACTGGACATGGAACAATAGACTGGTTCCAAATCGGGAAAGAAGTATGTCATGGCTATATACTGTCACCCTGCTTATTTTACTTATATTCAGAGTATATGATGAGAAATGTTATACTAGATGAAGCACAAGCTGGAATCAAGATTGCCCGGAGAAATATCAATAGCCTCAGATATGCAGATGACACCACCCTTATGGCAGAAATTGAAGAAGAAATAAAGAGCCTCTTGATGAGGGTAAAAGAGGAGAGTGAAAAAGTTGGCTTAAAACTCAACATTCAGAAAACTAAGATCATGGCATCCAGTCCCATCACTTCATGGCAAATAGATGGGGAAACAGTGGAAACAGTGACAGACTTTATATTTTGGGCCTCCAAAAATCACTGCAGATGGTGATTGCAGCTGTGAAATTAAAAGATGCTTGCTCTTTGGAAGAAGACTATGCCCAACCTAGATAGCATATTAAAAAGCAGAGACATTACTTTGTCAACAAAGGTCCATCTAGTCAATGCTGTGGTTTTTCCAGTAGTCATGTATGGATGTGGAAGTTGGATTATAAAGAAAGCTGAGTGCTGAAGAATTGACGCTTTTGAACTGTGGTGTTGAAGAAGACTCTTGAGCATCCCTTGGACAGCAGGGAGATCCAACCAGTGTCTCCTAAAGGAAATCAGTCCTAAATATTCATTGAAGCTGAAACTCCAATACTTTGGCCACCTGATGCAAAGAACTGACTCATCTGAAAAGACCCTGATGCTGGAAAAAATTGAAGGCGGGAGGAGAAGGGATGGCAAAGGATGAGATGTTTGGATGGCATTACTGACTCAATGGACATGATTTTGAGTAAACTCTGTGAGTTGTTGATGGACAGGGAGCCTGGTGTTCTGAAGTCCATGGGATCGCAAAAAGTCTAACACGACTGAGCGACTGAACTGAATTGAATGTGAGGTTAGATAATTTTAGTTTCAATTTCAGCTTGTTCAATTGTTTAAAAAATAATGTAAAAAAGGACTAACATCTGCTCTTAAGGCTGTAGAGATTAATAAGAACATTTATGCTGAGTATATTATGTAATGCCCTTCCCAAATGCCATTGTTACTACCATAGTCAGGAACATCAGGAATCATTGTGGAGCCTCTCGTCTTATAGAAAATACTGGGCATGGGGCTGCCTCTGCTCTGAGTAGAATACTCCTTTGGGTTCAGTATGTAGTCATCATTTATTTGCTTGCCATTTTTAAAATCATTCTTCCCAAAATAGGTTAGAATGCATTATGTGTATTTGAAAATTCTCTGTCTTTGATTACAGACTGATGACAGTTTTCTATTTCTGTCTATAAATGTCTTAGTCTGTTTGCAGTACCAAATTTGGAATATTTTACTAATTGAAATCTATTTACAAAAGCAAAATCAACTTTTAGCTTTCGAGATAGACCCATAATTTTTCACCTCTGGTTTCTCTGCATGCCAGAGTGCACACTTCATGGGCAAATCTCATTTTCCCTTGAAAATCTGCAGGCATAAATTTGCAAGCCACTTTCAAAATGTTGCTTCATTACGCCTAATCCTTTTTGGAATCATACTAAACTATTTGCTTCAATAATTTCCTTTGGGAACTAGTTCCATGGGTTAACTCAGCTTTATGCAGAGAAGTATTTCTTTTTATCTATTCTTAATTTCTTATCTTTTAATTCTATTGTGCCTTACTAAAATGGAACATCTAATTTATATTCTCTGTGCCACTTATTCAAACTTAAAAATCCTGTGTGTGATTGACAGGATATATGCATATACTGATAGTTTGTTAAAATATTAAGAAAACATGTAAAAACAGCACAAATAGTCTACAACTTACTCAGAAACTAGACATCCAAGTCTTGTTTGTAGTTTTGTTTTTTTGCAATAGGGAATGGATTTTCCATAATAATGATTGAAGAAATAGTAATTAGAATATAGTTAATATAAATTTATATTTATGGCACACATACTATGTATCAGGCTCTGTGTCCTATTCCCTACTGGGAACATGATCTCTTACCTAACATATTCTACAACATACCTGTTTAATAATAATAATGAGTGACCATTTACTGAGAACTTATGCTAAATATTATTCTACAATAAATGCTATATGTACATTATCTCATTTATCCTTCCCAAGTGCCCAATGAAGTAGATGCAAATGTTATATTCAATTTATAAATGAAGAACCAAGACTTACAGATATTTAGTGTGCCACTAGCCGACTATGGGGTCATACAGAGTCGGACACGACTGAAGCGACTTAGCAGCAGCAGCAGCAGCAGCAGCATTCAGGAAGTGGCAGAGTCCTTATTTGAAACCAAGCCTGTCAAACGTCAAAATTCATATTCTTACCCATTAAGTGGTAGTGTCATTTACCTTACGTTACTATTTCTAAGACACACTATTCGCTGGATTTATGTAGGTTAAACTGAGTACCTATTTACCATGTATGGCACCGGTTTCGTCAAGAGTATCCCTCAGAATGTCAGTACTGGAAGTTAGCAGGGACTCCTTCCAACCTCAGGTCTAAAACTGAGTCCTGCTGGCTTTGTCTCAGCGATGATGGCAAGAGCAGGCATGCCAACGGAGGGGAGTAGAAAGGCGTTAAGTTCCCACATGAGGTCAGTATGTTTGTCCTGAAGAGAGGTTTGCATTCTAAATACAAATGGATGAAAAGAGTGATTCCCAGACACAGACTTGTTCATCTACTTGTTCCATGTACACCATCTTGAGTTGATATTTTAGGAAGCAAATTGTAAATGGGAAGGAGTTTCAAGGAGAAAATGGTTAACTAATGGAATAATAAAATCTAGAGAAATTAGGAGAATATAGTGTTGTTCAGTCACTCAGTCATGTCTGATTCTTTGTGACCCCATAGACTGCAACACACCACACCAGGCTTTCATGTCCTTCACTATCTCCCAGAGTTTGCTCAAACTCATGTCCATTGAGTCAATGATGCCATCCAATCATGTCATCCACTGCCTCCCCCTTTTCCTCCTGCCCTCAATCTTTTCAGGCATCAGGGTCTTTTCCAGTGAGTTGGCTCTTCATAACAAGTTGCCAAAGTCCTGGAACTTCAGTTTTAGCATCCGTCCTTCAAATGAATATTCAGAGTTGAATTCAAATCTCCTGCTTTGGCAAGTGGTTCTTACCACTAGCACCACCTGGGAAACCTGGAGAATACAGTGAAAGTTAAGTCTCTCAGTCGTGTCTGACTCTTTGCGACCCTGTGGGCTGTAGCCTACCAGGCTCCTCCATCCATGGGATTTTCCAAGCAAGAGTACTGGAGTAGGTTACCAATAGTAGGAATCTCTTAACACCAAATTTTAAAACACAGCAAAGCAAAACACTTTCCTAAAAATATTTCTCAAACTTAGATATGTGTTTTTTATTGCACAGACATTTCTATTACACATGAAAATCTCATGGCTTTCTGATTTTGACTCAGATTCAAAGTACTTAAAGAGGAAAAGCCAGATATAATGGGATAGAGTACAAGAGATTACATTATTATTCACATGCAGATAACTGCACAGTGAATGGACTGTTAATGCTAAGGAGTGCTGTAAACTTCTTCTGGAAGCTTCATGGGTTGAATTGGATGGAAGAGTTTATGAAGCAAACCTGGATGCCTGTATACATTTTAAATTGGCAGAACAAATTTGAATATTTTCCTGATGGGAGGTGAATAGGTTTATCTGTGGAACCTTTTATTTATCTCTAGATTATGCAAACCTATGATTCTGTCATTAGACACTTTCTGAATAATTACTAAAACATAAAAAGCTGCATCATGATTAAAACATGAAACATAGAAGATGTTTATCAGAAAAATTATCCAGATTTCTTTGAACTTAAAATTCCACAAGAGTAGATTCTTTTGAGATTACCTCCTGGGGAAAGCATGACTATCTAATCATAATAAAAGTTTTTCTTTCTCTGTTTACAGAATTGACTGATGTGGTTTTCAGAAAATCAGACAACTCAGAAGTTGAGAAAAAGACAAAAAATAAATGATAAGTTTGTAAAATGGCCTAAACTTTTTCACTTTATTTTTTCTTTATCTTAGTGTTTGAGTTTGAAGAAGTTGCAGACATTTTGTTGTTGCTCTTGTTATAATCACACATGAATAAATTATCTAAAAGAAATAAAACAAAATTATAAGAATTTTAAAATGAATAAACCATTCGGTGAATGTATTTGAATACTGGAAACCCAGAGTTCACACCAGTTAGATTTGTCTTAGCAACAACGTTTGATAGCTTAAAGCTCATGAGATTATGAAGCTGGAACATCTTGGAGATTATTCTAAGTGTCTTATTTTTACAAATGAGAAAATTGAAACAAGACATCATGGCTTACCTAGGTGACATAAATTGGTGAAATTTTACTGGAAACCAGTTGTTAGAATTTTCAGTTGACCTTTTTTTTTCTATGATTTTTTCCTATGTTTATTCCATTAAATTGCCCTTAATATAAAAAAAAAAAAAAACTTCTCCCTTTACTCATTATTTATAAGAAATGCTGAACAGTAAACATATGGAGTAAACGCTTTATAAAAAAAAAAACAGCAATACACAAATGCTATTTTTTTTTTTTACTGCTTTACTTAAAGATGCTATTTAACTAAATGAGAAAAACAACTGGCTTTGTTTGGACAAGTCTGCCCATATATTATATTTATATTCTATTGTCTGTGCCAAAGTGATGAAAAGATTAGATCTGATTTTCATGTGTCTAAAGACTCAGGTGGCTACTGGTTTAGAGGTATCTTCTAAAAAATAGCAAAATTAAATATGAACTAATAATAAAGGAGACATTTAATGTGTGTGTGCTTAGTCGCTCAGTTGTGTCCGACTCTTTTTGACCTCATGGACGTAGCCCACCAGGCTCCTCTCTCCTTGGGATTCTTTAGGCGAGAATACTGGAGTGGGTAGTCATTTCCTTCTCCAGGGGAATCTTCCTGACCCAGAGATCAAACCCAGTTCTCCTGCACTGCAGGTGGATTCTTTACTGTCTGAGCTACCAGGAAATCTCCGAACATTCATAATAATGCTAACTAAATAGGAAAATAAAAAGAGGGTCTAAAAGATCTAAATGCAGATGAAAGAAATTCTCCCCGCTCCCTGTGGTCTTTCTGTGGAGAGGCAGGGCAAATGTACTTCAAGAGTGTGTGTGTTTCAGAGCCAGCTGGTCTGATGACACATCCTGGTGACTAACTCTCAGCTGATGCAGGAGGGGACCTCTGGAGATCCCCAGAGTTGTGTGTCTGTGTAGCCCTATCTTTCCTGTGCTCTACCTTGCCACTTCAAGCTGACTCAGCTTCCCTGTACTTCTAATTCAGCGTACTCCGTGCAAGGAGACGACGATGTTCTTTTTAGGTTTCTATTTTTGTCGTGGTAGATATGATTTTTAATCATTCCAGGCAGTACACTGGGGCTACTGTGAGGCTGATCTTGTTTGTTTTCTGTGCTTTCCAATGTCTGAACACTATTGTTTCATATTTTTGTCTGGCTTTTCAGTTGTATCAAGTGAGAGGGTAAATCTAGTCTCAGTTATGCCATTTTGGTTGACAGAAAAAGTCCTTTTTATGTTTTCATGCACAACTTGTGACATAATCTAGTTTACCCATCTCTGACTATCTCTCTAAGCCTAGATGAGAGTGAGAGACGGAAATATGATTCAAGACTGAGGAGAGTTCAAGAACTGGGGAAAAGAAACCCGAGATCAGGGATATATTTTCAGCATCTTATATAATGTTGACAGATGCTTTTATATTTTGTTATTGAAAAGCAAATGAATCAAGTTGTACAGCTCTCTGTGCTCATGGGCTCAGTCATGTCTGACTCTGTGACCCTATGGACTGTAGCTCACCAGGCTCCTTTGTCCATGGGATTTTCCAAGAAAGGACACTGGAGTGGGTTGCATTTCCTTCTCCAGAGGATCTTCCTGACTCAGGAATCAAACCTGTGCCTCCTGCATTGGCAGGTATATTCTTTACCACTGAGCCACCTGAGAAGCTCTCTCTTGACTTTTCTCCTGTGAATTATTAGAACTACTAGATTGAGAGAAAAATACAGAGATTGAGTTTCACATTGTTTTGTCTCCCAAAACCATCCTGCCTTATGCACACACCACACACACACACCCTCTTGTTAACTTTTGCTCTGTTGAGTGTTGCACAAAATACCAGAATTGAGCATTGTATTGAAAACTGTGAACTCTCTCTCTCCTTGTGCTGTGCTGTGCTTCATTGCTTCAGTTGTGTCCGACTGTTTGTGACCCCATGGACTATAGCCCGCTAGGCTCCTCTGTCCCTGGAGATTCTCCAGGCAAGAATACTGGAGTGGGTTGCCATGCCTTCCTCCGGGGGATCTTCCCAACCCAGAGATCAAACCCAGGTCTCCTGTATTGCCAACAGATTCTTTACCATCTAAGCCACTAGGGAAGCCCAAGAATACTGGAGTGGGTAGCCTATTCTTTCTCCAGGGGAACTTCCCAAGCCAGGAATTGAACTGGGGTCTCTTCCATTGCAGGTAGATTCTTTACCAGCTGAACTACTAGGTTATATAAACACCCAAACAATAAACAAAAAAAGACATTTGACAGAACTTCTCCTTCTCCCCTGAAGTTCCTTTGTATGTTTTTATGCATCCATTTTTATTATCTCATGGCTTTTCTTCTCCTTAACTCATTTACAAAACATGGATGAATAAATTACCTAGTTAACCTCAACTGTTTTGGCATACTTCTATATTTATTGGCTAGAAAATCACTTCTTGTCTATTTTAGCTGTAACTCACAAGGCTTTTAAAAATTTTATTAATTTTAATTGGAGGGTGATTATTTTATAATAGTGTGGTTTTTTTTTTTTTTTGCCATACATCAGTGTGAGTCAGCCATAGGCATATGTGTCCCCTCTCATCCTGAAACCCCTCTCCTTTCCCTCCCCACCCTATTCCTCCAGGTTGTCACAGAGCACTGGAGTGTCTTATGTTTAGAAAAATGCATCCAGATACAGTTTTTGCTTTGAAACTGATCAATTGAAAAAGTCACAGGTAGACAATAATGATTTAAATGGTTGTGTTTCACATCTTTGCTTTTTAGTGAAAAAGCAGTTAATATCTTCAGAGGTAAAGGGGGATATGATAAAAGAACACTATCTCTGTCCCTCAAAGCCTACAAAAGAAAATCAAATAAATAAAAATTAAAAAATGATAAAAGAGAATGCATTGTTATATATTTTGAAAAGACATAGTCAAAAATAAAAGAGAAGGTTTTAAATAACTTTATTGCTTAATCAGCTCCAATTCCCTTCCTATGCACAAGTTGGGCTTCCCAGGTGGCTCAGATGGTAAAGAATCCTCCTACAAAGTGGGAGACCTGGGTTCTATCCCTGAGTTGGGAAGATTCCCTGGAGAAGGGAAAGGCTACCCACTCCAGTATTCTGGCCTGGAGAATTCCATGGACTGTATAATCCACTGGGGTTACAAAGAGTCGGACATGACTATAACTTTCACATTCACAAGTTGGGAAAAAAAGTTTAAGGGATATATCATGAAAAATCTCATTATCTGGCCCCTGCATTCAATATGGAGACAAATAGAATGAACCAGAGGAAAAGTTCCCCTTAAAATGAAGATCAGAGCAGAAAATTTTGCATTTAGAATACATCCTACAATCTTTGCTTGGCCCATAAAGTGTTACATGGCCTGATGCCTACCTATCTCACTTTACTATTTCAAATCAGTTCAGCCAAACCAATCAGGAGCTTAGTCTTTGCCAGAAATGCTCTTATGCAAGATCTCCATATAATTAGCTTCTTTTATTTTTGTTTAGATGATTGTTTTGGCAAAAATTCATGATAAAATAAGCAGAATTCATTTCAGTTACTAAGTCTGAATAGAGCTTTCCCTTGTAAGTTTAGTGACGGAAGAGGACAATGACAAGAAGTACTTCCATGTGGAAAGGGGAGTGCACATGTGTCAGTTTCTTGGTCTTAGCATGTGGGCAAATTTGTGTCTAGGCTTGGACATTGAACCTTTTAATTTTTTTTAAATTATAAGATAATTGCTTTGCAATGTCATGTTGGTTTCTGCATAATAGAAACTAACAACATGAATCAGCCAAAATTCCCCTCCCTCTTGAATCTACCTCCTACCCTCTCATCCTACTCCTCTAGGTCATCACAGAGTGACAGGCTGGGCACTAAGTGTTATTTAGCAGCTTCCCACTAGCTAGCTATTTTACGTATGGTAATGTATACATGTCAATGCTAATCTCTCAGTTCATCCAACTCTCCTTCCCCTGCTGTGTACACAAGTCCATTCTCTACATCTGCATCACTATGTCTGCCCTGCAAATAGATTCATCAGTACTGTCTTACTAGATTCCACATATATGCATTAATATATGATATTTGTTTTTCTGACTTACTTCACTCTGTGCAACTGGCTCTAGGTCCATCCACCTCAGCTCAACTGACTCACATGCCTTCCTTTTATGACTGAGTAATATTCCACTGTATATATATATGCCACAACTTCTTTATCCATTCATCTGTTGATGGACATCTAAATTGCTTCCAGGACATTGATTCTTGAATATGTTTAGTTTGAAAAAAATCCATTGATCTGCACAATTATTTCTTTTAGTTCCATGGAAAATTTCACTGGCATTTTGATAGGGATTGCATTAAATCTATAGATTGCTTTGGGTATTATGGCTATTTTAACAACTTTAATTCTTTCAACCAAGAGCATGGAATATCTTTCTATTTCTTTGTACCATCTTCAGTTTCCTTTGTTATTGTTTTATAATTTTCAGAGCATGATTTTACCTCCTTGGTTGAGTTTATTCTTAGATGTTTACCTTGTTTGATGTGATTTTAAATGGGATTTTTTTTTTTTTTTTTTTTTTCAGATAGTTTATTATTCGTATGTAGAAAAGCAACAGATTTCTGTATATCAATCTTATATCTTACAAGTAACTGTACTGGATTTATTAGTTCTAATAATTTTTGGTGAGGATTTCAGAGTTTTTTATATGAAGTATCATGTCATCGGCAAATAGTGACATTTTTAATTTTCCCTTTCAATGGAAGATTTTTATTTCTTTTTCTTGTCTGATTTCTATGGCTAGAATTCTCAATAGTATCTTAAATAGAACTAGAGAAAGTAAACATACTTGTCTTATTCCTCATTTTGGAGGAAAGGCTTTCTGTTATTCATCATGATGATAATGTTAGCTGTGGGTTTGTTATACACAGCCTTTTCTATGTTGAGACATGTACCCTCTAAACCCACTTTAATGAGAGATTTTATGGATTTTGAATTTTGCCAAATGACTTTTTGGCATTTTTTGAGAAGATAATATGGCTTTTACTCTTGATTTTGTTAGTGTGATGGACCACATGGTTGATTTGTGAATATTGAACTATCTAAAGGTCCTTAGAATAAATCCCACTTGATTCTTTTTTATATGTTGTTGAATTCAGTTTTCTAACATTTTGTTGAGAATATTTATATCTGTATTCACGAAAGATATTGGCCTGTAATTTTCTTTGAATGTAGTGCCTTTGTCTGGTTTTTGTATCAGGGTAACAGAGGATGAGATGGCTGGATAGCATCACTGACTCCATGGATGTGGGTCTGAGTGAACTCCAGGAGCTGGTGATGGACAGGGAGGCCTGGAGTGCTGCGATTCATGGGGTTGCAAGAGTTGGACACAACTGAGTGACTGAACTGAACTGAATAGTGGGTTTGTAGAATAAATCTGGGAGTGTTGCAGTCTCATTTTTTTTTAATAGTTTGAAAAGACTAATTATTAGCTCTTCTTAATATGTTTGGTAAAATTGTCCTGAAGCCATCTTGTCCTGGACTTTTGTTTGCTGGGAGTTTTACTTTATTTTAAATATTATTTTATTTCTTATTTTCTTAAAATTCATGGGTAGTGATTGGTTAGTTTAAATTGTCTGCTTCTTCATGCTTCAGTCTCATGAGATTTTGTGTATCTTGAGATCTGTCCATTTCTTCTAAGTTCTATAACTTATTGGCATACGTCTGCTTGCAGTATTCTCTCATGAATGTTTTTTCAACCTTTGTGGTATCCATTATTTTTCTCTTTTCATTTCTTATTTTGTTTGAGGCCTCTCTTTTTTTTCTTCTTGATGAATCTGGCTAAAAGTTTATCAATTTTGTTTATCTTTTAAAATTAAAACAACTCTAGGTTTCATTGATCTTTTCTTGTTTTTATTTTGTTCTCTGTTGCATTCATTCTCTGATGTTTATTGCTTCCTTTCTCGGTTGTAGATTGGGTTGTTTATTTTTCTTATTTCATGGGGACGGCCTTTACCACTATAAGCTTTCTCCTTAGAACTGCTTTTGCTGAATTCCATAGATTTTGGAGTGATGTGTTTCTGCTTTCATTTTTATCAAGTATTTCTGAGTTCCTTTTGATTTCTTCATTGACTCATTGAGTTTCCAGTAGCATGTTGTTTAGTCTTTATGTGTTTGTTCTTTTCCCATTTTTCTTTCTGTGGTTGATTTTTTAGTTGCATACCTTTGTGGTCAGAGAAAAAACTAACATAATATCCATCCTCTTAAATTTGGTGAGACTTCACAAATTTAGGAGAAAATCTTATGGTTGCTATGGGGAAAGATAGGGAGTAGGGATGGTTAGGGAATTTGGGGTGGACATGTACACAATGGTATATTTGAAATGGATAACCAACAAAAATCTACTGTATAACACATTAAACTCTGCCCAATGTTATGTGGTAGCCTGGAAAGGAGGGGAGTTTGAGGAAGAATGAATACATGTATACGTTTGGCTGAGTCCTTTTGCTATTCACCTGAAATTATCACAATATTTTTAATCAGCTATATCCAATATAAAATAATAAGTTAAAAAAAATTTTGGTGAGACTTATACTGTGTCCTAGTGTGTGATCAATCTTGGAGACCATTACATGTGCACTTGAAAAAAATGTGTATTTTGCTGAGATCCTTTAAGCTGTTTTCATTTTTTATATTTTTTACCTCTTGGTTGTATGGGAGTCTTTCTGCTATTTTCCAGTTTTTTCAGTGAGAATTGTTCTATATGTAGACATATTTTTGACTTGTTCATGGTAGAGGCAAATTCAAATCTTTTACTCTGCTGTCTTGCTCAGTTTCTCTCTATGAATGTGATGAGTAATTCCATCAGAACTATCATATGGTTAGCTGCTAGATCTCATTTGTCCTCTGAAATATCCCCTCCTGTGGCCTCCTGCTCTGAAAGCTCAAGAAGGCTCTTGCTTTAAGACAGCAGCACAGGCTCACCTTAGAGCATCAGTGATGGGGAGACTCACCTTTGGTTCCAATCACCCTTGCCTATTTTACCTAGCTGAGCTTTAAAAATCAGGAGTTATTATTATTATTTTTTAAATGCACACATAATGGAAGGAAAATCCAAGAGGATAAGGATGAGGAAAAAAGAAGCCCCTAGGACGCCAGAGCCTATGATGAATCCAACTGAATTTGATCTATTAATTCAATGTTTTATGTGTTCTTATTACAATATTTTAGTTTTCACTTATACTATGGAATGTATGACAGGATAGAAGGTGACTTCTATGGGATGTATTATAGTATAGAAGTCTCAAATGACAATTGTACAGAAGCCTAGCCTAGAAGTATGAGTATTTCAGAATAGAAAGTAATGAGCAATCAGAAAAAAGCAATAGAAGTGCTCTTCTTAGTGAACATCGCTCAGTCGTGTCTAACTCTTTGTGACTCCATGGACTATAGATTTCATGGAATTCTCCGGGTTAGAATACTTGAGTGGGTAGCCTTTTTCCTCTCCAGGGGATCTTCCCAACCCAGGGATAGAACCCAGGTCTCCTGCACTGCAGGTGGATTCTTTACCAGGTGAACCACGAGCGAAGCCCAGGAATACTGGACTGGGTAGCCTTTTCTTTCTCCAGTGGATCGTCCCAAACTGGGAATCGAATCCTCCTGAATTACAGGCAGATTCTTTACCAACTGAGCTATCAGGGAAGTCCTGATAGTCAAAGAGCAGAGAAGTGGCCTAGGCATGAAACTGTGACTGTTTACTATGCATGATTGAACTGGACCATTTGGATTCAACCAGTCAAACAAGTGATATTCCAGACCTAATATGATTTAAGGTTGCTTAGGAGATATTCACTAAAAAAAAAAAAAAATCCTACTAGTTTCTTTCCCTGAAAACCTCATCATACAAGGTCTAATCCTTCTGTGTTGTATTAAAGTTTTCCTGCTTTTTCTAGCAATAAATTCAGGTAAATTTTCGTTACATATCAAAGGTTTTATTTTTTTCCTTATCAACTCAAAACATAATTTGTATCTAAAGTTGTATTATTGTATTCTAAACAGAATTTTTATCTCCCACTTATATATGCCTTTGTGTGTTTAATTATTGAATAATTGGATAATCAGTGTTTTAAATGTATTACACAGTGAAGGAATTCTCAGTAAGTTATTATGGAAGTACTTAGGATATATAAGTAGTATTTGGGGAAAATTGGTTGAGATTTTGAAATAGATTTGGAACAAAATATTTTTCACATTTAAAATAATAGAACAAAGACTCCTGTTATTCAAAATTTAATATTCAATGACTTTTCAGAATTCATTCAGATAAAGAAATGCCTGTATTAGCAAATTGAATTAAATGATGCAGAAGTATAATATGTCAGTATATCATGGCCAGTTAAAGTTCATGCCATGAATAAAATAAAAAAAGAAAAGAAAAGATCACTCAATGGTAACTAATACAATACTTTAGAGAATGAGGCAATTGAAAAACTACTACTAATGTTATCACCATGCCAGTTACTAAATTCTTATGTTTTGAATAGTTTTTCAGTTGATTTTATGAGGGAAATTTCTAGTATTGCAGTCAAATTATCTGAGAGAAAGTGAACATTTTTTATACTCCTGTATAAGTTTTATATTTCTTATTTCTGTATCTTGTCAAGTTCCATCATGATCTTCTAGAAAGGGTAAACTACAGTGGGGACACAATGGGGATTGATGTCTTGTTCCTGACAGTAAATATGAATATACTTTATGTGAGCAAGTTGCATTTCATATAAGTGGGGAAATATGAGGATTATTCTATACATAGGATAGAGAAATGACCAGCTACCTCATTTTATATATGTCTTTCTTAATATACCCAAATACATTTCAGATGCAGTAAAGCTTTAATTGTAAAGATTTAATTTATAAACTTGTTAGAAGAAGGTAAGAATGAATTTATTTACTGGAATAAGGTAGGCTATTTACACCAGTATTCCTGCCTGGAGAATTCCATGAACAGAGGAGCCTGACGGGTTATGGTCTATAGGGTCACAAATAGTTGGACATGACTGAAGAGACTTAGCACGCGCACGCACACACACAAACATACACACACACACACACACACACACACACACACTGCTGCTGCTAAGTTGTGTCAGTCGTGTCCGACTCTGTGCGACCCCATAGATGGAAGCCCACCAGGCTCCCCCTTCCCTGGGATTCTCCAGGCAAGAACATGGGAGTGCGTTGCCATTTCCTTCTCCAATGCATGAAAGTGAAAAGTGAAAGTGAAGTTGCTCAGTTGTGTCTGACTCTTAGTGACCTCATGGACTGAAGCCTACCAGGCTCCTCCGTCCATGGGATTTTCCAGGCAAGAGTACTGGAGTGGGGTGCTATTGCCTTCTCTGATACACACACACACACACACACACACACACACACAGGCTATTCTGAACAACAGAGGAAACTGAGAGTCTATAAAAAGAAAGATTAGGGTAATTTTACTGCTTTTATATGATAAAAATAACCAAGAAAATATTAAATGATACATAATACATAGTGAAATATGAGTGTATTGCAAATTTCAGGCAAAAAGCAAATTTACTTGATTTACAGATCCCATATAAGTTAATGAGAAAAATACAAAAAAAAAAAAAAAAACCTTATAGAAAATAATATATGAGTTATATGCATGATTATTTCATTGAATAAAAACTAAAGATATTAATAAATATATTAGAAACTCAGTCTCACTTATAATTAAATAAATGTAAGGCAAAATAACAGATAATACTTTAATCCATAATATGGCAACTATTTAAAAATCTTAATGATATTTGGTGTTGGCACATAAGTTGGCAAGCAGAAACTCTTATATTTCATGAAAGAAGCCAAAATGTACACTAGGATATGCCTTGCAGCATTATTTATAATAGTAAAAAGCTAGAATATTAGCTAGGAAGTGGTTAAAAATTTTAATTGTATTTATCACATGTTAAATGGAATGAAGTAAAATCTACATGTTTTGACATAGTTATATGGGATCCTTTTGATAAAAATAAGTAAGTAAATACTATATATATGCCAATATATACACTCTATCAGAAAAATATATTTGTAAAAATGTCCTTATTTTTAAGGAAATACATAGAGGAAACTGGATCTAGGAATTAAATAAAGGATATTAGCATTTCATATCAAAGACTTTTGTAAGTATTTTCTGACCATTTACATGCAATATACATTTTAATGTCAACAGGGGTTCTTTGAGTAATGAGATTAATACTCTTTTTTTTTGTTTATCTCTGTATAATATTCTTTAACAGCAGAATAAAAATATAAAGATTAAAGTAAAAGTTAGCTACCTCAGATATTTTTTCATGAATGAATATTCTTATAGACATTTTCCCCCAACTGTACTCTAGGGTGATTTTTCTAGATATTTTAAATATCAGAATTGTAAATTAAATCATCTATTAAACAATCTGAACTTGAAGTGATATTAAACTTGAAATAGAATTATTTTTATCTCATTTCTCTTTCAAATAGTATGTATTTATGCATATCAAATCATCCTTTATCATCACTAAACCATCATGCAATTTTCCTGTCAGTTTTGTTTATTTAAAAGCACAAGTAGGCCCATTTTAAACCTCTGATCCCATCTTCTTCACTCCGTCTTGACCTTGGCTTGGAGGGAACTGGGGAATGGACCATTCTTTCCATCCTCTTTCTTCTTTTTCTGGTACTGGAGTAGGAAGGATGCATCAGAGGAAAGAAACAAAGTATTTTCCCTGAAACCGAGCATGGAAGTGTGCCGTTGTTCTGAGGTGTCTGAATCCAAAATCTCACATGTGTAAATTGGAGCACATGTGTAAATTGGAGTACATGTGTAAATTGGAGCACATGTGTAAATTTTTTGGAATGTCCTTCAGAAGCCTCTCCATTACCCAGTTTCTTAATATATGAAGTCTAACTCCATCATCCTTTTCCAATCCTATCCCCTTTCTTGGTAGAGTGGGAAGCGGTAGGCATCTAAAGTCCACTGAGGCGAAGCACACTCGATTCTCCTGACTGCCTTTCACTCTCATTCTAATTCTTTCCTTCCTGTTACAGTGATGAAGACAAGAAGAGCAGGTTACACAAACAGATGCTGTTAACCAGCTAGTTCTCCTTTGATAAGATGGAAGAAGAACAGGGTGCTGACTTCTATTGGGTCCAGTTCCAGGACAGCAAGAAGATTACTATCCATTCTTATTTTCCACTAAATTCTCTCATAGTATCCTAATATACCCCAAATGCTAGCTTTCTTTTTACATTTGAGTAAGTCTTTGATGCTAGGGATCTGACAGTTTATTCTAAATCTCTTGTTAGATATAAGATTTCTTGAGGATATTACTAAGTTGATAGAGCTAATAGTTATTCTGTGCCTATAAGAGATGAAATGATAAGACATAAAAGCTGAAGAGATAAGCTAGAATAAGATCCTTAAAAGTATTTATTCCACCAAAAAATGAGAATTTTCCCCTGAGAAGTCTCTTAAAAATCTAAGTTTACATTGAGTTTCAGAGAAGGAAAGTCATAGGATTTGTGAAATGATAGAATTTAAAAGAGATACAAATGATACCCCAAATACCATTTTGGGAAACTGGCAAAATGATATTGCCATTTATTTTAATAGTGAAAATTTTAGCAAATTGGAGAGGATATTATTATTTCAATTTTTAGATATAGAGTAGTTGACTAGATTAGGATTTCTCAGCCTTAACATTCTGTACACAATGATTCTTTATTGTGGGGTAATATTCTATGCATTGTACACGCTGTGCAGCATCCCTGGCCTTTTCTCTCTAGGTGTCACAGATCCTCAATCTGTGAAAACAGACTCCAGACATTGTCAGTTGTCCCCTGGAGGTCAAAATTGCCCCGAATGAGAAGCACTGACATAGAGGATATGAAAAAAAAGTGAAAGTAAAAGTTGCTCAGTCGTGTCTGACTCTGCGAGCCCATGGACTATACAGTCCATGGAATCCTTCAGGCCGGAATACTGGAGCGGGTGGCTGTTTCCTTCTCCAGGGGATCTTCCCCAACCCAGGGATCGAACCCAGGTCTCCTGCATTCCAGATGGATTCTTTACCAGCTGAGCCACCAGGGAAGCCCATAGATGATATAACCAAGGCAAAAAGTTAGTTGGAAAATTTACTAGGATAGGGAAAAATTACCAGAGTTATATCAACATTAATTGTATATGTAAACAAAGAACCATTTTCAAAACATAGTGAAGAAAGTCTACCCCAACAAAGGAAGGAAACAGAGGAGCATGGAGTCATAAATCATGAGGAGAGTTCAAGAAAGAAGTGGTAAATTATATGGAAAACACAAAAATAAGATAAACATATTCATTTTCTATTGATACTGCTGTTGCACTACAAACTTGGTGACTTAAAACTACAAAATTTTGTTTTCCTATGGCAGAAGCATTCAAGGAAGACAAGGGTCTTGCTGAGCAAACATCAAGGACTCTTCAGAGCTGTATTTCTTTCAGAAAGTTCTAGGGGAAATCTGTCTCTTCACCCTTCCTAGTTTCTTGAGTCTGCCAACTTTCCTTGGCTTATGTCCCCTCTTCTGCATCTCTGAAGCCGGTAGCATTGCATCTCTTTGATCCTTCTTCCTTTGTCACATATCATATCTCTATTTCTGACCACAGCTTGAAAGTTCTCTGTTTTAAGAGTTTGTGCAATTATATTGGCTACTGTAATCACAGGATTGCTATGGGTCATCCAGACTACTCCCTTTATCTTATTGTCCTTAATTTAATAGCATGTACAAAGTATCTTTTGCCCTGTTATGTAATATATTCTCTGATTCTGGAATTAGGACATGAACATCTTGAGAGGGGGATTATTTTGCCTTCCAAAATGAATCAATGAAGGACATTCAGATTTAGAGAACCCACACTACTCATTTTCCTTTAAGTTCAGACATGTTCTTATTAATAGTCCATGCTGACCATTTTTCAAAGCAAATGCCGTGAAAATGTGTGTGTGTGTGCTCAGTTGTGTCTGACTCCTTGTGACCCCATGGACTATAGCTGACCAGGCTCCTTTGTCCATATAATTTTCCACACAAGAATATTGGGGTGGCTGCCTAGCCATGGTCAAGCACATTAAAAAAGAAATCTTAAAAAATTAGAAAACTATTTCAATTAAAAATAAATATTATATATAAAATTTTGTGAGATGCAGATAAAGCTTTGCTGTGAAAAATATAATCTAATAGGTTTGTATTAGAATAAAATACAGATTTATATTAGCATAAAATATAGATTTATATTAGAATAGTGAGCAAAGAGTACATTTCAAGTAATTAAAAAGAAACAGAAAATAAAAAGATGGTAGAAGAAGAAGAAAATAAAGATTTAAAGAGAATATGGTTGAAAGCAAGAATATATGAAAGGAGATCAGAAGAAAAGAAAGCGAATTCTTTTTTAAAAAAAAAGCTTTTACAGTAGAAAATTTTGGGGGAGTGCTGATCAAGAAAATAAAAAAGAAAAGAGGTGCAATTAAATAAAAATAAAATGCTAAAGGAAGGGGAAGTAGGGTGTGAGAGGGAAATGGAGTAGTGTGAGTTCCCTGGGAGGTTGGGTGGTGATGAATTCTCCAGATTTTGTAGAGCAATTTGTCTTAGAAAGGAGTAAACTTCATTGTAAGAAAAGAGAATGAGGAAGCATGGGTGTGAATGCAGGACAATTTGTTAATTAGGTGACTGAAAATTTACAGAATGCATTAACTTTATCTGGGAAAAATAAAGCAAAAATAATTTTTTAAGGTGAATATCAAAGATTGGTAGGAAGTTTTGAGGTAGGAGGCAGATGGGTCCAGGGTAAAGTAATTAGAGATTCATTCCCTATTAACCAAAACTTCAAGACAGGAACAGCAGGATAATTAAGGTGAGGAGGCTGAGCCCTGCCCAGACCACATATTTTTTGTTCCTGAAGTCAGGAGACGTCCTCGACCATACCTGCACAAAAAGGGCTCCTTGCAGGCCAAAGGAAGAGTGATGTTAAGGGATGCTCTACCCAGACGCTTGTGGTAGGATCTATCTTGGCTGTGTGTGCAAACATGGAAGGGTCCTGAGATGTACCAAATATGGACTGTGAACCAGGCAAATCAAAATGATTGGCCAAAGGAAAACTGGAAGAAATGCCCTATCTAAGCGATTTAAACCGCCACACAAGCCCAACTCAGGGGCTCTCCCTCTGAGTCTGCCCATGTGTCTATTCACACGTACTGTACTCTCTTTCCTCTTAATAAACACTTTACTTGCTTTACCCCTATGTCCTTGGGGATATTCTTTTCTGCAAAGCCAAAGAGCCAGGGCCCTTGTCACTGACCACTGGTCTAGTAGTTAGGATCTGGTGCTTTCCCCACCACAGCCTGGCCTCAGTCTCCAGCTACGACCCCAAGTCCCACTCCAAGCTGCTGCAGGCCAAGGCCACTGGATATCATATTGAGAAAACTGGAAAGCATATGAAATATTTCACTTAGGAGATCAAACTGTGGAAACATAAGAAGGTTGATGGACATTGTTGAGTAGCTAGAGCAGTTCTCTTTGATATCTTCGTGAGCTTAGTGTATTCCTGAGTAACTTTCCATAGGCATTCACCCAAAACTGTGTTACTGAAATGATACCCTGGGTCTGCTTGTTCCAATTTTGACACCTGGTTGTTGTGCGGGAAAGTATGGTGTTTATTTGCAGGACAACAAGCCAGGAACAAAGGGCAACTCTTGTTCAGAAGACTGGAACTCCCTGATAGCATTTAGGAAAGAGTTTAAAAGATAGCACTTGGGGTGAGGGTTTCGGTCATGGAATTCATTCTGATTGTGAATTCATTCTCACTGCCAAGTGAGGTAACAGGGTGACTTCAGGAATCTCAGTCGTCATCCTTCTGGTTTCAACCAGTCTAGGGTCTGCATGCTTGTGGTCAGCATGTGGTCACTATCCTTCACCTGGATAGGGTGGTTATTTTCTGCAGAACAACTCAAAAATATGCATCAGACACACCTTGAGTAGTAACTAGGACTTTGATTGCTAAACTATAGTTTCTTGATTGCTTTTCCTTTGTTTTTGCATTTCTTCATTTCCCTAATTAGTAACTGCTTGAGTCTGCTCTTTGGAACTCAGGGAAGGCCTAGGAAACTAAAGCCTTTCCTACAAAGAGCAATGAGAGACCAGAGGGGCTTTTGTACCCAGGAAGGCCCCATAGGGTCCTGCGCCATTTCAAGTTCCCCTTTCCTTTAATACTCCTCAATACTGAGGGGAACAAGGGTAGGATAAGAAAGGAAATAAGTTTTGGATGGAGAAGTTCATCATAAACTTGGTAGGGGAACTCAGTTTTAGGGGGACTCAATTTCAGCTGCTGTGGAACACTGGGTCTAATCTTCCTTCAAATCCTATCTAAATTATATTCTACTGCATCTAGATATAGATCTTTGGGATGCATCCTTAATGTCCCACTGTATGCCTGTGTGGGGGAAGAAAAGTAATTTTTCCTCTACGTATCATTTTAGGTTCTTAACTGAGATCCTACCTCTCCCCCAAAATAGTAAGAGAAAAACAAATAGAGGTTTAATAGCATGTATAGTTTCTGGATACATGGGAGATACACAGGAAAACTGAGAAACTCCCTGAAATAGTCCAAGACTTTGTTCACTCAGTCATGTCTGACTCTTTCTGACCCCATGGACTATAGGCCACCAGGTTCCTCTGTCCGTGGATTTCTCAGGCAATAATACTGGAGTGGGTTGCCATTTCCTTCTCAGGGGATCCTCCCAACCCTGGGATTGAAGCCAGGTCTCCTGCATTGTAGGGAGAGTCTTTACCATCTGCACCATCGGGGAAACCCTGAAATGGTTTACCACCTTAAATACCATCTTAAGTTAAAGACAAAAGAAGATGTTGGGATTGGGGAGTCAGTCATGGGAGGTTACCAGGAAAAGCACAGTAAAGAGACTAAGGTTGTTATGGGGATGTAAATCATTGCCTGACGCATTGATGAGTTTCTACAGATTCACAGTCAACATTCTCTTACTAGCACAAAGAGGAAGACACTCTTACAAGTGGAGGCTTTCTTTATAAATACAAATATCTCCTGAAAAGGGTAACTCCTACTTAGTTTACATAGCTTCACCTTCATTTGCTGTTTCTTAAAAATAATCAGCTCAAAATAATCAGTATGCCAAAGAGGCATATTTGGGTTGTAGATTTTGCTCCCTCTCACCTGGAACCATAGACATTTTACATCTTTTCTTCAGAGAGAGAATTTCATTCTAGAAATTCTGGCAGACCTTTGTGTGCCCAGTCGTTTCAGTCATGTCCTCAGACTCTTAGTGACCCCAGGGACTGCAGCTCTCCAGGCTCCTTTGTCTATGGGATCCTCTAGACAAGAATACCAGAGTGGATTGCCTTGCCTTCCTCCCAGGAATCTTCCTGACCCAGAGATTGAACTCACATCTCCTGCATTGCAGGCAGATTATTTACCACTGAGTCTCTAAGTCCTGCTAGTAGGCTATGGTTACATTAAATTTAGAAATGTTTAAGGTATTCTATTTCTAAGATTTAATTTAGGATTACAATTGTTCATTTAGCCTGCACATTATTACACAGGTCTCATTTTTGAACTAAGTGCTATTTCTATTTTTAAATCATTATTGGTCTCACTGCTGCCCCAAATATCATGTTCATTTTGCGTCCATGCAACTGTTTAGAATCATAACTGCTTAATTTTTTGAATTTTTAAAAATGCTTTCTTTGCCTTTTTCTTGACTATGCATATACATGCTGCTGATTGAAACAGTATCCAATCATAAACACATGTTACACAATCAATGATTTCCAACTTGAAGTCTGAGACAGTTGGTCAATGTAAACATTTCTGAATAATCAAAGTATGCAGCATATTTTATTACTGTAGTCCTCAAATGGTTTGTCTGTTTTATCCACCATATTGATGTTTTTATGCTGTTGCTCTCAAGGTAGATGATTAAGAGTTTCTGCTATAAATTGTTTTTGATGTTTTGTGATCTCTTTTGGAAATAAAGTGAGTAATGGCCCAGAACTGAGGGGTTCTCAGACTGTGAGATTTCTTAGCTTTAAAACAAGGACAATCCTGGGAAAAATAAAATTGGTCATCCTGTCTGAAAGCCAAGCTAGGTTCAAAGTTTGTATTATTTCTTTTTCTGGTCAGAATTCAATCTGTCACCAATTTGTCATTATTTCATTTTTTCTTTTTTTTTAAATTTTATTTTATTTTTAAACTTTACAATATTGTATTAGTTTTGCCATCTTATACTAATAAATATGATGGGCTTCCCAGGTGGCAGAGAGATAAAAAAATCTGCCTGCCAGTGCTGGAGATGCGAGAGATGTGGGTTCTGTCCCTGGGTTGGGAAGATCCCCTGGAGAAGGAAATGGCAACCCAGTCCACTATTCTTGCCTGGAGAATCCCCATGGACAGAGGAGCCTGGCGGGCTACAGTCGATGGAGTTGCAAAGAGTCAGGCATGACTGAGCACACACACCTACCATAAATATGATAGCTGCATTCATGTGTTCTACCTTATATGTGTGACTTCAAAAGTCTTACAATATGTGCATTTCAAATGAGGTACACACACACACAAATTTAAGAAACCAGTTTGAAGAAGTAATATGTGTTCTGTAAAACTCATGCACTTATGTGTATGAACTTTTACAGAGAACAGCATCTCAAAAAGTCTGGAAGTAATTTGAGGTTGCAGACCGTGAAACCTTTTGCCTTAGATCTGAAGTCAAATGTCAAGACACTTTACCAGATTTGTCTGACACAAAAAGGAAGTGAATACATATATGAATTGGGGGAGCAGGGTATTGTTGACTTGCAGAAAGATATGCAGCATAAGAATTGGGAATTTAAGTTTTATTCAGAGTCTTACCTGGGACTATTGCCTGAAAAGACAGCTCTGAGGAACTTCTATGAAGAGGTGGGGGAAGAACCAGTGTATGTATGTATATATATATATATATATATATATATATATATACACACACACACACATATATATTTGGCTAGGAAATACGTGTAGTCAAGCACACATTTTGGTGAAAGTTTACTGCTAATCTCAAAGAATAGATATCTCAAGCTAATGATTTTAGTGCTTTCTTAAGTATAGGAAGATAGAAGAATCTGTGGTCACTGAAATTCTTCCCGGGATATGCATCTAACTGTCTAAAGGCATGCTTCAACAAAGCACAGAGTGTCTCACCCTGGTTTTCATCCTGAATTCCTCTCCCTCTTGGGGTGCACGCTCAGTGGGCTGCAACATTGCCCTTGTGCAATTGGATGATGTTAAGGCTCTTTGTCCTTTATGTTGTTACTGTTCACAGTACTATCTAAGTTATGCGAGAAGAAATTGTAAGGGTGGAACAAATTTCCCTTATTCCTTTCTAAGTTTTTTGGCTGGTCTAATAATTAAATTGACACGAGAGATTAACTGGAGAAAAAAACAAAATTACTTACATACAGGTGTGCCATAAAAGTATGAAGACTCCAAAGGCAGCCAGATAATTAAAGCTTACACAACATCATGAGCTAAAAGAAGGGTGGGGCTCTGGAAATACAAAGGAGAGAAAGTACATTCCCAGGTGGGCAGAGGGGATGTTTAGAAAACAAAAGTTTCTCTGTTATGCAGGTAAGTTTCTGAGCTCAAAAGGTGTCTCTGGTAGTGGTTCTCTTCCTGGTACAGGCCCCCTTTCCAAAGTAAATGTAGGCAGTTGAAGGCACAGTAAAGAGCTTTTCCTGAATTTGCTGGGTTTTGATTGCCTTTAGCTCAGGATACTCCTGATGCCAAAGTGACATATTTTGGGGTGACAAATTCTGCTCCTTGTGGGGAAGGATGTAACTTTGGTATTACTGCCAGCTTCCTTCACTTCCTGGGACATTCCCTAGTAAACTTTCTGCTAAATTCTGCCACTTGGTGATTTTGGTTCAAGGAGAATGGAAAAAAAAAAATTGTACAGAAACAGGTATATTGTGCAACATGTGTATTTCTGAGCACTGTGGTCAGAGAGGGAAAACTTTGAAAATATGGGTAAATATTTACATCACTGAAAGACAGGATAATTATTAGAAGCCAGAAGTGATATTTTTATGCATCTTTCTTTTCCTTCACGGTAATTAATGCCAAGGATAACTACTGTTCTGGGGAAGAATGTGAGGATGGTCATGCCATGATTCTGTGTGGATGAGATCTAAAGATTTCCCAGGAAGGATTAGTGACTTTTGAGGAGACTGGCTCAGATAAATTTACTCATTCTTGATATAGGAGAATGAAGGAAGAGGAGAAGATCTGTAACAGCATGTAAACAAAGAGGGTAAGGTCAGAGGAGAAGATTCTTGATAACGACAAGCTTTTCTGACAAGGCCCTCAAAACCCATCAAAGAGTTGATGGAGCTCCAATAGTGGCCAGGCTTGCAGAGTGGTAGCTTTCTTTGCAGAGAACACAAGAGAAACTAGTATCACCCAGTGACTTGTTTAATTTTCACCTCTTTTCCTTGAAGCAGGTGAATGCATGGGAAGGGAGACTCAGCAGTACCTGTCTTTGCTCTCCTCTCCCCACCCTCCCCATCGCCTACCTTTTCATCTGGCAGAGGGTGAAACAAGGCAGGTGAAACAGCTGGAGAGATTCACATTATATAATACAGTTTCCCTGACTTGTGGGCATGTCCACAGAGTAAGCTAGATGTATATTGGCTGGTAAGGTTAATTCATTCTTCTAATCATAAACCAAGGATCTAGGGAATTCCTTCCCATGATCAACGTTTATGAAAAAGGCTGAATTTTTATGTGTATTTCCTCCTTCCATCTGCTAATTTTTAATCAGCAAATTCACAAATGACAAGGCCAGGACAAGGTGTGGCCTTATTGCTTATTTTGCCCTGGCCTGTTCTATCCCTAAATGTGAGGGCCTCATGATATCCAGCCTGTTTTATCTAAATCCAGAGAGTGCATCTGACCCTTTCTTGAAAGCCCAATTTTTCTTCCTTTTCTATATTGATTGGTTTACAGCACTGCCAAATGCATTGATTTATCCTCTTACCTACTGTCAAAGCAGCCCCGTTCTGATGTTGAACACGGGCCATTTCAGGTAATCTATCACGAAGTGGCTCAACAGTGCCAAGTTTTTCTAAACTCCTTTTCTGAATGTTTTCTTACTCCACAGCAACCACTTTGTGGAGTGACCCCTGCACCTGGTGTGTCAAGATTTGATAACTAATTGAATACACAGTGATTTCAGTTTTCCACCTCAGACAGTCCTGATAATCAAACTGAGGCTTATCTCTCACAGCGGGTCCCATAAATTAGTTAGTCCATCAATCCAGGCTCTGTCAAAAAAAAAAAAAAAAAAGGAAGGAAAGGAGAGAAAGAACTGTTAGCAAAATTGCACCCTTCTACATTTGTACTCAACAAGCAAATAATCATCAGCACACTGATGCATGTTAGGAAGTGGAATAAATATAGCCCTCTATTGAAATCCTTGGCACGTAGAAGGAAAAGAAAGCACTCATTTGGGTTGAACACATTTTACTTAACAATGAAGGTCTAAATCCCAATTTCATCTTCACTGTCATGAGCCTTACCTATTTTTATATATAATAGGCATTATTGTTGTACAAAATATATGCTTGTTACAGTATAAAAACAAGGTGATCTAATAAATCTGGGGCTGCGGGTCAGTTCTCTGAGATTCTGAAATGAAATTTAGCAGAAAGTTTACTAAGCAATGTCCCAGGAAGCGAAGGAAGCTGGATGATGCAGAGGAAGAAAGTGGGCTCCCAGGCAGTAATACCAAAGTTACATCCTTCCCCACGAGGAGTCTGATACCTTGGATGCCCACCTAAGATATACGGATTTGGGGTTAGGTCCTTGTATGCTTGATCAGTCACTATATACAGGATGCTCAGGGGAAAGGGCGTGACCTTGGCCAAGGTGACTATCCTCAAGTTCAGGACAGAACTTAAATGACAGCACTCCCAGCAGCTGAGGGAACAAACCTATGAATTCTGAAGGGGGATCCTGGCTGCACAGCAGAGTGTTCACTAGATCAGGATAATGACAGCTATAACAATCCAGTTGAAGCATCCAGACAGATGCAGGAATTAAAAAAAAAAATCACTTGGATTTCAGGTGAAATCCAAGTAAATTAACTATTGTATTTCTTTCCAGAATAAATACTGATGAAAATCCTTGAATACAAATGTCCCACTATTGACTTCCTGATTATTTCAATCCTTTAAGCACACTTTGGTTGAGATAAGGGTGATTTGACTCCACAAGATATATCACAAAATTTGCCTGATGGTTTAACTAACTAGCAAGCCAAAAGATTTTTGATAGCATCCTCAGGAGGAAAGGGCATTTTGAGACCCAGAGAATGGGCAGCCACAGATGTCATCACTTTCCCAGAGATTTTGTTGTTGTTGTTCAAGGAATATTCTAGAAATAGGTGAGTTTCCACAGACCACAGACTCATATTATATAGTTAGAAGGTAGAGAGGACATCAGTGCCTTGCATTCCATTAAACTGGAGATAATAAGTAATAACAAGTTATAGGCGTTAGAAGAGTTGATTTAAATTAGTTGGTGCGTGGATAACTAGTGCTTTGCAAGAAAAATTCTATTATAGGAGGCAAAAGTTTGCTGTGAGAAAAGACATGGAGAAGACCAGATGGGAGTGATGTGGGCTGAAGTGTCTTTTGGGCAGGTCTTCTCTACCTCAATATGACTGACATTTGGGGTTGGATGATTCTTTGTTGTAGGGGGTGCCCTATCCATTGCAGGATATTAAGCATCATTCCTGGGCTTTAATCCTGTAAACCAAAGACTATTGCCCACTATTCACTTCTGCATGGTTTAAATCATTAGCCTTTGCACTCATTGACCAACAATGCAGCATGAAAGGAATTCAGAACCAAAAAACAGAATGTGTAACTCTGGGCTTTGGGAAAAACAGTTGCCTTAGATGTTAGATGTATATCTCAGAAAGAATTTTAAGGAACCAAGGTTTGGGATCTTCTCATACAGAGGAAGGCACTAATATCAAAAGCTTGAGATATATGTTCTTTTAGACTAGCAGTAATCTTCCACCAAGATATAAGCTTTAGTGCATGTATTCCTTAGCCCAAAATCATATATATTCTGGTTTCTCCCTCTGTCTATTCAGAAGAGGTCTTTCAGATGTTCTGGGAGGCTGTTTCCTAGGCTGTTGTTGTTTAGTCACTAAGTTCTGTCCAGCTCTTTGTGACCCCATGGACTGCAACATGCTAGGCCTCCCAGTCCTTCACCATCTCCCAGAACTTGCTCAAACTCATGTTCATCGAATCAGTGATGCCATCCAACCATCTCGTCCTCTGTCATCCCCTTCTCCCCCTGCCTTCAATCTTTCTCAGGGTCTTTTCCAATGAGTCAGCTCTTTGCATCAGGTGGTCAAAGTATTGGAGCTTCAGCTTCAGCACTAGTCCTTCCGATGAATATTCAGGAGTGATTTCCTTTAGGATTGACTGGTTGGATCTCCTTGCAGTCCAAAGATCAAGAGTCTTCGCCAACACCACAGTTCAAAAGCATCAATTCTTTGGCACTCAACTTTCTTTGTAGTCCAATTCCCACATCCATACATGACTACTGGAAAAACCATAGCTTTGATTAGACAGACTTTTGTGGGTCAAGTAATGTCTGTGCTTTTTAATAAGCTTTCTAGGTTGGTCATAGCTTTTCTTCCAAGGAGCAAGCTTCTTTTAATTTCACGGCTGTAGTCACCATCTGCAGTGATTTTGGAGCCTAAAAAAAAATTAAGTTTCTCACTGTTTGCATTGTTTCCCATCTATTTGCCATGAAGTGATGGGACCACATGCCATGTTCTTAGTTTTCTGAATGTACTCTTCATATAAAAAATTAAATAAGCATGGTGACAATATTTAGCCTTGAAGTACCCCTTTCCCAATTTTGAACCATTTCATTGTTTCACATCTGGTTCTAACTGTTGCTTCTTGACCTGCATGCCAGTGTCTCAGGAGACAGATAAGGTGATATGATATTTCCACCTCTTTAAGAATTTTCCAAGTTTGTTGTGAGCCACACAGTCAAAGAGGTAGTCAGTGAAGCAGAAGTAGATGTTTTTCTGCAATTCCTTTGCTACATAGTCATATATATATATATATATATATATATATATAGAATATATATATATATATTTCTTGGCTATAGACCTCTGTAAAGTCCCTGGACAAAACTGAAACTCATATCTCTTATATGAAGCCTATTCCTTTCAATCAATATCCACTAGATTTCAGTAGTAAACCCCACCTAAAATCATGATGTTCAAAAATGTTTCCAAATTGCCATTTGTCCCCCAGAAGTAAAATTACCTTCCACTCTGATCTTCCACTAAGAACAACTGATCTTAGAGAGAAACTATATTTTAATTACCCCCTCAAATTGTTTTAATCCTATTTTGTGCTGTTGTTGAATAATCTGTTCATCTAATGAATGTGTTCCTCACTTAATATTTATCATTTTTTAGGTCATGGTAGCTGTGAGTGTAGGAGAAACCATCTAATTAGAAAAGATGGAAATTGGGTGCAGAAAGAATGAAAAGTGTAACGGAGAGAGTAGATGGCTGTTTAATCCTCAGGAGATTTGTAAAGTATTCCAGGGGTGGTTTATCACTGGAAATATCTAATAGTTGTATTCTAGAGGCATATATGATAATCCAAGTCTTTCTTGGAGTACATGATTGGAGCTCAATAATTTTATTCTTCATCTGAATTTTTAATAGTAGTTTTGAATGTTATGCATATATTAGGCATCCTTTTCTCATTTTCCAAATGTGTGAATTGGAATAAATGCAATTCAGTGTTACCTGATTCTAAATGGCTCTATATCATGTTGCATGAGACACTAAGACAACATAATGTTACATGATATAAAGGACATGTCAAATTATGCTATCACTTTTTTCCATTTCAGGGACAGCTTTATAATATTGTTTAGATTTATAATGCTATATGAGTTCTATGAAGCAGAAGTGTCCCATTTCATTTCACACACTTAGAAAATAAACATTGTGCCAGATTTATCTGTTCCCACAGCTGTGTGTTTGTAAATGTCAAAGTAAAACATGTTACTTTAGATCAGAATCTATTATCATTCACAAAAATAAGTTGCATTTGTATAGTTACAAAAAAAGGGACAGAAAGCTAAAAAAAAAATTAAATTATTCTAGAACATAAAGCAATAATAAAGACAATCTATATTTTACCTGGCTGTTACAAAGACTTTGCTTTCAAATTCCTTATGGTTGTTGGTGTCGTGTTCAGTCTTTGAAAATCCAAGTAGGTTTCTATTCCATTTTCTTTTAGCCAATGGAAATATTAAATATCTTTGTAGTGTGAATTGTATTCAGCTCAGTTCTTTACAGACCCTATTCCTCCTCCCTCATATATGACCAGTTGAAAGCAGCATTGCTGCTCAGTGTGTGTGTGCGTTATGTGCTAAGTTGCTTCAGTCGTGTCTGACTCTGTGCGACCCCATAGACAGCAGCCCACCAAGCTCCTCTGTCCATGGGATTCTCCAGGCAAGAACACTGGAGTGGGTTGGCATGCCCTCCTCCAGGTAAACTTCCCAACCCAGAGATCGAACCCAAATCTCTTATGTCTCCTGCACTGCAGGTGGGTTCTTCACCACTGAGTCACCTGGAAGACTGCTGCCCAAACTTCCCTTGTGGCTCAGACGGTAAAGCTTCTGTCTACAATGCGGGAGACCTGGGTTCAATCCCTGGGTTGGGAAGATCCCCTGGAGAAGGAAATGGCAATCCACTCAAGTTCTATTGCCTGGAAAATCCCATGGACAGAGGAGCCTGGTGGGCTACAGTCCATGGGGTCACAAAGAGTTGGACACGACTGAGTGACTTCATTTTATTGGGTTGGCCAAAAGTTTGTTCAGGTTTTTCTGTAACGTCATACAGAAAATTCAAACTTTTTGGCCAATCCAATACATGACCAGAGAGAGGAACAAGGATATAGTATTTTGAGAAATGAGAATTTAAAATGTTCATCAAAATAATTCTTGAATTTCCTTTCAGTAACATTGGATTCCTTTCTGTTCCCCAAACCACACCTCGATTCCCATTTTTGACTGCATATTCTCTTCCAACTGAATATGTTCAATCTCAACTCTGATCAACTCATTCTTAATTTAAATACCATATTTTTCCTGGTATCTTAGATACATTATAATTCCTCCTTTGCTGGGTCTCTCAGACTGCAATGCCTGTGGACAAGATTATGCCTTCCCTTTTGCTAGTGGCTTCCATCCTCAGCATCTGGTTTTCCAGGGTTCATCACCCACCCCTGCCAGACTGTCCTCCCTCTGCTGGATGTAAGCTGGCTCAAGGGTGCATCTGTCTCTCAGTATTTCATATCTGTGTTGGGAGACAGTTCTCCAAGAGTCTGTTGTGTTCCTGTGTGTCTTTTGAGCCTAGGCACCATCTGTCTTTGTTCCAGACTACCTTTTCAAGAATGTTTGTATAGGGAGCACTCTTGGAAAACAGAGAATTTCTAACTCCAGGGCAAAGAGGGATTGGTTTGTTGTTCAGTATAATACAAATAATATCTGCCCCTGGGGTAAATATCATACAGAGTACTGCTAGCTATAAAGCCCTGTGTTCTTTAAGCTCAGGGTTCCTCTCTTGTGATCCAGCCCAATGCCTGTGAAAGTGTGTCTTAGTTCTCTTGTATCACCCTGTGGGTGCTGGGGCTTGGGCAAGTAGTTCAAATGCTGATTCTCTGGCTATTACTATTTCTGTGACTAGTAAATTAGCTTTTGTCTCTGACTCAGGACTCTTGTTTCTCCTATTAGTTTACCGGAAATTTGGGCAGCATGCCTTGTTAGCTCAAAAGTAGGCTAAAGTTTCAGACCCTTCACACTCTTGACATTCTTGTCCAGGGAAAATGTTAACCTCAACTTCCTCACCTGTCAGTGGGTTATTACTTCTTAGACAATGCCCTCTTTTCTCTCTTCTCTGATGCATCCCATCTTTAGATTCATCAGGTATGTGTCAGCTCAGAGTCAAATGAAATTTCAGACACAAAGGTAACATCTCTGACTCTCCCAAATGGTTCTTTCAAAGCCTCTTCTTTCTAAGGTCATGCTGAAGGAAGCAGCATCCCCTCCCACTGGAAGGCAGATTATATTATGGAAGTAATTCTCTCCAAAGAATCTTTTCAAAAATTTATTTTTTCTTCTCTAATCTGTTGAATTTTTATTTTCTTAATCTAAGAGTATCTAAGAAGGACCCCAAAATAATACACTTACTTTTTGAAAACCTACATTGAAAAATGTGCCTTTTGGGATACATCCTAACTGTTGTATTGAGTATCTATCACATTAAGGCCTTCATTGAAACTGAAGCAAGAAAAATCCCATTTTTAGTTTCTTTTTATATATAGTTTAAAACATGCAGAAGTTTATTATATTATTTAATAAAACATTTCTAAATAAGTTCCTGGAGCATTCATGGGAAATATAAACATCAAATTCAGACAAGCATTCACACTTAGACATGAGCAGAGAGAGAGTGGAATGGGAGAGTTCAAGAGGAAATAACTTCAGCTGTATTTGTAAGAGATGGGGGAGAAGTGGGGAGAATAGATAAAACATGAAGATTTGACATAGAATGGAACTGTTAAAAATGTGGTATTTGCTATTTTAATCTCTGTACTGTTCTGTATCCTAGACAGACTTTAACAAGTAATAAGTAATGTTTCAGCATCATTCCTTCCAAAGAACACCAGGACTGTATCTGCTTGATTATTTCAGAATTACTATTTGTTTTCCTAATAATTGTGTGACACCCTATCATGTTATATAGTCCTTGGCACACACTTTTTTCCTCAAAGTTCCTAATTCTCAAGCATCTTTTGAGATTAAATGTTGCCATGGTTTAAGGCTGATGCCACCCACATCATCTTTTTCCATTTAATTACATTCCTTCCGTATTCATACAAGATTCTTCTCTGATCCTCTATTTGTTATTATCATCATCATCCTCAAAATCATCTAATATGAAGATAATAATAGTAAATGTTTTTAAATCCTTTCTTTTTGTTAAGGATGACTATAAACAAATAGCTTATATTCATTTGTTTAATTCCACTTGTAACTCTCTGTAAGGTGTGAGTCATTGTTATTCACCATTTATATACAGATAAACAGACACACAGAGTACATTACACAAGGCCATACAGAGAGTGTTAATCTGGGTTTGAACACAGGCAATGTGGCTCCAGAGCCTGTATTCTTAATCACTACGGTATGGTACCTTTTCAAGTTATATAAATTGTTCAAATGAAACATAAGTGCATGCACAATTCCTAAGCATTAGAATAATACATATACAGATAGCAAAAGCTGAAATTCCTTTGCTTACCAGTTCCACTTCCCTCTGTAGAAGCAAACAATCACTTGAGCTTGTATCCTTAATTTTTATTAATCATACAAGCATGCACTCATGTATAGCAGAGATGTTTTCTGCAATCAGTAAGATCATGGCATAGTGTTCTGCAATTTAAAATATGAAAATACATATTCAGTTCAGTTCAGTCGCTCAGTCGTGTCCGACTCTTTGCGACCCCATGAATTGCAGCACGCCAGGCTTCCCTGTCCATCAACAACTCCCGGAGTCCACTCAAACTCACGTCCATCGAGTCGGTGATGACATCCAGCCATCTCATCCTCTGTTGTCCCCTTCTCCTCCTGCCTGCAATCCCTCCCAGCATCAGAGTCTTTTCCAATGAGTCAACTCCTCTCATGAGGTGGCCAAAGTATTGGAGTTTCAGCTTTAGCATCATTCCTTCCAAAGAACACCCAGGACTCATCTCCTTTAGAATGGACTGATTGGGGAAAGTACATATTAGAATTCCTCATGTCCATGGACTTAGAACTGCCTAATGTTTTCAAGTATTTCTGAACAATACAAATGTCAATGAACTATAAACTTATTCAACCACTAATCTATTTATTGACATTCTGCTACTGCATCTTCAGTCAGTTCATTTCAGTCACTCAGTCGTGTCTGACTCTTTGTGACCCCATGAATTGCAGCATGCCAGGCCTCCCTGTCCATCACCAACTCCTGTAGTTCACTCAGACTCATGTCCATTGAGTCAGTGATGCCATCCAGCCATCTCATCCTCTGTCATCCCGTTATCTTCCTGCCCCCAATCTCTCCCAGCATCAGAGTCTTTTCCAATGAGTCAACTCTTCACATGAGATGGCCAAAGTACTGTAGTTTCAGCTTTAGCATCATTCCTTCCAAAGAACACCCAGGACTGATCTCCTTTATTTATTTTTTTAAAATTTAATTTTATTTTTTAACTTTACAATATTGTATTGGTTTTGCCATATACAAACATGAATCTGCCACATGTATACAGAGGGATGGTTCAGGGAGGGAGGAGGGAGGAGGGAGGAGGGTTCAGGATGGGGAACACGTGTATACCTGATCTCCTTTAGAATGGACTGGTTGGATCTTCGTGCAGTCCAAGGGACTCTCAAGAGTGTTTTCCAACACCAGAGTTCAAAAGCATCAATTTTTTGGTGCTCAGCTTTATTCACAGTCCAACTCTCACACCCATACATGACCACTGGAAAAACCATAGCCTTGACTAGACGGACCTTTGTTGGCAAAGTAATGTCTCTGCTTTGTAATATGCTATCTAGGTTGGTCATAACTTTCTTTCCAAGGAGTAAGCATCTCCTAATTTGACGGCTGCAGTCACCATCTGCAGTTATTTTGGAGTCCAGAAAAATAAAGTCTGACACTGTTTCCACTGTTTCCCCATCTATTTGCCATGAAGTGATGGGACCAGATGCCATGATCTTTGTTTTCTGAATGTTGAACTTTAAGCCAACTTTTTCACTCTCCTCTTTCACTTTCATCAAGAGGCTTTTTAGTTCCTCTTCACTGTCTGCCATAAGGTTAGTGTCATCTGCATATCTGAGGTTATTGATATTTCTCCTGGCAATCTTGATTCCAGCTTGTGGTTCTTCCAGCCCAATGTTTCTCATGATGTACTCTGCATGTAAGTTATTAAATAAGCAGGGTGACAATATACAGCCTTGACGTACTCCTTTTCCTATTTGGAACCAGTCTGTTGTCAAAGCTAGTGGAGACTGCATCTTAAATACACGCATAAAATAATTATGTCTTCAATGTGACTTACACCTATTTCATAATTGAAGCAGATATGTGTGTTAGATTCAGTTGAAGGAAATTATAGAGGGATACTAAGTGGTTCTCTGATATGCATCTTTCTTTGATGTCAAACACATACTAAAAATATTAGAAGAAAAAATGGGATGCCTATGGATTGAGCAAACTTAGACCATGTGGGCTTTTTCCTAATTTCTTTCCTCCCAAGACTGGAACGATCAGCCCAGTGTATACATCAATAACTATCACCCAAATATGCACTTATGAGGGCCATTCATTAGCTGCACTAAGAGGTAGTCAAGCTTAAGTGCTTGTCACACTGCCTTTTCAGAATCTTCTCATACTCCGAAGTTCAGCCTTGCAAGAATTTTGTCTGAATAGTGTCACTTGGGTTCTTCATTTACAAAGGGTTAAACTTTTGGATGAAGCACAGACACTGTCTCATGGATTGTCCTTGAGTAGGGGAACTTAACCTCTACATTATTTTTTGTCTTACCACCTATCAGTCTATTGTAGCTTTGTGCCAATTCGTGGTTGTCAAGCTCTTTATTAACCTTAGATGAAAGGTGTTCTAATAAATAGATAATATTAACATAATAATCTGAATGACAATAAAGAGATAGGAAAAATGAACTCAGAGAACCTTTAATTAGGTTATTTTAAAATTAAAATATCAGATGAAGATCCCTTATAAGCATTGTATTTGCATATAGAGTTATAAGGATTTAATAGTGAAGCTGAGCACAGTAAAGCCTGACAGTTTTATCCAGAGACTTTCCATGTTTAAGAAAAGCCATAATACTGAGTTCTGTTCTTTTCTGTGGCGGTGAAACATGATTTAAATGAATTCTGAGACTGGATCTTTCTGCTAATTTCAGAAATAGATAGCATGTCTTAAGCAATTAAATAAAAATCCATTTTCCTTTAAGCTGATGGCAGAGGACAGGAGGGAGTCTTGTTTCAAAATAAGTTAAACATTGTCAAATATGTGTGCTTACCACTCTGACAAAAATAGAAAATAAAGTTTTCAGTTAATACCAGCTCCTTCAAGTAGAAATACCATGAGAATTTTCTTTACTTCACTAAAACTATCAGAAGCTAAAGAAAAATGGGCAGTATACCAGGTACTGAGACCTTATATTTGAAAAGAGTTTCAGACGGCTCACCCAAAATTTTCTGAATTATCTCATTTGAGTATACAAATTTGTGATGTATTTAAACCAATTTAGATTGTATATTCTACTATTTTTCAATATGATACTGTTTTTACCAGTTTATTATCTGAATGTAAGGGTATGTGTGTGTGCTCAGTCACTCAGACTCTTGCAACCCCAAGACTGTAGCCCGCCAGGCTCCTCTGTCCATGGGATTTCCCAGGCAAGAATACTCTAGTGAGTTGCCATTTCCTTCTCCAGGGGATCTTCCCAACCCAGGGATCAAATCCGCATCTCCTGCATTGGCAGGTGGATTCTTTACCACTGAGCCACCCAGGAAGCTGTAAAAGTATATAGTAAAACACTATTTTGAATTAGTAACAGACCAGATGATGGAAAGTGTACTTGGAAACTTATCTCATAGAATTTGAAAGCTTTTTAGAGTACAAAGGTTCACTATATGCTATTTAGGTTTGATTATCAATGCTTTTTAAAAAATAAGATTAAAGAACTAACACTAATGGATACCACATGGTAGTTTAACTATTCTTGGTTCCATTAGCAACTCTGTGTTATTATACAAAGAAAATAACTCTGGCTCTATTTCCACATCAGTGAAATGACAATCGCGTATTTCCTGCACCAATTTTTCTTTATTTTTGTTCTTTACTGCAGTGTGTTTTCTGATCAAGGGAAGGTGAGTATCTTGACTGTTTGGTATTGATGTTTGTCGCTCATCTATTAGCCTTTATTTGTCTTTCAACGAACAGCCATCGTAGGGCACTTATCATGCAAGTGTGGCTACAGAAAATTGTAGGGATTATCATGTTCCCTCAGGATTGTTGAGGCTTTCCAGGGAAAGCTTACAACTCCCCCATTTCTTTTCTGCTACATTCTCCTAAGCATCCAGTAAGAGGAGCAAACTCCAGATTTCCTGGAGTCTCATTAATTTCATGCCTTTCCCAGAGATCATCCTCTTGTCCAAATCGTGACAATTCCCAGCCTTCTTGGAGAAAGCAGTTTAGCTACTCTTCTTCTGAAGCTCTTATTTGGAACTGGATCTATGCTGTTCTAAGCACAAATAGCGGTTCTGGTAGTGGTTTTGTTTGGTTTTCTTTGCCTCCTAAATGAAATATCAAGATCCTGCAAGTGGAAATTTAACTATCTTCAGTAAAAAAAAGAGACCGTTGGCATTAAAAGAGCAATGAGTAGAAATCAAAAACCGTATTGACACGTGCTTGTATTTCTTGGCTTCTAAGAATTTAATTTTGATAAATAATTATCCCTGAATATTTAAAGAGAAACTATATAATTTTGAAATTAGGTCAGGGGGACCCAGGGTCCTACAGTGTTCTGTTTCTCTTCCGTGTACCCCAGGTTCCTAAGGCTCCTGTGAGATCCCCAAGGGTTGTACTACCAGAGCCTAAGACTGAATATAGGCGAAGGTCACACGAGGATGTGTGGGGGTGCTCTTCTAAGGGTGCACAGGCACGGCACACCTCAAGCATAAGCTGGGATTTGTATACTGTCACAGAAAGACAACCCTCACAGAAAGCAATTAAGAACAGAGAGGGTTTTGCAAAGCAGCCCTGGGTCTTCACACGGCAAAGCTCTGCCTCCCCTGTCCCATTTGCTCCCACATCAGACAGAGGGTTTGTGTGAAAGGAAACCTTGCCTTTCTCTCTTTGTTCCTGGGAAACTGCCTCTTTAGTCTCTGTCATCATAACCGCTGTGGTGGTGAAGATTGAGGAAAGAGAAAAGAAGTCTGTTGATGCTATTTAATTAAAAATAAGATTACAACTTAAAAAGAACTGGTAAAACTGAGTCTCAGTAAAAATGTATTGAGATTCTGAATGGTCAGGAAAAGGGAGAGCATAGAAACCTCAATACTTATTAACAAAGTCATTATCCTGTAAGAAAAGGGACTGGATATAATATACCTGGGGCAGACGTTTGAGAAAACTGCTTTTAGGTATTATTTCAACAAGTTGAAATTCAAGAGTAAATTGGTTATATAATCAAGGAAGGTGATCATGGGGAGACTGAAAATAAGTGCATTTTAATTTTTTTCCTTAATACAGATGTAGAAAATAAGTCCTGACAACTGAAAATCTTGGTGCAAGTTTAACAGTCTCTGAGGTATTTATTATTGTCACTGTCCTATCAAATGACTTTCTGTTTCTTTTATCTTGAATTTGAGAACCCTTTCATAATTCTCTATAGCCCCAGGAAATCTGTTTTTGGATCTGGTTCCATTTAACTGTGCCTATGAGTCGGATCGGAGAAGGCAATGGCACCCCACTCCAGTACTCTTGCCTGGAAAGTCCCATGGATGGAGGAGCCTGGTAGGCTGCAGTCCATGGGGTCGCTAAGAGTCAGACACGACTGAGCGACTTCCCTTTCACTTTTCACTTTTGTGCATTGGAGAAGGAAATGGCAACCCGCTCCAGTGTTCTTGCCTGGAGAATCCCAGGGACGGGGGCGCCTGGTGGGCTGCCGTCTATGGGGTCGCACAGAGTCGGACACGACTGAAGTGAATTAGCAGCAGCAGATTTGCTTAATTAGTACTTTCCTTAGCATCAACACTGTAAACTCATCTAGAACACTTTGGGTTCTGTTTCTCAGGATGCCTGCTCTCTCCTGATTATGGGTGACATGGAGGAGCATTTAGATAGTGAGATCACTTCCCAAAGATGTATAGTAATGACAACAGTTAGCGGAAAGGTGCTCCTAAAGTTCAGACATTTGGGTGGAGGGAGTCAGGGATCAAGGATTATGCTCTGAGCACTCTACCTTATTAAGTCAAAAGTAGTGGCATTGGTGCAAAGATTCAAGCAGTGGTCACCCAGAGGATAGGAGGGTGCAGAATAGAAGCCACTGGGATTGCCTGTTAGCTGTGTTCAGTTACAGAGTTAAGGAGTTGATTCTCAGCTACAGAGCCTAGAGAGTGAGCTGAAAACACAATAGCAAGCAGAGATACCACAAAGTTCTTCTAAGCCCTGGACCAAGGCAAATGATGGTCTGGGATTAAATGACTCAATCACTGAAATAGCTGCAGCTGGTTGATGGACAGGATAAGAGTGATTTTACTTAGAATGAGGTATGTTGCAGGTGGGAACAAATAAAGGCATTAGGTGCAGAGCTATTTTCAAAAAAAAAAAAATTACTCTGAAAGGGAGAAAAATTTAGATTTTAGAGAAGACTTGGGTCTTAGTGATCTTGAAATATATACTTTTGTTATCATAATACACTAAAGTTTATTATATAGGCTTTTGTGATGAAGGGCTTCCCTTGTGGCTCACCTGGCAAAGAATCCACCTGCAGTGCAGGAAACCCGGGTTCGATTCCTGGGTTGGGAAGATCCCTTGGAGAAGGGAACAACCACCCACTCCAGTATTCTGGCCTGGAGAATTCCATGGACTGTATAGTTCATGAGGTGGCAAAGAGTCAGACAGGACTGAGTGACTTTCACTTTGTGATGAAGACTGCTCAATCATTCAAATTTATTTCACTTCCTTCCTATGCTTTTAGCTACATAGGATACTACGTTTCCTAACCTCCATGGCAGTTGGTGAAGCTTTTTGACTGAAGTCTGTAATTGCACCAGCAAGGATATAGAGAACACTGGGTTTCCGTGGTGGCTCAGCAGTAAAGAATCTACCTGCCAATGCAGGAGATGCAGGTTCAATCCGTGGGTCAGGAAGATCCCCTGGAGAAGGAAATGGCAACCCACTCCAGTATTCTTGCCTGGGAAATCCTGTGGGCAGAAGAGCCTGATGGGCTACAGTTTATAGGGTCACAAAGAGTAGGACATGCCTTAGTAATTAAACAACAATGTGGAAGAACTAGTAGGACAGCCAGCATCGCCTACTTTAGTAATTTCTACTTTAAAAATACATTTTCAGTAAATTGATGGAGATAGGGAAGAAAAGAATGAAATATGCATCTATGTATAGTGTGTGTCAAAAGCAGGGTGGAAAGTTAATCATCAGATGCCTTTTCTTTTAGCATTTATGGTGAGGATCACAGGTGACTCCTAATTGGGTAGGCTCATAGAAAGATAAATCAGCAGAAAGATGTGCTTCAAAATATTTTCTCAACTAGGGTGGGTCCTGTATGGTCAGGCCACTCAAGGTGACTGTTCTCTTGCTCTCTGTACATCTGCTTGACCAAGGCCTGCTTCATGTACATGCTCTTCACATGATTGATCTTACTACATACTTGCTCCAGGCCCCAGCTGGAGATTGTTTCAATCAAAAGGGCAGTAAGAGGCATGCCCCTTTGCTGGTTTCCCTGGTAACTGGTGAGCCCACCTGATATCTATTCCCCCTGTAACTGGCAATCTCGCCCTCACCCCAGCCAAGACAGCTGCCATGTCCTGCCTACCCTCTGCTGTGCATTGTGGGGTATTGCTCCAGGACCTTGCTTCAAACATGTAAGCTCCCCCATCCATTAAACCACTGATATTTGTTTTCTCTTCAGTTGCCCTAAACTCAGCTTCATGCCAAGTCATAATTAGCTTAATGTTTTATTGGGTCACTTTTTCAATAGCTTCTATCCATTAAAGTTATTTTGGTCTCCAAATATGTACATATGTCCTTAGAGGTTATCTTAAAATAACAGGAGATAGTTCACAAAGTTTAAGCCATTGAATTTGATGTTTTGAATTAAACAAAGATCAAAGCAAATATGTGAATATGAATTTCAGACTGGTTTAGATATAATGACATTGGAAACAATTAACAAGAAGCATTCATTGGTATCCCAGCTTTATTGCAGTTGAAGACCTTTATTCAGGACTCAGTGAGGTCTCTTGTTTTGGGCGATGAAGTGGAGGTAAGGGAGGAAGACATGTCAAGAGCCAGAAAAAAAAAAAGTTCCTTTACCTTATGCATTTTTATAACCCATGTCATTTTTGATAGCTTTAACTGACCTCTGCTTATTACAGTAGATGAAGTTAAACTCCTTTCTTTGGGGGTAGGATGAAGTCTCAGTTTTTAGATTCTAGTACAAGTATTGAATTTGTCTGCACACTCAAGGTCAGCACCATGTGTCACCTTGCACACTCAGGCATTTACTCTGAAATCGCCCGAGTGCCTATGATTTCTGTTCTGTGTTCAGACTGCAGCTGGCTTTCTGCCACTCACTCTGAGTGTTGAGCAGGCTTGTGATTGCCTTCAATCAGAATAAATAAGGAGATTACTGTGGCACAACAAATAAATTATGGGCTAAGTCCTGTCATAATAATAGTTTTCATTTTTATAACAGATTGACTTGGGAGATCTTGAAGAATTTGCAAATATGGTTTCCCCTGTTTTGCTGATAGGAAAATAGTCCCTGGCACCAGTTTAGAATTACAAGTCTCAGGGACCAAAGTTTAAAACCAACAACTCACATTTTAGAGATTTGGACTCTGTGCATTAGAGCAAGATGATAAAACATGACCAGGATCCACATCCTTCTGTCATTGGGAGGAGGTGGATTTGCTGATTCTGCTAAAGAAATACTTGACAAAGAATTATTGTTTCCTGTGTTGAGACTCTGAAAGCATTTAGAAAATGCAGAATGTGAATCCTAAAAACTAATGGCAGAGGGTCATACCTAACTGCCATCTCCTAGGAAAATCTGGAAGCACATTTGCCACTTTGAATAAACACTTTTATTTATGGAGTACAATCTATCTGTCGACACACCAAGAGGCTCTACTTGGTTAAATATTCTAATACAATTAGCAAGCTAATGTAATTGGCTGGCCTTAATAGACCTCAACTCTAAGGGCAGTATCACTAAAATTAACAATTATTCTGGAGATGGGACCAAGAAGCTGCAAATGAAGCCAGATGTGCACACAGAGGGGCTCTAGACTCATCGGGATTTCCTGGGGAAAATAGTCATTAGACTGCACATCTGGCAGAGTTCTTCAGAAACCTGTGCCTCCTAAATGATCCTTTGGTACATGTGTTTGAAAATACTCCCCACCCCCACATCCATTTGAAAGGCAAACATACATATGATCTTAAATTAATATTTTCACTAAAAGCATTGCTCAAGATGACATGATAGTTTCCTAAAAGGAAGAGGAATGGAAACCCTCCCTATCTCCTACTGTTAGAGAGAGAAATTAAAAAGACATGTACAGGAGTAGATTAAAGAGGGTCGTCCACTCCTTGACACTGTGCTTATCGAGAAACGGAGGTCTGTGTTTCTTCTCCTTAAGTATGAGGAGACCCTGTGACTGTGTTGGCCAATAAAATATCACTAAATGATTTTGTGTCAGTTTTCAGACTTAGGCTCTAGATGTGGCGAATGTCTACTTGGTATCTCTCAGACAGTCACTTTTGGAACCCAGGTGTGATGATAGCAAAGCAATGCCATTGGACAGGCTCCTGTAGAGAGGAGCTGAGGCCCCAGATCACAGTTCTAGATGAGTTTTTTTTTTTTAATTGTAGGATAATTTCTTTACAATGTTGTGTTGGTTGCTACCCTACAAAATAATTTAGCCATGAGTGTGTGTATATGTGTGTGTATTTATATATTTGTGTGTGTATGTATGTATGTATATCCCCTCCTTCTTGAGCATCCCTTCCACCACTCCCTCTCAACCCACCCCTCTAGGTCTTCACAAAGCATATGGATGAGCTCCCTGTGTTACACAGCGACTTCCCACTAGCTATCTATTTTACATCTGGTAATGTATATACTTTAATACTACTCTCTCAATTGATCCCACCCTCTCCTCTCCCTGTGTCCACAAGTTCATTTTCTACATCTGCCTCTCTATACCTGCCTTGGAAATAGGTTCATCAGGACCATTTTTCTAGATCCCATATATATGCATTAATATACAATATTTGTTTTGTTTTTCTGACTTCACTCTGTATAACAGGCTCTGCATAACAGGTGGAGCTTCCTCCCCCTCAGTTCAGTTGACTCAAATTCATTCCTTTTTATGGCTGAGTAATTTTCTATTTTATAAGTGTACCACAACTTCTTTATCCATTCTAGATGAATTTACATTAACAGCCAGTAGGAAAGTGCTATCTTTGAAGCTGTCCCTCTACCCTGATCCAGCTGCCCTACTGCTGCTAAGTCACATCAGTCGTGTCCGACTCTGTGTGACCCCATAGATGGCAGCCCACCAGGCTCCACCATCCCTGGGATTCTCCAGGCAAGAACACTGGAGTGGGTTGCCATTTCCTTCTCCAATGCATGAAAGTGAAAAGTGAAAGTGAACTCAGTCAGTTGTGTCCCACTCTTTGCGACCTCATGGACTGTAGCCCACCAGGCTCCTCCGTCCATGGGATTTTCCAGGCAAGAGTGCTGGAGTGGGGTGCCAGCGGATTTCATATGGAGCCGAGATGAACTGTCTCTCTTGGAGCCTTGCCCACCTTGCAGAATTTTTGACTCAAATAATTTAGCATTATCATTTTATTAAGCCACGAGGTTTGAGGACATTGTTAAAGCAAATGGTAGATAATTGGAATGATCCACAAGGAAATGTATCAGCAAACTGATATTTTCTCTTACTTCACAATTTCTATTGCTTTTCTTGATCTGAAAGTACATTTCCCCCAATAAAATACTCACCAGCTGTTTTCTCTAGATCAGTGTTCCTAATTGATAGCTTAGAATCTCTTTCTAGAACTTGATTGCCAAGCATGTTAGGTCTCTAATTCATCTGTTGCCATTCACTCTCTGGATATACATCCCTTTTTTTGGCTTTCTGAAATTCTCATCAGGGTAAAGAAGACTGCTGACAGCACCTTCACTCATGATCGCAGAGAATGTAGAGAGGAAAACTTCTTACAAGAATTGAAAGGGCTTTAACTATGTTATTAGTAATTGTAGTATTTTTTTTCTTTGTGTGTTTTCTTTTTTATTGAAGCATAGTTGATTTATAATCCATTAGTTTCAGGTGTAAAACAGAAAGGTTTAAGTGTTTTTAGAGATTATGCTCCATTAAAAGCAATTACAAGATAATGGCTATAATTCCCTGCGCTATACAATATATCTTTGCTTCTTATTTATATTATACCTAGTAGTTAGTATTTTGTAAAATCTCATACTCCTATTTTGCCCCTATACACTTCTTTCTCCTCACTGGTAAACAGTAGCTTGTTTTCTGTATGAATGAGTCTGTTTTGTCTTGCTATATGCATTCATTTATTTTATATTTTAGATTCAACATATAACTGATACCATATAACATTCGTCCTTCTGTGTCTGACATTTCACTAAGAATAATACTCTCTGGGTCAATCGATGTTTCTACAAATGGCAGAATTTTATTCTTTTTATGGCTGAATAGGCATCACTGACTCGATGGACGTGAGTCTGAGTGAACTCTGGGAGTTGGTGATGGACAGTGAGGCCTGGCGTGCTGCGATTCATGGGGTCGCAAAGAGTCGGACACGACTGAGCGACTGAACTGAATATTCCATGGTGTGTGTGTGTTTGTGTGCATACTTCTCACTTTTCTGGATCCATCCTTTTGTTTATGGATACTTCAGTTGCTTCCATATCTTGACTTTTAGAAATAATGCTGCTGCTATCACTGGGGTGCATATATGTTTTCAAAAGAGTGTTGTTTTTTTCTGGCTCTATACCCAAGAGTAGAATCGTTGAATTATATGGTAATGTTTTGTTTGTTTTGTTTTCTGAGGTACCTCTATATTGTTTTCCATAGTAACGGCACCAATTTGCATTCCCACCAACAGTGTAGGAGTGTTCCCTTTTCTGTGCATCCTTGCCAACATTTTTTACTTGTAGATTTTTTGATGATAACTATTTTGACAGGTGTGAAGTAATATCTCATTGTTTTGCATTTCTCTGATGACTAGTGATTTGAACATCTTGTCATGAGCCTGTTGGCCAGCTGTATGTCTTCTTTGGAAAAATGACTATTCAAATCTTCTGCCTATTTTTTGATTGATTTGCTTGTTTTTTGATATTGACTTATATGAGCTGTTTATATATTTAGGGTATTTAAGCCCTGGAAGTTTGCTTTTTTTTTTTTTTTTTGCCTTGAAGATAGATCAAAAAATATATATTGCTACAGTTCATTTTAAATTGCCTATGTTCTCAAGTAGGCATTTTATACTTTCAGATCTTATATTTAGGTCTTTTTGTTGTTGTTAATATTTATTTACTTATTTGACTGCATTGGGTGTTGGTTGAGGTGTGCAGGCTCTTCATTGCAGTGCACGGGCTTCTCTCTCGTTGTGGCATCAGGGCACATTAGTTGTGGTTCATGTGGGGCTTAGTTGCCCTGTGGCATGTGGGATCTTAGTTCCTCGACCAGGGGTCAAACTCATGTCCCTACCTTGGAAGGCAGATTCTTAACTACTGGACCACCAGGGAAGTCCCACACACTATGTCCTTTGATTAGAGCATTTAGTCCATTGATAATTAGAGTAATTATTGATCAGATCAGATCAGTCGCTCAGTCGTGTCCGACTCTTTGCGACCCCATGAATCGCAGCACGCCAGGCCTCCCTGTCCATCACCAACTCCCGGAGTTCACTGAGACTCACGTCCATCGAGTCAGTGATGCCATCCAGCCATCTCATCCTCTGTCGTCCCCTTCTCTTCCTGCCCCCAATCCCTCCCAAGTATGTACTTATTGCCATTTTATTACTTATTTTCTGATTGTTTTTGTATTTCTTCTATGTTCCTCTTGGGAAGTTTTGTTAGTTTTATTTAATAGTTTTATTTAGTAGTATGCTTGTGCTCCTGTCTTTAGTTTTCATGTATCTGTTGTAGGTTTTTATTTGTGGTTACCATAGGAGTCATATATGTTTGGGCTATAAATTTATCTTCTTGTTTGAAACTGATAGTCATTTAGTTCAAACACATTTCAGAAGATATACCTTTTTCTCCCCTCCCCCACATCATGTTCCTGATATCATATTATATCATCTTCATGGTTACTGTTTATTGTAGTCATGGTTGCTTTTACAATTTTATGTTTTTTATATCTTTGTTTCTTTGTTTTTTGTATCTTTATAGCTTAAAAAAAAAAAAAAAAAACATGGTCAATCCTGAGCCCATACTATATATTTGCCTTTCCTTGTGGGATTCTACCTCTCTTATTGATTCTTTCTTCTTTCCCACTTAGATGAGAGCTGTTAACATTTCTTTTAGGGTTGCTTTTGTATTGAGGAACTTTTTTAGTTTTTGCTTGTCTGACAAGTTCTTTGTCTCTCCTTTATTCTAAAAGATAATCTTATTGGGTAGAATGCCTCATTTGCAGGTATTCCCCTACAGCACTTCGAATATCTCATACAAGTCCCTCTGGCCTGCAATTTTTCTGCAGAGAAATAAGCTAATAGTCTTCTGGTCATTCCTTTGTATGTGACTCTTTGTTTTTATCTTGCTGACTTTAGAATTCCTTATCTTTAAAGTTGCCATTTTAATTATGATATATTTGGGTTTGAATCTGCTTAGGTTTATCTTGTTTGGGAACCTCTGTGCTTGCTGTACTTGGATATCTGTGTCCTTCTTTAGGTTTGGGAAATTTTCAGGCATATGTTTCTCAAGTACATCTTTGATTCTCTTCTCTCTCTCTCTCCCTCTCTTATCCTTCTGGGGCCGCTATAACACAAATATTGGTATTCTTTTTTTAACATTTATTTTTAATTGATTGATGATTGCTTTACAATATTGATTTGATTTCTGTCAAATATCAAATGAATTAACCATAGGTGTACATATGTCCCCTCCTTCTTGAATCTCTCTCCAACCTCCCACCTGGCCACCCCTCTAGGTTATTACAGATCCCCTGTTTGGTTTCCCTGAGTCATACAGCAAATTCTCATTGACTGTCTATTGACATATGTTAGTGTATATGCCTCCATGCTACTCTCACCATTCGTTTCACCTGCTCCCTCTTCTCCCCAACTCTTGTCCATAAGTCTGTTCTGTGTATCTGCATCTCCATTGCTGCTCTGAGAACAGATTGAGCACTAATATCCTTATAGATTCCATATATATGTGTTAATATATGATATTTGTTTTTCTCTTTCTGACTTACTTCACTCTGTATAATAGGCTCTAGGTTCATCCACCTTATTAGAACTGACTCCAAAGTGCTTCATTTATGGCTGAGTAGTATTCCGTATGTACCACAGCTTCTTTATCCATTCATCTGTTGATGGACATCTAGGTTGCTTCCATTTCTTGGCTATTGTAAAGAGTGCTGCAATGAACAGTGGGATACATGTGTCTTTATCAGTTTTAGTTTCTTCAGGGTATATGCCTAGGAGTGGGATTGCTGGGTCACATGGTGGTTTTATTCCTAGTTTTTTTAAGGACTCTCCACACTGTCTTCCACAGTGGCTGTATCATTTTACATTCCCACCAACAGTGCAAGAGCGTTCCCTTTTCTCCACACCCTCTCCAGCATTTATTGTTTGTAGACTTTTTGATGATGGCTATTTTGACTGGTATGAGGTGATACCTCACTGTAGTTTTGACTTGCATTTCTGTAATAATGAGTGATACTGAGCATCTTTTCGTATGTTTATTAGCCATCTGTATGTCTTCTTTGGAGAAATGTCTGTTTAGATCTTTTCCCCACTTTTTGATTGGGTCATTTGTTTTTCTGGTATTGAGTTGTTATGAACTGCTTGTATATTTTGGAAGTTAATCCTTTGTCAGTTGTTTCATTTGCTATTATTTTCTCCCATTCTGAGGGTTACCTTTTTACCTTGTTTATAGTTTTCTTTGCTGTGCAAAAGCATTTAAGTTTAATTAGGTCCCATTTTTTGCTGTTTTTATTTCCATTACTCTAGGAAGTGGATCATAGAGGACCTTGCCCATCTTCGCCTCTGCCAGCCCCCTCCTTATCCCTGGAATGTTTGTCATAGCTTCCATCCCCAGGTCCTGCCCTGCATTGCAGGCTTGCTGGGAAGGCGATTGTGTGGCGTACTTTTCTCAGCCACTGACCTTGCCCTCTGCTTAGTGGAGACTTGTGTGTGCTTCCCTTGGCACTCTGAGTTTGCCCTCTGTGCCATGGGGCTTGTGTGCACATCTCTTGGCTCCCAGAACCCACTCTCTGGTTGGGGCCAAGGTCTGTGAGCTGCTTATAAGCTGAGAAGTGCAGCTTTCTTTGTATTCTGCCCTCTGGGTCCCCGCCTTGCCCAGCTCTCAGAGATTTTAAAGCTCCCTCTTGGTCCTACCTGTGAGGGAGCTTCCCAGGGCCTGGAAACTCTTCTTCCTTAATGACTCCCTCCCTTGGGGCACAAGCTCCTATCTAGAAGTTCTCTGTCTTTTTTCCTTTTTATGTCTTTATCCTCTCTCCTATATCATTCCAAGGAGCTTACACTGCCCCCATGGAGGCCTGGGGTCTTCTGTTGTCGCCTAGAGTTTGCTTTGTAGAAGTTGTTCCATATCTTGATGAGTTTTAGATGTATTTGTGTGGAGAAGGAAAGGGCAACCCCACTCCAGTATTCTTGTCAAGAGAATCCCATGGACAGAGGAGCCTGGTGGGCTGCTGTTCATAGGGTCACAGAGAGCTGGACATGACTTAAGCAACTTAGCATGCATGCAATGGAGAAGGAAATGGCAACCCACTCCAGTATTCTTGCCTGAAGAATCCCGGGGACAGAGGAGCCTGGTGGGCTGCCTGCTGTCTATGGGGTCACACAGAGTCAGACACGACTGAAGTGACTTAGCAGCAGCAGCAGCAGATGTATTTGTGAGAACCTGGAGATCTCCCTGTCTTATTCCTCTACCGTCTTCTCACAATGCTGTCAATATTGGTATTCTTAATTTATCTGAAATGTCTCATACAGGTTTCATTTTTTAAAAAAATTTAATCTTCTGATGAGATGATTTCCATTATTCTGTCTTTCAGATCACTTATGCATTCTTCTGTATAAGTTAGTCTGTTATTCATTCCTTCTAGTGTGTTTTTATTTGAGGTATTAAATTCTTCATATCAGATTGGGTGTTTTTGTTTTCTAGTTCATTGTTAAATATTCAGTGTGCATATCTCTTGTCTTCCTTCATTCAGTTTATATTTTTATTACCATTGCCTTGAATGTATTCTCTTAATCTGGTTGATCATTTATTTGTTTCATTATTTACTTATTAGGAGTTTGCCCTTGCTTTTTAAGTTGAGACCAATTCCTCTGCCTTTTCATTTTGCCTAATTCTTTCTGCCTCTATTGCAGTCTTAAAAGGGTTTTCATATGTCTTTGTAATTGGGGCTTGTGTGGGGCTATTGGCCTGTGTTGGCTCCAGACAGAGGTCTAAGTAGTCTTCAATGAGCTACCTGTGTAGATGACTGCAGACTCAGCCTCGGGGGCAAGTCCCCTTTGTCCCTCACAGCTGATCACTGCCTCCCACCTGTGCCACCCATGCCTGGTTGTGGGGCTACACTGAGGGGCTGTGGGCACCATCAAGGACTCTCAGCATACATCAGTGGCTGTGCCCATATATTCTCCCTTATTTTCTGGGTGTCCTCCTAGGGTACAAGTCCGAGCTTGATTGCTTTTCTTCCCTTCCTACATGGTTGATTACATGTGTATCTTTCTTATAGCTTTGGTTGTACAGAAGCTCTACTGCCAGTTTTCAGTTAGTTTTCAGTGAGAATTGTTGCACCTGTAGATACATTTTTGATTCATTCATGTGGGGAAGTGAGTTCCATATTCTCTTACTCTGCCATCTTTTTTTTTTTTTCTAATTTGTTTATTTTTTGGCTATGCTGGGTCTTCATTGCTGCGCCAGCTTTTCTATAGTTGCAATGCACAGGCTTCTCATTTCAGCGGCTTCTCTTGTTGTGGAGCACAGGCTTTAGAGTGCATGGGCTTCAGTAGTTGTGGTTCCTGGGATCTAGATCATAGGCTCACTCAGTAATTGTGATGCATGGGCTTAGGTTGCTTCAAGGCATTTGGAATCTTCTTGGATCAGGGATTGAACCTGTGTCTCCTGCATTGGCAGGCAGATTCTTTAGCACTGAGCCACCAGGGAAGCCCTGACTCTGTCATCTTGATCAATCTGCTATATTGCTTCATGTATTTCTATAAGATGTGAGACATCTTTGAAGACTCTTCACCATCTGAGCCACCAGGGAATCCCTTTGAAGAACGCAGTTACATGTATAAATTACTATAATGATAACACTCTTACTAAATTAATAGGATTCATCTCTAAACTTGTACCCTGAATCTTAGCTCTTGTAGATTCTCTGTGAATTATGACTTCCTCCATGTCCAACTTCTCCATCTAATGACGTGTTCAAATCTTTACCTTATTTTAAGTAAACTGATTCCTCCCTCAGCCTAGTTTCATAGTTTTTATTATAAACATTTTTAAAAGAGTAATTTCTGCTCTTGATTTATCTCTCTTATTTCTGTCACTGTTTCACTGATATAACTCTCAATGAGTCACCAATGGCCGTTTATACTCTGAGCCTAAAGGATTCTTTAGTTCCAGTATAATCTTCTGCATAGTAGTTAACATTGATAACCATTTCTTCCTTCTTAAAATACTATTTCTTTGACCTCTGTGGCATTGCTATCACCATGTTTTCTCTTATTTCTGTGACTGCTCCTCCTTCAATTTTTTATTCCTATCATATTCTTTTCTCTTTCTAGATGGTCCTCTTTATACCTGTGGCAAAAAAAAAAAAAAAAAAAATTGCTCTGTGGGTCAGAACTCTCTGTTGAGTTCCAAACATTTATAACTACTTTCCTACTGGATATGTCCACCTTTCCCTTATTGAACTGGCATTTTTCTCTTTTCCACTTCTGACCAAACTGTCCTATCTTTTATGTTACCAGTTTCAGTGAGTGACAACATTTTCATTTGTCAAAGAAAAACCAGGAATCAAGTTTGATTCTTCGCTCTCTGTTACATCTCCCAAGTTCAATCAGTCACTAAGGGCTGCTTTTCCCATGCTCTTTAACTCACCCAACTGTCCACTACTTTCCACTTACAGTGTTCCAGCCCTAGCTTAGGCAGTCATCACCTGATATTTCTTACCCTGTCCCTCTGACTCCTTTATTGATCACTCCAGTCCATTTTTTTTTCATTCCACTCAAAATATTCATTCTAAAATGCCATTCCCATAGATCAAAATCTTCTCTGATACCTATCTCTGATACCTACACCCTGTTTGAATGTAGGATCTTTCACATTTTCTGCTTCCCAGAGTTCCTTTCACTCTGCTTGCTTTCACTGGCTGTGGACTTTGCAGAGGTGCCCTTCAAATTCCTTTTTTAAACCATCATTGAAAAATATCAGTTTGCAGTTCAAGTCACTCTGATAAATGGCAGAGGGCTAGGTTCCCTTTATTCATAGACTGCTTTTCTGTGACACGCTGGGCAAACCCCAAGCTGTACCACATATAAAATGAGACCAAAATCATTTGAACTTTGACACAACATCTCTTAAGAATCCCACCTGCTAAGTTTGGAGCACCATTTATTTTGATTAAATATCCTTTTTGAACCACATCCTTCTGTTTTTCTCTATGAGACAGTTCTTAACTACATTTTGTGAATAATAGCAGCATGTGTCACATTAAATTTTTCTTTGTCTTGTTTCTCTTTTCAAACTAAAGTCAGTCTGTTTCTGGAGGTTGCTTGTCCATTGACAGGACATACTAGGACACTGTGATAATTTAAACCCAGTTTCAACCAAGTAAGAATGTATTAATTCATTTTCATTTTCAGTGAGAGTCAACAAATGATGGCTGTTTTGTGGGTGTAATCTGATCTTTAGAAGACAAATCTGTATGTTTATTTACATTTTTTTAGGTTTGTATAGTTCAGAATGTGTGGTGGCAAGTTAAAATATATCTTCTCACTGATTTTTTGTTTACTCTTAGAGCTCAGGGTTTTAAATCAATGTTTTTAAACAATTCTAGTTACACTCCAGTGCAATAGCAAAGCCCAAGGAAAAGCTCAAAACAACTCAGCCTTCACTTATTGATTTACAAATTGAGTAGCTGATCTCATAAACAATGCATAGAGCCATATTCTGACTCAGATTTCTCTAAGCTTAAATTTTGCTTTTAATATCCTTATAGAATGATACTGTGCTAGTTATAAATGTTTAAAAAAAGTTTTAGAATTAATTTCTCCTCACTATAGAAAGTAGGAAATACAAAAAAAGTGAAAAATATTAAATTTTTATATATTTTTTATGTATTAAAAATAAGATCTGTTAACATTTTTAGTGTTGTCTTTTAGCTAAATATAATTTCTATCACATTATAAATACTCAATAAGTATAATAAAGGTTGTTGAATGAATGGAGAAAAGTATATAAATGTAAATAATGATATTTTCTCATGTCCTAAAGGTGTTCCTTAATATCACAATAACAAAAGCATGCTCTCCATTATATAAGTGATAATTTTCCAATAGGTAACATTTTTTCTATTATTAGGAATCTAAATAATTCCATATTATAGATAAGAGTAATTATGAAATAAATTGGGCTGTAGCTTATCTGCATTTTAAAATAAAGATTTTCTAGCCTATTATGTTTAAATATGTTTAAAAAGTTGTTGATATATATTATCAAATTGCTTTTCAGAATGATTGTATTTATTTCAAACAAAAAATGGTTGAGAATATCTGCTACATAGTAATTTTATTATGTTAAACATTGTTATTTTAAAATATGAATTTCACGGCACAATCATTTTATATTATTTGAGTTACAATATTTTTTTTAGTACTATAGTTAAACATTTACCAATACTTTGACTTCTGTGGGTTTTTTGTGTGAATCTATTGACAAGATTTTTTTTCTAACACTTAATAGATACCAGGGACTATTCTGAGTGTTTAACATTTATTGATTTATTTGATCCTCACAACAACCTTTTAAATTATGAGATACCCCTATAATCCCCATTTTACAGTGGAAGGAAATAGATCACTAGAATGATTTCTGATATTGTCTAATAAAATATAATAAGATTTTTTTGTAACGGATTTGTAGAAACTGTTTGCATATTGAAAATATTAGCCAGGGTAGAGAGATGTATTTCAAATGGTTCCCTATTACATGAATTGTCTTTTGTTAGTTTTACCAATACATTTTATTTGTAAATTCAGTCATTATACCATCAAGTTCATTAAAAGTTTGAGTTCATAGGGTTAATTATTTATATATTATCCCTATAATTTATGGGTTTTTTTTGTTTTATTTTGTCTCTTTGTTTCTTCTGTTTATTTATAACTCTTATTCATTTGGAAATTATGTGTTATGTTAAATGAGAATCTCACTATATTTTCCCTCAATAATCAATAAATTCTCTACTGATTTTTAATACTCTATGAAGTATACTGAGCATATGTACATCTCCAGCTTCAATGAAAAAATTTTTTCTCTTACCATATATGATCATTATGTACCATCTGGATATATTATGCTCTCTTACACAGTAGCATAAATATGTATCTAACATATGACATTTGTTTGTTCTATTAGAAACTTCTTTAGTTGGTGCTACTTATAAGTAATTCTGAAACAAAATGAAAATTTATGATCTATATATTTACATGATTTATTCTTTAATTAGTTATAGCTCTTTCATGCTTCAGTTATGTCTTAGATGAGCCAAGTCAACATTCATTTTAAGCCCAACATCTAAATGCATATGAGAATGCATGGGGGTGTGAAAGTTTTTATATGGCAAATAGAATGTCAATAAAGACAGTATTCTTGCAAATTTCAAGACACCTAAAAATGCCCTCCAATGTTATTTAATGGGATTTATTTGATTAGTGTCTATTTAAAGTTTGTGAATTGTATTCTAATTGTCACTGTTCAAAGAGTACTTCTCATTGACAGTGTGTATATAATATGCCATTATAGTTCAGTAAAGATAGACTTTGATCATATGTAATGTTTTTCATGAAATAATGATAAGTAATTCATTTATTGTTTGCTTTATAATAGATATTGTGCTAGATTTTTAATATATAAACTTTATATCACTTTTATCAGTTTCATTTTTCATAACTACTGTAATCCTAGGTATATTTGTAGATACAGATGTTAAAACATATAGAAGTTAAATAAAGAAGTAGATTATAAAAGAGGGACTATCTCAAACACCTTAACTTTTATACCTCAAGGAGCTAGAAAAACAAGTCACACCCAAATTTACAAGGACAGGAAAAAAAAAAAAAACAAGAGGACAAGTAAATAAGATAGAAAAACAAAAGAAAAAAAATAATTGAAACCGAGTTGGTGTTTTGAAAAGATAAACAAAATTAACAGAACTTGAGCTAGACTGACTAACAAAGAGAAGAGGTTAAATAAAATCCAGTGAAAGAAGAGACATTCCAACTGATGACACAGAAATTAAAATGATTATAAGAGATTGTATGCCAACAATTTGGAAATCCCAGAACAAATGAATACATTCCTAGAAATGTATAATATGATAAAATTAAATCATAAAGAAAGAGGGCAAGCAAACAGATCCACAACTAATATGGAGATTGTATCAGTATTCAAAAACCTTCCTACAAATGAAGGAAACCCCGGGACTGGATGGCATCACTATTGAATTGTATAAAACATTCAAAGAAGAATCCTTTGAATCAAGTCAGTTCTTTTCAAACTCTCCCAAAAAAGTCATACTACTCTAAGTAAGAGTTACTTATAAAGTAGTAGTTTCTAAAGTGTTAATAGCTGATTACCAAGATCACTAAAGAGTTTTTAAAAGACAGAGATTATGAAATCTCTTCCCCAGAGGTTACGATTTAAGTTGAGGCCTTGAATTCAGTATTTTAAAAGTCTGACTCTGACAGAGTTGGTTTTCACTAATCTGATCACCTCTTATGGACTGTTGTCTCTTGCCGAGAGAATGGTGGGCAAACATCTTTCCTCATTTTCAAGCTATGTTAAGATATGTCTGGATTTAGCTAAGATTCTTCCTGAAAATACATCTCAAGAATCACTTCTGGGTTTAGGGATGGCTTCCTGAGTACTTATTAGATCTTTTTGTTGTCTACCAAAGGAATTGACCTGTTTCTTTAAACCATTGCTGTAGAAAAACTGCAGCTCTTTCTTCTCATAACTATCCTTCTTTTACAGTCTGAAACCAAATGATATAAAATCTTCTCCTTCCCATACAGTAGCTATTTAGGAATGAACACATTTTCAAGTTCACTGTTTGTTTCCTTTTCAGAGTTTTCACTAATAATAATATGTAGAGAATAAAAAGATTGAAACGAAGTTCACCAACCCTTTAAGATCACCTATCCAAGTTGTCTTCCAAGTGTAACTGTGAAAACAAGCTTCTTTCTTACCCTTTAACTCCTCCTGGGAGTTAGAGATAGCCAGACAAGCCTTCTAGCTAACATTTTATTCCTTAGATTAATATATCACCACTCTTTAACCTCTTAGATCCTCTTTTTCATTCTTATCTTAGACATTACCATAATTCACATATGTATGCGTATGCTGTATGCTAAGTTGCTTCAGTTCTATCTGATTCTTTGCAACCCTATGGAGTAAGCCACCAGGCTCCTCTGTCCATAGGATTTTCCAGGCAAGAATACTGGAGTGGGTTGCCATGCCCTCCTCCAGGGAATCTTCCCAACCTAGGGATTGAACCCACATTTCTTGTGCTTCTACATTGGCACGTGGATTTTTTACAACTAGCATCACCTGGGAAGCCCTCAATTCACATGTGGGGGCAAGCAAATACAGCACTGTGGGCCCTTGGCTTGAAACCAGGGAAGCAAGACAGTTTATCTTAAACACTAAAATGGAAATGTTAGCATTACTTGTGGTCCAAGAAAGAATCATTTCAGGTGATTTCAGGTTAATCACTTCCAAACTCTCATGGTTCTCACATAATGCAGACATTTGAAATAAGCACTTTTGGAGTTGGAGAGAGAAATGGCAACCCACTCCAGTATTCTTGTCTGGAAATCCCATGGACACAGGAGCCTGGTGAGCTATAGTCAAAGGGGTTGCAAAAGAGTGGGGTACAACTTAGTGACAAAACAATAACTTTTGGAGTTAATGTACAATACGCAAAAACGTTAATGCACAAATATTCATTTCAGGTGGTTCCTAGATAATAGTTTCCTCTTTCCTACATTTTCTGGTAATCAGTGTCAATCAAACCTCACATTCCCTATTGCTGCTTGATTTTGTTAGGTAATGCTAGAAACTACTCACATAAACTTAATGCTTTACATGCAAAGGAATTTCAAGAGAGGCTGGTTGATGATGTTTGTCATGTGTCAAAATATATTATTACATGCAAATAAGCCAACCAATTTTAAATACATATCCTCAAAGACTATCTTCCTTCCTTCCTTTTTTTTCTCTAAGTCCTTTTGAGTTTTGAGGGTTTTTATTTTGGAAAAGAATTAAAGGAGAGTTCTGGAAAGGTGACCTAGAGAAAATGTCTGTATAACAATCTGGCTACTGGTTATGAAAATTTGACATCTTCAAATGAAATGCCCCATAATATGCAGAAATATGAAAGTATTTCCAAAGTGATTTATCAACATACTTCCCAATTCTTATAATTAGAAAATCATTTACAATGGAAACACTTTATCATTCTTTGTATTTCATTTTAGTACATCTCAAATAATATGATTTATGATATACAATGTATTTCTACAAGAAAATTATGTTTATACAATACATATGATTTCCCTTTTTGTCTTGCACAGGATTCATGTATATGTTCAGTAATTTTCTGTGCTATGGAGAGTTAAAGAAGTCTCATCCTCTGAAAGCTGATATGCTTGCTGGTGCCCCTTAGCTGTGTGCTCCATAGACGGCTTCTGAACACCAGAAGAGTGGATACATGTACAACAACTCCTTTTGACTGTTTTGTTTTGTTTCAGATCTCAGGCTGAGAAACCTGTTGTTGCTTACAGCAATGTCTCATCATCTCCGCAATAACTCAGCAACTCTGTGCACGATGAGGTACTATGACCTTTTTTTTTTTTTTTAATCTGCTCACATGTTGGGATATAAGATTGTTTTTCTGTAGAAAGATTGCATTATTCCAGATCAAGCCCTCAAGAGCTTTTGAAATACCATTGTCAATACCTGGGTGAAGTAAAAGGATGGCCACAAGGTACAGTCTCTGAGAAAACATCTTGTTCTATATCTCCCTCTTTTAGATGAATCTGTTTGTGACTTTTCTTTAAGAGGAGGATTCAGGAAGGCTATCAGTGGTCTAAGATGTCAGGATTAGAAGTGTCCATTTAGTTGATTCTGAGAATTAAGCAGAGATGATGATGATTATCTTTTTTAAGAAATTAAACATGATGTCATTGAGTAGAACTGGGCAACATAGCCATAGGAAGACAAAATGACCCACTTGTTCTGTACACTTCAGTTCTTGGAGTTGATACTTCTTTCAGCCTTTCTTGTCAGCTTATGCTTTGGCTTGATTAATTCATTTCCTCAGTATTTATTTGTGCCTGTTTTGTTCTCCTAAGGTGGCAAATTTTCTGTTGCAGTTTTTAAATGTCTCATCAATAAAAAGTGGTTTGGGATGTAAATTGACTTTGGCTGGGAGTTGATTCATCAGTAAAAATTGTTTTTGGACACAAAATGGCTTGGCCATGATTTGGCTCAAGTATGAATTTTGCATTATTTTAAAAAATTGTTCTACTGTGAGATACTAAAGTTATAAACTATAAAGAAAATGTTCAATTCTATAATACTAAATTGAATATGTGATTGGCAATTAATATGTGCCCAACTTCCCACTTCAGTACTCTTGCTTGGGAAATCCCATGGGCAGAGGAGCCTGGTAGGCTGCAGTCCATGGGGTCGCTAAAAGTCAGACACAACTGAGCTACTTCACTTTCACTTTCACGCATTGGAGAAGGAAATGGCAACTCACTCCAGTGTTCTTGCCTGGAGAATCCCAGGGATGGGGGAGCCTGGTGGGCTGCTGTCTATGGGGTCGCACAGAGTCAGACACGACTGAAGTGACTTAGCAGTAGCAACTTGTATAATACTTCAAGTTTAGTTGAATATATGTAAGAGGCATGAATTACTTTGGAAAAAGCAAATATATGGTTGATATGTCTAAAGTTACAAATGCTTAATAGTTAGAGGACTACATAATGGAGAGTAGTGTTCGTTTTCAAAGAACATGTTTATTGATTCTAATTCTTGCATGTTCTCTGAGACCAAGTTGTGACATGTATTTGTTATATATTCATAATATCCAAACATCTTTCTGGTCCCTGTTCTTAATCTCTGACCAGCTATTTTAAAATTTATGGTTTGTTTTCTAACTGGCTGGTATCTTATAATACGCTAGTGATAATGACAATCAATTCTATGAAATGGAAGCTGAAACAGTGAAAACTACATGATCTTTAGGCAGAAAATATTGAAGGGGGAGGGTTTTCAGAAGAATCCTAGGCATGAGATACAAAGATGATTGGGACAAGGCAGAGAAGTGAGAAGCTACTCCAGGCAGGAATGGGAACAGAAACATAAGTCTTCAATGGTGGAATGAGCATGAAAGGATTGGAAAGTGTGGAGATGGATTATCTGCAGTAGAATGTGACTCCATACCAGTCATGGAATTCATAGGCAGAGAGGTTCTGATAATAAAATATGGGCTTTTTAGATTGGGTGTTGAAAAGCTTGATAAGTTAAGAGAAGCTTCTGTACAGACTCTGAACAAGGAAGAAGCACTGTGAATCAGGAAGTATCTGGGAGAAGTATCTGTTTATAAAAAAAGTGAAAGAAGATATCTTTGGGTTCATATACAAGAATAAGCAGCACAGGAGATGGAAAAACCTGTAAGCTCTTTCTCTGACAAGACAGCTTTTGAACAGTGGGCAGATGGTACAGAACGTTGTAAATGTTGAAGTAAAGGGGCAAGTACATAAAAAAAGTGATACTGAGTTGAACATTCAGATAAATATAACAACTGGATGTGTGCAAAATTAAAAGAAAAGGAGATAAAGGAGAAAACAGAAAGAACAGAAATCCATGTCTGGATTTTAGTCCAGACATGAAGGCAAAGGAAGGAAAAAAGCATATCAGATTGACTCAGCATATTTTAGGTCCATGAAGACAAGCATTTTACCTTATTCCTTTTTTAAAGTCACAAATAATACTTTGACCCTAAAGTCACTCTGTATGTACTTGTTAAATGATGAATAAATGAATAAAAGGAGCCTTGCCATTAACAACTGATGATAGTAGAATTGAAACAAAAGTGGCTCCCAAATTTTGAGATGGAATGACTAAAAGATGGGAAGCATTTGAAGTGGAGTGGTACAGTGGGGAAAATAATGGCCCTCAAATTTATATACCTGTTTTGAGACCTGTGAATGTGTTAGGTTATATGGCAAAGGGGAATTAAGGTTGCAGATGGAATGTAGGTTGCTAGTCAGCTGACCTTAAATTCTGCAGATTATTTTGGATAATCTAGGTTGGCCCAGTGTGCTCACAAGTGTCCTTAAGTTTTGGAAGAAAAAAGCAGAAGTTTCCATATCTGAGTGATGTCATGTAAGACAGACTTGAGGGGCCTCTCCTGGCTTTGTAAATGAAAAGAGGCCACAAGCCAATGAATGTAGGCAGTTTCTAAAAGCTGGAAAAGGCAAAGGAATAGGTCCTACTCTAAAACGTCCAGAAATGAGCCAACCCTACTGAAATGTTGATTTTAGCTGAGTGTGACCCATTTCAGACCCCTTGTCTCTAGAATTGTAAGAGAAATACACACACTTAATTTTGTTAACAATAGCAAACAGGAAACTAATGGAAATTGTGAGGGAGGGATGTGTCAGGATTTAGTAGTGCTAGATTTGATATTTGGAAGAATGACCCTGTGATTATCTAGCTGGAAAGTCTTGGGGAAATTGCTTATCTTCTTAGGATATTACTTTCCTTATTAATGATTACTTTGGTACCCAACAAAACTTGTTCTTGATTGTATTGCTGCCTTTCTGACTGATTTTTCTCTGATTTCTCCTTTCTATCTCTTAAAACTCTTAACTTGCTTCTGGTCTCCAGTATTTGGATTTCCTCATTTCTGATTTCCTTTTTAATAAATTGACTCTTATACTCTGGTAGTTCCAATTGTCACATATTTTCCCAAACATGAAGCATGTTTATCTACTCAAAACCCAACTGTTTTTTCAAATTACTTCCATATTTACAAGTGACTCCCTAGTACTATTAGAAGCTCAGCTTGTACGTAAAAAAAAAAAAAAAAAAAGAAATTACCACGTTCTCTTCCCCCTGAGATTCCTTTTAAGCATTTCAGTTTCACTTAAGCAAATGACTTTTAAGCACCTAAAATATCAATGTTTTGATCTTTTTGGGTTAAATTACATACTTTTATTCTTTCTCATCATCCTTATTGAGAATAAGAGGTCTAGAAAGGAAATTAACATTTATTGAAGACTCAGTATATGTCAGATATTTGAAACAGATCTTTTCATCTTTGAAATGGGGATTTTTAAAAAGTGTTAAACAGTTACCAAGCTTTACTGTGCCTTTCCAAGCATTCAAACTAAGTCATTCATGGAGAGAAGATACCAAATAGAACAAGGGTTGGCAAACTTTATCTGTAGAAGACTCATTAAGCCAAATATCATTTTTGTCTCATATTCTTCTTTGACTTTGGGTTCTTTGGTAATTTGTTTGTTCTTTAGCAACTTCTTTTATTTATTTATTAAACTGTATTGAAGTATAGTTGATTTACACTATCGGGTTAATTTCTGTTGCATAGCAAAGTGATTGAGTTATATATACATACTATTTTTCATATTATTTTCCATTATGGTTTATCATAGGATATTGAATATAGTTTCCTGTGCTACATGGTAGGATCTTGTTGTTTATTCATTCTATATATAATAGCTCTAGAAACATCTGTGAAATGTAAAGTCTATTCTTAGTACATGGACCATTCAAAAACAGACTCAATTTGGCCCAAGGACTGAATTGGGCTTGCATACTTTAGCTTGACTTCCTTGGTAGCTCAGACAGTTAAGAATCTGCCTGCAATGCAGGAGACCTGGATTCCATCTCTGGACTGAGAAGATCCCCTGGAGAAGGGCATGGCAACCCACTCTAGTATTCTTGCCTGGAGAATCCCTATGCACAGAGGAACCTGGCAGGCTACAGTCCATGGGGTAGCAAAGACCTGGACACAACTGAGCAACTAAGCACAGCCCTGTAGCTTGCCTACGACAACAAACAGGGCAATGATGAATTTTATCATAGTGAAAATATTCTTGCAACTCAGATTTCATTGAGGAAAAAAGCAAGAACTAGTTCTAAGGAAATGAGCATTTTTACAATAGCTATAGAACAGAGGAATGGATTTAAGGGATAGTCCTAAAAGACAAGAAAGGGAAGTAGAAAGACCTTCTGGATCTGAGAGGTGAAGCCAAAGAAAAAGAAACTGAGAGAAATGCAAGTGGACATTAGAGCTCTTGCATTTTTTCCAAGGTCTTAAGTCAAATTACAAGGATAGGGGTAAGAAATATCAAGGAAAAGATTTCAGAAGACTGGAAATTGTCATGGACTCCCAATGTATATACCCCCAAATTATAGCTCATTAAAGAGGTACCTTATCCCCAAATTATTAAATGTTGTAGAGCAACTTTGGCAGAAAGTGGTGGTTGACATGGCCTGAGTATCTCTTCTGGCATACTTAGTTGCTGATGGCTTATAGGAGATTTACAATATCCTAATGCCCTGGAAGCAAGCAGCAAGCTACTGAAAGGACAGGTAGTTAAGAAGAAGCCTGGTGTTTGAGATGAAGGGGTTTCATAGCTTCATAATAGTGGAATCTGTAAGGGACCATGAACTTCAAAAGCTGATACACTTTTGACGCTCTGATAGACACATTTACCATTTGAGTACCAGGGACCAGATTAGAGAGACTATCTCCCAGAGGGTGTCCATAGGACAGTGTGGTGGACATGATTGCTTCTTGAGATTCAGCCAAGCAATAATAGAATACAAACAACCAAAATTTTCTTATATTCCTCCCATCATGCAGTGGGGATTATTATCACCCTCCCCTTATATTAGATCAGGTTCCGTGAATGCTCTGACCAACATAACGTAATGGAAATAACGTGCCAGTTTTCATACCCAGGCCTTCTGGGGCAGGCACACTTTTCTTCCTGTCTCTTGAAATACATGCTCTTGGGACACACCCTTTGAGAATCTCTAAACTCATTGTTTTGAGAAGCTCAGACTACAAGAGAAAGCTTCATGCAGGTGTTCAGGTCAACAGCCTCAGCTGACCTGCCAGGTGCATCTAGTGATATGAGAGAGCCAGATCGGATGCCTAACCCAGCTGCTCTCTTAGACATATCTGTAACCTCAGTTGATTTCAGATGTTCCTATGTAAGGAACCTCAAGTTATAACCCTCCAACAGAGCCCAGTTAGTCCACAGAGCCATGAGAGACAGGACAATAGTACAATAGATAACTGAATGACAGGCCAAGAACACTTCATCCTACATGGAGAAGAATTCTCCGGGTGAATCTCCTAACCCAGGAGTGGGCATTTTATGAGTGAGAAGTAGTCATTTGTATATTAAATCACTTAGATTTCAGGGTTAATTTTTACCACAGCCAAACATATAGTTTCTCAAAAGATGTAGGCTTTGGAGCTTAGCAGTTATCAAAGTATGGTCTGCAGAACTGGGACTCCCGAACATCACAACTGTTAGGTCATAAACTAGTGGTAATTATGGCAACAATAGCAAACTAATACATTTGGAAAACTTTTATTTGTTACCTTAAGCTAGAGAGACATTGCTCATGACATCAGTAGTATTACTAATGGATTTTAGTTTTGACTCTGTGTGATGAAATGTGTCAACCAAACGGAAGATGTGCATAAATTATTCAACCAATATTTTCCAAGAGATGTTGGGAAATCATGCATGACTAGAAGAGCTATTCAAATTACAAGGTAAACTTGAGAACAAAAAAAACCCAAAAAATTATTGATATGGTTTCCGACTACTTAGCTATTATTTGCTTTTAATATGTTCTCACCCATTGAATTGGGTTTTGTTACAGTATATCAAAGAATACCCAAAATCATATGAAAAGGCCATTACAATACTCCTTCTTTTTCTAATAAAATATGTATATGATGCAGGATTTTCTTCAAATATTTCAACTAAAAGAACATATCTCAGCAGATTGAGTGAAATACTTATGAAAATCCAAGTATCTTCTATTAAGTTAGTTAGCCAGACATTAAAGAGATTTGTAAAATGTAAAGGAATGCCATTCTTACAACTACTTTTTGGAAAATTTTACTTTTCATAAGAATATTTTTATGTTAATATAATGAATTTTTAGTGTTAATTTAAAATTAATGTGCATTTAACATTTTTCTGTTTTGATTTCTAATATGGTGATTATCAATGACCCACATAATCATAAAAGCAATGCAACCCACATAAACACATTTTTTTAGGTTTCCTTTTTTTAATTGAAGTATAGTGTACAATATTATATCAGTTATAGGTATGCAGTATAGTGATTCACAATTTTAAAGGTTATATTCCATTTATAGTTACATATCCTTGTAGCTTGTCTTATACATAATAGTTTGTACCTTTTAGTCTGCTACCCCAGTATTGCCCCTCTGCCATCCTGTCCCACTCCCCACTGGTAGCCACTACTTTGTTCTCTGTATTCGTGAGTCTGTTTCCTTTTTGTTATATTCACTAGTTTGTATGGATTTCTCAATAGTTTTTAATGTGAAGGGGATCCTCAGATCAAGACATTTAAGAAACAATGCCTTCATCAATTCCCACAAATACACATTGCATATGAACCAGAGAGCCTTCTTCCTACTTCTTTAAGAGGAGATGAGCTCTTTCTTCTTCTCTCTGTGCCTGGGACATTTTAAGCAAGAGGAAAGGGAGGAAAATGCTTTCAGAAGGGGAAGCAGATTTGGTTTTGAACCTGAGCTTTGAACTGATAGAAAAAGTAAAGCTAAAAAACTCTATCTTAAACCAGAATTAACCAAGTTGTTTTTCATTGGCCAGGTTAAGTTTATTTACCTTGTACTCTCACTTCTTTTGTTATTAGCAAAAACAGAATCCAGGATATAATAAAATCAATTTTAAAATTATACTTTAAATTTTATCATTTATCATTTTTATACATCACTCAATTTTATCATTTATAAAAATGGAGAGAAAATATAAATTACACTTTTGCATTAATTTTTTTTTAATTTTAAGCCATTTATTTTGTATTGGGGCATAGATGATTAACAATGTTGTGATAGTTTCAGGTGGACAGCAAAGGAACTTAGCCATACATCTACATATACCCATTCTCCTCCAAACTCCCCTCCCTTCCAGGCTGCCACATAACATTGAGCAGAGTTCCATATGCTGTACAGTGGGTCCTTGTTGGTTATCTATTTTAAATAAAGCAGTGTATACCTGTCCATTGCAAACTTGCTAACTGTCCCATCCCTCTGGCAACCATGTTTGTTCTCTAAGTCTCTGAGTCTCTTTCTGTTTTGTAAATTCATTTGTATCATTTCTTTTTAGATTACACATATAAGAGATATCATATATTTCTCCTACTCTGTCTGGCTTACTTGACTCATTATGACAATCTCTAGATCCATCCATGTTGCTACAAATGGCATTATTTCATTCTTTTTAATGGCTGAGTAATGTTCCATTGTATATATGTACCACTTCTTCTTTACCCATTCTCTGCCAATGGACACTGAAGTTGTTTCTGTACCTTGGCTATTGTAAATAGTTAAGCAATGAACACTGGGGTGCATGTATCACTTTGGATCATGTTTTTCTCCAGATATATGCCCAGGAGTGGGACTGCAGTGTCCTTTCCTGGTGGCTCAGATGGTAAAGAATCCATCTATAATGTAGGAGACACAAGTTCAATCCTTGGATTGGAAAGATCCGTTGGAGAAAGGAATGGCTACCTACTCCAGTATTCTTGCCTAGAGCATTCTATGGACAGAAGAGCCTGGTAAGCTATTGTCCATGGGGTTATAAAGAGTTGGACATGATTGAGCAACTAACACTTTCTTTCCCTTTCACTCTCATGGTAGCTCTATTTTTAGTTTTTTGAGGAACATCCACTGTTCTCCATAGTGGCTATACCAATTTACATTCCCACCAATGGTGTAGAAGGGCTGTCTTCTCTCCACACCAACTACAGCATTTATTGTTTGTGGATTTTTTGATGATAGTCTTTCTGGCTGCTGTGAGGTGATATCTCATTGTAGTTTTGATTTATATTTCTCTAATAATTTATGATGTTGAACATCTTTTCATGTGCCTCTTGGCCATCTATATGTCTTCTTTGGAGAAATGTCCATTTAAGTCTTCTGTTATTTGTTGATTGAGTTGTTTGTCTTGATTCTGTTAAGCATGATGAACTTTCTGTAAATTTTGGAGACTAATCCCTTGTCGATCACATCACTTGCAAATAATTTCTCCCAATATGTAGGTTGTTTTTTGTTTCATTTATTGTTTCCTTTGCTGTGCAAAAGCTTTTGAGTTTAAGTAGGTCCCATTTTTTTTTCCATTATTCAGGGAGACAGATCAAAAAAGATGTTACTGTGATTTATGTCAGAGAATATTCTGCCTATGTTTTCCTCTAGGAGTTTTATAGTGTCTGGTCTTACATTTAGGTCACATTTTAAGCTTATTTTTCTGTACGGTGTTAAAGAATGATCTAGTTTTATTTTCTTACATGTAGCTGTTCTGTTTTTCCCAGCACCATTTCTTGAAGACACTTTCTTTCAATATTGTGTAGTCTTACCTCCTTTTTCATAGATTAATTGACCATAGACACATGATTTATTTCTGGGTTTTCTATCCTGTCCCATTGATCTATATTTCTATTTTTGTGCCAACAATACTGTTTTGATGACTAGCTTTGTAGTATAGTCTAAAGTCAGGGAGCCCGATTCCTTCAGCTCTGTTTTTCTTTCTCAAGATTTCTTTGACTATCAGGCTCTTTTGTGTCTCCATAGATATATAGATTTTTTTGTTCTAGTACTGTGAAATATGCCATTGGTAATTTGATAGGGATTGCATTGAATCTGTAGATTGCCTTGGGTAGTATGGTCATTTTGACAATATTTATTCTTTACACACATATTTGCGGATTGGCACTTCTTGCTTAAATAGCTTCTTATTGCCTTCTGAGTGATGTATAGATCCCAGTCTGGACACTGGCTAGTATGGCTGGTTTCTTGGCAGTGTTTTCTGCCATCAAAATTTTATATCTTGTGTGTATACTTAGATTCTTGGTGACTTTCTGTTTCCTAAATACAACAGCTTTCTTTCCTCCCAGTTCAGTTCAGTCGCTCAGTCATGTCCGACTCTTTGTGACCCCATGAATCACAGCATGCCAGTCCTCCATGTCCATCACCAACTCCTGGAGTTCACTTACACTCATGCCCATCTAGTCGGTGATGCCATCCAGCCATCTCATCCTCTGTAGTCCTCTTCTCCTCCTGCCCCCAATCCTTCCCAGCATCAGAGACTTTTCCAATGAGTCAACACTTCGCATGAGGTGGCCAAAGTACTGGAGTTTCAGCTTTAGCACCATTCCTTCCAAAAGACACCCAGGACTGATCTCCTTCAGAATGGACTGGTTGGATCTCCTTGCAGTCCAAGGGACTCTCAAGAGTCTTCTCCAACACCACAGTTCAAAAGCATCAGTTCTTTGGCCTTCAGCTTTCTTCACAGTCCAAGTCTCACATCCATACATGACTACTGGAAAAACCACAGCCTTGATAGACAGACCTTTGTTGGCAAAGTAATGTCTCTGCTTCTCAATATGCTATCTAGGTTGGTCATAACTTTCCTTCCAAGGATTAAGCGTCTTTTAATTTCATGGCTGCAATCACCATCTGCAGTGATTTTCAGTTCAGTTCAGTTGCTCAGTCATGTCTGAATTTGCGACCCCAAGAATCACAGCATGCCAGGTCTCCCTGTCCATCACCAACTCCTGGAGTTCACTCAGGCTCACGTCCATCGAGTCAGTGATGCCATCCAGCCATCTTGTCCTCTGTCGTCCCATTCTCCTGCTCCCAGTCTCTCCCAGCATCAGACTCTTTTCCAATGAGTCAGCTCTTTGCATGAGGTGGGCAAAGTACTGGAGTTTCAACTTTAGCATCATTCCTTCCAAAGAAATCCCAGCGTAGATCTCCTTCAGAATGGACTGGTTGGATCTCCTTGCAGTCCAAGGGACTCTCAAGAGTCTTCTCCAACACCACAGTTCAAACGCATCAATTCTTCAGTGCTCAGCTTTCTTCACAGTCCAACTCTCACATCCATACGTGACCACTGGAAAAACCATAGCCTCGACTAGACGAACCTTTGTTGGCAAAGTAATGTCTCTGCTTTTGAATATGCTATCTAGGTTGGTCATAACTTTTCTTCCAAGGAGTAAGCGTCTTTTAATTTCATGGCTGCAGTCACCATCTGCAGTGATTTTGGAGCCCAAAAAATAAAGTCTGACACTGTATCCACTGTTTCCCAATCTATTTCCCATGAAGTGATGGGACCAGATGCCATGATCTTCGTTTTCTGAATATTCACTTTTAAGCCAACTTTTTCAGTCTCCTCTTTCACCTTCATCAAGAGGCTTTTGAGTTCCTCTTCACTTTCTGCCATAAGGGTGGTGTCATCTGCATATCTGAGGTTATTGATATTTCTCCTGGCAATCTTGATTCCAGCTTGTGCTTCTTCTAGCCCAGCATTTCTCATGATGTACTCTGCATATAAGTTAAATAAGCAGGGTGACAATATACGGCCTTGACAAACTCCTTTTCCTATTTGGAACCAGTCTGTTGTTCCATGTCCAGTTCTAACTGTTGCTTCCTGACCTGCATACCAATTTCTCAAGAGGCAGGTCAGGTGGTCTGGTATTCCCATCTCTTTCAGAATTTTCCACAGTTTATTGTGCAGTGATTTTGGAGCCCCCCCAAAATAAAGTCTGACACTGTTTCCTCTGTTTCCCCATCTATTTCCCATGAAGTGATGGGACCAGATGCCATGATCTTAGTTTTCTGAATGTTGAGCTTTAAGCCAACTTTTGGACTCTCCTCTTTCACTTTCATCAAGAGGCTTTTTAGTTCCTCTTCACTTTCTGCCATAAGGGTGGTGTCATCTGCATATCTGAGGTTATTGATATTTCTCCCAGCAATCTTGATTCCAGCTTGTGCTTCTTCCAGCCCAGGGTTTCTCATGATGTACTCTGCATATACGTTGAATAAGCAGGGTGACAATATACAGCCTGGACGTACTCCTTTTCCCATTTGGAACCAGTCTGTTGTTCCATGCCCTGTGCATTTCTTTTCTGTCTTTAAAATGTCCTTTCCTTCTCATACACCCAAGGTTCTTACTTTAACAAGACAATTATTTTGTCACCTGTTGTGTGAAACCTACTTTGATTAATCCCCCCAAGATTTCCACCAACAATGATTAATTCCTTCTTTCTCTGTCTTCTTTTATATTTCACATTTATTTCTAAATGGAACTGTAAAGTGTTTAGTGGGGTTTCTTAGGGGGTGAAAGATGATGTAATATGCTATTTTCTTGGTAAATGGTAGAATTCTACTTTTCCACTTTTGACTTCTATTGTACTTTTATTTATTGTCTGCTCATCTCATCTGGCAACTCCCTTCGTGTTGGCAGTAGAACTTTTAGTCCACCTGAATGTGTCAGTTAAGATGGAATTACACAGGAAACAGAAGACGTTCTGTGAAATTGGGGACAGGTGAAGGTTGTTTATTTGTTAATTGTGCCCATTGCACTATAAATCCTTAGAATATAGTATTCTATCTTTATGTTCTTAGTACAGTTCTTGGCACAATTAGATGCGATGCTGAGTAAATATGTGGCTGATAAGTGCCTTAGTGTTACAATGTTTGAACTAGATAATCTCTCACTCTTTTGAAAGGTCCTTCCAACTCTGTATATCTTTTTCTCTGAACTGGCTTTCTCATTTTCTCCATTAATTATTCTTTTTATTTCTGGTTTTGTTTTATTTTCCTTTGTCATTTTTGTATCTAGATTTCTTTCATTTTCTCTGGTTTTTTCCTATATTTTAAAACGAACAAATGTACAGACTTCTAATTTAAAATGACACTCAGCAGTTTTCCCTGTAGACTTTCCTGTTTCCTATTTTCCCACCGATGCATGCATGAAGGTAAAGAGGGAACGTTGCCTTAAGTAAAGATGAGCAGAGTACCTCTTGCCATTATAGTGAAGGTATAGTTTAATTAAGATAAATTATCAGGGGCCCATTCATGGCTTAAATGATTAGGTTGATGATGAAGAGAATTATGACAACCATAATCAAAGAGAGCCATCAAATATACTTTAACTATAAACACTTGGCAGCATATAATAGTTACTAAGCCTTTAGGAAACCAGGAATATGGTTTAATGCACTTACCATCTGGGTCCAATAAATCTTTTTAGGTTGTTATAAATTTTTGTCATTTTATGAAAATTTACAGCAGTAAGAATAAGGAGATAATAAAAATATCTAGATTTGTTAATGTAAACATGGCAACATTTTTGGTATCAAAGAACTATGGTATACAACCAGATAAAAGGTGAAAGAATATTGTCACATATATTTTAGCAAAATGGGATCATCTAGGTTCTTGCTGTGAAATAGTACGTGGATGGTTAGGTTAAGGTCCTACTTGTTTTATGACTAACTGGTTGGTAATATGTTTTTTCTTTATGTTCTCACAAAGACATTTTTCACTCAGAACTTCTTTAGTTTTAAGAAAATTCATCTCAGATTTCACTTCTAGGAACAATGTCGCTCTCATTATTAAAGTCTAGAGTTCTGCTCTCAGACTTGTGAGACATCTCCTTCTGTCAGTTTTCTTCCTTTGGTGGTTTGGGTAGAAATATAAAAATTCTGAATTCTCATTTGTACCCAATATAAGTAAAAAACAAAATATAATGAGTGTCTTCAGTCTTCTTTTATACCTTCTTGAAAGGTGGTATAAAACTTTAGACAATATAGTAAGAAAACTAAGGAAGGAAATATATCATCCTTCTGGACTATTCTATCCTATTTTCTCTATTCCTGTTTCAAACATCAGTGGTGATAAGTGATGCATAATGAAGATTAATGATAAAATAAACTCTAAAATGATTAATAATCTCTAAAATGACTAATAATAAACTATATGAATATATAGAAAAATTAAGCACAAAAGTTCCATAATGTAGCATGCATATAAAGGGCTCAATGGATGGATTTGGTAATAGCAAGACTGAATATGTATTTCGTGTTTTGCAAAATGAGTAAAATTTCTCTCTGATACCAGGAAAAATTTAAGCAAGAATAAAAGTTATTAAATGTTAATTCTCACAAATATTTAGACCTGATTAAAAAAATTGAAAAACTAAAATTTGATCTGATGGATTCTGATCATATACTGAGGGTTTATACATGCCGGCATAAGAGTAGTGCTGAGAAGACATTACTCATCTTTGTACTTCATCTTTCTTATTCTATTCAGAACAACTAATCAAGACAGGAAATGGAGTTTGCTGGAAAGAAGAAGGGTAAGGAGGTTAGTGGAAGCACATTTTATCATAAAAATTATGTAACTATAGAGTCTATACATTCAGTGATATAGGAGGATTGGAACCTGGAGGAAACTCAGTAGCAATGTGAGCTCCAGATGGCTCTTCTTTTGTCATCCTGTTCTCAGTGATTACAACCACAGAATCACATTTATACGGGACATGAGCATTTTGCTGGGTACCATTCATAAAAAGCTATTCTACTTCTTAAATCTAAGTGAAGCTTTTCATCAGAATAAGAGTATAGATCTAAGATCTGAGCATAGTTCTAAGGTCCACCTCTCTGTGAGCAATCACTGCATCAAGAGAGTTTTTCTCCTTCAAATAAAAGAAAGAATAAGTTGTTTGTTTTTTTAAAAAAAACTAACCAACATGGAACCTACAAACAGATACTATAGTACAAAAGATAGAAAATATAATCTTAAATATTCTTAGGAAGAGTATTTCAAACGTGATTTTTGGTATAATCCATGATTATATGGTCTATGCTAAGCAGAAGCAAAAAAAGAAAAAAAGAAAAAAAAGAAATTTGAAAAGGAATGTGCAAAATAAAGAAGAATTTCAAGGAGACTAAAATTGGAGTATAATTCAACTTATCGTAGAAGACAAAGAAGGGATCTGACATTGCAGAAAATGAATTCTTGATGTGGATGATAAACTTTAAAATAGAAATAAAAGACATAAAACTAAGAAAGGAAATGAAAATGCAAAGTGCAGAAAATGGCATCCAACCTAAAACTTTTCTTAAGAAGTTCAGAAAAATTACAAGGGAAAAAAGTTTAAATCAGTAGTATTTACTACAAAAGAAACAACTATATACCTTGCTCCTAGATCATGACTGTATAATATAGTCACTCAGTTAATACTTGCTAAATGGTTGAATTAAGGAAAGATTCAGATCAGATCAGTCGCTCAGTCATGTCCGACTCTTTGCGACCCCATGAATCGCAGCACGCCAGGCCTCCCTGTCCAACACCAACTCCCGGAGTTCACTCAGACTCACATCCATCGAGTCAGTGATGCCATCCAGCCATCTCATCCTCTGTCGTCCCCTTCTCCTCCTGCCCCCAATCCCTCCCAGCATCAGTCTTTTCCGATGAGTCAACTCTTCACATGAGGTGGCCAAAGCACTGGAGTTTCAGCTTTAGTATCATTCCTTCCAAAGAAATCCCAGGGCTGATCTCCTTCAGAATGGACTGGTTGGATCTCCTTGCAGTCCAACAGTTCAAAGGCATCAATTCTTCGGCGCTCAGCTTTCTTTATAGTCCAACTATCACATCCACACATGAATACTGGCAAAACCATAGCCTTGACTAGATGAACATTTGTTGGCAAAGTGATGTCTCTGCTTTTGAATATGCTATCTAGGTTGGTCATAGCTTTTCTTCCAAGGAGTAAGCGTCTTTTAATTTCATGGCTGCAATCACCATCTGCAGTGACTTTCAGTTCAGTTCAGTCTCTCAGTCATGTCTGACTCTTTGCGATCCCAAGAATCACAGCACTCCAGGCCACCCTGTCCATCACAAACTCCCGGAGTTCACTCAGACTCACGTCCATTGAGTCAGTGATACCATCCAGCCATCTTATCCTGTGTCGTCCCCTTCTCCTCCTGCCCCCAATCCCTCCCAGCATCAGACTCTTTTCCAATGAGTCAACTCTTCCCATGAGGTGGCCAAAGTACTGGAGTTTCAGCTTTAGTATCATTCCTTCCAAAGAAATCCCAGGGCTGATCTCCTTCAGAATAGACTGGTTGGATCTCCTTGCAGTCCAAGGGACTCTCAAGAGTCTTCTCCAACACCACACTTCAAAAGCATCAATTCTTCGGCACTCAGCCTTCTTCACATTCCAACTCTCACATCCATACATGACCACAGGAAAAACCATAGCCTTGACTAGACGAACCTTTGTTGGCAAAGTAATGTCTCTGCTTTTGAATATGCTCTCTAGGTTGGTCATAACTTTCCTTCCAAGGAGTAAGCATCTTTTAATTTCATGGCTGCAGTCACCATCTGTAGTGATTTTGGAGCCCAGAAAAATAAAGTCTGACACTGTTTCCACTGTTTCCCCATCTATTTCCCATGAAGTGATGGGACAGGATGCCGTGATCTTCGTTTTCTGAATGTTGAGCTTTAAGCCAACTTTTTCACTCTCCACTTTCACTTTCTTGAAGAGGCTTTTGAGTTCCTCTTCACTTTCTGCCATAAGGGTGGTGTCATCTGCATATCTGAGTTTATTGATATTTCTCCCGGCAATCTTGATTCCAGCTTGTGTTTCTTCCAGTCCAGCATTTCTCATGATGTACTCTGCATATAAGTTAAATAAACAGGGTGATAATATACAGCCTTGATGAACTCCTTTTCCTATTTGGAACCAGTCTATTGTTCCATGTCGAGTTCTAACTGTTGCTTCCTGACCTGCATACAGATTTCTCAAGAGGTAGATCAGGTGGTCAGGTATGCCCATCTCTTTCAGAACTTTCGACAGTTCATTGTAATCCACACAGTCAAAGGCTTTGGCATAGTCAATAAAGCAGAAATAGATGTTTTTCTGGAACTCTCTTGCTTTTTCCATGATCCAGCAGATGTTGGCAATTTAATCTCTGGTTCCTCTGCCTTTTCTAAAACCAGCTTGAACATCAGGAAGTTCATGGTTCACATATTGCTGAAGCCTGGGTTGGAGAATTTTGAGCATTACTGTACTAGTGTGTGAGATGAGTGCAATTGTGCGATAGTTTGAGCATTCTTTGGCATTGCCTTTCTTTGGGATTGGAATGAAAACTGACCTTTTCCAGTCCTGTGGCCGCTGCTGAGTTTTCCAAATGTGCTGGCATATTGAGTGCAGCACTTTCACAGCATCATCTTTCAGGATTTGGACTAGTTCAACTGGAATTCCGTCACCTCCACTAGCTTTGTTCGTAGTGATTCTTTCTAAGGCCTACTTGACTCCACATTCCAGGATGTCTGGCTCTAGGTCAGTGATCACAGCATCATGATTATCTGGGTCGTGAAGATCTTTTTTTTTTTCCAGTTCTTCTGTGTATTCTTGCCATCTCTTCTTAATATCTTCTGCTTCTGTTAGGTCCATACCATTTCTGTCCTTTATCACGCTCATCTTTGCATGAAATATTCCTTTGGTATCTCTGATTTTCTTGAAGAGATCCCTAGTCTTTCCCATTCTGTTGTTTTCCTCTGTTTCTTTGCATTGATCACTGAAGAAGGCTTTCTTATCTCTTCTTGCTATTCTTTGGAACTCTGCATTCAGATGCTTATATCTTTCCTTTTCTCCTTTGCTTTTCACTTCTCTTCTTTTCACAAGATTTTTAAGGCCTCCCCAGACAGTCATTTTGCTTTTTTGCATTTCTTTTCCATGGGGATGGTCTTGATCCCTGTCTCCTGTACAATGTCACGAACCTCATTCCACAGTTCATCAGGCACTCTATCTATCAGATCTGGGCCCTTAAATCTATTTCTCACTTCCACTGTATAATCATAAGGGATTTGATTTAGGTCATACCTGAATGGCCTAGTGGTTTTCCCTACTTTCTTCAATTTCAGTCTGAATTTGGCAATAAGGATTTCATGGTCTGAGCCACAGTCAGCTCCTGGTCTTGTTTTTGCTGACTGTGTAGAGCTTCTCCATCTTTGGCTGCAAAGAATATAATCAATCTGATTTCGGTGTTGACCATCTGGTGATGTCCATGTATAGAGTGTTCTCTTGTGTTGTTGGAAGAGGGTGTTTGTTATGACCAGTGTATTTTCTTGGCAAAACTCTATTAGTCTTTGCTCTGCTTCATTCCGTGTTCCAAGGCCAAATTTGCCTGTTACTCCAGGTGTTTCTTGACTTCCTACTTTTGCATTCCAGTCCCCTATAAGGAAAAGGACATCATTTTGGGGTGATAGTTCTAAAAGTTCCTGGAGGTCTTAAAAGAACCATTCAACTTCAGCTTCTTCAGCGTTACTAATTGGGGCATAGACTTGGATTACTGTGATATTGAATGGTTTGCCTTGGAAACAAACAGAGATCATTCTGTCATTTTTGAGATTGCATCCAAGTACTGCATTTCGGACTCTTTTGTTGACAATGATGGCCACTCCATTTCTTCTGAGGGATTCCTGCCCGCAGTAGTAGATATAATGGTCATCTGAGTTAAATTCACCCATTCCAGTCCATTTCAGTTTGCTGATTCATAGAATGTCGACATTCACTCTTGCCATCTCCTGTTTGACCACTTCCAATTTGTCTTGACTCATGGACCTAACATTCCAGGTTCCTATGCAATATTGCTTTTTACAGCATCGGACCTTGCTTCTATCACCAGTCACATCCACAGCTGGGTATTCTTTTTGCTTTGGCTCCATTCCTTCATTCTTTCTGGAGTTATTTCTCCACTGATCTCCAGTAGCATATTGGGCACCTACTGACCTGGGGAGTTTCTCTTTCAGTATCCTATAATTTTGCCTTTTCATACTGTTCATGGGGTTCTCAAGGCAAGAATACTGAAGTGGTTTGCCATTCCCTTCTCCAGTGGACCACATTCTGTCAGATCTCTCCACCAATACCTGCCCATCTTGGGTTGCCCCATGGGCATGGCTTCGTTTCATTGAGTTATACAAGGCTATGGTCCTAGTGTGATTAGATTGAGTAGTTTTCTGTGAGTATGGTTTCAGTGTGTTTGCCCTCTGATGCCCTCTTGCAACACCTACCATCTTACTTGGGTTTCTCTTACCTTCGGCCTGGGGTATCTCTTCACGGCTGCTCCAGCAAAGCACAGCCATTGCTCCTTACCTTGGATGAGGGGTATCTTCTCACCACTGCCCTTCCTGACCTTCAACGTGGGATAGCTCCTCTAGGCCCTCCTGCTCCTGTGTAGCCAGGGCTCCTTGGACGTGGGGTTGGTCCTCCCGGCCGCCGCCCTTGGCCTCGGGTGTGGGGGCGTGGGGGCGTGGGGTATCTCCTCCAGGCCGCGCCCCTGACCTCAGACATGGCATAACTCCTCTCGTCACCGCCCCTGACCTCGGACGCAGGGTAACTTCTCTTGTCGCCACCCCTGACCTCCGACGCTGGGTATCTCCTCTCGGCCGACCCCCCTTACCTTGGACGCGGGTAGCTCCTCTCGGCCGGTCCTGCGCTCTTGCAGTCTGGTACTCTCGGCCGCTGCCCCTGACCTTGGACGTGGGATGGCTGATAGACAAAATGAGAAGTCCCAAGATGCCAGACTTGGCTTCACAAAGATGGGGGCAGATAGTACTGTTGGAACAGGATGACCTTGGGCTGGTCTTCAACCATAAGAAGAAATTCAACATTGGCAGGAAGGGAGGGTCACAACAGGATGAGACAGAGTTGGAGCATCCAAGGGGCAAGATTAATTGATGATAATTACCTAAATGTTGTCAAATGATAGTTTATAAGCAAATAAGACCAGCAGGTATATTTTACTTGGCTTGTGCAATGTCACTCAAAGAGAAACAGATTTAATCCAACATGTAGACAGTGTGATTTCATACCTTCTCTTGAAAAATTAGACTGTTTGGGTACACTTAGACCCCATTTCCAAATGGCAACCATTTCTTAAGTTTGAGTAGCAACTGCTCCCTTTAGGTAGGGCCTGTATTTTCTCTCAGGATACATTTTAATGTTTACATTACTTGCCTAGACACTGAAGTTATTGGAATTTATGAACCCTGCTTTACAACAAAGAAAAAGAATCAGTAATAGCATATTAAAATGGCTTATAACAATGTAAGTATATCTGAAGAGAGGTCAATGAGTCTAGACACATTCTGGCAAAACAATTACAGAGATTGAAAACAAATTTTTACAAGCATCTGTGCTAAAAATATGGTTTCCTTACCAAATAAGAGAAGTCAGAATGAATTCAGAGTTTTACTCTTTAGCAATAAATGTGGAACAATAATGGAGCAATAACGGCAACGTTTCAAGAGAAAATTTTACAATTTGTAAAATATATACTGAAATTATCTTTCTGAATGCAACATTTTATAGCAGAAACAAAGAATTAAAAACATTATCAACATGCTACTGAAATATATATATGTCTCTCTCTACACACACACACACACACACACACACACACATTTTACAGTGACATTTTAGTTAAGTAAAGCTCAAGAATAGTGAATGTTTTGTTTAATGGGATGGAGATGATCTCTGAAGCCATTTAAACATACAATTGCCCATGTATCCATGACAATTATTATGACATATAGCCAAATAGAGGCAAAATAATTTAAAACACAGGAAGTAACAACATAAGACACACATGCCAAACTCCAAATCCCATACTAACAAATGTTAAAAAAATAGACACATCCTCAAAGGTCAGTGAAAACCTGCTGAGTTATTAGTTTTATATAAAAGGAAGAGATTCAAGAGATACCAATTAGTTCATGACTTTGATAATCAGGTAAATTCACATGAAAGAAGGCTTTCAAAAATTTTAAAGCTGAATAGTAGAGTATATAAAACAATATGCAAACAAAATAACACATAACAGTGATGATTTGCCTTATCCAAATGGGAAAATTCACTATAACCATCTATAATCACAAAGCATCTACTGCAGTTATCATGACAACAGTTAACATTTATTGAGTTCAAGATTTATTTTTGAATGGTGCAAATTGGGTACCTCCTTTGCACTAATGGGTTCACTTCTATTTGCTAGCCCTTTGAATTCTCAACTGATATACATGCTGTTACCCACACCTTTAAAATGAAAAAACAGAATTTGGACAATTTGAAACAGTCCACACATATAGTACTTGATAGCATGAAAATTCAGTCCCTAGAAACATCAGCCCACTCTTTCCACTAAATGACATTCGAAGTCCCTAGAAATGACTCAATAGGCAAACTAATTATAGGAAGCAACAAATCCAGAACTCCACCCGAAAGAGGGGGTAAACATTTTCAGGTGACATTTCAAAAAGAGCTTTGATATTGCTTTGTAAGTAAAAAATGGAATTTTGTTACATTTGTTTATACTTATTTTAAAGTCTAGTATTCTTATTTTTAAAAGCATTTCAGTGTGTCTGTATGTTTTGGGAGTGGGGACTATAATTAATTCAATGCTTAGGTCATGAAGAAAAAAAAATGTTTACCCGGATCATTGTTCCCTCAAATCACGGTCTGCACATCATTTATGTTGTAATCTCTGCTGCTGCTGCTGCTAAGTCGCTTCAGTTGTGTCCGACTCTGTGCGACCCCATAGCCGGCAGCCCACCAGGCTCCCCCGGCCCTGGGATTCTCCAGGCAAGAACACTGGAGTGGGTTGCCATTTCCTTCTCCAATGCATGAAAGTGAAAAGTGAAAGTGAAGTCGTTCAGTCGTGTCCAACTCCTAGCCACCTCATGGACTGCAGCCTACCAGGCTCCTCCATCCGTGGGATTTTCCAGGCAAGAGTACTGCAGTGGGTTGTCATTGCCTTCTCCGGTTGTAATCTCTAGAGGGAGTGAAAAAACTATGGGTCCACCTCACCCCAGCTTTGGCCTCTTGAATTGAGCTTTATAGTGATGAGACCTAAAGGCTAAGGATTTAATATGCTCTCCAGATGCCTTTAATGCACATTGGAATGTAAAGACATGTATTTAGATAAAATCTAAATGAAGCTAGGCTTCTTCTGGCTAGATAATACTTATTCTAGGTTTTCTGTTATCCTTTTTGCTAGATATCTTCTAAAGTAGCTGCCAATTGCACTTCACTCATATCTCCGTTCTCAGTGTCAGCTGAACCTCATGACTTGATTCTGTTGAACAGAATGTGACAAAGTAATGGGACTTCTCTTGTGAGATTAGGTTACAGAGAGAACATAGGGCTCCAGTGTGTTCTGTTCTCTCTCCCGTTCCCTTAGACAATCACCCTGCAGGAGGCCAGCTGCATGTTGTGAGGCTGATGTAGAGGCTCAAGAGAGTGAGTTTGGAATCAGATCCTTCAGCCCCAGGCAAGTCTTGAGATGAGGGCAGTAGCCCCGCTGACAGCCTGTCTGAGGACCTTGAACCAGAGGCACCAGCTGCATTGTGCCCTGACTCCTGACCCACAGAAACTATGAGATAATCAATACTTAGTGTAAGGTGCTAAATTCTGGGGTAACTTGCTGCTGCTAAATCACCTCAGTCATGTCCAACTCTGTGTGACCCCATAGACAGCAGCCCACCAGGCTCCACCGTCCCTGGGATTCTCCAGGCAAGAACACTGCAGTGGGTTGCCATTTCCTTCTCCAATGCATGAAAGTGAAAAGTGAAAGTGAAGTCGCTCAGTTGTGTCTGACTCTGCAACCCCACGGACTGTAGCCTACCATGCTCCTGTGTCCATGGGATTCTCCAGGCAAGAGGGGTAACTTGTTACACGATATGTAACTAATGCTCCTTTGAGGCATAAAACCCATAGGATTGTTCATTAGCATTATTATGATCCCGCCTGTCTTTATATCCCTTTCTTTAGACTGTTACTTCCCTCACTTGTCCTTCTTAGGATCCCCATGACCTAGTTTCCTTGCCATCTGGTGATCTCTGACTCAAATTTGTATATTCAATCAATTTAACTTCTGGATTAGGTCAACTTGGACAGTAAACCTGGTCTCTCAACTTTGAGATCCAGATGGACTGGCACAAGATGCTATTTACTGAAGTTCTGAACATCATAAAAATTCTACATCAAGTTTCTCCCTTTAACTGTATCCCAAGGGACCTTTGAAAGATGCCAAGTTGCTCAGGCCAACTAATTTTGTAAACTTAGATGTTGTTTGAGAGTTATTCACCTAGAGCTGATAGTTAAATTCAAAATAAAAGATGAACCTTCTAAATGTGGAATGTAGAGGCTAAAAAAGTTTGATGGTGTATATGTGTGTGTGTGGCAGACAGGTATAATAGTTTTTGGACATCTAGTCTTTGACACCCAACCATTCTATAACATTTGCTATCACACCTAATTTGTAACAAAAATGCATGTGAACTTCATTTTGCAAAGCTTTATTACCACTAACCTATTTAACTCTCCTAGGGTTTGAAAATGTTCTTTGTGTAGCCAAACTCCTAAAGTCATTGCCTCAGAGTAAATCTGTTGAGGTGGCAATAAGATGATGTAGAGGGCATGGTACGTCCTCTAAATTTCCCTGAAACCCGCTGAGCTGTGAAGACTGGGGCTGATGTACTCTGCTGTGGCTTGAACCTCCGCTGGGAGTCCATGATTCACAGCGTCGTGAAACAATGCTGACGGAGGCTCTGGCCAAGAACCTCCCTATAGTATATGGTGGCTAGACAATGACTTTGCCTGCCGATGCCAAATCAACTGATGTGCCCTGTCAAAACTACTAGTCAAGCTGTTTATTTGCCACTGGGGAGAGAAAATGACCTGAAGATTGCCTGGAGTTTGCGATTTACAACTGCCTTTACTGGCACCAACAAGACAGACTTAGAGCTGGAGCTCTTTACTTCAACCTTTTATTCCCCAAGCTAGTACTTTGTGTTAACACTGTAGAATCGAAAACATGGGCTTTGAGGTTAGAGTACACGGGCCAGGATTCTGGCCCCATCACCTATCAGTTCTGTCTCCTTACCCAGAGTGTTTGAATTTTCAGTCTCAGTTTTCTCATCTGTAAATGGTTATCAAAATAGTAATTCACACCCGAGGAGTGAAAATAAGAGAGAAATACATGGAAAAAGCTTAAAATACTAGCTGGCACGCAGCACTTAATAAATGTTAGCTATGAATATTTTAATATTATAAATATTATTAATAACTCAATTCTATAAAATTACCTATAAGCTTCAGTGAACAATCCTTTCTATAAGCAATCATTTTAAAATTCCACTTATCTCTACTTTTATAGTTAGGACATTGAGCACTTTTGGAGACTGCTGCTCTGATTAATGTTGAAGCCTTTAATTTTAAAAATTTAAAATGTTTTCTTAAAGTTAAAGGCAAAATTAAATATATGATTATGAATATACTGTTAGTACTTAACTATAAACTTGGGGTGTTTTAAACTGTATATTTCTCCATGTAGTTTTTAATATAAAATGTAAAAACTTTTACATTTGTCAATTGGAAATACTTGTCTATTGAAATTTTAAAAAAAATTGGTCCCTCTTTATATTTGAAAACAGATTGTCCCAACCATAACGACTTTTATGTATTTTTCTTCAAATAAATTATTCTTACAGCTTTATTCTAATGCAAAATTTTATATTCCCCCCTCTACATTTGCATAAAAAAGAAATCATGTATTCATAATGCAGGTACATACCCCAAGTGTAGATGCTTTTCTTATGAAAAATTGGCAGATGTAGCCAGATGTTCATTTTTCTGCCAGCATGATCATCATTTAACCAGGAATCCCAACTTTGTTTCTTCTTTTTTCTTTTCTTTGTATCCTTGGAGACAACTATAACCAAACTACCTTGCTGCACGAGGTCAATGTAGTCAAGATGTCTTTTCATTATTAACGACGTCCACACCCTATATTTAGATAAGGTAATGCAGATTGGCAAGTAAGTCTGGATCCTTAGAGGCCTTGACCAGGTCAGTCCATTAGCCACAGAATCTGGCTGATTAAATACTACTTAGCATTCTTGATTTAGTGGCATTTATCCTGGCATAACGTCTTTGCTTATTTAATTCAAAAAGAATTTTTAAACTCTATTGTATTTTGATAACATCTTATCCTAGTCTAGCTTCCTTGCAAACTAATATGTACCAGAGTCATTTTTGTAGTAACTGAACCTCCTAACCTTTTCTTAAAATAGAAATCTAGATAAAACTTTACTGTCATTTCCATATATAATGACAGCATTCAGAACAGCCCTGGAACTTAGAACTGTTCCCAAACCAAAGGATGTTTGGTAATTCTTCCAATTGCCACAGTTTTGGAAAGGCATTTACTTAGAAAGGATGTCAAACAATAGGTGAGTGTTTTAGATATATTCACCTCATAAGTGTATGAGATTGCTGTGGATTCACAGTATATTATAAAATAATAGACTACAATATATTTTATACCCACTGTAGCTCTATTATCATTCTCAAGAAGATGCATTGAGTTCTCAGAAGTTGATTCATTCATTAATTCAGTCATTCTATGATTATTTGTTAAATTTGTAGAATTTATTGAATTATTTGCATCCTATGATTATTATAGTGAACAAACAAGTCCTTTTGCTTTATGGAACTTACTTTTTAATGGGAAGAGACAAACAACAAATCAACACTTTATGAGTCAGATGGTAAAAAAAATGCTATGGGAAAATAAAGGTACAAGAAATAGAAAAGCAAGGAGGGTAGGAAGGGATGGTATAATAAATGTAGCTAGATGAAATCACTCTACAAAGGCACTGTTAGAATATGGGAGAAAATGAGGGGGCTAGTCATATTTCAGTTCAGTTCAGTCACTCAGTCATGTCCGACTCTTTGCAACCCCATGGGCTGCAGCATGCCAGGCTTCCCTGTCCATCACCAGCTCCCAGAGTTTACTCAAACTCATGTCCATTGAGTCAGTGATGGCATTCCACCATCTCATTCTCTGTCATCCCCTTCTCCTCCTGCATTCAATCTTTCCCAGCATCAGGGTCTTTTCAAATGAGTCAGTTCTTCACATCAGGTGGCCAAAGTATTTTTCAGCTTCAGCATCAGTCCTTCCAATGAACACTCAGGACTGATCTCCTTAGGATGGACTGGTTTGACCTCCTTGCAGTCCAAGGGACTCTCAAGAGTCTTCTCCAACACCAAAAAGCATCAATTCTTCGGCCCTCAGCTTTCTTTACAGTCCAACTCTCACATCCATACGTGACTACTGGAAAAACCATAGTCTTGACTAGACAGACCTTTGTTTACAAAGTAATGTCTCTGCTTTTTAATATGCTGTCTAGGTTGGTCATAGGTTTTCTTCCAAGGAGTAACTGTATTTTAATTTCATGGCTGCAATCACCATCTGCAGTGATTTTGGAGCCCAGAAAAATAAAGTCTGACACCGTTTCCACTGTTTCCCCATCTATTTCCCATGAAGTGATGGGACCAGATGCCATGATCTTAGTTTTCTGAATGTTGAGCTTTAAGCCAACTTTTTCACTCTCCTCTTTCACTTTCATCAAGAGGCTTTTGAGTTCCTCTTCACTTTCTGCCATAAGGGTGGTGTCATCTGAATATCTGAGGTTATTGATATTTCTCCCAGCAATTTGATTCCATTTTGTGCCTCATCCAGCTCAGCATTTCTCATGATGTACTCTGCATATACGTTGAATAAGCAGGGTGACAATATACAGCCTGGACGTACTACTTTTCCTATTTGGAACCAGTCTGTTGTTCCATGTCCAGTTCTGACTGTTGCTTCTTGACCTGCATACAGATTTCTCAGGAGGCAGGTCAAGTGGTCTGGTATTCCCATCTCTTGAAGAATTTTCCACAGTTTGTTATGATCCACCGAGTCAAAAGCTTTGGCATTTTCAATAGAGAAGAAATAGATGTTTTTCTAGAACTCTCTTGCTTTTTCGATGATTCAACAGATGTTGGAAATTTGATCTCTTGTTCCTCTGCCTTTTCTAAAACCAGCTTGAACATCTGGAAGTTCATGGTTCACATACTGTTGAAGCCTGGCTTGGAGAATTTTGAGCATTATTTTACTAGTGTGTGAGATGAGTGCAATTGTGTGGTAGTTTGAGCATTCTTTGGCATTGCCTTTCTTTGGGATTGGAAGGAAAACTGACCTTTTCCAGTCCTGTGGCTACTGCTGAGTTTTCCAAATTTGCTGGCATATTGAGTGCAGCACTTTCACAGTATCATCTTTTAAGGATTTGAAACAGCTCAACTGGAGTTCCATCACCTCCACTAGCTTTGTATTTAGGATATACCAATAGACTGGAGTATGACTGGCATCATGATACAGTGGATCAAGGAACAATGTTAAGACTAATGTGACTGAAGCAAAATGAACAAGAGGAACAGTAGCAGGGGATGAAATCAAAGGGTTGGAGTGAAGGAGTTACTTTGTTGAACACTGGTGAGAATGGGGAAAACTGCTATAAAGATGGAGCAGGCAAACATTGAGAGTCTTGAGCAGAGGAGAGAGATGAGTTTTCTTATATTTTGTAAGGGATTGCTCTGGTTGTTATATGTGAATAGACTGAAGAATTTAGGGCATGGGAAGAGGCCAAAAGCCAATTACTAGTCTAAGTGGATAAGAACTGAAAGTTGGTCATTAGACTTAGCAGCATGATGGCCGAATTCTGACTTTGCCAAGAACTTCCCAGTGTGGCATTGTACATGAGCAGACACTGATATGGACCTCAGCATCCTGGATATACATTAGAGATCCACCCCTGTGGAGGGAGAATAAGAAAGCAAAATGGAGTAGAGGATGAACTTGAACCATGATGCATTTGCATTTTGATGCAGGTTCTAAAAAGGATTGGACAGTTTTATGGAGTGCTAAGAACATAATTGGGGTGTCAAGGGTGTTTTCATTGGGCTTAAATATCTGGATATTAATAACCTGGTACAATCAGTCATTGGATGCATGCCCACTGGGAGGGGCATGTGCTTGGTTGGGTAAAGCAGCTTTCTGCAACTGAAGCAAACCCTGAAGTAGCTGGTAGCTGGAGTTTTTCTGTGCAGTGATCCAGGATCAAGGGAAAATATGAACACAAGAGAGTGGGGAATTGCTCGAGTGATGTACCTTTGAAAGCGAAAGAAACTGGCATCTAGCTGGTCTTTGAACAAAGTAGTGTTAATCAGTGGTTATCAAAATGTATGCATCTAATTATAAAGTGACCTATTTCTTTTCCCCATTAAATATTTCAGTGACATTAAATTTATGCTTATTAGAGGAAAACCTAGGGAAGGAAATTTTAGGTTATTTCCTACTCATTTTTAACAAAGTCATTTTTAGGAGGTGACTCTAGAAGAGTTTCCTTTCATAGATCTCTCATCAAATTATTGAGTTCGGCAACCTGTAACAATGTCATTCTGCCATTATACTTAAAATTTGAAGAGAAGTTGGAAATCATGTTGGAAAAAATGTTTGTTTTTCCATTTTGTGAAGTTTGGCCTGAAAGCTTCTGAAACCTGTTATAGTGGTATCATACTTTACTACCACTCCCCAACCCCAGGACCTGAAACACACATTTTAGTGTTACAAGTGAGGTGGTATAGAAATCTGAAGTAGAGGAATAGGGTGATGTTCTGTGACTCCTACTGGGATGACATGTATTTTTCTTATCAACTCAATTGCTTTTCAGCATAGAGCATGCTAGTCACATGAACACACTATACTGAAGAGAAATAAAATATGTAACATAAGTCACGTAAATTCAAATTTTGTGTGTGGTAACTTAGTTATACCTTATTTCATGTATTAAAGTCCAAAAAAGACCTCCTAAGGACTCCCCTGGTGATCCAGCAGTTAAGACTCTGAACTTCCACTGCAGGGGGCACCTGCAGCGGAATCCTGGTTGGGGAACTAAGATCCCACATGCCACCTGATGTGGCCAAAAAATTAAAATCCTTCCTAACTTTGTAGTGGACATGGTTTTAAAATTTACATTGGAAATGAATAAAACTGGCAAGTACTGTGCTTTATGTGCAAGCAATTAAAATACTAGGAAACACATTTGTTGGAGAGATATTCACTCCAAGTGGGCTGCAGTCAGGCAGGAGCAGCTCTAGGAGAGATAACTAAAATAGACTTGTAAACTTTTGAGAGGTCAGTGAAAAAGGACACAGAAATTCCTCCTCTGGAGGGCACTGAATAACACAGTTGGCAGTCCAATGAGAATGACAGTTGATGATCTCCGACTGTTTCTTTCAACCTTAGGATTCTCTTCCAGTCTGTCCCAGAAGCGCTGATGGCTGATCTACTTTATTTCTCTACGCCTCATTTCTCTTCCTAATAAATTTGTGAATGTTCCTCTAACACATCTGGTGGAATGGTTATAAGGAAACCCACCCGTAAAGATTATTTTCACCTAAAGTTTGGATTCAACTTAATTCTATCACCTGACATTACAATAGCCCTATACTTTCGTAAGCCTCTTTTTTAAGAAGTGAGAGAGAAAGATACAGATGTGTTAAGAGCTTATCATTATTGGTTAATCAAGGTTGTAACCAGAAAGAAATCATAAAAGTTAAGGACTTTTAAAGACCAATTAGAGTTTGTGTTGGATTCCATTATATCCCCCATTTTATTTTAATCCATACCTATTTGCACTTTTCTCCAATATCACCAACCACGGGAGTTAGGGCATTCCATTGCCAGGAATGCACTTCTTGCTATAACATATGCAAGCCCTATTCACTCTTCAACTCACTCTCATTACATATTCTTCAGTTACTTCAGGTCTCATTGATCTTTTTTTATTCACAAATCCAATAGGATTTATAGTTTGCAGAAGACTTTTCTAGATTTAATTACACAAGGTCATGTATTGTTCACCAGAATTTCCATTGTCTCATTTTATTCCCAACACCTACCACAGTGTTCTGCCATTAAAAGATCCCCGGTAATTGCCCTCTTAAAACACTGATTTAGTCATGAGGTTTCTAAACGAACACTCTGTGCATCTTTCAAGGGCATAGTCCAGGTCCAGTTAGACCTGGACTTGTAATTAATTGCATTTCTAAGGAGTGACTGCAGTTTTCATTTTTCAAAGAGCTTTGGACTAGATAATTTGGATCAATTATCATGAAAGTAAAATTGGCAGACAGTATTTATTTATCTGTGGAACCAGAGAAAAGGAATTAAAAAAAAAAAAAAAAACCTCTCACAAAGACATGCAATTTTCCTCTTTAACATAATCGTACAAGAGTTCAGAAGCAAAATATAGCAAAAATAATTATCTACTTAAGAAATATTCTTTGTTGTTTCATGGTTCAAAATGGTAAGCAAAGTCATTCATTTAGAACTAAAATCTTGACAAATATTAACATAAATGATTGAATGTACACATGGATAAATCACCTCTGAAAGAGTTTGTCATAATAGTTAACTTTAAAAACATACTACTGTGAAAATTGAATACTACTGTGAAAATTGAAGCATAAATAAAGAGGCATACAATGTCAGGGTGGTTGTTCCTTGAGGGGAAATGAGACTGGGGAAGGTTTGAAAGGTAATCCAATAGAATATGTATGATTTATTTAAAAAGGAACGATCTGGAGCAAATATGGTAAAAGAGAAAAACATTCTTTAATTTAGGGTTAATTGGGCTTCCTTTGTGGCTCAGCTGGTGAAGAATCTGCCTGCAATGCAGGAGACCTGGGTTCAATCCCTGGGTTAGGAAGATCCCCTAGACAAGGGAAAAGCTACCCAGTCCAGTATTTTGGCCTGTTGAATTCCATGGAGTGTATAATCCATGGGTTTGCAAACAGTCGGACACGTCTGAGTGACTTTTACTTTCACAGGTATGAAAATTACTGTCTTATTCCCAGTGTTCATTTTCTAAGTTTTGGTTAAGTAAAAAATGTTAGTAATCTAGTGTCTTCAAGTTTCCTATTTTCAAAGATAACAGTCATATTTCATTGTTAATTGACACTTTGATGAGCCAATTAAACCTGCCTAATATATATTAAGCACCTAACATATACTTCGGAGAAGGCAATGGCACCCCACTCCAGTACTCTTCCCTGGAAAATCCCATGGACAGAGGAGCCTGGTAGGCCGCAGTCCATGGGGTTGCGAAGAGTCAGACATGACTGAGCAACTTCACTTTCACTTTTCACTTTCATGCATTGGAGAAGGAAATGGCAACCTACTCCAGTGTTCTTGCTTGGAGAATCCCGGGGACAGAGGACCCTAGTGCGCTGCTGTCTATGAGGTTGCACAGAGTCGGACACGACTGAAGCGACTTAGCAGCAGCAGCAGCAACATATACATAGAACACACTCTCAGAAAGTTAATGGGGTGGGAGAATAAATAAATGAATTATAGGAATAAAAATGACTCAATGGATATTCAGTTCGGTTCAGTCACTCAGTCGTGTCCAACTCTTTGCGACCCCATGAATCACAGCACGCCAGGCCTCCCTGTCCATCACCAACTCCCAAAGTTCACTCAAACTCATGTCCATCAAGTCGGTGAAGCCATCCAGCCATTTCATCCTCTGTCATCCCCTTCTCCTCCTGCCCCCAATCCCTCCCAGCATCAGACTCTTTTCCAATGAGTCAATTCCGCATGAGGTGGCCAAAGTATTGGAGTTTCAGCTTCAGCATCAGTCCTTCCAATGAACACCCAGGGCTGATCTCCTTTAGGATGGACTGGTTGGATCTCCTTGTAGTCCAAGGGACTCTCAAGAGTCTTCTCCAACACTACAGTTCAAAAGCATCCATTCTTCAGCGCTCAGCTTTCTTCACAGTCCAACTCTCACGTCCATACATGACCACTGGAAAACCCATAGCCTTGACTAGATGGACATTTGTTGGCAAAGTAATATCTCTGCTTTTCAATATACTATCTAGGTTGGTCATAACTTTCCTTCCAAGTAGTAAGTGTCTTTTAATTTAATGGCTGCAATCACCACCTGCAGTGATTTTGGAGCCCCCCCAAAAATAAAGTCTGACACTGTTTCCACTGTTTCCCCATCTATTTGCCATGAAGTGATGGGACCAAATGCCATGATCTTCATTTTCTGAATGTTGAGCTTTAAGCCAATGTTTTCACTCTCCTCTTTACTTTCATCAAGAGGCTCTTTAGTTCCTCTTCATTTTCTGCCATAAGAGTGGTGTCATCTGCATATTTGAGGTTATTGATATTTCTCCTGGCAATCTTGATTCCAGCTTGTGCTTCTTCCAGCCCAGCATTTCTCATGATGTACTCTGCATATAAGTTAAATAAGCAGGGTGAAAATATACAGCCTTGATGTTCTCCTTTTCCTATTTGGAACCAGTCACTTTTTCCATGTCCAGTTCTACCTGTTGCTTCCTGATCTGCTTATAGGTTTCTCAAGAGGTTGATCGGGTGGTCTGGTATTTCCATCTCTTTCAAAATTTTTCACAGATTATTGTGATCCACACAGTCAAAGGCTTTGTCATAGTCAATAAAGCAGAAATAGATGTTTTTCTGGAACTCTCTTGCTTTTTTGATGATCCACGGATGTTGGCAGTTTGATCTCTGGTTCCTCTGCCTTTTCTAAAACCAGCTTGAACATCAGGAAGTTCATGGTTCATGTATTGCTGAAGCCTGGCTTGGAGAATTTTGAGCATTACTTTACTAGCGTGTGAGATGAGTGCAATTGTGCAGTAGTTTGAGGATTCTTTGGCATTGCCTTTCTTTGGGATTGGAATGAAAACTGACCTTTTACCATCCTGTGGCCACTGCTGAGTTTTCCAAATGTGCTGGCATATTGAGTGTAGCACTTTCACAGTATCATCTTTCAGGATTTGAAATAGCTCAACTGGAATTCCATCACCTCCACTAGCTTTGTTGGTAGTGATGCTTTCTAAGGCCCACTTGACTTCACATTCCAGGATGTCTGGCTCTAGGTGAGTGATCACACCATTGTGATTATCTGGGTTGTGAAGGTCTTTTTTGTACATTTCTTCTGTGTAATCTTGCCACCTCTTCTTAATATCTTCTGCTTCAATTAGATCCATACCATTTCTGTCCTTTTTCGAGCCCATCTTTTCATGAAATGTTCCCTTGGTATCCCTAATTTTCCCAATGGATAATTTATCCCAATGAATATTAGGAATGGTAAGATCTGCAGTAATTTTAAAGGTGGAATGGAGTGTAATGGGAATCCTGGAAAGGATACAACCTCAAAAATGCAAATAGGAAACTCAGTATACGTTTGGGAAATAATGAATCATACATTTTAGTTTAAACCCTGGAAGCAGGAAGAAATCAGGCTTGCACTGTTCCTTAGAGTATTAAGCATACATTCTGCCTCCCCCCATACACTAGGAGAATTAAAAACTAGATTATATGCAAGTCACGGTAGGAAATAAAAGAAAATAAAACATTGTTTTCCTTTTTTTTTTTGCTATATATCATTGTCCTCAACCAAAAAGAGCATCATAGTCATTTTGGAATTTTTTAAAAGAGGAATAGGGCAAGGATGAATTTTTGATTAATGAAAGTTATAAGTCAATCAGAAAATATTATAGCTCTCAACTTCTAAGCAGTAAATAAATTGGCAATATAACATTTAAGGAAAGATTGTTAAACATGAAAGTGTAAATTAACAGGAACCCAATTAGTAGTAAATTTTAATGTATCATTTTCAGTTCTTGCCAGGAAAAAAGTATGCAAAAAAGTAGTAATGCTTTTTGCTACTCAACTGATAAAAATGAATATAGATATCTTATAAACATAGATTATGGTTCATTCAAACATTCAGTTGATGTAGATAAAATCAGAATAAAAACTAGTCTGCACATTATTACAGCCAGTCTAATAGAGAAGTGTATACTGGCTACTGTAGCCCAGCGCTGTATAATAAAACATTCAGCAATGATGAAATGCTCTGTATTTGCATAATTCATATCAGCTTTCTATACAGTATTATAACTACTAGATATATGTGGCTATTGCATACTTTAGATGTGAACAGCGTGACTTAAGAACACAATTTTAATGCTATTTAATTTTAATTGATTTAAATTTAAATGGTCACATGGAGGTTACTGGCGTATATATTGAGTAACCTACCTCTAGCATTTTATATGTTTATGTTTTCAAGTGATTGAATTAAAAACTTCCCAATCTAGCATTAATGTCAGGTTTTGCTAATAGGTGGATTCAGCAGTGATGTGTATTATTTCTGACTTTTTAAATAATGAATGCTTTGTGTCCTAAGGTAGATTTCAGTTTTGTAAATGTTCTTCGATGCACATAGTTCACTGCATATGCACTGTTGTGTATAATATCAGACAGTAATAGCTCAGTTGCTGAAAAGGAGTAGATGTGATTTTGAAGACTCTGCAGATGAGTACTGTTGTATTAGAAAGTCTGTACAGACACTGTGCATTTAAAAATGTCTTATTGTAAATAGTTTTGTTAGGTTGCAAAATGAGAATCAAATGGTGCTTAGCTAACAAAAAAATTAAGAACTGAGAGAGGTCTTTTTTCTAAAAATCTGATTAGCAAACAAGGTAACTTAAAGTTTCCTAGTTTTCTAAGAGGTAGTGAAAATAACTTAAAGATTTAAAAATATTTTTTATTCATGTATTAAATATATCTTGTGGATATTCATGCATTTTCATATCACTTGCTGTTGCTGCTGCTGCTGCTGCTAAGTCGCTTCAGTCGTGTCTGACTCTGTGAGACCCCATAGACGGCAGCCCATCAGGCTTCCCCATCCCTGGGATTCTCCAGTCAAGAACACTGGATTGGGTTGCCATTTCCTTCTCCAATGCATGAAAGTGAAAAGTGAAAGTGAAGTCGCTCAGTCGTGCCCAACTCTTAGTGCCCCCATGGACTGCAGCCTACCAGGCTCCTCTGTCTGTGGGATTCTGCAGGCAAGAGTACTGGAGTGGGGTGCCATTGCCTTCTCTGTCATATCACTTGACTAAACAGAAAAGCAGGCCATCATTTCCAAAGCTTTGAAATTCTGAAACCTGAAATTACTCAATACCTGCACCATTTAGTTTTGATCAGTTTCAGAAAGCAGAAAGTGATTTATTATGACAGTAATTGAATGGAACTCACTTAAGATTAGTTTCCTAAACTAAACATTTAACATATTCCTCCTTGTAACACTTCTCCAATCATGTGTTCTCTTTTCAAATAAATGCAAACATAAATCTAAGCTATCAAGGAAATAAATGACCCAAATCATGCCAGTGACCCATACACGAAGCGACTATCATAACAAATGAATTTAGATCTTTGAGGAAAAACATGTACATTCAAATGTGTTCAGGAAAACAGAATGTAGCTACAGATAATATTAGGAAAATAGTGTGGGGATATTTCTGAAACAGCAAGAGCAATTTGAAAATTTTCTTTGTATTAAAAATAACATGAATATTAAGTAGTTCAGCTATAGAGATTTGAAATGCAAAAGCAAATTTCTAGAATTTTCTAAACCTGTGGACCAAGTATAAATTATAATTTTTCAATAAATCTCCTGAGGATAAGAAATTGGGAACCATCTAGTGAGACCTGAACACTCATCAAATAAGTGTCAATAATATATCACATCTGAGACTTCGCAGATAGTGAAATGGTGAAGAATCCATCTGCCAATGCATGAGACATAAGGCACGCAGGTTACATTTGTAGGTCAGGAAGATCCAGTGGAGGAGGGAATGGCAAGCCACCCCAGTATTCTAAATGTGATAATCCCACAAGGGAGCGTTGCAGGCTACAGTCTATGAGGAAGCAAAGAGTCAGATATCACTGAGCACATATACACACTATAAAAAAGAGAACTTAATGACCCAGATAACCATGGTGGTGTGATCACTCACCTAGAGCCAGACATTCTGGAGTGTGAAGTCTAGTGGGCCTTAGGAAGCTTCACCTGAACAAAGCTAGAGAAGGTGATAGAATTCCAGCTAAGCTATTTCAAATTCTGAAAGATGATGCTGTGAAAGTGCAGCACTTAATATTCCAGCAAATTTGGAAAATTCAGCAGGGGCCACAGGACTGGTAAAGGTCAGTTTTCATTCCAATCCCAGAGAAAGGCAATCCCAAAGAATGTTCAAAGTACTGCACAGTTGCACTCATTTCACAGGCTAGCAAAGTAATGCTCAAAATTCTCCAAGCTAGGCTTCAACAGTATGTGAACTGAAAACTTTCAGATGTTCAAGCTGGATTTAGAAAAGGCAGAGGACCAGAGATTAAATTGCCAACATTTGGATCACAAAAAAAAGTGAGAGAATTCCAGAACATCTACTTCTGCTTCACTGACTACACTAAAACCTTTGACTGTGTGGATCATAGCAAATGTGGAAAATTCTTAAAGATATGGGAATACCAGACCACCTGACCTGCCTCGTGAGAAACCTGTATGCAGGTCAAGAAGCAACAGTTAGAACCAGACATGGAACAATGGACTGGTTCAAAACTAGGAAAGGAGTATATCAAGGCTGTATATTGTCACCCTGCTTATTTAACTTATATGCAGAGTACATCATGTGAAATGCCAGGCTGGATGAAGCACATGCTGAAATCAAGATTGCCAGGAGAAATATCAATAGCCTCAGATATGCAGATGATACCACCCTATGGCAGAAAGCAAAGAAGAACTAGAGAGCCTCTTGGAGAAGGTGAAAGAGGAGAGTGAAAAAGCTGACTTAAAACTCAACATTCAAAAAACCAAGATCATGGCATCTGGTCTCATCACTTCATGGAAAATAGATGGGGGAACAATAGAAACAGTGACAGACTTTATTTTCTTGAGCTCCAAAATCACTGCAGATGGAGACTGCAGCCATGAAATAAAAAAAGATGCTCGCTTCTTGGAAGAAAAGCTATGACCACCTTAGGCAGCATATTAAAAAGCAGAGACATTATTTTGCTGGCAAAAGTTCATCTAGTCAAAGCTATGGTTTTTTCCAGTAGTCAAATATAGATGTGAGAGTTGTACCATAAAGAAGGCTGAGCGCTGAAAAACTGATGCTTTTGAACTGTGGTGTTGGAGAAGACTCTTGAGAGTCCCTTGGACTGTAAGGAGATCAAACCAGTCAATATTAAAGGAAACCAGTCCTGATATTCATTGGAAGGACTGATGCTGCTGAAACTGAAGCTCCAATTCTTTGGCCACCTGATGTGAAGAGCCAACTCATTAGAAAAGCCCCTGATGCTGGGAAAGATTGAAGGAAGGAGGAGAAAGGGATGATAGAGGAAGTGATAGTTGGGTGGTATCACCAACCATATGGACGTGAGTTTGAACAAGCTCTAGGAGACAGTGCTGCAGTCCATAGGATCACAATGACTGAACAACAATGATATACACACACACGCACCCATGCACACACATTATATATTGCACTGCCAAAGCAACATCAATGACATCAGATATTTTTCTCAGCTTTGCTTTTACTGTTTTACTTCCTTGACCAGATTAAGATTATAAAATAATGCCCCAACGTGGAAACTTATATTCACATCAGTATATGTTTGCTTATGTATGAGTATGTTTGTATGTACATATATACACATGTGTATTTTATGTGTGTATTTTAAACTGGAAAATTACACCTTTTTATTCTATACTTCCCATGTCCATGACCTATGGTTATAAAGGTTAGAAATATAGTTTGCGAAATTCAACTATTAAAAAGTAATTTGAGGAAATTCCCTGGCAATCCAGTGGTTAAGGCATGGTGTGGCCCAAAAAAAGAAAAAGTAATTTGATTTTATGAGAACTTAGAGAAGTATTTTGTTGTATTTTATATATGTTGTATTTAACATTAAAAATAAACTTACTCTTTTGTTAAAGTAACTTAATTAAAACCTGGAAATAAGGCTCAAATGATTTTGTGTTCTTTCAAGGTCATATTAAAGTGCTACCTGTCAAACTAGGTCATCTGACTTTCTAAGGGAATGTGACTTATTTGACTTTCTGTTTAGGATTAATCAGGACCCAGATTCTTTAACGTTAGAGATTAACTTGGAGAAAACAGATAATATTCAAGCTATTTTGGTACAATACTCATTTATTGATTTCTGTCTTATAAAGAAGATATGTTCCAAGATTATGATTTTTAGAATCATTTAAAAAAATCTAAACCATTTTTGCAAAATTTTTTCCATTATTATATGTCTTTTTGCATTATCTCTTGAACCACTTTTGTCATCCTGCTGGCCCATCATTAGTGAGTCAAACAAAATTTTGACACATGCTCACTGTAATTTTATATGACAATTAGGCTTTTAACATTTTGTTTGAGATCACTATGATGTGTTGGTGATAAGATTTTTAAAAGCTAATAGAATTGCATGGAATGCTTGGCACAATGTATCATTAGGAAAAAGCCTTAAGGTTGCGTGATATTTGAGGCTGAGGAAACCTGAGAAGGAACATCATCTCTGTGGGAAATAGCTTACAATTCTCCATATACCATCTGTTCATCACAATCAATGCAATGACCATCAGAAGTAAGAGGAGGCAAATCTGTAAACTTCCCATTTAGTACTGTTTTTTAAAACTCTAATTATCATTAAGGCAAAATTCATTAAATTATCTTTTGTGCAGAATAGTGGATACATCAATTTAACAACATGTCTCTTGCCTCCTGGGAACAGATTAAGATAAATAGTAGTGATAAATCTAAGGGCAAACTGACATATACATAAGATTAGCACCATGAACAGAGTAAATGGATAAGATTAATATTTGTTTTAAAAAAAGAGAAAATGTGACTCTCACTCAGAAGTTACAGAATGCTGTGGTCTTTTTTCAGTCTTGTGTCTGAATTATAACTTCCAGCCCCATTGTGCAGACTTAATCATGAAAGGCCACTGGAGAAGGGAATGGCAAACCACTTCAGTATTCTTGCGTTGAGAACCCCATGAACAGGATGAAAAGGCAAAAGATAGGACACTGAAAGATGAGCTCCCCAGGTCAGTAGGTGCCCAATATGCAACTGGAGATCAGTGGAGAAATAACTCCAGAAAGAATGAAGAGATGGAGCCAAAGCAAAAACAATACCCAGGTGTGGATGTGATTGGTGATGGAAGTAAACTCCAGTCCTGTAAAGAGCAATATTGCATAGGAACCTGAAATGGTAGGTCTATGAATCAAGGCAAATTGAAAGTGGTCAAACAGGAGATGGCAAGAGTGAATGTCGACATTTTAGGAATCAGTGAACGAAACTGGACTGGAATGGCTGAATTTAACTGAGATGTCCATTATATCTACTACTGTGGGCAAGAATCCCTTAGAGGAAGTGGAGTAGCCATCATAGTCAATAAAAGAGTCTGAAATGCAGTACTTGGATGCAATCTCAAAAACGACAGAATGATCTCTGTTTGTTTCCAAGGCAAACCATTCAATATCTTGGTAATCCAAGCCTATGCCCCAACCAGTAATGTTGAAGGAGCTGAAGTTGAATGGTTCTATGAAGACCTATAAGACTTTCTAGAACTAACATCCAAAAGAGATGTCATTTTCATTATAGGGGTCTGGAATGCACAAGTAGGAAGTCAAGAAACACCTGAGTAATAGGCACATTGGCCTTGGAGTACAGAACGAAGCAGGGCAAAGGCTAATAGAGTTTTGCCAAGAGAACACACTGGTCATAGTGAACAATCCCTTTCAACAACACAAAAGAAGACACTACACATGGACATCACCAGATAGTCAATACCGAAATCAGATTGATTATATTCTTTTTAGCCAAAGATGGAGAAGCTCTATAGAGTCAGCAAAAACAAGACCAGGAGCTGACTGTGGCTCAGACCATGAACTCCTTATTGCCAAATTCAGACTTAAATTGAAGAAAGTGGGGAAAGCCATTGGACCATTCAGGTATGCTCTATATCAAATCCCTTACAATTATACAGTGGAAGTGACAAATAGATTCAAGGGATTAGATCTGATAGACAGAGTGCCTGAAGACCTATGGATGGAGGTTCGTGACATTATACAGGATGCAGTGATCAAGAAGATCCAGAAGAAAAAGAAATGCAAAAATGCAAATGGTTGTCTGAGGAGGTCTTACAAATAGGTGTGAAAAGAAGAGAAGCAAAAGGCAAAGGAGAAAACTAAAGATATACGGATTTGAATGCAGAGTTCCAAAGAAAAGCAAGAAGAGATAAGAAACCTTCCTCAGTGATCAATGTGAAGAAATAGAGGAAAACAATATAATGGGAAAGACTAGAGATCTCTTCAAGAAAATGAGAGATACCAAGGGAACTTTTCATGCAAAGATGGGCACAATAAAGGACAGAAATGGTATGGACCTAACAGAAGCAAAAGATTTTAAGAAGAGGTGGCAAAAATATACAGAAGAACTATACAAAAAAGATCTTAATGACCCAGATAACCATGATGGTGTGATCTCTCACTTAGAGCCAGACATCCTGGAATGCGAAGTCAAGTGGGCCTTAGGAAGCATCACTATGAGCAAAGCTGGTTCATGTGTTGGAATTCCAGTTGATCTATTCAAATCCTAAAAGATGACGCTGTGAAAGTACTGCACTCAACATGCCAGCAAATTTGGAAAACTCAGCAGTGGCCACAGGATGGGAAAAGGTCAGTTTTCATTCCAATCCCAAAGAAAGGCAATGCCAAAGAATGCTCAAACTACCACAAAATTGCACTTATCTCACACGCTAGCAAAATAATGCTCAAAATTCTCCAAGCCAGTCTTCAACAGTACATGAACAATGAACTTCCAGATGTTCAAGCTGGATTTAGAAAAGGCAGAGGAACCAGACATCAAATTGCTAATATCCATTGGATCATAAAAAAAATGAGAGAACCAGAATAACATCTACTTCTGCTTTATTGACTATGCTAAAGCCTTTGACTGTGTGGATCACTGCAAACTGTGGAAAATTCTTAAAGGGATGGGAGCAACAAACCACCTGACCTGCCTTCTGAGAAGTCTGTATTCAGGTCAAGATGCAGCAGTTAGAACTGAGCATGGAACAACAGACCAGTTCCAAATCAAGAAAGAAGCATATCAAGGCTGTATATTGTCACCCTGCTTATTTAACTTACATGTAGAGTTCATCATGAGAAATGCTGGACAGGATGAAGCACAAGCTGGAATCAAGATTGCTCGGAGAAATATCAGTAACCTCAGATATGTAGGTGACACCACACTTATGGCAGAAAATGAAGAAGAACTAAAGAGGCTCTTGATGAAAGTGAAAGAGGAGAGTGAAAAAGTTGGCGTAAAGCTCAACATTCAGAAAACTAGGATCATGGCATATGGTCCCATCACTTTATGGAAAATAGATGGGTAAACAGTGGAAACAGTGACAGAGTTTATTTATTTACTTATTTATTTGGGAGGGGATGCAAAAATCACTGCAGATGGTGACTACAGCCATGAAATAAAAAAGATGCTTGCTCCTAGAAAAGTTATGACCAACCTAGACAGCATATTAAAAAGCAGAGATATTACTTTGCCAACAAAGGTTGTGTAGTAAAAGCTATGGTTTTTCTGGTAGTCATGTATGGGTGTGAGAATTGGATTATAAAGAAAGTTGAGTGCTGAAGAATTGATGCTTTTGATCTGTGGTACCAGTTGGAGAAGACTCTTGAGAGTCCCTTGGACTGCAAGGAGATCCAACCAGTCCATCCTAAAGGAAATCAGTCCTGAACATTCATTGGAAGGACTGATGCTGAAGCTGAAACTCCAATACTTTGGCCACCTGATGCGAAGAACTGACTCATTTGAGACGACCCTAATGGTAGGAAAGATTGAAGGTGGGAGGAGAAGGGGTTGACAGAGGACGAGATGGTTAGATGGCATCACCGACTCAATGGACATGAATTTGAGTAAACTCAGGGAGTTGGTGATGGACAGGGAGGCCTGGCATGTTGCAGTCTGTGAGGTCACGGACATGGCTGAGCAACTGAACTGAACTGAACTGAATCATGAGAGGTGGTTGTGGACATTTTTAAGAAAAAAAATTTTTTTTCCCTCTAAGTCAGAGACCCAGTGGTCTTAGTTGGGAATGTAGTATTAAGAACTTTGAGGGTAGAAGGGATCACTGAAAACTATACAAGTTACTTTCTGTGCTTAATGAACTTGTCCAAGTAATGTGTTCCATTAATCAGGTTTGTCTCAGTTGCATTTTTTTTTTTACTGAAGTCTGTTTGTCAGTAATTATGAAATGCTGCAATATCCTTTGAAATAGTTATTTTGAAGCCAAAATCTGGGTGCTATGTAGCTCACTGATATTTGGATGTCATTGCTTCTAGGGCCTTTCCAGGGACAGAGCTGAGAAATTTAACTATGACCTCCTACTGATAGCTCCAATTTTAGTCCAACCCCATAGGATTCTCCTTAGTTTTCCACAATTCATATTTTTCTCCCCTATTCCACATTGAGGATGAATAGAACTTATAGTGATGTCACCTCTTTCAATTCTTATATTATTAATATACATCTTTTCTTTCATGGTTAATCTGATAAGGGATTTATAAACTTATTTCCTCTCAAAAAATCAGCTTTTGATTTTAATTTTTATTTTATATTATAGTTGATGTGCTAATTTCAAGAGTATAGCCAAATGATTCAGTTATCCATATACATATGTTAGTTCTTTCTCAGTCTTCCCATAAAGCTTATTGCAGGGCATTAAATATAAATCCTTTTTCTATATGGTGGGTCCTTGTTGATTATCTATTGTATATAGTAGGACGTATATGTTAGAATCTGCTTTTGCTTTCTACGAAGGCTCATGGGCAGACACAAGGTGGAACAGCAATATGTAAGATCATGCTTTAGTATGTATGGAGGATTTTTCTCTTCTTAGTTATGTGTATTTTGTTGTTTTTTGTTGTGTTGTTCAGTCGCTCAGTGATGTACAACTCTTTGCAACCCCATAGACTGCAGTAGGCCAGGATCCCTGTCCTTCACTAACTCCTGGAGCTAGGTCAAACTCATGCCCACTGAATCAGTGATGCCATCCAATCATCTGTCCCCTTCTTCTCCTGCCTTCAATCTTTCGCAGAATCAGGGTCATTTGCAATGAGTCAGCTCTTTGCATCACGGGGCCAAAGTATTGGAGCTTCACTATAAGTTGGTCCAGTGAATATTCAGGGTTGATTTCCTTTAGGATTGATGGGTTTAATCTTCATGCAGACCAAGGGACTCTTAAGAGTTTTCTCCAGCACCAGAGTTCAAAAGAATCAATTCTTCAGCACTCATCTTTCTTTATGGTCCAAATCACACATCCATACATGACTACTGGAAAAACCATAGCTTTGACTATTCAGAGCTTTGTTGGAAGAGTAATGTCTCTGCTTTTTAATACACTGTCTAGGTTGGCCATAGCTTTTCTCCCAAGGAGCAAGTGTCTTAATTTCTTGGCTGAAGTCACCATCCGCAGTGATTTTGGAGTCCAGGAAAATAGTCTGTCATTGTTTCCAATTTTTTTCCATCTATTTTGCCATGAAGTGATGGAACCAGATGCCATGATCTTAGTTTTTTGAGTTTTAAGCCAGATTTTTTACTCTCTACTTTCATATTCATCAAGAAGCTCTTTAGTTCCTCTTCACTTTCTGCCGTAAGGGTGGTATCATCTGCATATCCGAGGTAGTTGATATTTCTCTCCCTGCAATCTTTAGGCCAGCTTGTGCTTCATCCAGCCTGGAATTTCACATGAAGTAATCTGCATATAAGTTAAATAAGCAGGATGACAGTATACAGCCTGACACACTCCTTAACCAACTTGGAACCACTCTGTTGTTCCATGTCTGGTTCTGTTGCATCTTGACTTGCATGCAGGTTTCTCAGGAGCCGGGTAATGTGGTCTGAATTTCCCACTGCGTTAAGAATTTTCCACAGTTTGTTTTAATCCACACAGTCAAAGGCATTAGTGTATTCAATGAAGCAGAAGTTGTTTTTCTGGAATTCCCGTGATTTTTCTATGATCCATCAGATGTTGGCAATTTGATCTCTGGTTCCTCTACCTTTTCTAGATACATCTTGAACATCTAGAAGTTTTCAGTTCATGTGCTGTTGAAGCCTTGCTTGGAGAATTTGGGGCATTACTTTGCTAGTATGTGAAATGAGTGAAATTTTGTGGTAGTTTGAACATTCTTTGGCATTGACCTTTTTTGGGATTGGAGTGAAATTTGACCTTTTCCAATCTTGTGGCAAATGGTGAGTTTTCCAAATTTGCTGGCATATTGATTGCAGCACTTTAGCAGCATTGTCTTTTAGGATTTGAAATAGTTCAGCTGGAATTCCATCACCTCCAGTAGCTTTTTTCTAGGTAATGCTTCCTAAGACCCACTTGACTTCACCCTCCAGGATGTCTGGCTCTAGGTGAGTGATCACGCCATTGTGGTTATCTGAATCATTAAGACCTGTTTTTTAAAGTACTTCTGTGTATTCTTGCCATCTCTTCCTAATATCTTCTGCTTTTGTTAGGTCCATACTGTTTCTATCATTTACTGTGCCTATGTTTGCATGATATTTTCCCTTGGTATCTGTAGTTTTCTTGAAGATATCACTAGTCTTTCCCATTCTATTGTTTTCCTCTGTTTCTTTGCATTATTCACTTAGGGAGGCATTCTTATCTCTCCTTGCTATTCTTTGGAACTCTGCATTCAGATGGTTATATCTTTCTTTTTCTCCTTTGCCTTTTACTTCTCTTCCTTTCTCAGCTTTTGTAAGGCCTCCTCAGACAATCATTTTGTGTTTTTGCATTTCTTTTTCTTGGGGATGGTTTTGATCACCACCTCCTGTACAGTGTTACAAACTTCCAGGTCCATCATTCTTCAGGTTCTATCGGGTCTATTCCCTTGAATCTGTTTTGTCACTTCCACTGTATAATCATAAGGGATTTGATTTAGGTCATATCTGAATGACCCAGTGGTTTTCCCTGCTTTCTTCAATTTAAGTCTCATTTTTGCAATGGGTTCATGATCTGAGCCACAGTCAGCTCCTGACCGTGTTTTTGCTGACTGCGTAGAGCTTCTCCATCTTCGGCTGCAAAGAATACAATCAATCTGATTTCGGTATTGACCATCTTATGATATCCATGTGTAGAGTCATCTCTTGTTTGTTGGAAGACCATGTTCTATGACCCATGCATTCTCTTGGCAAAAAACTCTGTTAGCCTTTGCCCTGTTTCATTTTGTAATCCAAGGCCAAATTTGCCTGTTACTCTAGGTATCTATCGACTTCCTACTTATGCATTCCAGTCCTTTATGATGGAAAGGACATCTTTTTTTAGTGTTAGTTCTAGAAGGTCTGGTAGGTCTTCAGGTCTTCAACTTCAGCTTCTTCAGCATTAGTGGTAGGGGTGTAGGCTTGGATTACAGTGATACTGAATTGTTTGCTTGGAAACAAACCGAGATCCTTCTGTTGTTTTTGAGGTTGTACCCAAGTACTGTATGTTGAACTCTTTTGTTGATTATCAAGGCTACTCCTTTTCTTCTAAGGGATTATTGCCCACAGTAGTAGATACAATAGTCATCTGAATTAAGTCTGCCTCTTCCTATCCATTTTAGTTCACAGATTGCTAAAATGTTGATGTTCACTCTTGCCATCTCCTATTTGAACATTTTCAATTTATCTTGGTTCATGGAACTAACATTCCACGTTCCTGTGCAATATTTTTCTTTACACTATCAGACTTTACTTTTATCATAAGACACATCCACAACTCAGCTTCATTTCTGCTTTGGTTCAGCCTCTTGATTCCTTCTGAAGTTATTTTTTCACTCTTTTTGAGTAGCATACTGGACACCTACTGACCTAGGGGGTTCATCTTTCAGTGTCATATATCTTTGCCTTTTTAATATTTTGATGTTTATGTGTTTTCATATTCAGTTAGGCTGAGGACATGATTTTTGTATAGTGTTTTTCTTCTTTTATTGTACTGTTTTTGAAGGGATTATTGAAAAATGAATATGTTGAAATCTACTATTGTTTTTCAATATTTGGAAATACAGAATGTAAGTTTTCATCTATTAAACCAATGATAGTTTAATAGTATTTTAATATAGATTAGTTATTAGTTATATTACTACCATGACTTTATTAATGAATATTTGAAAGACATGAATTATTTTTCTTTCTTTACAAAGTCTTAATGATTTTGGAATCATGGGTATTCTTTAATGAATTTATCCCAGTATTCTGTCTCTATCATACAATGATCCAAAACTGTCATTTCCATTAATATCAGTAATAAGCCAAGTACATCTGCTATGTATATTATTATTTAATATTGTTTTAGAAGTTATTAAAAACAGTAATAAGTCTCAAGCAGTAACAGAGATATACAAGTTGTAGAAGATGAGAAAAACACATATTTCAAATATTTATATATAATTAACAATTAACCACTTAAGGACTTAATGTCTAGCACAGAAAGCCAAATTAAATGCAGATATTTCAGACTTAGTTAAAATAGTAACAACCTTCTGGAAAATTACTAAAAATAAAATTTCCATTCATACTTTAGCAGAATTAAATTATTTGCATTTCAAAAGAGATAAATGATACCAAAATCAATTCAGTTCAGTTCAGTCACTCAGTCGGGTCCGACTCTTTGCAACCCCATGAACTGCAGCACGCCAGGTCTCCCTGTCCATCTCCAACTCCCAGAGTCCACCCAAACCCATGTCCATTGAGTTAGTGATGCCATCCAACCATCTCACCCTCTGTCATCCCCTTCTCCTCCTGCCATCAATCTTTCCCAGCATCAGGGTCTTTTCAAATCAGTCACCTCTTCAAATCTGATGGCCAAAGTATTGAAGTTTCAGCTTCAACATCAGTCCTACCAATGAACACCCAGGAGTGATCTCCTTTAGAATGGACTGGTTGGATCTCCTTGCAGTCCAAGGGACTCTCAAGAGTCTTCTCCAACACCACAGCTCAAAAGCATCAATTCTTCGGTGCTCAGTTTTCTTTATAGTCCAACTCTCACATCCATACATGACTACTGGAAAAACAATAGCCTTGAATAGACAGACCTTTTTGGCAAGGTAATGTCTCTGCTTTTCAATATGCTATCTAGGTTGGTCATAACTTTGCTTCCAAGGCATAATCGTCTTTTAATTTCATGGTTGCAGTCACTACCTGCAGTGATTTTGGAGCCCCAAAAAATAAAGTCTGACACTGTTTCCTCTGTTTCCCCATCTATTTCCCATGAAGTGATGGGACCGGATGCCATGATCTTCATTTTCTGAATGTTGAGCTTTAAGCCAACTTTTTCCATCTTTCACTTTTCAAGAGGTGCTTTAGTTCCTCTTCACTTTCTGCCATAAGGGTGGTGTCATCTGCATATCTGAGGTTACTGATATTTCTCCCAGCAATCTTGATTCCAGCTTGTGCTTCTTCTAGACCAGAGTTTCTCCTGATGTACTCTGCATATAAGTTAAATAAGCAGGGTGACAACATACAGCCTTGACGTACTCCTTTTCCTATTTGGAACCAGTCTGTTGTTCCATGTCCAGTTCTACCTGCTGCTTCCTAACTTGCATATAGGTTTCTCAAGAGGCAAGTCAGGTGGTCTGGTATTCCCATCTCTTTCAGAATTTTCCACAGTTTATTGTGATCCACACAAAGGCTTTGACATAGTCAATAAAGCACAAATAGGTGTTTTTCTAGGAGAAGGCAATGGCAGCCCACTCCAGTACTCTTGCCTGGAAAATCCCATGGACAGATGAGCCTGGTAGGCTGCAGTCCATGAGATCGCTGAGAGTCGGACACGACTGAGAGACTTCACTTTCACTTTTCACTTTCATGCATTGGAGAAGGAAATGGCAACCCACTCCAGTGTTCTTGCCTGGAGAATCCCAGGGACGGGGGAGCCTGGTGGGCTGCCGTCTATGTTGTTGCACAGAGTCGGACACGACTGAAGTGACTAAGCAGCAGCAGCAGGTGTTTTTCTGGAACTCTCTTGCTTTTTCGATGATCCAGCGGATGTTGGCAATTTGATCTCTGGTTCTTCTGCCTTTTCTAAAACCAGCTTGAACATCTGGAAGTTTACAGTTCATGTATTGCTGAATAAATATGTCAAAAACTGAAAATTTGTTGAATTAAAAAGAAATGAAGTATTTATCAAATTTGAATACTTAGTATCATAAGGCCATAAATCATTTTCCATTGAATTTGAAATCATTTTGGTAAGTTAAATTAAAAACAAAAAAATTAATTTTGCTCTATTGCTTTATTTACTGGAGAAGGAAAAGACTACCCACTCCAGTATTCTGGCCTGGAGTATTCCATGGACTTCTAGTCCATGGGGGTCACAAAGAGTCAGACAAGTTTGACTTGAAGACAACTTGAAGACAAACCTTCAAGTTTCTTGACTACTCTGTTCAGTGCTTTATAACTATAGATTTCTCAGTTCTCAAGGTGATAACACAATATTTGAAAATTCTAACTACTGATAATGTTTTAAGAAAGGAGAATTGTTGCATATTGTTATTTTAAGTAAAATTAATGTAACTACTCTGGAAAATAATTTGGAATTCTGAATAAAGTTAGAGACAGCACTTTTGAATTCTGCCCCACATAAACTTTCATATGTACAAGGAAATGGATATAAAGATGGTCTTTAGAGCACTATTATATTAACAAAGAAATGAAAAAAACTCCATTTCCTAAAAAGGGAATGGAGGAACTATGATTTATTTACTAAAATACAAATTAAATACAAAGATACAAAAATAATTTATCACATAAAATAATTGCCAAATATATACTAAATAAAAAATCAAGTTGTAAAAGGATACATATAGTATGATATAGTCAGTATCTTACTGATGATTATAAACATCTATTAAAAAAAAACATAGAAATACATAGGGATAATTTAGAGAACATTACGGGTAGGGTTACCAATTAGTAGAAAGGGGGAAATGATAAGGAGTGGAGTTTTTGCTGCATCTGAAAACTTTTTCACTTAGAAATTTCTTAAATTTAAAAAATAATTAAAAAGTTATTTGCATAAGTCAAATACAGTTTTTAATCACATGAACAAACTCTTACTTCTGTGAACCTATGTTGAAGACAGATGAACTTGAACTAAAATTATCACTCATTAATTGGGGACTTAAAAATTAATGTATAATATCAAGTATTTTTATATTTAAGATTAAGTATTCATGAAGTAATATATTTGAGAAGGTAAATGAGGCAAATCAGCATTCAGGTGGGAGGAAAACAAACTCCACCCATGATCTTTCAAAGAACTCGACTGACCCTCATCTAAGAACTGCTACTGCTGCTGCTAAGTCGCTTCAGTCGTGTCCGACTCTGTGCGACCCCATAGACGGCAGCCCACCAGGCCCCCCCGTCCCTGGGATTCTCCAGGCAAGAACACTGGAGTGGGTTGCCATTTCCTTCTCCAATCACCTAAGAACTAGTGCTTTGAAATTAAAACTAAAAAAAAAAAAGTTTAAAAATCTGCTTTTGAAATGTAAATTAAATGATTGTGTTGTTATAAAATATTATATTAGGATTATTTACTGGAAGTTATAGACAGTTATAAACTCAAGGAAGCACTGCTTAATAATGTAGAGATAAATCTATTTGAATGAATCCCCGTGATGGAGAATTTTATACATCCTAAAAAATTAAATCAATTGAATAATACTTTAGGCTAGAGTTTAGAATTTTATGGAAAATATAAATAATTAGTTCCTCTAATTCAAAGATTTCAAGATGTTTTTCTCTGGGGTGTATGAGTATGTATACAGATTCAGTGGATATGAAGGTTGTAGTTTAATTTATATTAAAAATAATGGAAGTGATATTAATCCCTTACCAGTCATATCATTCACAAATGAGGGGAGGAAGAATATTGGGGTCAGGGAGTGGGAGGTAAGAACTATTGTGTGTAAGATATTCTACAAGGATGTACTGTACAACATGGTGAATTTAGCCAATATTTTGTAATAACTGTAAATGTAACCTTTATATTTATAAAAATAAAAATAAAAATGAGAAAGAGAAGAAGAAAAAAAGGATTCTTTTATATTTAGAGAAATGATGTTCTGAGGTGTTGGTACATTCTATTTCTGGAACTGGGTGGGCTTTCACAGATATGCTTAATTGTGATAATACATTGAACTATCTCTTAATGATCAGTGCAGTTTTTTTATTTGTATCATACTTCAATTAAAAAAGAAAAGACTCTGGCATTTAAATTTTGCAAGTTCAGGGTCAAACAGCAGGTCAAAATAAAGTCAATGAAGTAGATCTTTTGTATAATATTGTAGGTGTGAAAAGTACCATGACCTCAAAAGTCATTAAATCTCATTTTTACTCTTCAAGATTCACAGATGAAAATCCCAACATGGAATGAGATAATGAGTCTGTAAAGCTTCTCTGAGGGCTTAATGAACTCAAGGAGAGAAAGGACATTTTGAAATTTCTATCACTAAAATATTAATGCCAATATTTAATCAAGCACAGTGATTTTTTCATAGGTTCCAATTTATATTGATCATAGTGATGAGATGGCTGACATTTCATCATTATCTGAGTGCATCTTGTCCATGTGTTGACCGAAAGTATTTACTTCTCAAGTCTGCATAAACATGAAACAATGGAAACAAAAGCTACAATATGGAAATGAGGGCTATTGTACTTTCAAATATGTAGCTAGAATAGAGTTACAAAAGTCCACATAAAAATTTTGGATATGAACTAATAACTGCAATTACCAACTTGATGCCTTTTGTGAAAAGCTTTATGAATTTTAATTTTATCTCCTTTCAGAACCACTTACCTTAGATATAACTTAGATTACAGCCAGCTATGATGTATGACAGCCATTTTCTGGGGCACATCCCCAGCATACTTTTAATGGAGGGCAGAGGAGAAATTATTTCCTTTATAATTTACACTGACTTGTACCAGAAATATGCTTGGATAATCCTAGAAGCAACTTGTTCTATGAGTTAATACAATTGATATCTTAGCTGAGCTTCTTTCTGAAGGTATTGTTTTGAGAGCACCCTGATTCCTTAGCCAATTAAGCTTTTGTCTAACAAGGCCATGCATTTTTGTCAAGACTTTTTAATAGAACAAATTCAAAAAATTGAATATTTAAAATAATAAAGTAACTTTGAATGTTCTTCTCCTTTTTAATAGTTTTTCTAGTCATCCCAGGGACATGTATTTGGTCCTGCTAAAATAGTGATAAAAATAATAGTTAACATTTGCTATATACTTTACATCATCACAACAATCATAAAAGGCAGTTAGACTCATTTATCCTTGTTTTTTATGAGCTGTAAATTGAAAGTCCAGGCAAATAAGTAACTTTAAGGCCTCTTAAACAAAGTCCCTTCTAGTATGGAAAGTGAAAGTGAAAGTCGGTCAGTAGTGTCTGACTCTGTGCCACCCCACGCACAATACAGTCCATGGACTTCTCCAGGCCAGAATACTGGAATGGGTAGCCATTGCCTTCTCCAGGGGATCTTCCCAACCCAAGGATCGAACATAGGTCTTCTGCATTGCAGACAGATTCTTTACCAGCTGAACCTCCAGGGAAGCCAAATACTGGAATGGGTAGCCTATCCCTTCTCCAGAAGTTCTTCCCAACCTAGGAATTGAACCAGGGTCTCCTGCATTGCAGGCAGATTCTTTACCAGCTGAGCTACCAAGGAAGTCCAGGGATACTGGTCAAAACTTCCTGCATGTTTTCTGTTGAGAAACAGCATGTTTAGCCTCTTACTCCAAAAGTTTAATTCCTAGGGACATCTTTAATTATTTCTTCCATGATTCCACTTGTCTATTCTAGTTGTATAAAATTATATTAAAAAATAGGAAAATAAAACCAAAGAAATAATATGTCCATGTTGTTCAGTCACCAAGCCATGTCCGACTCTGTGACCCCATGGACTGTGGCATGCTAGGCTTCCCTGTCTCTTACCTTCCAGAGTTTGCCCAACTTCATGTACATTGAATTGGTGATGCCATCCAACCATCTCATCCTCTGTCATATCCTTCTCCTCCTGCCCGCAATCTTTCCAGCATCATGGGCTTGTCCAATGAGTTGACTGTTAGGATCATGTGGCCAAAATATTGGAACTTCAGCTTCAGCATCAGTCCTTCCAATGAGTATTTAGGGTTGATTTCCTTTAGGACTGACTGGTTTGATCCCCTTGCTGTCCAAGGGACTCTCAACTCTTCTCCAGCACATTTCAAAAGCATCAATTCTTTGGTACTCTGCCTTCTTTATGGTCCAATTGTCACATCTATACATGACTACTGGAAAGACCATAGCCTTGACTATACAAATGTTTGTCAGCAAATTGATGTCTTTTATTTTTAATACACTGTATAGGTTTGTTGTAGCTTTCCTGCCAAAAAGCAATTGTCTTCTAATTTCCCAGCTGCAGTTATGATATGTAGTGATTTTAGAGACCAAGGAGAGGAAATCTATCATTGCTTCCAACTTTTCCTCTTCTATTTACCATGAAGTTATGGGACTAGATGCCATGATCCTAGTTTTTTTAGTATTGAGATTTAAGCTGCCTTTTTCACTATCCTCTTTCACCCTCATTAAGAGGCTCTTTAGTTCCTCTTTGCTTTCTGCCATTAAAGTGGTCAGTCAGTTCAGTCGCTTAGTCATGCCTGACTCTGTGACCCCATGCACTGCAGCACACCAGTCTTCCCTGTCCATCACTGACTCCCAGAGCTTGCTCAAACTCATGTCCATTGAGTTGGTGATGCCATTCAACCATCTCATCCTCTGTCATCTCCATCTCCTCCTGCCTTCAATCTTTCCCAGCATCAGGGTCTTTTCCAATGAGTCAGTTCTTTGCATCAGGTGGCCAAAGTATTGCAACTTCAGCATCAGTCTTTCTAATGAGTATTCAGGACTGATTTCTTTTAGGATTGACAGGTTGGATCTCCTTGCAGTCCAAGGACTCTCAAGAGTCTTTTCCAACACCACAGTTGAAAAGCATCAATTCTTCAGTGCTCAACTTTCTTTACAGTCCAACTCTCACATCATACATGACTACTGGAAAAACTATAGCCTTGACTAGATGGACCTTTGTTGAAAAGTAATGTCTCTGCTTTTCAATATGCTGTCTAGGTTCGTCAAAATTTTCTTCCAAGGAGCAAGTGTCTTTTAATTTCATGGCTACAGTCACCATCTACAGTGATTTTGGAGCCCAAAAATATAATGTCTGTCATTGTTTCCCCAACTATTTGCTATGAGGTGATGGGGCTGGATGCCATGATCTTAGTTTTCTGAATGTTGAGTTTTAAGCCAATTTTTTCACTCTCCTCTTTCATTTTCATCAAGAGGCTCTTTAGTTCTTCTTCACTTTCTGCCATAATGGTGGTGCCATCTGCATATTTGGGGTTATTGATATTTCTCCTGGCAGTCTTGATTCCAACTTGTCCTTCATCCAGCTAGGCATTTCGCATGATGTACTCTGCATATAAGTTAAATAAGCAGGGTGACAACATACAGCCTTGACGTACTCCTTTCCTGATTTGGAACCAGTCTGTTGTTCCATATCCAGTTCTAACTGTTGCTTTTTGACCTGCATACAGATTTCTCAGGGGGCAGGTTGGGTGTTCTGGTACTCCCATCTCTTTAAGAATTTTCTGCAATTTGTTGTGATCCACACCGTTAAAGCCTGCATATCTGAGGTTGCTGTTATTTCTCCCAGTGATCTTGATTCCAACTTGTAACTCATCCAGTTCTCATTTTGCATGATGTGCTCTGCGTATAAGTTAAATAAACAGAGTGACAATAAATAGCTTTGTCATACTCCTTTCTCAATCCTGAACTGGCCAGTTGTTCCATACAGGGTTCTAACTGTTTATTCTTGACCTGTATACAGGTTTCTCAGGAGACAGGTAAGATGGTCTGGTATTCCCACCTCTTTAAGAGTTGTCCACAGTTTGTTATGATCCACACAGTCAAGGGCTTTAGTGTAGTCAATGAAACAGAGGTAGATGTTTTTTCTGAAATTCTCTTGCCTTTTTTATGATCCAGCAAATGTTGGTAATTTGATCTCTAGTTCCTCTGTCTTTTCTAAACCCAACTTGAATGGCTAGAAATTCTCAACTCACATAACTGCTGAAATCTAACTTGAAGAATTTTGAGCATAACCTTACTAGGAGATGAGATGAGTGTAATTGTCTGGTAGTTTGAGCATTCTTTAGTACTGCCCTTCTTGGGAATTGGACTGAAGACTGACCTTTTCCAGTCTTGTGGCCACTGCTGGGTTTTCCAAATTTGCTGACATAGTGAATATAGCACTTTAATAGCATCATCGTTTAAGAGTTAAATAGCTCAGCTGGAATTCCATCACCTCCACTATATCAGGAGCAGTGCTTCCTAAGGCCCACTTGATTTCACACTCCAGAATGTCTGGCTTTGGGTGAGTGACCACGCCATCATGGTTATCCAGGTCATTAAGATCTTTTTTATACAGTTCTTCTTTATGTCAATGGTTGCAAGATACTCAAAATTTCTAGGTATTTCATTGTATTCTGCGTTCTAATCTGTTTAAAGCTCTGAACGTCCTTTTTTTCTGATCTTCATCTCCCTCCCTCCTTTTTTTTCAGTTCTTTCAGTTCTTCTACTGTGCACATTAAGAGCAAACATCAATCGTTAGCCAACTCCTCTGTGATCTCAATGTTTTCCTCTCTTCTTGTTCTAATAAAAAAGCCATCTTTTCCTAAGTTAACTCTTCCCCTGATGTCCTCTCACACAGTGGTTCTTTCTTTTCCTCCCACATCCATCATCCTCTTGGACCTTAATTAGAACATATATCCTTCTTGTTCCTCAATACCATTTTCAGACTATCTTCCCTCTTTTCTTGCAAAAAACCTTCAGTTTTGAATAGCATATCACCAGACCATACAATCCAAGAACACCTCAATCATCTACCAACCCTCTGGTCACAGCATCTCAGACTTTGAAGATTTTATCTCCTGGTTCACTCCAGTGCTCCTCCTTTCCTATGGTCATAGTCTAGACAGTACATAACCTGTGATACAGCTTTTGATATTGTTAATTTTAATCACCTTACTCTCTGCCTGATAGCTCTAATTTTTTAAGCTCATTTATTTTTTTCCTCATTTCATCAAATTTGTGACCACACGAAATACAGTTGCAGTTTATCCATTGAGTTCTTTGCTTGCATGGCTTAAAATCTGTAACTCTTCATTATAATCACTTTCCTGCCTGCAACTTTCCCACTTCCCTTTCATTGTATCTGTTTAGCAGGTATCCAAGTCTTGTTAAATCCAACTGCAACATTCTACAAAAGCAAAACCTACAAAACAATGCTAATATGGTTTTATTTTAAATCATGGTCTTAAAAGAATTTTATTACTGTGTAGTATCCTTTCCCGATTTCCCTAGTCAGTGTCTCTCTGCTATCCTGGATTGGTAGCTTCATGTTTATATCCTGTCTTCTCAAGCATTTACCATACCTTGCTCAGGCTCACCCATGGCTCAAGAAGAGAAAGTTGAAAAAAGCTTAACCAGAATAGATCTTTGACTAGTGTCCACCACATCATCTCTGCCTACTGGCATCTGTATATTTTTATTTTCTTCTTGATGATATGGGTTAATGTTCTGTGTTCCTATTTGAGGCCAACCACTCCACTTGTGCACCAGATACAGCCCCTCTTACCTGTTACTCCAGCATTTCTCCTTTCTTTTCTTCACTGTACTTTCCCGTCTCTACCAGATCATTCCTATCAGCTTAGCAAAAAATGCTATCACTTCTACCATCTGTGAAATAATCCTCTATTGATCTCACAGTCCCTTCCAGCCACCAGCCAGTTTCTCTGCTCTACTTGATAGCAAAACCCTTCTAAAGGAAGTCTGCCCCATTTTTCTAATTCCTACTTTCTGTTATTATTTGATACCATTCTAATTATATTTTTGCCACACCATTCCTTAAAACAACTTTTATAAGGCTGTCAGTAGCTTGGTTGACCACATCACATGTATCCAAGTCTGGACATCTTTGAGGGTGAAAGGGAGCAGGAATGATTATTATACTGAGGCATAAAGGGAGACTGCCTCAGGCAACTTTGACATATGGTCATCCTATCAGTGACCACAAGGTTGCTAAATCCAGTTGCCTAACATCAGATCTCACTTTACTTGACCTTTTTGTGGCATTAAAACAATTCATTAGTACTTTCTATATGGAGCACTGCATTCTCTTGGCTTCTAGGTCACCAACTATAGTTTCACTCTTAACTCATTCACTGATTTTTTTTTTTTTTTTTTGTCTTCTTTGAAGATTTTTCCTCACATATACAATCTCCAGATTGTAGTTTGCTAGTGATCAGCCCTTAGTCCTTTTTTTTCTCTATTATATTCACCCAGTTGATTTTCATTTAATTCTTATCAGTTGTACATCTCTACTCTGAAGACTCCACTGAACTCCAAACTCGCCCATCTAACTTCCTATTAAGTATTTACATTTAGGTGTGTAATAGACCCCTTAGCTGGTAAAGAACCTGCCTGCAATGCCGGACACCTGGGTTTGATCTTTGGGTTGGGAAGATCCCCTGGAGAAGGGAAAGGCTACCCATTGTAGTAGTCTTGCCTGGAGAATTCCATGGACTGTATATTCCACGGGTCACAAAGAGTCAAATAAACTGAACAACTTTCACTTTAAACTTGACATCAGTGGCAATTTCTTCCTCCCAAAGCCTTGGAGTCGTTCTTGATTAACTTTTTCTGATATATGTCCTAATGCATTTCTACTATCTGTGCTGTTATCACCCTGGTTCAGCCCATCATTTCTCTCACCTGGATTATTGTAACAGCTTCCTTACTCATTCCCTTGTTTCTTCTGCAACCTTCCTCACCATGTCCCACATATTCATTCTGTTCTCAACACAGTATTCAAGATGGTCACTGGACATTTTAAACCAGAGCATGCCACTCTTCTGCTCAAAACTCTGGAATGGCAAACCATTTAATACCATCATCAAAATCCAAATGCTTTAGTGGCCTTTAAAACCCTACCTTATTACACTCCACCCCATCTCCTATACTTTTCTTCCTTACCTATGCCGTTCCTGCCACTGACTTTCTTCCAAACATGAGTGGCACTCACTTCCTGTATACTCTGCCCCTAAATTTCTGTGTAATTTTTCTCCCTTACCTTCTTGAAGTCTTTTCAAAATACCTTTGATAGCAAGGCTTCCCTGACCAACTTATTTCCAATTGCAACCCCTCCCTATCATCTATTATTGCTTCTATATTCTCTCGAACTGCTTCATAGCACTTATCTCTTCATAGCATGTAGCACTTATCTAATGGTCTGTCAGCTACACACCCATACCACACACACACACACACACACACACACACACACACCCACACCCTAATATGCCTCCTTCCACTGGAACATAAACACCAGAAAGATAGCTTTTCCTGCCTTCTCTACTGCTTTTTCCTCTTTCCAAGAATAGTAGAAGCATAGTGGATACTGAAAAGATCTGTGCTGAATGAATATATGAATGACTAACCCAATATGGAGTGGACCAAGTATAGCCATAACAGCAATGACAACCACTATCACTGCTGGGCACATTTTAAGTAATTTTCATATTTTTAAATCTCATTTGCATAAATAAGAAAGAATTACTGAGAATATAAAATCATTAACAAGTTATCTTTGAGTTTTGACATTATAGAATTTTTTGCCTATTTTATTTTCATGCCTATCTCTCTTTTCTAAATGTTCTACTCTATACCTATCTTATGTTCTACTGTACAGCTATACAAAAGATAGAAGATTTTTAGTTCTTTTCTTTTTTTTTTGCTTTCCTTTTTATTTTTCTTATAATCAGTATCTCTCATAGAGACCAAGATTTGTTTTGGAAAAAGATATTTAAAAAGTAACATTTCACAAACAAGGAATAGCTCTTGACCTGGATTTTAGTTGATATGACGTTTGCTTACTATATTTATTCTAAACACCTGTTGTGAGTCTTTAAGAGGAAAAAAAATAAATGAGACCATCTCTCCATAAAAGCAGTTGTCAGATAACAAGTAAGGCCTACTTGACCAGACACTTCTAGCTTGTATAAGGCAAGAAAAAGTTAACCATAGTTTCCCTGATTTCAGCACTGAAATGAAGTCATTAAAGAGTGCAAAAGCTGAAAAGGATCAAATAAAAATCTCCAGTCTCCCAAATTTCCAATAATGCTATATTTGTGATTTTAAAAAATGAACTGATCTACTCCCTTAAATGCAATAACAATTTAAAACACAAAGCAAAATTAAAACCTCACACACTAAAATATACTGAGGCCATTTTAAAATAGGCTTACAGACTCAAGTTTTGCTTAGAATATGACTTTGCAAGAATTGAAGCTAATTGAATTGGGGAAGTGTCAGGCACTATTTATAAGCAAAACCAAATGGTATGAGCTTTTCAAGTTTAAATCTGGTTTAAGCTTCAGTGAACTCAATTTACAAATTCACTTTTTATTTGCTGAATAAAATGCATATAGGGTGTGGGGGACATGATTTCATCAGCAACTTATTGGGAGTTTATACATCCTATTCTGTTTTTTCCAAATTATAGAAATACTTTTTAACCTTGAAGTAAAGATTTGAAGGGGAAGGATGTAAAAAAGCAAATCAAACATGATTCGATTTGTCTATTAGTTGGAAATATTTTTCAGGAATGTAAATGGGGGAATGAAACTCTTTGACATATTTTTCATAGGAAGTACTTTAGGCCATGACTGCCGAAATGGTTGATGCACCTCGGTTGTTAACCTATTCAGATTGCAATTAGAAGGTGTCGCTATCATGAATTAAGATAGTATAAGCAAATTCAAAGGAGTCTTATTTCTGTCCCTGGACATCTGGCTCCAAAGAGCAAAGGCTTAGGAACAACACCATTCATGACGGGCAAGCAAAATAACAGGATTAGCAGGAGCCCTTGGGCCCACAGTATGAAATTAAATGAGGGATAATGGATCTGAAGTCTTGGATGCCAACAAAGAGAACACAAAATGATGGAAGAGACCAGTTAAAAGGGCTTCCCTGGTGGCTCAGATGATAAAGAATCTGCCTGCAATGCAGGAGACCCCGGTCCGATCCCTGGGATGGAAAGATCTTCTGGAGACGGGAATGGCAATCCACTTTAGTATTCTTGCCTGGAGAATTCCATGGACAGAGGAGCCTGGAAGGCTACAGTCCATGGGGTCGCCTAGAGTCAGACACTACTGAGTGACTAACACATGCACACACACCAGTTAGAAGGGCTGAGATGACATGCTCTTCTGATGACAATACACAAAGGAAATACGCAATATCAGCGAATCTAGAACCCTCACTACTAAAGACTCTGTATGCATCAGTTAATGGCCTTGTCAGATAGAATATCTTTTCTTTATAAAGCCTCACCCTTTGGTGCCACAGGAATAGGAGAATCAGAATGAAGATCTTTTATTAGAAGGCTGAAGAAGAGAGACACCCTCACAAGAACAAGTGAGAATGCCATGAGAAAGAGCTTCATTCATCTTCTTTCCAGGAAATTTGCATATGTTCAGTTCACCTGGTCCTATTTATTCACCTTTCCCCAAAGACCATTTGTCCTACTTGTTAATGGTGTACCTAATTTATTTTAGGATCTGTCCCCCTTTCTTCAGTTCTTTGCCACAACCGGAAAGATGACTCAATACCTCTATTCTCTTTATGGGTTCTGCTCTGTTGTTCCATTAGTGATCTCAATTTCCAGGTTCAGGTCAGTTTCATTACACTCACTGAACTGGGATCTGTCTTGATTTCTGCCGCACATTTTCTGGACCCCCATATTGCCAAAGCTGTAACACCCACAGTTACCTAGGCAGCTATTCATGAGCTTGCAAGAATGGGAGTTAACAACTTGTCAGCCAACCCTTAATACACAGGGGACTACAGAATCCAACAGATACATATTCATGTCTCTTAGATGGGCAATTCAAAAATGCATTCCCCATGAAGAGATTTTAACGATGGGAAATTTTAGCTACATCCAATCAAATATTCTTTCCTTCCTCCCTTCCTTCCTCACTCTATTCCTTCCTCCTTTCTTCTCTTCTTATCCTCATTTCTTTGTTACTTCCTTTTTCACTTTATTTTTTCTTGTAAGACTTTATTGAGATGGAGGATAATGGCTGCACAAAATACCATCTTAGAATGAATCTGAAAAATGAAATTAATGTATCAAGGTGATATGATTTGGAGAAAGTGTTTATAGTTCCCTACACCAGGATTGTTGAGACTTCTGTTTGGATGTATATGTCAGTTCACGAATTGATTATGGTTAGAAAAAAACACTTCCCACTTGACCAATAATTTTTTTCTTTACCTTTTATTATAAAAGTTTCAAACATTGAGAAAAAGAGAATTATATAATGAATACCAATACACTCATTGCTTGATTTAGCAACTGTTAATATTTGGCATGTCTGCTTCATCAATTTTTTTTGCAGAAGTGATTTCATAGTAAATTTTAAAAATCATGGTTTTCATCTCTATGTACTTCAGTAAGATATTACTAATAAATAAAACTTTATGCTAAATATCACCAAATACCTTTATGTGTGTATGTATTTTCTCAGAGTAAATTTATTCATAATAGCTAAAAGTTGGAAATGAGCCAAATAAACATCCAAAAGTAAATCCATTAACACACTGTGGCATATTTATACTACAGAATAAATACTTTCCTCAGCTATAAAAAGGAACAATCTCATACATGCTAATATCAAATTGTTCATTAAAGTGATTGTATCAATCTATATTCCTGCCAGTACTTTATGAGATCTTCCAATTCATTTGCCACTTCTGGGTTTTTAGATTTTTGTCACTCTGATAATTATAATACTTAAAATAGTATTTAAAAAATAGAACTGGTATAGGAATATACAAATTGATGGAAGAAAATAGAGAGCCAGGGATAGACTCACATTTTGGTGGAAACTAAGTAAATGCTACCCAATACCTTTATTACACCTACCAATAATACCATCTAATACCACATATTCCATTTCATGCAAAACCTCTGGATAAGATCAAATTAAGGATAAGATGAGATCAAATTGAGGATATCATGCTATATTTAATTATTTTTCTTGTTTCTTTTCATTTCTTTTAATGACTTTCTGTGGTAGTTCAGACAGTAGAGAATCTGCCTGCAATGCAGGATTAGGGAATGGCAACCCACTCTAGTATTCTTGCCTGGAGAATCCCATGGACAGAGGAACCTGGAGGGCTACACTCCATGAGGTCACAAAGAGCTGGACACTACTGAAGTGACTTAGCACACAGCACCATGACTATTTTGGGCTTTTCACAAAATTCTGCCAGATGTCTTTTATAATGTTGTGCTTTGTAGAATTCTCAGATTGTTTCCTCTGATGCTATTGAGTTTGTTCCTTTATACCTTGGATTTTGTGTAAATCAAAAATTAGTTGTAAATAATTGATTATATTCAGGTTAAATATTTTCAAGAGGAAGTTTCTTAGAGGATGTAGCATTATAATATTTCATCAGATTCCCATATGAAATATTGTATTCATTGATAGTCTATTCTATAGTGAACACTACACTCAGAATTGGCAAATATCTCGGGAAAGAAGACCCATTAAATCTATGCTCATACAGATCTCAAGCTCTTTCATTTCCCAGCTTTTCTCAGGCATAGGACACTTTCTGACTGAAAAGAGACATTTCTCTTCAAGTAGTTGTCCTGCTTCCCTTTTTGTAATTAGTTAGCGAATGTATGAGTGATTTATTTTTGATGTGTTTTATAGATAGTGTTATTTTTATTGAGTTATAATTAGCATACAACATTATATTAATTTTAGGTGTCCAGTATAGTGATTTGGTATTTTTATATATTATGTAATGATCCCCACAATAAGACCACTACCATCTGTCACCATACAAAGTTGTTACAATATTGTTGACTGTATTACCTATGTGTACATTATATCTCTGTGTCTTATTTGTCTTAATTACCTTTACTTATTTCTTTCTTCTCCCTACCACCCTCCTTTTTGGTGAACATCAGCTTGTTCTCTGTATCTGACTCTATTTTTGTTTTATTTTATTTGTTTTGCATTTTTAGTACAATGACTTTTTGTACCATAAAGTTTCATAATTGATGTACCTTTGCTTCTCTTTCTTAAATACATTTACAAGGATGTTATCTTCCACTTTTCTTCTTATTGAATAAGCAAGCACATTTGTTGTTTAGTTGCTAAGTCACGTCCAGCTCTTTGCAACCCCATAGACTGCAGTATATCAGACTTCCTTGTCATTTGTTAACTCCCGAGGTTTGCCCAAACTCACGTTCATTGAGTCAGTGATGCCATCCAACTGTCTCATCCTCTGCCACCCCTTTCTCCTCCTGCTCTCAATCTTTCCCAGCATCAGGGTCTTTTCCAATGAGTTGGCTCTTTGCACCAGGTGGCCAAAGGATTGGATCGGTCCTTCCAATGAAGCAAGCGCATGGAGCCTGGAATTCTGGAGCCTAATGCATGTGGACAGGGTCAGGTTTAACAATTTATTGCCTAATTATTTAATTATATTCATAGTGAGAACCTTAGGCATGCTGATGGTCAGATAACTACACAATGCATATGTTATTTTCTTAACCAACTCATGTTAAATAATCCAACATGGTCTGCATTCCAACCAGTAGTTTACATTTAATTTATTATTTTCTCACTATCACAATTTTCCTTCTTGGAACTGTCCCACTTATTTTTCTTTTACCTATCAAATTTATTTTTAAATCCTTTTCCTTAACTTTATGTTTCTTCTTAATAAGGTAGTGTACTTTCTTCATAAATATTCAGTGAAAAATGAAATTTCATTCTATGGATTTATCATATAGTTGTTAACTCACAAACCACAACCTACTCCTTCCCAAGCACCATCTCCCTGCCAATAGGGTAGACTTGTTCTTACTTTTTATATACTAATATATGTAGTTTACTTATCCACCCAAAGTTGACTTTAATGTTTATTTTAATACAAGTTGATAAAAAATGTAATGTTCAGTTTTGGACTAAAGATGATGTCTTTCTGCTCAGGATTCTTGAAAATGGATCTAGCTATTCTGTCAGCATTAAGGAATCTCTTTCAGTAGAAAATCTTTTATTTCCATAGAATAAGATGTAGTTTCTGCTCTCAAGGAACTTCTGGCTTAGTGGTTATCAAAATCTTAATGAAATCATCAGCATTAGCATCACTTGGAAAACTGTTGGAAATGCAAATTTTGGGACCCCACCTTAGCCTCACTCAGTCAGAAATTTTAAGGGTGTATCCCAAGAATTTGTGTTTATACAAGCCTTCCAGGTGATTCTGCCATATGCTGAAGTTTGAAAAATACTGCTCTAGCCTAAGAGATGGTCCGTCCTGGTGATTCAGAGGTAAAGAATTCACCTGCAATGCAGGAGATGTGGGTTTGATCCCTTGGTTGGGAGGATCCCCTGGAGAAGGAAATGGCAACCCACTCCAGTATTCTTGCCTGTGAAATTCCACGGCAAGAGGAGCCTGGTGGGCTACAGTCCATAGTGTGACAAAAGAGGAGGACAGGACTTAGTAACTAAACAAGTCTTAGAGATACTATTATGTTAATATGCAAATAGTATGTTAGGTTGCAAGCAGTCTAAATCCCTTAGTGTAATTTCACTAATCATCCTAACTAAATTGCCTCCAACTACTTCATTCATTCAAAATGCAAATCTGAGTGACTTCCTTTGTCCTTTTCTTGGATCATTTGTGAAAAATATAAAAGTGCAAAAGAAGAAAATTGAAGGAGAAGAAACATAGTTTTTCCTCAAAAATATTGAAAGTGTATTTCCTTCTAAGTCCTTAGTTGTAAGTTTTCTTCTGTGAACTACATTGTTAAAATAAGGGACAGAATGATTACTATATTCATTTTCTTGAGCTACCAGAAAAAAAGTGAAATGACTAATAAAACAGATGTCAGAGATGAAGGATCTGGGACCTCATATATCATCCAGTCTGTTCACTTGCTTGAACAAAATTGTTTCTTTCAGTGTATTTTCTGGTGTTTTGTTGAGCCTAATTTTTTCAACTGGATAACATATTTGGTTGTATATGAAGCAGACTTTTATACAAAGTCTATCTTCTATATATATAGATTCAACCTGGCATTTTTCTGTTTTCAATACATTTAGATTGATGGATCATAAGCACTTGATCTGTTGTGCTTATAGGGATATTTGACTCTTTCACTTCCCGTGGCATAACTTGATTCAGTCCTACCCTAGTGCTCTTCTCAAAATGAGTTTCTCAGGTTGGCCTTCCTGACATATTCTTCAGTACTCTTTTTAGGTATCTAGCTTAAGCAAAACATGCAAGTAGAGAAGCTGAGAATATTAAATGTGTCAGAGTATTTGCACCATTGAGATAAAAGAAAACCAAATGAAAGCAGAACAAAATAAAGTGCCACTTTAATGGAATTTGACAGAATATTGAATTGCTATGAAAAACTTTAAGTAGGTACTAAGTGCTTAAGGAAGCTATTCTTTTAACACTGTGAGCAGATCTGCAGTTCAAGTGTACATGCGCCCTCCTTCTTCCCCCACTCTTTTCTCTCTCTCTTTTTGCCAGTGTCTCCCCTGTATTTCTTCCCCTTCTTTCCTTTCTTCTTTCCCTCCTTCCCTTCTCTCCCTCTCCCTCTTCTTTTTTATGTCATTATTTATTTCACAAACATTTATTAAATAACCTATAAGTCATATCAAACACCCTCTTTCAACAACCCAAGAGATGACTCTACACATGGACATCACCAGATGGTCAAAACCAAAATCAGACTGATTATATTCTTTGCAGCTGAAGATGGAGAAGCTCTATACAGTCAGCAAAACAAGACCAGGAGCTGACTGTGGCTCAGATAATGAACTCATTGCCAAATTCAGATGCAAATTGAAGATAGTAGGGAAGACCACAAGACCATTCAAGTGTGACCTAAATAAAATCCCTCACCATTAAACAATGGAAGTGAGAAACTGATCAAGGGATTAGATCTGATAGAATATCTGAAAAACTATCGATGGAGGTTCATGGCATTATACAGGAGGAAGTGATCAAGACTATCCTCCCAAAAAAAAGAAATGCAAAAAGGGAACATGGTTGTCTGAGGGTTACCTTACAAATAGCTGAGAAAGGAAGAGAAGCTAAAGGCAAAGGAGAAAAAGAAAGATATACCCGTCTGAATGCAGATTTCCAAATAATAGCAAGGAGAAATAAGGAAGTTTCCTCAGTGATCAATGCAGAGAAATAGAGGAAAACAATAGAATGGGAAAGATTAGAAGCTCTTCAAGAAAATTAGAGATACCAAGGGAACATTTCATGCAAAGATGGGCACAGTATTGGGCAGAAATAGTACGGCCCTAACAAAAGCAGAAAATATTAAGAAGAGCTAGCAAGAATACACAGAACTATGCCAAAAAGGTCTTAATGACCCAGATAACAATGATGGTATGATCACACCTAGAGCCAGCTATGCTGGAGTGAAAAGTCAAGTGAGCCTTAGGAAACGTCACTAGAACAAAGCTAGTGGAGGTGATGGAATTCCAGTTGAGCTATTTCAAAACCTAAAATATGATGTGGTGAACGTGCTGCACTCAATATGCTAGCAAATTTGGAAAACTCAGCAGGGGCCACAGGACTGGAAAAGGTCAGCTTTCATTCCAATCCCAAAGAATGGCAATGCCAAAGGATGTTCAAACTGCCACACAATTGCACTCATCTCACATGCTAGCAAAGTAATGCTCAAAATTCTCCAAGCCAGACTTCAACAGTATATGAACTCTGAACTTCCAGATGTTCAAGTTGGATTTAGAAAAGGCAGAGGAACCAGAGATCAAATTGCCAATATCTGTGGGATCATCAAAAAAGCAAGAGAGTTCCAGAAAAAACATCTACTTCTACTTTATTGAGTATACCAAAGCCTTTGACTGTGTGGATCACAACAAACTGTAGACAATTCTTAAAGAGATGGCATTATCAGACCACCTTACCTGCCTCCTGAGAAACCTGTTGTAGGTCAAGAAGCAACAGTTAGAACTGGACATGAAACAACAGACTGGTTCCAAATTGGGAAAAGGGTACTTCAAGAGTGTGTATTGTCACCCTGCTTATTTAACTTCAATGCAGAATGCATCATGCAAAATGCTGGGCTGGATGAAGCACAAGCTGGAATCAAGATTGCAGGAAGAAGTATCAATAACCTCAGATATGCAAATGAAACCACCATTATGGCAGAAAATGAAGAGGAACTAAAGAGCCTCTTGATGAAAATAAAGAGGAGTGAAAAAGCTGGCTTAAAACTCAACATTCAAAAAAGGAAGATCATGGCGTCTGGTGTCATCACTTCATTGTAAATAGATGGAAAGACAATGGAGGCAGTGAGACACTTTATTTTCTTGTCTCCAAAATCACTGCAGATGGTGACTGCAGCCATGAAATTAAAAAACACTTGCTCCTTTGAAGAAAAGCTATGATCCATCTAGACAGTATATTAAAAAGCAGAGAATTACTTCGCTGACAAAGTTCTGTTTAGTCAGAGCTATGATTTTTCAGTAATCATATATGGATTGAGAGTTGAACCATAAGAAAGCTGAGTACCAAAGAATCAATGCTTTTGAACTATGGTGTTGGAGAAGACTCTTGAGCATCCCTTGCACTACAAGGAGATCAAACCAGTCAATCCTAAAGGATATCAGTCCTTAATATTCATTGGAAGGACTGATGCTAAAGCTGAAGCTCCAATACTTTCACAACCTGATGTGAAAAATTGACTCATTGGAAAAGACCCTGATGCTGGGAAAGATTGAAGAAAGGAGGAGACGGGGATGACACAGGATGAGATGGTTGGATGGTGTCACCCACTCGATGTACATTAGTTTGAACAAGTTCTGGGGGTTGATGATGGCCAGGGAAGCCTGGCATGCTACAGTCCATGGGGTCACAAAGAGTCGGACCTGAATGAGCACCTGGACTGAACTGAACTGAAACCTGTATGTAAAAGAGGGCTTTTGGAGAAGGAAATGGCAACCAATTCCATATTCTTCCCGTGGACAGAGGAGCCTGGCAGGCTACAGTCCATTGGAGTAGCAAAAGTCAGATTTGTCTGAGCGACTAAAACAACAACAGCAAAGGGCTTTATCAGCTGTGTACCTTTAGATGGCACTGAACATTGCTATACTACAACTTCCTTTCTGTAAAAAATAGTAGCAACCTCCTAGAATTGTTAAATGACACCCTGCATGTTTACAAACTGCCTCAACACATGGTAAAATTTGGGTGCCATCCCTCATTTAAACATCAAAATATTGTTGTTTAATAAGAATGATGATATTCCTACTTGGGATCTAATTAATAGTCTGTAGTAAGTGTCCTACACATCCATACTGTTGCATCTTTTAAAAATACACAGCTATGCAGAAATATGTGTCTGTCTCTGTGCACACATGCATGGATGCCTGCTTGCCTGTTTTAGGAAGATTTGGAATATCCTAATGCTAAGCAAAGCTCTGGGGAATCTCTTATTGAAGCTGGTCTAGTGGGTAACCATGCATTTCTAAAAGCCTTGAAAACAGTAGATTCAATGCACAAAGAAAATGTGCACATCAGATTGCCATATTTAGTGAATTTAGAAAGTCGGGGCTTCAATTTAAATTATACACAGGAGAAATTTTTAAAAATATTTCCTACTTTCTTGTTTTAAGAAATAGCTCTTAGAATTGACTAAGTATATGGTGTGACTTGATTACACATGTTTTTGAGCTTTTGGTTTTTATATTCAATATATTTAAAATATCATGACTATAATTTAAATCTTATTAATACTATTTTTAAAATTCAATAATAAAACATTTGAAAGACTTTTGCTTTGAAATGAGAACTATGTTTGTTCCCAGTGTTTGTATTACAGACCATTGCTCATTCCATTAATAATTATCAATCTTTTTTGGTGCATCACTAATATTGCTGGCGAAATGCTAATCTGAGCACATCTGGAAACAGAATGATCCAGTTGGTCAATATCCTTCCTTGGAAAAGTAACTTGAAGCCCTCCCTTACTTTTAGAAAAATTTTGAATTTTTCTAAATCACTTAATCGGGGGATACCTGATGACTAATTCAGGTTAACCACCACAACAAAAATTCTTTTTTTTTTTTTTTTTCCTGCTACTATTAGTGACCTGCAAGTGAAAGTCACTCAGTCGTGCCTGACACTTTGCAACCCCATGGACTATATCATGGAATTCTATAGGCCAGAATATTGAAGTAGGTAGCCTATCCCTTCTCCAGGGGATCTTCCCAACCCAGGGATCAAACTCAGGTCTCCCACAGTGCAGGTAGATCCTTCAGCAGCTGAGTCCCAAGGGAAGCCCATATTAATATAACTGAATGTGTTTCTGTTTGTTACTTGAGCAAATCTAACATGATTTTCTAGATCTTATGCTCAGTTGTGTCCAACTCTTTGTGGCTCCAAGGACTGTAGACCACCAGCCTCCTCTGCACATGGGATTTTCTAGGCAAGAGGACTGAAGTGGGGTGCCATTTCCTACTTCAGGGAATCTTCCTGACCAAGGGATCAAACCAGCATGTCCAGTGCCTCCTGTGTTGGCAGGCAGATTTTTTTTTTTTTACCACTACCACCACCTGGGACCCCCAGATTCCCAACCTGGGGATCTGTCAAAGGGACTGAGAACCCCCAGAGAATTTGACTTTGGAAGCCAGTGGGATTTGATTACAGAACTTACACAGAACTGGGGAAACAGACTCTTGGAGGGCACGAACAAAATCTTGTGTGCACCAGGACCCAGGAGAAAGGAACAGTGACCCCACAAGAGACAGACCCAGGCTTGCCTGTGAGTATCCAGGAGTCTCCGGAGGAGGCATGGGTCAGTGATGGGCTGCTTCAGGGTAGGAGGCACATAGTGCAGCAGTGTGGGCCTGGGACCTTTTGAAGGAGATCACTATTACCTTCATTACGCCCATCTAGTTTGGTCTCAGGTCAAAAAGCAGGGAGAGAACACAGCCCCGCCATCAATGGAAAACTAGATTAAAGATTTACTGAGCATGGCCCTGCCCATCATAACAAGACCCAGTTTCCTCCACAGTCAATCCTTCCTTTCAGAAATCTTCCATCAACCTCTGTCCTTATCCCTCAGAGGGCTGACAGAATGAAAACCACAATCACAGAAAACTAATCAAACTGATCACATGGACCACAGCCTTGTCTAACTCAATGAAACTATGAGCATTGCCATGTAGGGCCACCTAAGACACACAGGTCATGGTGGAGAATTCTGACAAAACGTGGTCCACTGGACATGGGAATGGCAAACCACTTCAGTAGTCTAGTGCCATGAACAGTAGGAAAAGGCAAAAAGATAGGGCACTGAAAGATGAAATCTCCAGGTCAGTGGGTGCCCACTGCAACTGGAGATAAGTGGAGAAATAACACCAGAAATAATGAAGAGACAGAGCTAAAGCGAAAACAATGCCCAGTTGTGGATATGACTGGTGACAGAATTAAAGTCCAATGCTGTAAAGAGCATAGAACCTGCAATGTTAGGTCCATGAATCAAAGTAAAATGGAAGTGGTCAAACAGGAGATGGCAAGAGTGAACATTGACATTTTAGAAGCAGTGAACTAAAAGGGACTGGAATAGGTGGATTTAATTCAGATGCCCATTATATTTACTACTGTGGGCAAGAATCCCTTAGAAGAAATGGAGTAGCCCTCATTGTCAACAAAAGAGGCAGAAAGCAGTATTTGGATGCAATCTCAAAAATGACAGAATGATCACTGTTCATTTCCAAGGCAAACCATTCAATATCACAGTAATCCAAGTCTAGGCCCCAACCAGTAATGCTGAAGAAATGAAATTGAATGGTTCCATGGAGACCTACAAGACCTAAAACTAACATCTAAAAAAGATGACCTTTTCATCATAGGGGACAGTAATGCAAAAGTAGGAAGTCAAGAGACACCTGGAGTAACAGGCAAATTTAGCCTTGAAGTAAAATGAAGCAGGGCAAAGGTTAAGACAGTTTTGCCAAGAGAACATAATAATCATAGCAAACAGCCTCTTCCAATAATACAAGAGAAGACTCTCAACAGGGACATCACCAGATGGTCAATACTGAAATCAGATTATCTAATTTGCAGCCAATGATGGAGAAGCTCTATACAGTCAGCAAAAACAAGACCAGGAGCTGACTGAGGCTCAGATTATGAACTTCTTATTGCCAAATTCAGACTTAAATTGAAGAAAGTAGGGAAAACCACTAGATCATTCAGGTATGATCTAAATCAAATCCCTTATGATTATACAGTAGAAATGATAAGTAGATTCAAGGGATTAGATCTAATAGAGTGCCTGAAGAACTATGGACAGAGGGTTGTGACATTGTACAGGAGGCCATGATCAAAACCATCCCCAAGAAACAGAAAAGCAAAAAGGCAAAATGGTTGTCTGAGGAGACCATACAAATAGCTGAGAAAAGAAGAGAAGTGAAAGGCAAAAGAGAAAAGGAAAGATATATCCATTTGAATACAGAGTTCCAAAGAAGAGCAAGGAGAGATAAGAAAGCCTTCCTCAGGGATCAGTGCAAAGAAATAGAGAAAACAATAAAATGGGAAAGACTAGAGGTCTTTTCAAGAAAATTAGAGATACAAAGGGAATATTTCATGCAACAATGGACATAAAAGGACAGAAACAGTACGGACCAAACAGAAGCAGAAGATATTAAGACGAGGTGGCAAGAATACACAGAACAACTATACAAAAAAGATTTTCATAACCCAGATAACTATGAGAGTGTGATCACTCACCTAGATCCAGACGTCCTGGAGTGTGAAGTCAAGTGGGCCTTAGGAAGCATCACTATCAACAAAGCTAGTGGAAGTGATGGATTTCCAGTTGAGCTATTTCAAATCCCGGAAGATGATGCTGTGAAAGTGCTGCACTCAATATGCTAGCAAATTTGGAAAACTCAGCAGTGGCCACAGGACTGAAAAAGGTCAGTTTTCATTTCAATCCCAAAGAAAGGCAATGCCAAAGAATGTTTGAACTACCACAAAATTGCACTCATCTCACATGCTAGCAAAGTAATGGTCAAAATTCTCCAAGCCAGGCTTCAACAATACGTGAACTGAGAACTTCCAGACATTTGATCTTGATTTAGAAAAGACAGAAGAACCAGAGATCAAATTGCCGACATCTGTTGAATCATTGAAAAAGCAAGAGAGTTCCAGAAAAACATCTATTTCTGCTTTATTGACTACACCAAAGCCTTTTTAGTATGTGGATCACCACAAACTGTAGACAATTCTTAAAGAGATGGGAATGCCAGACCACCTCCTGAGACCTGTTGTAGGTCAAGAAGCAACAGAAATGGACATGGAACAACTAACTGGTTCCAAATTGAGAAAAAAGTCAAGACTGTATAATGTCACCCTGCTTATTTAACTTCAATGCAGAGTATATCATGCGAAGTACTGGACTGGATGAAGCACAAGCCAGAATCAAGATTGCCAGGAGAAGTATCAATAGCCTCAGATATGCAAATGAAACTACCCTTATGGCAGAAATTGACTCTCGATGAAAATGAAAGAGGTGAGTGAAAAAGCTGGCTTAAAACTCAACATTCAAAAAATGAAGACCATGGCATCTGGTCTCATCACTTCATGGCAAATAGATGGGGAAACAATGGAAACAGTGTCAGACTTTATTTTCTTGGCTCCAAAATCACTTCAGATGGTGACTGCAGGCATAAAATTAAAAGACACTTGTCCCTTGGAAGAAAAGCTATGACCAACTTAGACAGCATATTGAAAAGCAGAGAATTACTTTGCTGAAAAAGGTCTGTCTAGTCAATGCTATGGTTTTTCTAGTAGTCATGTATGAATGTGAGATTTTTACTATAAAGAAAGATGATCATCAAAGAATTGATGCTTTTGAACTGTGGTGTTGGAAAAGACTCTTGAGAGTCCCTTGGACTGCACGGAGGTCCAACCAGTCCATCCTAAAGGAAATCAGTCCTGAACATTCATTGGAAGGACTGATGCTGAAGCTGAAACTCCAATACTCTGGCCACCTGATGTAAAGAACTGACACATTGGAAAAGTCCCTGATGCTGGGAAAGATTGAAGGCAAGAGGAGAAAGGAATGATAAAGGATGAGATGGTTGGATGATATTACTGACTCAGTGGACGAGTTTGAGCAAGCTCAGGGAGTGGATGACGGGCACAGGAAAGCCTGGCATGCTGCAGTCCCGGGATTTGCAAAGTGTTGGACACAACTGAGTGAGTGAACTCATTATCAACCTATTCATTCCAATTTCATTCAACCTAGTTCTTGACAAAGTATAATAACTAAGCACAACTTGGTTCTTTGACAAAACATTCAAACTACCACCTACTGGTCTTAGATCTTACCTTCTTATCCAGGTTTCTACCTGCCTTCTGCTTTTTCCTCTTTAAAAAATAAAGAAGTTTGCCTCCAGAACTGCTATCCCAGCTTTAGAAGGTCAGAAATACATTCTTTATTAGTTTAATTATATAAGGAACTTAAGAAGGAACTAGATAATAGCTGAAGGGAAGAGAATGGTATTTATAAATGAAGGTATCAGTGTGCTGGTAAAATAAAAAGAATATTAAAATTGTGTTAATTATTCCTTAAAATATTTACAAAAGGAAAACATATTCAGATTTCAGTGGTACCAAAATGTGAAGTGACTTATATCTATTGATCCCCAAACTGAAGATGCTGTGTAAGAAATCATTGCTGGAGAATTATATAACCACATTTTATGTATTTGTACACTATCTAACCCAGCATCTTTAATTGATTTCAATATGGTTAGTCATTCACTTTTCAGAATGTGACTAAGACAAAGAAACACATAATTATATCCTTAAGAAATCTTTCTCTATAATATTCTCCCCATGATGCAGATTGCATATTTATACAACCTTGATATCACTGGGACTTGGTCACAAACTAATAACAAAGTGTGTGTGTGTGTGAGAGAGAGAGAAACGGAAAAGGGAGAGTGTTTGTATAGGTATATTAGGATCCAAAAGGATGATTAAATGAATGTAAAAGTTGATTAAGTAGAGATTAAAATAGTTAAGATTTAACATACATATAAAATTATGTAGAATGCAAATACATGTGTTTATGCTTGTATATTTTCCACATTTAGTTTCAATTTTTTTTCAGGTAGAATGGCATACGAAAAAATCTAGATTAAGGCTTTACTCCTTTTTCAGCATTTTATTAACAAGTAAAAGCTACACAGGTAGGTTTATTTTTATTTAACGTGTAGATTTTTCATTAAACAAAGTAAAAGGACCACAGATGGAAAACTTACTTCTGTTTTTTGAAGTAAACATTTTATTGAGATATAAATTTTTAGAAATGCCCAAATCACAGTGTAGAGCCCAAAGATTTTTAACAAAGTGAACATCATCTTGTAAACAGTTCCCTATGAACTGTTCCCTATAATAGCACATTATTCTCACCACTCAAGCCCCTCCCATGCCTCAACCCAGGCTCGTGCCCAGTCCCCCACAGGTCTGCCAGTACCAAAGAAACCACTATTCTGACTTCCAGCACTAGACCTGTTTCTGTTTTTGAAATCCATTTATCCATAAATCAAGGTATATAATTTGGCTTTATATTTTAACATTATGTTTGTGAGAGTCATTCAGGCTGCTGCTTTAGCAATAATTTGTTCACTGACTTTCATTTTTTTTTGTATTTCACCATGTGAACACATGTATCAGAAATTATTTATATAATCTCCTGGTAAGAGACTTCACATGTTCTCAGTTTGGGGTGATTATTAACATTATTACTAATGCTGTTATAAACATTATTTTACATGCCTTTCATGTACATATGTATGTTCTTTGTTAGGTATTTTCCAAAAATGAAATTTGTGTATCATATGATATACCTGTGTTGGATATACCAGCTTCTAACAATTATGTAGCATATGCACACTTTTCTGAGTGTGATAAACAATTTTAGAAGGCAAAAGAACATAGGATTTTATGTATTATGTCCTGTTCTTATGGAAACAGTGTCTCTGTGGTGAATTTTCCATGAAAAAGATAGCTTCTGCCATTGGGTAAACTGCCACTTCCCTCAGAAAGTAAATTGACTTTTTTTTTTTTTTTTGAAGCAACAACTATGCAGTAAATTCAGTATCTATTTTCCTCTGTGAAATATTAACAAATGTTCCTGGCATATAATGCAGTGAGTAGTAAACAGTGAGTATTCATTAAAAATGTGTTCTTCAACAAAGAAGATATACAGATGGCAAATAAGCATATGAAAAGATGTTCAGTATCATATGTCATTAGGGAATTGCAAATTAAAACAACAATGAGATACTACTACACATTAGTAGAATGGCTAAAATTCAAAACATCAATAACACCAAATGCTGGCAAGGATGCAGAGCAATAGAAACCTTCATCTATTGCTGGTGGGAATGCAAAATGGTACAGCCACTTTGGAAGACAGTTTGGCAGTTTCTTGCAAATGAAATATTCTCTTGCCTTATGATCCAACAACCATGCTCCTTGGAATTTACCTAAATGATTTGAAAACATATGTCCACACAAAACCCTGCACATGAATGTTTATAGTAGATTTATTTACAACTGCCAAAACTTGGAAGCCAGTGAGATGTCCTTCACTAAATGAATGGATAAACAAACTATTATGCATCCAGACTATGGAATATTATATAGCAATAAAAAGAAATGAGATGTTAAGCAATGAAAAAACATGGCAGAACTTTACATACAACTCAGTTTAATAAAACATCAAAAAAAAAAATAATAAATGGGCAGAACACCTAAATAGACATTTTTCCAAAGAAGACTTACAGATGGCCAACAGGCACATGAAATGATGCTCAACAGTGCTAATTGTTAGAGAAATGCAAATCAAATCACTTCACACCTGTCAGATGGTTATTGTCAAAAAGTCCACAAATAGCACATGTTGGAGGGGATGCAGAGAAAAGGGAACCCTTGTATACTGTTGGTGGGAGTGTAAATTTGTGTAACCATTATGAACAACACTATGGAGATTCCTCAAAAAGTGAAAAATAGAGTTGGCCTATCATCCTGAAATCCCACTTCTGGGCATATATCTGAAGAAAACTATAATTCAGAAAGGTACATGTATCACAATGTTCATTGCAGCACTGTTTACAATTGCCAGGACATGAAAGCAACTTAAATGTCCATCGACAGATACATGGGTAAAGAAGATGTGGTGTGTATATATATTTATCTAAACACACATACACACACACACACACATATATACAATGGAATATTACACATCCATAAAAAAGAATGAAATGACATTTGTAGCAACATGGATGAACCTAGACATTATCATACTAAGTGAAATAAGCCAGACAGAGAAATGCAAATATCATATGATATTGGTTATATATGGACTCTAAAAAATAATACAAGGGAATATGTATGCAAAATAGAAACTGACTCACAGATATAGAAAGTAAAGTAGTGGTTATCAAAGGGGGCAGGGAAGGGGCAAAAAATAGGGGTATGGGATTAAGAGATAATAACTATTATGTATAAATGAGATAAGCAAAAATGATATATAACATAGGGAATTATAACTATTATCTGTAATTTAATGGAGTATAATCTATAAAAAGAGTCAATCACTATGTTATACCCCAAAACTATTATAATATTGTAAATCAATTATCAGTTCAGTTCAGTTGCTCAGTCATGTCTGACTCTTAGCAACCCCATGCACTGCAGTACGCCAGGCTTCCCTGTCCATCACCAACTCCCAGAGTTTACCCAAACTCATGTCCATCGAGTCAGTAATGCCACCCAACCATTTCATCCTCTGTCATCCAATTCTTCTCCTGCTTTTAATTTTTCCCCGCGTCAGGGTCTTTTCAAATTAGTCAGGTCAAACAACAGGAAGGGAACACAGCCCCACCTATCAAGAGAAATCAACTATACTTTCATTAAAAAAAGACACTGAGGAACTTTAAAGGCATATTGCTAAATCAAAGAAACTGATCTGAAAAGACCACATACTATATGATTCCAAATATGACATTGTGGAAAAATTCAGTAAAAGAATCAGTGGTAGCCAGGGTTTCAGTGGAAAGGAGGGATAGACAATGAATAGATAGAGAACTGGGAATTTTTAGGACAACAAACTCTTTTGTATGATATTGTAAAGATATAGGTGGCTCCCCAGTCCCTGGGATTCTCCAGGCAAGAACACTGGAGTGGGTTGCCATTTCCTTCTCCAATGCATGAAAGTGAAAAGTGAAAGGGAAGTCACTCAGTTGTGTCTGACTCTTAGCGACCCCATGGACTGCAGCCTACCAGGCTCCTCCGTCCATGGAATTTTCCAGGCAAGAGTACTGGAGTGGGGTGCTGTTGCCTTCTCCGAAGTAACATTTTATATTTGTTAAAACCCATAGAAAAAGTCCACAACAGAGAGTGAACCCTAATGTAAACTACAGACATTAAATATAATGTGTTTATGTACTTTCATCAATCAATTAGCACACAAATATACCATGTAACTAATAGAGGAACTCTACTGGGGTCAAGAAGGAGGTATATGAAAACTATGTGCATTTTCCAATCATTTTTTTTTCTGGAAACTTAAAATTGCTGTAATTAATAGATCTGTTAATTTAAAAACTGTACTCCTATGAAAGCACCAATATTTCCTGAGCCAAGAAGAAGTAGAAGTAGCTTTTTTAACCTTTATGTACAGAGTTCTGCTTATCACCTATCCCCTGAATCCACTTTTAAATGAAGGAAGTTTGAGTTATTTCAAATGTAAGACAAAAAAGCTGTAAATCTCTTTGGGATAGTATGATTATGGAATTTAAAGAACAAAATTCTCATGATGTTTGAATGAATAACAATTATCATCCAGAGTTTAATCTTTTTAAAGTCCATTTACATGGAAAATGAATCATAATAAGATGTCAAGCCCCAGGGAATATAATAAATTGTTACCATCTCTATGCTTTTGGGGGTTTTGTCATGCTCTAGTGCTTTCCACCTAGAAAACTTGTTGGAAATGTTTCTCATATTTTAGAGAAAGTACATTTAAAAAATTGAACTCCAGACTCTCCTAGAATATCAGAAATTTCCAACCTGTTCAACATCTTCCACTTGATATATAATTTTAGGCCCTATGTGTACACTGGAATAAAAAACAACCAATAACTGGAGAGAAGAAGGTTCATAATCAATCTAATTTTTAATACATCTGATTAAAATTTTTTTTCTGCTTACATTCTGAAAGAACTAAGAATGTCTATACCATTTCATTGATGTGTATATCAAAGACACAAGTGGCCTTTTAACCATGTAACCTCAGGAAATGAGCACTCATTGGTAAAAATCAAATAGATGTGGTTTCATGAAAATGTGAATGGTAAGATATAGAATGCAGGAAAAAAATGTTCTTTATGCAATTTTGCTATAATGAGGATCTTAAAAGTGGGGCTGCTGAAGGGTAATAGAAGGTCTAAGATAGGGTGTCCTCAGATGGGAGAAATTAGAGCATGTTAGTATGCTAATAGACATGATACAGCAGAGACGGAAAATGCACGCTGAGAGGAAGGGGTAGGGCTGTTGAAGAGATATCCTTGAGTAGGTGAGAGGGAATGAAATTCAGGGGCATAAGTCTCAGGATTGGCCTCAGATGTCAGCATGGACAACTGATTGAAAGTAACAGGAGAGAACACGGAATGTGTGGCTGCATAGGCAGGAAGGTGGGGAGGGAAAGTAGTAGGAACCTCTGGATGGTCTCTAATTGCACCTCAGAAAAATAGGAAACTCAGAAATCCATTAAATTATGATGACAAAGGACTAGGAGTTGGAAATTTGCAAAGACAGGAGAATTCAGAAAGATTGCCATAAGCATGGGAATGTAAATGGGAAAAAATATAGCAAGAAATACATCCTGTTGTGCATATTATTGGATTTATACAGCTAATCATAGCCTAAGTACTTTGTTTTGAATTCTAAGAAATAATTCTATTAAATAATCAGTACTGAGACTGAATATACAAATAGACCATAGTGAGACGACATATGACAACAGATTTCTGATTCACGGTGTCTTCAGTAATTGACCAGGGAATCAAACAACCATCTCTGCAGAATGGTTAGGACATGATGAGTGAATGCCACTTTCCCTCATGTTTTGTTCCCAACTTCAACTCAAGCAAAGAGGAAAAGCCAAACTCACTTCACAAACCAATCACAAAGATGCCCTACTGTAGTTAGCCAGTCTCCAGCTTATCGTCAACCCTTCCTGGCTTGGTTATTGTTGTTCAGTCACTAAGTCATGTCCAACTCTTTGCAACCCCATGGACTATAGCACGACAGGCTCCTCTGTCTTCTACTATCTCCTGAAGTGATGTCAAATTCTTGTCCATTGAGTCCATGATGCTATCTAACCATTTCATCTTCTGCCCCCTATCCTATTGCCTTCAATTTTTCCCAGCATCAGGGTGTTTTCCGATGAGTCTGCTCTTCACATCAGGTGGCCAAAGTATTGGAGCTTTAGTTTCAGCATCAGTCCTTCCAATGAATATTCAGGGGTGATTTCCTTTAGGATTCACTGGTTTGATCACTTTGCAGTCCAAGGGACTCTCAGTAATCCTCTCCAGCACCACAATTTGAAAGCATAAATTCTTTGGCACTCAGACTTCCCTGGTGGCTCAGATGGTAAAGCGTCTGCCTATGATGCAGGAGACCTGGGTTCGATTCCTGGGTGGGGAAGATCCCCTGGAGAAAGAAATGGCAACCCACTCCAGTACTCTCTCCTGGAAAATCCCATGGATGGAGGAGCCCGGTGGGCTACAGTCCATGGAGTCGCAAAGAGTCGGACACAACTGAGCGACTTCCCTTACTTACTTACAGTCTTCTTTATGGTCTAACTCTCACATCTCTACATGACTACTGGAAAAATGGTAGCTTTGACTATAAGGACCTTTGTTGGCCAAGTGATGCCTCTGCTTTTTATACACTGTCTAGGATTGTGATAGCTTTCCTTCCAAGGAACAAGTGTCTTTTAATTTCATGGCTCCAGTAACTCTCTACAATGATTTTAGAGCCCAAGAAAATAAAATCTGTCACTGTTTCCACTTTTTCCCCTTCTATTTGCTATGAAATGATGAGAACAGATGCCATAATCTTAATTTTTTGAATGTTGAGTTTTAAGACAGCATTTTTGCTCTTCTCTTTTACCCTTATCAAGAGGCTTTTTAGTTCCTCTTCACTTTCTGACATAATGGTGGTTTCATTTGCATATCTGAGGTTACTGATACTTCTCCCTGCAATCTTGATTCCAGTTTGTGCTTCATCCAGCCCGGCATTTCACATGATATATTCTGCATATAAATTAGATACAAACTTGACAATGGAGTATCCTCCAAATGCAAGAGATGTTGGCTTACTCCTACTCTATGCTCTTTATACATGTTCTGAATAAATACTCTGTTTGTTCTCTTTTGGGTGGTCTTCATTTATTTCCACAGTAAATTTTAAGCCATATTGTGTAAACAGTACATTTCAAAAACTATATGCAATCAATTTATCAGAAAAAAGACAAACTGCTTGATATTCTAATAGTAACAAAACTGACTAACGTTGATTATTCACATTTTTTAGTTAATTGTGGAAGAGAACATGGTGTAGAGGCAAAAGGGTGGACTTTGAAATAGACATCAGTTCAGTTTAGTCACTCAGTTGTGTCCGACTCTTTGTGACCCCATGAATCGCAGCATGCCAGGCCTCCCTGTCCATCACCAACTCCCGGAGTTCACTCAAACTCACATCCATCGAGTTGGTGATGCCATCCAGCCATCTCATCCTCTGTCATCCCCTTCTCCTCCTGCCCCCAATCCCTCCCAGCATCAGAGTCTTTTCCAATGAGTCAACTCTTCACATGAGGTGGCCAAAGTACTGGAGTTTCAGCTTTAGCATCATTCCTTCCAAAGAACACCCAGGACTGATCTCCTTTAGAATGGACTGGTTGGATCTCCTTGCAGTCCAAGGGACTCTCAAGAGTCTTCTCCAACACCACAGTTCAAAAGCATCAGTTCTTCGGTGCTCAGCCTTCTTCACAGTCTAACTCTCACGTCCATACATGACCACTGGAAAAACCATAGCCTTGACTAGACGGACCTTTGTTGGCAAAGTAATGTCTCTGCTTTTGAATATTCTGTCTAGGTTGGTCATAACTTTCCTTCCAAGGAGTATGGATCTTTTAATTTCATGGCTGCAATCACCATCTTCAGTGATTTTGGAGCCCCCCAAAATAAAGTCTGACACTGTTTCCACTGTTTCCCCATCTATTTCCCATGAAGTGATGGGACCAGATGCCATGATCTTTGTTTTCTGAATGTCGAGCTTTAAGCCAACTTTTTCACTCTCCTCTTTCACTTTCATCAAGAGGTTCTTTAGTTCCTCTTCACTTTCTGCCATAGGGTGGTGTCATCTGCATATCTGAGGTTATTGATATTTCTCCCGGCAATCTTGATTCCAACTTGTGCTTCTTCCAGCCCAGCGTTTCTCATGATGTACTCTGCATATAAGTTAAATAAGCAGGGTGACAATATACAGCCTTGATGTACTCTTTTTCCTATTTGGAACCAGTCTGTTATTCCATGTCCAGTTCTAACTCTTGCTTCCTGACCTGCATATAGGTTTCTCAAGAGGCAGCTCAGGTGGTCTGGTATTCCCATCTCTTTCAGAATTTTCCACAGTTTATTGTGATCCATACATGGACTCCAATCTTTGTTTTTCCATATATTAGCAGAATGACTTTGATAAAGTTACATACTCTCTGAATGTTTTTCTCATCAGTAAAATGTGGTAATAATGTCTGTCTGAGGACTTGTCAAAAGAATATATAAAGTATACATAATTTTTATAAAAAGCATAGTGTGTGTGTGCATATCTACCAAGCCATGGTTATCTGATTTGTTTTTCAGTTAAAAGATTTACATGCTTGAAAAAGTTTAAACACTTATTTATTTGTTATGGCTGCACTGGTTCTTTGATGCTCTATGCAGGCTTTCGCTAGTTGTGGTGAGTGGGGTCAGCTCTCCAGTTGTGCTGCACAGGCTCCAGGGCATGTTGGCTTCAGTAGTTGTGGCACACGGGGGCTTAATTGCCCAGATCAGGGATCGAACCCATGTCCCCTGCATTGGCAGGAAGACTCTTAACTGCTGAACCACTAGGGAAGTCCCACACTTGCTTTTTAACAGAGCTAAATTTCTGTCTTCAATTACTAGGAAGAAGAGTGTGCCTTGTCTTATTTATTTTATAGGCTCAGTATTTGAAGTTCTGGACACAAGGTGAGTTCCAACATATTTTGGAAGAAAACAGATAGCTCACCTTTCCCCCATAATCCACTGAGAATCTCAGAGCAAATTTTCAAACTTCCCTTACACTTTGAGAAAGAGTTCTATTTAATTCAATGAAACAAGATAGATGCCAGTAGGTCTAATTCTAGGAATCAAATAACTGACTGAAAAAAGAGTGTTTGATAGGCTACTGAGTGTTAAGAACAAAGTTTGTTTATGGGCTTCCCCCAACGCTTTAATTGTTGGCATATGAAAGTCTCTAGGACTTACAGAAACTCATTAATTTCTATCTAGCTTTCACAATTGGCTCAGCTCTGTACACGCAGCAGCCGTATTTGCAGCATCTAAAACTTCTATTTCGCAGATCCAATTATACTTAATTAGATTCATGAAAAGAAAAAATTCAATTCTCATTTGTATTCCATATGTAAACTGAATTACTATTCATTATACATATTTTACTAAATTTTAGTTAAAAATACTCATGGGAATGTATATTGTTACAAAATTGGTACTTTAAAAAATGATACTATGATACAGTTTATATAGTATTATTTTTTCCACAGATGCCATAGAATATGGAATATGAGGTGCTTTTATTGATGCAATAAAAAGCAAACTTTTTAAATGGAGAGAAGGGGATTCATTTGAATTTTATTTGCAAAATGTATTTTAGTGAGTTTTCACAAAATAAATTTCTATGAACTACCCACTATGATATTGCATATGTGCTTAGTCACTCAGTCATGTCCAGCTCTTTGTGACCCCCATGGATTACAGCTTGCCAGGTTCTTCTGTCCATGGGATTTTACTCCAGATGAATTCTGGTCATTAATTTTTTTAAAAAAATGCTATACAAATCAGAGGTATATTTGTTTTTTAATTTTTGTTTCTCTGTGCTAGTGCTAAGTCACTTCAGTTGTGTCTGACTCTTTGGAGTATAGCCTGTCAGGCTTCTCTGTCCATGAGATTCTCCAGGTGAGAATACTGGAGTGAGTTGCTATGCCCTTCTCCATGGGATCTTCCCGACCCAGGAATCAAACCCATGTCTCTTGCATCTACCTGCATTGGCAAGCAGGTTCTGTACCACTAGCACCACCTGGGAAGCCCTCTAGTCTCTCCCAAAATAGTTACTGGTCTATGGGAAGAGGGGAGAAATAATCTTCTTTTAGAAAATTGACAATTAGAACTACAGATGATGAATATATAAAAAAGTATAATATCATATGATCTAGAATTATTAAATGAAGAAGGACGATCATAAAATGCTTCAACATTTTAAAGGATATATCACTGTTAACTATACACAATAAGTGAAGGCTTGTTTCTCAGAACAGTACAAGTACAGCTGAGCAAGAAAAGCTGTCTAATATTAAAAATATGTATTTTGGTAGAAAGAGCTCAAGTATGCCAGAATAAAGGATCAGTGTGAGTGTTGTTTTACCTGGTAAACATGGCAGTTAATGCCTTGATTAATCTTAGCAAAATGGATTTTCAAAAGAGGAATTAGTATGGGATAGATTTGAAAGTTAATCTGGTCTTCACTGTACTTAGTTGTGTATGTCTAACATACACATATATTGTATGTACATACACTCTGCTCTAAGCTGTGTATGTCTAACATACACATATACATTGCACTGATATTACATTGGCAATGTTAAGAAAAATACAATATGAAAAATATGAAAAATGAATGTTGGTAATGTACATCAATGCCTTGCTATGATTTGGTACTTGACCTTGTGGAAAGCTACAAATAAACAGTGAAAATTATTCTAGTCTTCAGAGTTCACCATTCAACTATAAGCAGATATTTAAAAAAATCCTAAATGTGCCATAATCATTAGGTATTGCATCTTTACATGATTTTGTAGTGTTAGGCCATTGTGACTGCTTAAATAAATCAGAATTAATAGCGTTCTAGCTTATAAAGTCTTTTAGTAGATGAGTTTTGAGAAGAGAGTTCAAAAGTGAACATCTCTCTGTATGCCTCCATTTTCTTGGTTGGGCAAAAGGGTCATTCTTATTCCTGTCATTATAATGCAAGATTAGCTTATTTTCTCTCACTATTTGGATGGGTGAGAATTAAATATTCCTTTAAGTCAGTGAGGGATACTTAAATAGAACTAGTAAGACAAATGAAATCTCTAAAAGGAAGATCTATTCAGAAAATTAGCAGCTACATGAGTAACCAAAAAATTTATATCACTTAATCTATAAATAGTAGTAAAGGAGGCAGCTGACAACGTATGGATCAGATATAACAATGGCGTTAACTCCTGATGGACTAACAGCAAATATTAAGAAATGTGAAACTTCTTTCTCCTTGTAAACAAGCAAACAAACCCCGACAAATTAATTTCCCCCTAGATCTTTAAGATAACTAATTTAAACTTAGTGAATTTTGGTAAATTGGATATTTGGGATAAAATTTACCTGTATCTTAAAAAGAAAAGCGATTTTACAAAACAGATTTGTTACTGATCAAGAAGACATAGGGATTCCCACTGGCTCAGATGGTTAAGAGCCTGCCCGCAATTCTGAAGGCACGAGTTTGATCCCTGGGTCTGGAAGACCCCTTGGAGAAAGAAATGGCAACCCATTCCAGTATTCTTGCCTGGAAAATCCCATGGATGGAGGAACCTGGCAGGCTACAGTCCACAGGATCGCAAAGAGTTGGACACGACTGAGTGACTACACTTTCACTTTTCACTTTCAAGTAGACATAAAAAAATAGTAATAATATTGTTACCTGAAAGAAGTGAGAGCACTTTTTTCTCCCTTTGCCTCCTGTGAGGGCTGAAGATTGTTCTGTAATGAACAAGCCCCAATAGTAGGATTTAATGAAGCATTCTGAAGAGATGGGATCTAACGTCACTGCAAACTTCAATCTTATAAAACCGAGGCTGTGCATTTATCAGATGTCTGGCTCTTTGGAATCTAAGCCTCCTGCAATAAAAGTGTTGCAACTTCCTTCTCATAACCTTTATTTATACCCTCCTTAGAACAGATTTTCTGACTCAATAACCACTACCATGCATGCACAGTTACTTTATTTAAAAAAAAAAAAAAGTGTCATTTCTGTCTCAGTGAAGCACTGATGAAATATTCAGAAGTTAAGCTAAGTAATAAAATGTTCATTTGGCTAGAGATAAGCTTATTGTTCACTGCCTTTGCCTTCTGACTGCTTGATGATCTGGGCCTAGATGCCATATTTTTTTTTTTTTTTTCCTCACATGTTTACAGAATACTTCTGTGTTGTAAAGTCAGAATCTAATGAGTAGAAAGATTAACTTTTGGAGATTTCCTTATTTTTCCAATTCATTAAAATTGCTCCATTTAATTATTCTGAAAGACTATTAATAATAAGTTTTTGTGATCTTGAACACTGTCTCTTAAAACAGGTTGAATGAAGATAAAGGTTAAAAAGGCAAGAGTGCAGACTTCCCTGGTGGTCCAGTGGTTAAAACTTCATCTTCCAATGCAATAGGTACAGGTTGAATCCTTGCTCAGGGAGCTAAGATCCCACATGCCTCCTGGCCAAAAAATAAAACAGAAGCAATATTGTAATAAATTCATTGAGGACTTTAGAAATGGTTCACATAAAAAAATTATCAAAAAAAATACAATATTTTTTAAAAAGTGTGATTCACAGGCTGTGTCAGGAAAACAAAGGCCCATTGATTTTAAGGTAAATCGAAGCGATCAGTTCTACCGTTCCATTCAAATGCTGCTTAATTGAACAACATCAAAAATTTCCTTTAAAACTCAGTAAACTGCAAAAGAGTTGGATTCTGTAATGAGCCAAGCTGATATTCATGAGAACTGTGCCCTCATATTTGCACCCCATCTGCATAATAACTAATACTGGAGCCACTCAACTTCTCTCAACAATCATGGCTTAATGAGGTAGTTTTCCACTTTAACTCCACATGTAATTTTTTTTTCTCTCTCTCTCTGCTTTGCGTGCGTGCTAAGTAGCTTCAGTCATGTCTGACTCTTTGTGATCCTATGGACTGTAGCCCACCAGGTTCCTCTGTCCATGGGATTCTCCAGGCAAGAATACTGGAGTGGGTCACTCATTCAATATCTCCAAGTGTCCGCCAGGAAAGCTAACAATTATGTATAAATACAGCCCCAGTTTTCCTAACTGCTACCACAGTGACTTTAGTTGGTCTTCTTTGTAGTATCTGGGATTTGATCTGTCTTCTAGCAGCATTTTGGAGAAGTGTATTAGTTTCCTAGGGTTGTCATGACAAAATATCGCAAACTGGGGTGTTTAAAACAGTGGATATTTATTTTCTCCAGCTCTGAAATCTGAAAGTCCAAAATCAGGATCTTGGCAGGGCTCAGCTCTCTGAAAGCTCTAGAGGAAGATCCATTCCAGGCCTTTCTCTCAGCTTTTGTTGTCGCTAGCAATCTTAGTCATTCCTTACCTTTAAGATGTGCTGCACTGTGCTTAGTCGATGTTGTGTCCAGCCCTTTGCAACCGCATGGACTGTAACCCGCCAGGCTCCTCTGTCCATGCGAATTCTCTAGGCAAGAATACTAGAGTGGGTTGCCATGCCCTTCTCCAGGGAATCTTCCCAACCCAGGGATGGAACCCAAGACTCCCACATTGCACGTGGATTCTTTACAGTCTGAGTCACCAGGGAAGCCCAAGAATACTGGAGTGGGTAGCCTATCCCCTCTCCAGGGGATCTTCCTGAACCATGAGTCAAACCAGGGGCTCCTGCATTGCTGGCAGACTCTTTACCAGCTGAGTTATCATCACTCCAATCTCTGCCTGTATCAACATGTGTCTTTTCTGTCACACACAGTCTCGCTCTGTGGCCCTTGACCTGTCTTCTTTCTGTGCACATCTGCCTCTGTGTCTCTTCTAAGGACAGGAGCCATATTGGATAGGAACTTGCTTTACTCCAGAATGACCTATCTTAACTCATCACATCTGCTATGACCTCATTTCTAAATAAGGTCACATCCTGAGGTACTGGAGTGAGGCCTTCAACACATCATTTTGGGGGACACAATTTAGCCACAACAGACGGCAAGATGAAGTGTACAAAGTTCTTAGCTGTTCATTGGTTAGTTAATTAAGGACTATTTTTGTTGTTGTTTTAATATTGTTTATATATTTCTTTACTCCCTACTTTATTTTAGAGAGGACTGCAGGCATCTTAAAGAAAAATAAATAAAATAAAATTGTGATTAAAGAAAAATATAAATAGGACCAGAAAATGCAAAATATAAGTAAAAGTAAAATGAGCAAGAAAATAAGATAAAATACGGGACGAGAATGCAGTGTAGGGGCTACTACCCAGATCTGAGTTTAAATAGTAGCTTCCTTATTTACTGCCATTTGAACATGGAAAAGTCATCCAACTTCTCTTTTTCTTATCTGTAGTAAGAATACTCTTTTCTATTCAGCCTGAAACTTCATTCAGGATACAAAATAATTTTAAAAGTCTATTTTTCTTATCTTAGCACCATGCCTGACAAAAGATATGTAGTAAATGATAGCAATTTCTCATATGTTACCTTAAAACATATATATATATGTATATATACACATACACACACTAACATTTTCATCAATACTATGAGTGTTCAAATTTGCCTTTGAGCTCCCTAGAAGCCACAGCAAAAAGGATTATATAATTGAATAAGTCGCCATCACATTTGGACAAGGAAAAGCTCATTAGTTGTTTAGAGGAAGCCAAATTTTTAAACATAATTTCCTAGAGATATTTCCATGTGAGGGTTTGTGGAGATAATTCTGAATTATACAGTGAAAATGTTCTTTTAAAAAGCTATTTGAATATTTTGAATGCTTTTTTTCCTTAGAATATTTTCTGTAGAAATTTAAAGCATATAGAATGACAATACAGATTATCAAAGAACTAAGATAATAGGGCTTCCCTGGTGGCTCAGATGGTAAAGAATCTGCCTGCAATGTGGGAGATCAGGATTCAATCTCTGGATCAGGAAGATCCCCTGGAAAAGGAAATGGCTACCCACTCCAGTATTCTCGCCTGGAGAATCCCATGGACAGAAAAGCCTGGAGGGCTCAGTCCATGGGGTTGCAAAGAGGCAGACATGACTGAGCAACTAACACACACAGTATTATTTTACTAGAATTGCTGTTTGGTGGGATATGTAGCTTTTATTCATCTTCAAATACCATTTTCTTCACTCAGTTTGGAAGGGATGAAATTGTAGAGTTTGCACTTGGGTGAGATGAGAGTTTGCATAATAATTACCATGTTGATTCAACAACATTAGTCTTAGATTTCTGTTACTGATTTCATTCAACTAATAGTTAAGATGGTAAAGAGTCTGCTTGCAATTTGGGAGAACCAGGTTTGATCCCAGGATCAGGAAGATCCCTGGAGAAGGAAATGGCAACCCACTCCAGTATCGATGTCTGGAAAATCCCATGGATGGAGGATCCTGGTGGGCTACAGTCCCTGGGGTTGCAAAGACTTGGACGCGACTGAGTGACTAATACACAACAGTTAGGTACCTCCTATATTTCATCTCTTCTCTGCACAGCAAATGGAAATAAGAATTTCTGTCTTCTTTGTGCTTACCTTCTAATGAATGAAGGCAGAGAACAAAGAATTGTGTAAGTGGTTGTACTCTTGCATGAAGGTAAATAGGTTGCTACCCCTGCCAAATGTTACTGCCATAACTTTCCAGAATTCATAGTGTGTTTCTTCTCAATATTCTGGTGGAAATAACTTAGAAAGAGAGAGACAGGGATGGGGAACAGTGGTGTCAGACAGGGTCTCAGAACAGGATTTCTTGGAGAGTTTTCTAGGAAAGATAGCCAGGAGTCCAGATGATGTTGATACTAGAGGCCATCACAAAGGTGGCTCTAATTTCATGTCTAATATCCCAGGCTGTGTAAGTCTAGCTCCCCTACATATGATATCTCTAAACTCCTGAGATAATCAGAAGTATCCACCTTCTAGGAGGGATGAAGCCTGGGGCAGTCAGGTCTTGTGGCAGTGGCAAAATCATGGCATCTTCCATGTTGCCATGAAGTTAAAAATTTTTCAGAAATCTTGAATCACATTTACAGGGAAAGATTGGTGAAATACTGTACTGCTGCCCATCAGTTTTCTGGCTTACCACATGAGATCCATGCCAGTCACAGGACTCAGTCCTGTTCCTCTGTCCCCTATCACTTCTCCCATGTCCAGTAGCCCAATTCAAGAGTTCATTAAAAAATCTCATGAATTTTTCCATTTCATTAAAAGTCAAAATTACTAATTTTATTTTATTCATGATGTGACAAAAATTAGAAAATTTCTACTCCTTTTGGGTAGAAGTTTGAGGATATTGAGGAAGGTGAGAAAATAACTTTTTACTTTTCCACATTCAGACTGAATTTTTCAGTATAACAGGCTAGTCACTTAAGGTCAGTCACTCAGTCATATCCAACTCTTTCTGATCCCATGCACTGCAGCACACCAGGCCTTCATGTCCATCACCAAATCCCAGAGATACTCAAACTCACGTCCATAGACTCGGTGATGCTATCCGACCATCTCATCCTCTGTCACCCCCTTCTCTTCCTGCCTTCAATTTTTCCTCAGCATCAGGGTCTTTTCCAATGAGTCAATTCTTCACATCAGGTGGCAAAAGTATTGGAGTTTCAGCTTCAGCATCATTCCTTCCAATGAATATTCAGGACTGATTTCTTTTAGATTTGACTGGTTGGATCTCCTTGCAGTCCAAGGGACTCTCAAGAGTCTTCTCCAACACCATAGTGCAAAAGCATTAATTCTTCAGTGCTCAACTTTCTTTATAGCCAACTCTCACATCCACACATGACTACTGGAAAAACCATAGCTTTGACTAGATGGACCTTTGTCGGCAAAGTAATATCTCTGCTTTTTAATATGCTGTCTAGGTTGGTCATAGCTTTTCTTCCAAGGAGCAAGTGTCTTTTAATTTCATGGCTGAAGTCCCCATCTGTAGTGATTATGAAGCCCAAGAAAATAAAGTCTGTCACTGTTTCCACTGTTTCCCCATCTATTTGCCATGAAGTGATAGGACCAGATACCATGATCATAGTTTTCTGAATGTTGAGTTTTAAGCCAACTTTTCCACTCTCCTCTTTCACTTTCATGAAGAGGCTCTTTAGTTCTTCTTCTATGTCTGCCGTAAGAGTGGTGTCATCTGCATATCTGAGGTTGCTGATATTTCTCCTAGCAATCTTGATTCCAGCTTGTGCTTCATCCAGCCTGGCATTTTGTATAATGTACTCTCTACAGAAATTAAATAAGCAGGGTGACAATATACAACCCTGACGTACACCTTTCCCAATTTAGAACCAGTCTGTTGTTCCATGTCCAATTCTAACTGTTGCTTCTTGACCACCTCAGGAGGCAGGTTAGGTGGTCTAGTAATCCCATCACTCTAAGAATTTTCCACAGTTTATTGTGATCCACACAGTCAAAGGCTTTGGAATAGTCAATAAAGCAGAAGTTGATGTTTTTCTGGAACTCTCTTGCTTTTTCTATGATCCAACAGATATAGACAATTTGATCTCTGGTTGCTCTTCCTTTCCTAAATCCAGCTGGAATATCTGGAATTTCTCTGTTTACATACTGTTGAAGGCTGGCTTGGAGAATTTTGAGTATTACTTTGCTAGTGTGTGAGATAAGTACAACTGTGTGGTAGTTTGAACATTCTTTGGCACTACCTTTCTTTGGCATTAGAATGAAAACTGACCTTTTCCAGTCCTGTGGCCACTGCTGAATATTCCAAATTTGCTGGCATATTGAGTGCAGCACTTTCACAGCATCATTTTAGGATTTGAAATAGCTGAACTGAAATTCCATTAACGCCACTAGCTTTGTTCATAGTGATGCTTCCTAAGGCCCACTTGACTTCACATTTCAGGATGTCTGGCTCTAGGTGAATGATCACCCCATCGTGATTATCTGGGTCATGAAGATGTTTTTTGTACAGCACTACTGTGTATTCTTGCCACATCTTAATATCTTCTGCTTCTGTTGGGTCCATACTGTTTCTGTCCTTTATTGTGCCCATCTTTGCATGAAATGTTCCCTTAGTATCTCTAATTTTCTTGAAGAAATCTCTCATCTTTCCCATTCTATTGTTTTCCTGTATTTATTTGCATTGATCACTGAGGAAGGCTTTCTTATCTCTCCTTGTTCTTTGAATTTCTGCATTCAAATGGGTGTATCTTTCCTTTTCTCTTTTGCCTTCAGCTTCTCCTCTTTTGTCAGCTATTTGTAAGGCCTCAGACAACCATTTTGCCTTTTTGCGTTGCTTTTTCTTGGAGATGGTTTTGATCACTCCCTCCTGTAAAATGTCACAAACCTCCATCCATAGTTATTCAGGCATTCTGTCTATCATATCTAATTCCTTGAATTTATTTGTTACTTCCACTGTATAATCATTAAGGGATTTGATTTAGGTCATACCTGAATGATATAGTGGTTTTCCCTACTTTCTTTAATTTACATCTGAATTTGGCAAGAAGAAGTTCATGATCTGAGCCACAGTCAGCTCCCAGTTTTGTTTTTCCTGATTGTGTAGAGCCTCTCCATCTTTGGATGCAAAGAATACAATCAATCTGATTTTGATATTGACCCTCTGTTGATGTCCATGTGTAGAATCTTCTCTTGTGATGTTGGAACAGGGTGTTTGCTATGATCAGTGCATTCTCTTGGCAAAACTCTATTAGTCTTTGCCCTGCTTCATTCTGTACTCCAAGGTCAAATTTACCTGTTACTCCAGGTATCTCTTGACTTCCTACTTTTGTATTCCAGTCTCCTATGATGAACAGGACATCTTTTTTGGGTGTTAGCTATGGAAGGTCCTGTAGGTCTTCATAGAACCATTCAACTTCAGCTTCTTTAGAGTTACTGGTTGGGCATAGATTTGGATTACTGTGATATTGAATGGTTTGCCTTGGAAACAAACAGAGATCATTCTGTCATTTTTGAGATTGCTCCCAAGTACTGCATTTTGGCCTCTTTTGTTGACTATGATGGCTACTCCATTTCTTCTAAGGGATTCCAGCCCACAGTGGTATATATAATGGTTATCTGAGTTAAAATCACTGATTGCAGTCCATTTTATTTCACTGATTCCAAAAATGTTTATGATTGCCATCTCCTGTTTGACCACTTCCAATTTACCTCAATTCTTGGACCTAACATTCCAGGTTCCTATGCAGTATTGCTCTTTACAGCATCTGACTTTACTTCCATCACCAGTCACATCTACCACTAGGCTTTGTTTTCAATTTGGCTCTGTCTCTTCATTCTTTCTGGAGCTATTTCTCAACTCTTCTCCAGTAGCATATTGGGCACCTACCAACCTGGGAGTTCAACTTTCAGTGTCCTATCTTTTGGCCTTTTCATGCTGTTCATGGGGTCTCAAGGCAAGAATACTGAAGTGATTTGCCCTTCCATTCTCCAGTGGACCATGTTTTTTCAGAACTCTCCACCATGCCCCATCATCTTGGGTGGACCTACACAGCATGGCTCATAGTTTCATTTAATTAGTCAAGGCTGTGATCCATGTGATCAGTTTGGGTAGTATTCTGTGATTGTGGTTTCCATTCTGTCTTCCCTCTGATACATAAGGATAGAGGCCTGTGAAAGCTCCCTGATGGGAGTGACTGACTTTAGGGGAATTCAGGTCTTGTTCTGATGGGCAGGGCAATGCTTAGTGAAGTTGTTCAGTCCTGTTCCATTCTTTGTGACCCCATCAACTGTAGCCTACCATGCTTCTCCATCCATGGGATTTTCCAAGCAAGAGTACTGGAGTGGGTTGCCATTTCCTTCTCCAGGGGAATCTTCCCGACCCAGGGATCTAACCCAGGTCTCCCTCATTGCAGGCAGATGCTTTACCTCTGAGCCACCAGCAAAGCCCAATGCAATGGGCTTGCTTGCAAAGGACAATGCTCAGTAAATCTTTAATCCAATTGTCTGTTGATGGGCAGGGCTGTGTTCCCTCCCTTTTGTTTAGCCTGAGATCAAACTATGGTAGGGGTAATGATGGTAATGGTGACCTCCTTCTAAAGGACTTTGGCTGGAACTGTTGTATTCAGTGCCCCTGACCCAGCAGCAGGCCGCTGTCAACCATGCTTCTGCCAGAGACTCCTGGACACTCATAGGCAAATCTGGTTCAGTCTCTTGTGAGGACACTGCCCCTTTCTCCTGGCTTCTGATGCATACAAGGTTTTGTTTGTGCCCTCTAAGAATGTGTTTCCCCAATGCTCTGAAAGTTCTGTAATCAAATCCGACAGGCCTCCAAAGTCAAATTCCCTGGGGGTTCTCAGTCTCTTTGCTGGATCCCCAGGTTGGGAAATCTGTTGTGGGTCCTAGAACTTTTTTTAACAGTGGGAGAGTTTCTTTGGTATAACTGTTCTGTAGTTTGTGGGTCATCTACTTGACCCATCAGTTAAGTTCAGTCAGTCACTCAGTCATGTCCAACTCTTTGTGACCCCATGGATTGCAGCACACCAGACTTCACTGTCCATCACCAACTCCAGGAGCTTGCTCAAACTCATGTCCATTGAGTTGGTGATGCTATCCAACCATCTCATCCTCTGTTGTCCCCGTCTCCTCCTGCCTTCAACCTTTCCCAGCATCAGGGTATTTTCCAATGAGCCATTTCTTCGAATCAGGTGGCCAACATATTGGAGCTTCAGCGTCAGTCCTTCCAATGAATATTCAGGACTGATATCCTTTAGGATTGACTGGTTGGGTCTCCTTACAGTCCAAGGACTCTCAAGAGTTTTCTCCAACACCACTATTTAAAAGCATCAATTCTTTGTCACTCAGCTTTCTTTATAGTTCAATTCTCACACCCATACATGACTACTGGAAAAACTATAGCTTTGACTAGATGAACCTTTGTCAGCAAAGTAATGTCTCTGCTTTTTAATATGCTGTCTAGGTTGGCCATAGCCTTTCTTCCAAGGAGCAAGAATCTTTTAATTTCATGGCTACAGTCACCATCTGTAGTGATTTTGGAGCCCAAGAAAGTAAAGTCTGTCCCTGTTTCCATTGTTTCGCCATCTATTTGCCATGAAGTGATGGAACCAGATGCTATGATCTTCATTTTTTGAATGTTGATCCATATATTCCCAGAAATCAGTAACAGTCAAGAAATCCCTCTGTCTCTTTTTTCTGAGATCTTCCCAACCATTTTGTGTTCTGAGAAACTTTGAACCTCAAAGAACTATTTTGCTCTTGATATTCCAAATTAATAGCCACCCCCTCCCTTCCTTATGACTTGCCGCTTTTTAAAAAAAAACACAATTGTTCTCCTTTCTCTTTGGTATGTTCCTCATTAGTAGATATTCTCCCTATTTCAATAACCTACATGAAATCATTGCCTTAATTATCTTGTGCATTATGTGTTTGCAACCACTATCTTTTTTTCTTTCTTTTTTTTTACAAAGTCAACACAGACTTTGATTTAGACAATTTTTAATCAATCACTCCCTTAGAAATTTTATTTCATAAAGACATAGAATGCATGCTATTTTTCTTTTTTAAACTTTTCTGGCTAAGTTAGAGCAATAGACATATCTTTTCATTTACCGAAAATGCACACAAATTAGAATAGATTCGATTTTTGCAACAACTTCTGTTTTATATCAATTTGAAAAAAATTCACTTTTTTTCACAACTTCTTTTATAAGAAATATGTTTTGACTGGAGGTAAAATTTTATTTACTATATGTTAAGCCAGCAGTATAAAAGTTCTTTAAGTTTCTTAAAAATGTGTTCAGGATTTTTATGATGAAACTTTTAACCTGGAGAATTCTTTTAACCTACAGGGCAGTTAATCTTCTTTACCTAAGCCTGTATCTGTGCATAAATATTTTGATAGATTCTAACATGGGTAAAGTTAGAGAACCAGAGAGTTGTAATCCTCTAAAGAAATAGCAGCATTTGTTTCCATTTAATGGAAGAGTTATTTTTTCATGCATTTTTTAAAGGAGTCTACCCTGTTTTATTACTGGAATATCCTGAAAATTGTCACTTACAGGTATAGATCATTTATCCTGAGTCATATTGTCAGTTCTTTGGAGAATCAAAAACCTGCACGTGAAAAGACAAATGACAATTCTATTTTAAAGTACTCAGGTATAGCTTAAAAGTATGTGTCCAGATTACGTAATTTAAAGTTGCCCATTTTAACAGCAGTTCTTGCTGTTGCTTTCAGGGCCTAAGGCAGTCCTGGACTTATTGGATCCTTATTAACTTAGAATAATTCAACTGACTTTTCTATTTGTCCAAAAAGCACGGGGAGAGTACCTAAGCAAATGATTCAAGTGTAAAAAAGTATAAGATATATTTACCTATTTAAGAAAATTAGTATTTCGAAACTCTTTAGTAGCAGTTTTCTTGTGCATAATACAATTGCAATGTAAACTATATATATATATATATAAGCATAAAAATGTACACACACATATACACATATGACAATATACAAATTTACGTATAAATATATACATACATATTCCAATGTTTTGATATATTTATCAGGGCCATTCATAACTATTCATTAAACAAGACAAAACCAAAGGAACGTTTAGCCAGTCAGTGCCCAGTGCTGAGCGCCACTTTCCTGCCACCTGAAATAAAACTGCATACCTTTAGGGACATTCCATAGCATTCACAGACCACCGAGTTCCGACTTTGCATCTGTTTTTTATCAATGCATTCATTGATTAGTCATCACAACGGGCAAGTTACGTGATGATTTCTATTGCCACTTAAACACCCCAAATGAGAACATTTTTTTTCAAACACAATAGATTTACCCAAAGCAGAAAAATCCAAAGGAAGCTTCTTGTTTAATCCCAGATGAAGATTTTTCTGACTTTATTTTAATTACCTTCTTTAGTCATAAATTAGCAGAGTTTCCTCTGGTTCGTATGGTTTCATGGTCTTATAATTAATGTAGCAGGGCAGGTGTTCAAATATAGTGCTTCATGAAATGGGTGATACAAGAAATTAATATGGCAATATGTTACACGGAAGGATTCTGTAGTCACTTATGTGGTAAAATACTGTACATGCAGTTCACCTAATGGAAACCCATTGTCAAGAGTCTAGTTAACTACTCCATGTTATTGGTGCTTCAACAGCTATTTTGTGTGGCCAGAGGCCTTGAACAGACACTAACTCCTCCTGAGATTTCAGGTTCTATATGACAGCCTACAGAGTCACAAGCAGATGTAAGCTCCTGGAATAACTTTCCCAGCAGTCTCTATCAGTGACAATCTCCCCTGCTTTGTGGGACCTTCTCCTTGTGCACCCCTTATAAGTCTTCTTTGGAGGTTATCAGAACCCCGGTCTTTTTTATTTGATCAATCTGGCCTTAGCCCAGGAAACCCATAATACCTCCCTGCTGGAATTTAATAAAGACATGAGCCCCAGGTCCCATCATTCTCTCTGTCTGCAATCTCCCTTGACCTCCCTATGTGGCCCCTGAAGACATTTACTTCTGCTAAGACTCATGAATAATAATCTTCTCTATGTCAGTTTCCCTTGTGGTCTTTTGTTGAACCATCCAACACAGCAGATCCTACATTAGTGTTAATGTAACAAAGTCAGAATTCGATTCTCATAATGCATCTTCTAAAAACCATGATAATTCTTATAGTGACAATGTTTAATTTTATTTAAATGTATTTAATGTTTAAATTTATTTAATTATGGGTCAATGAGTTTGGGGAATTCTACAATAATACACTAGGCAGTTTCAGGTATAAACTTGATATATTCATATTAGCTCTCATCTACATTGGACCTTTTTATTTATAAACATACTCAGGAAAGCAAATGATATCAGTGGCATCACAGGTCTCATAGAGGAATTTTTAAATTTATTATTTATTTTATTTAAGTACAGTTGGTTTTGTTGTTTTTGTTCAACGGCTGACTTCTTGAGAGCCCATGACCTGCAGCACACCAGGGTTCCCTGTCCTTCACTATCTCCCTGAGTTTGCTCAAATTCATGTCAGTTGAGTCAGAGATGCCATCCAACCATCTCAACCTCTGTCACCTCCTTCTCATCTTGCCTTCAGTCTTTCTCAGCATGAGGGTCTTTTTCAATGAGTCAGTTCTTCCCATCAGGTAGCCAAAATATTGAAGTTTCAGCTTGCATCAGTCCTTCCAATGAATAGTCAGGGTTAACTTCTCTTAGGATTGACTGGTTTGATCTCCTTGCAGTCCAAGGGACTCTCAAGAGTCTTCTCCAGCACCACAGTTTGAAAGCATCAATTCTTTGGCGCTCAGGCTTCCTTATGGTCCGACACTCACATCTGTACATGACTACTGGAAAAACCATAGCTTTGACTAGATGGACCTTTGTCAGCAAGATGATGTCTCTGCTATTTAATATGCCATCTAGGTTGGTCATAGCTTTTCTTCCAAGGAGCAAGCATCTTTTAATTTCATGGATGTAGTCATCATCCATATTGGTTTTGGAGCCCAAGAATATGAAATCTGACACTGTTTCCACTTTTGACCATCTATTTGCCAAGAAGTGATAGAACTGGATGCATGATCTTCGAATTTTGAATGTTGAGTTTTATGCCAGTTTTTTCACTCTCCTCTTACACCCTCATCAAGAGGCTCTTTAGTTCCTCTTTACTTTCTGCTATTAATGTGGTATCATCTGGATATCTGAGGCTGTTGTTATTTCTCCTGGAAATTCCAGCTTCTGCTTCATCCAGCCCAGCATTTTGTATGATGTACTCTACATATAAGTTAAATAAACAAGGTGACAATATACAGCCTTGATGTACCTCTTTCCCAATTTTGAACCAGTCCGTTGTTCCATGTCCAGTTCTAATCGTTGCTTCTTGGCCTGCACACAGGTTTCTCAGGCAGCAGGTAATGTTGTCTGGTATTCCCATCTCTTTAAGAATATTTCACAGTTTGTAGTGATTCACAGAGTCAAAGGTTTTACCGTAGTTAATGAAGCAGAAATATTTTTTTATTTTTTATTTTTTGAATTCCCTTGCTTATTCTATGATCCAGTGTATGCTGGCATTTTGATCTCTGGTTCCTCTGCCTTTTCTAAATCCAGCTTGTACATCTGGAATTTCACTGTTCACATACTGCTGAAGCCTGGCTTGAAGGATTTTGAGCATAATCTTGCTAGCATATGAAATGAGTGCAATTGTATGGTAATTTGAACATTCTTTGGCATTGCCTTTCATTGGGACTGAAATGAAAACTGACCTTTTCCAGTTTTATGGCCACTGCTGAGTTTTCCAAATTTGCTGGCATAATGAGCACAGCACTTTAACAGCATCATCTTTTAGGATCTGAAATAGCTTAGATGGAATTCTATCACCTCCACTAGCTTTGTTCATAGTAATGTTTCCTAAGGCCCACTTGACTTCACACTCCAGGACGTCTGGCTCTAGGGGAGTGAAGTGATTCACTTACATATATAACTTTTCCATTATGGTTAATCAGAGAATATTGAATACAGTTCCTTATGCTATACAATTCAGTCAGTTCAGTTCAGTAGCTCAGTTGTGTCCGACTCTTTGCGACCCCATAAATCACAGCACGCCAGGCCTCCCTGTCCATCACCAATTCCCAGAGTTCACTCAGACTCACGTCCATCAAGTCGGTGATGCCATCCAGCCATCTCGTCCTCTGTCGTCCCCTTCTCCTCCTGCCCCCAATCCCTCCCATCATCAGAGTCTTTGCCAATGAGTCAACTCTTCGCATGAGGTGGCCAAAGTATTGGAGTTTCAGCTTTAGCATCATTCTTTCCAAAAAACACCCAGGACTGATCTCCTTCAGAATGGACTGGTTGGATCTCCTTCCAGTCCAAAGGGACTCTCAAGAGTCTTCTCCAACACCACAGTTCAAAAGAATAAGCATATTTAACTTATATGCAGAGTACAGCATGAGAAACGCTGGGCTGGAAGAAGCACAAGCTGTAATCAAGATTGCCGGGAGAAATATCAATAACCTCAGATATGCAGATGACACCACTCTTATGGCAGAAAGTGAAGAGGAACTCAAAAGCCTCTTGATGAAAGTGAAAGAGGAGAGTGAAAAAGTTGGCTTAAAACTCAACATTTAGAAAACCATGGCATCTGGTCCCATCACTTCATGGGAAATAGATGGGGAAACAGTGGAAACAGTGTCCGAATTTATTTTTGGGGGGCTCCAAAATCGCTGCCGATGGTGACTGCAGCTATGAAATTAAAAGACGCTTACTCCTTGGAAGAAAAGTTATGACCAACCTAGATAGCATATTCAAAAGCAGAGACATTACTTTGCCAACAAAGGTCCGTCTAGTCAAGGCTATGGTTTCTCCAGTGGTCATGTGCGGAGAAGGCAATGGCACCCATTCCAGTACTCTTGCCTGGAAAATCCCATGGACGGAGGAGCCTGGTGGGCTGCAGTCCATGGGGTTGCTAAGAGTCGGACATGACTGAGCGACTTCACTTTCACTTTTCACTTTCATGAATTGGAGAAGGAAATGGTAACCCACTCCAGTGTTCTTGCCTGGAGAATCCCAGGAAAGGGGGTGCCTGGTGGGCTGCCATCTGTGGGGTCACAGAGTCGGACACGACTGAAGTGACTTAGCAGCAGCAGCAGCAGCAGCATGTATGGATGTGAGAGTTGGACTGTGAAGAAAGCTGAGCACCGAAGAATTGATGCTATACAGTAGTTGGACCTTATTATTTACCCATCCTATATTAAGTAGTTTTCATCTGTTAATCCAAAACTCCCAATTCATCTCCCCCATACACCCCAATCCCTGGCAGCCACAAATCTGTTATCTCTGTCTGTGATTCTGTTTCATAGTTAAGTCTGAGTCATATTTTAGATTCCACAAGTGATATCGTATATTATTTGTCTTTCTCTGTTTATCTTACTTCACTTACTATGATAATCTCTAGGTCCACGTTGCTGCAAATAACATTATTTCATGATTTTTTATGGCTTAGTATTCCATTCTGTACATGTACCACATTTTCTTTATCCATTCATCTGTCAGTGGATATTTTGGTTGTTTCCATGTCTTGGCTATCGTGAATAGTGCTGTTATGAACACAGGGGTGCATGTATCTTTTCAAATTAGATTTTTGTCTGAATATGTGGCCAGGTGTGGGACTGCTGGATCATTTGGCAACTCTATTTTTAGTTTTTTTACGAACCTTCATACTGTTCCCCATAGTGGCTGTACCAACTTACATTCCCACAAATACGTAGGAGGGTTCCGTTTTCTCCATACCCTCTCCAGCGTTTGTTCTTTGTAGACCTTTTAATGATGACCATTCTTGAGTGGACTGAGGTGGTACCTCACTGGATTTTCAATTTGCATTTCATCACAGTGGAATATTTTGTTACTCATGATTTAAAAGAATCCATGTTGTTCAGATGGTAAAGAATCTGCCTGCAATTCAGGAGACTTGGGTTCAATCCCCAGATCGGGAAGATCTCCTGGAGAAGGGAATGGCAACCCACTCCAGTATTCTTGCCTGAGAATTCCGTGGACAGAAGAGCCTGGCAAGCTGAAGTCCATGGGGTCAGAGTTGGACACAACTTTGCAACTAACACTTTCACTCCATATGAAAATCAGGATAAGAGCATTGATATGGTGATCTGATCCTCCAGTCTCTCAGCAGAGGCATCTGATACTGTCATGGGGAAACCCAATTGGCCAATTGTGGAAGGAGGTTGAATTGAAATTCAAAAGAGAGAATTGATTGGATTAATCAATCACAAGCCAGTGTAGGCAGCTCTACTCCAAGACACCTCAGTGAATGAGGTGGCTAGACTGGACACTTTTAAAATTAGAGGTCATCATGCTTTGCATCAGATGACTTACTCCTTTTTCAGAGCTAATTGGGCCAAAGACTGGTAGTTGACTTGAAGTGTGTGCCTTATTCATCATATTTTAAACTGTTATATATACAAGGGTCACTTTCTGAACATTATTGTTTAAAATTGGACTAGTAGTCTTTCTTTCAGTATCATTGAAAAAAATTGACAACTTCCTCCTATATTTTAATCACTTGATATAACCTCTGAAACAATTTCCTGAGGCCAGTATTGGTATCCATTAGTATTTTTGAGCTAAGATTCAGCAAACTCTCCCAGTTTAGTAAAGTGTCAGAGATTCAAAGTCTGTTTGATTCCATGCCACAATCAAAGTGTCTTTCATCTGTCACCATCTTCTTTTTTTTTTTCCTGTGAGTTATTTCTTTTATTCAGAAACAGAAGCTGTGTGAGTGTTTTGCTGCAGCAGTGGCAACCCAGGTAAAAAACAGTGCTCCTTGCAAGGGCTAAAAACATCATTAAAAATCAAAGCAGTAGTGTTGATTTGTTAAAAATCAAATCAAAGTGTTGACCTTAGGTCCTGAAAAGAAAAAAAAAAAAAAAAAGCATTTGGAAAGGTGTTACTGTATCAAGAAGCCAGCTTATTCAAGGATGGATTGTTATACTTTCAATTATTTTGAATTTATCTTTGTTATTACACTCTTCTAATGTAGCTGTAGAAACTGCTTTCATCTTCAAAATTTGTGGCCCTCATTGTCACTGTCTGTCTGTGTCTCTGTATATGACCCCATTTTGTTCCTTTTTTATGGCTGAGTAGTATTCCATTGTATATTCCATTGTATATTCCATTGTACAATATTCCATTGTACCACTTCTTCTTCATCCATTCATCTATCAGTGGACATCTAGGTTGTTTCCATGTCCTGGCTGTTGTAAATATCGCTGCAGTGAACACTGGGGAGCATGGGTCTTTTTGAACTATGCTTTTCTCAGGATATTTGCCCAGGAGTGGGATTGCTAGGTCATGCGGTACTTCTAGTTTTAGTTTTTTGAGGAACCTCCATATTGTTCTCCATAGTGGTTTTATCAATTACATTCCCATCAATAGCGCAAGAGGATTCCCTTTTCTCCACACCCTCTCTACCATTTATCATTTGTAGATTTTTGATGATGGCCATTCTGACTGGTGTGAGTTAATATCTCATCATCTTCCTTTCTTGATTGCTATATAGCTAAGATCAACTCAAGGATAATTCTGCCCCAACCCTTCATGATTCTTTTGGGAAAGGAGTTGCTTCATCAAAGAAAAGTTTTGTGAGACAGAACAGATGCCCTTGTATCCTTCTTATTTATTTATTTTTTCCTCTGTCTCACAGAATAATCACTGGCATTTATGTGAAAATCAATATTGTGTCTATTGAATGTGGCCTCAAATACATAAGCAGGAAAAAAGTTGTTAGGGAATTTATTGAACTCTGTCCTGTTTTAGGTTTATTGTAAAATATATTCATCCATTCAATTTAGTCAGATCCTGTTCCTGCCATAAAATTGCCTTTATGGAAATATTAGACTGATGAAGAATCCCTGTTAGGAATATAGATGACTGTGATACTTAGAATTCTTTCACTCCTTCCTCAAGATGAGAAATGACTCCCCAGACAAGAACAACTAGGTGTACCCAAGTTTAACTTCTTAGCCAACATCTGAAGTCATCATTTTTTTTTTGGTAAACGAATTTGCTTATTATGCCTACCTCTCTTACTCTGTAATGTAAAAATTGTCTATCATGACTGTTAGCATTTATGCATTAAGAGGGTGATTTTTTACACAGAGTCACAGAGAAGAATCCACTCATCTCAGATTTCCTGCTATATTTTAGCCTCCTAGTTTTTCCCATGCATCCCATGGACGGAGGAGCCTGGTGGGCTGCAGTCCATGGGGTTGCTAAAGAGTCAGACATGACTGAGCGACTTCACTTTTACTTTTCATTTTCCTGCATTGGAGAAGGAAACAGCAATCCACTCCAGTGTTCTTGCCTGGAGAATCCCAGGGACGGGGGAGCCTGGTGGGCTGCCGTCTATGGGGTCGCACAGAGTTGGACACGAATGAAGCGACTTAGCAGCAGCAGCAGCAAACTGCTTTTAGTATTTTGTGATGGAAAGGCGGGACTTAGTCCCATCACCAATACTGCCTTGCATTTGCATAGTTTCATTCTTTTAAGTCTTATATTCAAAAGAGCCTTGTTTTATTGATCTAGACCATATATTGCAAAAAGGTTCTAGGACCCTGAGTATTCCAGTCCCTTGAATTGTGGGAAAACCCTAGAGAATATATTGTGCAGGTACTCAGGGGCCTGAGAAATATTTGGTCTTAGATAAAGAAATAGATAAAAGTCTTATTCTTAGAACTGAGTGACATAGCTCAACTTCCAAAGGATAATGGTGATTTAACCCAGAATGAAACGAAGGATGGACAGTCAAAAATATTTTTCTGCTCCAGCAAAAGAGATTTTGATGAAGTCAGGAAAGGCTTACTCTTGAGCCCCCAAAGGTGGCATACAGTTCCCACCAGTCTGATTGTACCGTACAACAGATCTGTCTACCCATCGTGATAAGCCATTTGTAGGAACCCTCATTTCTATAACATATATTCAAGCCTTCCAGGTATCATCTCTCTTCATTTTATTTTTTTCTAACCTAACAATTTGCTTTCGTTCAACAGATTTAATTTACTGTTTGGTTCCCAGCTATATTTATGTCGCCTGCTAGCATAGCCCCCGGTTGTACCGCATAGATGAGACCCGAGGAAATGCTGCCTTTCTATGGCACTTAGCTCTGACTGGTAGCTGATATGGGCTCTACTTTCTCCTGCAAGGCACTTGGGATGTTTTCCCCCTGGTGTTTTGCCTATTTTAGAGGGTAATCTATATGATCCATTGCCACCATTTTTCCTGCTCTCCTTCTATGCCCTTTTTCTGTTTCTCCTTTAACTGACTTTATTACCACCAAACACCTCATTTTTCAGTCTGGCTTTACTTTCTTTCAGTGTCATAAACTCAGGGCCAAGTAAGCTTGTCAGATACTTGGTAAACAGTTTTATCTTTAAATTCTGGCCTTTCTTGGGCTTTAGAAAGTTGTCTTCTTCTTTCTTTGTTTTTTTAATTAGATTTCTAAAGGGCAGTTTCAGGTTTCTAGGAAAATTGTGCAGAAAGTATAGAGTTTCCGATTACATCCCCTCCACATACCCCTCCTTTCCCCACACACAGTTTCACCTATTAACATTTGTATTAGTGTGACCATTATTACAATTAGTTAACATTTTAAACAATTTGTTTTTAATTGGAGGATAATTGCTTTACAATGTTGTGTTGGTTTCTGCCATAAGTCAACATGCATCAACCATAGGTATAGTAGGGCCCCTCTCTCCTGAATCTCCTGCCGCCTCCCACCCCATGTCACCCCTCTATGTGCTGCGCTGTGCTTAGTCGTTCAGTCGTGTCTGACTCTGCGACCCCATGGGCTGTAACTCACTCACCAGGCTCCTCTGTCCATGGGGATTCTCCAGGCAAGAATACTGGAGTGAGTTGCCATGCCCTCCTCCAGGGGATCTTCCCCACCCAGGGTTCGAACCCAGGTCTCCTGCACTGCAGGCGGGTTCTTTACTGTCTGAGCCACCAGGGAAGCCCCATCCCGCTAGACTGTCAGAGCACCGGCTTGAGCTCCCTGTGTCATACAGCAAATTCCCAGTGGCTGTTTTACATATGGTAACGTGTATGTTTCAATGCTACTCTCTCAATTTGTCCCATCGTCTCCTTCCCCTGCTGTGTCCACAAGTCTGGCCTCTATCTCTGTGCCTCTATTACTGCCCTACAAATAGGTCCGTCAGTACCATTTTTCTAGATTCCATATATATGCACTAATATTTTAAAAACAAATATGATATTTGGTTTTCTCCTTCTGACTTCACTCTGTATACCAGGCTCTAGGTTCATCCACCTTACTAGAAATGACTCAAATTTGTCTGTTTTTATGGACGAGTAATAATCCATTTATTTGTGATAACGAATTATAAATTCTTTATCCATTCATCTGTTGATGGACGTTTACGTTGCTTCCATGTCCTAGCTATGTGACTAGTGCTGCAATGAACGTTCGGGTACATGCGTCTTTTTCAATTTTGGTTTTCTTAGGGTATATGCTCAGGAGTAGAATTTTTGGGCCCTATGTTAACCATAGTACTGTGCACATTTATAACTCATTTTAATTAAGTGGGATCAGATGAATAGTTTGCCATTTAAATGCTAACTTTTTAAGGAAAGGAAGTGTGCCTTCTTCATTCACAACAGTCCTCATAGACTAGCTCAGTGTACAATAAATATTTGAAGAAATTGTTTTCCTCATCACTTTCCTTTTTCCAGTGAGCTATTCTAGTTTCACAGATGCAGTATCTCAAAATCTTGTTGAAAATACAAATAACCATGTTAAAACTCATTTTCTGTTTTGAACCATCTATTTGAGAGGCTATGTTTGCTTTGATTTCTTTGAAACATATTCTTTTTTTTGAGCATTATTTTTTTTTCTTCTATGTACTATAGTAATATTAATCTTGTTGATAAGGATATATAAGTTGAAATAGAAATAAAACATGTGGGCACTGGTGAAGACACCTGTCTTAAGTTACAGTAGATCTATTATTGTGCCCCCAGCTTTCATCTGGATTAGAAACATTTACTGTGCAATTTCAAAGATACTGCAGCTTGAGAAGAGTGAGGAGAAAATGAGAGCAGGATTTGGAAACTGTGCATTTGCAATGAAGAGTTTCTGTTTCATGTTTCCTAAAACCGTTAGGAGTTCTGTCTGGGGCCTGCCATGACTGCTCTTGTCAAAGCTAGTCCCTGCAGGGTCCCTTTTACTGAGCAGGAGGCCTTCTGTTCAGTGCAGAGAACAGAACTTTTCTACAGGCATCAGCTGGTTTGAAATGAGTCTCCTGATTGTCCCACAAGAATCCTCACCTCTAAATCTATCCTATCTGTCATAGATGTGGACAGGCCTCCACTGGGGTTTACTTTGGTCATCTGTTATGTAGATTGAAAGTGAAAGTGAAGTCGCTCAGTCATGTCCAACTCTTTGCAACCCCATGGACTATAGTCCACCAGGCTCCTCCGTCCATGGGATTCTCCAGGCAAGAATACTGGAGTGGGTTGGCATTTCCTTCTCCAGGGAATCTTTCCAACCCAGGGATCAAACCCAGGTCTCCCACACTGCAGGCAGATGCTTTAACCTCTGAACCACCAGGGAAGCCTCTTAGGCAAACAAGAGACAGGAAGCCCAATACAAGATAGCAACATTTTGAGTAAGCCCAAAATAGCCCAGTGCAGAGGTCTTATGAAGAGAGAAAAGGATAAACAGAATTTGGCTAACTTTCTGGCTTTCTAGACATCTCAACTGAAGAACCAGACATGTGAGTATAGATATTCAACACAGGTGAGTCTTCAGCAAGTACTGACTGAAATAGACATAGGAAACACCAATGACGGAGAAGGCAGTGGCGCCCCACTCCAGTACTCTTGCCTGGAAAATCCTATGGACAAAGGAGCCTGGTGGGCTGCAGTCCATGGGGTCGCTAAGAGTCAGACACGACTGAGCGACTTCACTTTCACTTTTCACTTTCATGCACTGGAGAAGGAAATGGCAACCCACTCCAGTGTTCTTGACTGGAGAATCCCAGGGACGGGGGAGTCTGGTGGGCTGCCGTCTCTGGGGTCGCACAGAGTGGGACACGACTGAAGCGACTTGGCAGCAGCAGCAGCAAACACCAATGAATACCATGTATCTGAGCCCTGTTTTTTCTTAAGCTCTTTTAACTTCATCTCATGTTCTGTAGACTTTGTTGACATTTCTCATTTTCTCTGACATGGATCCCACTTTTCTTTTATTACTCGTGTGTCTCCCTAATGTAGATCATTCCATGGAAGTGTTAGAGAGCAACAATTGCTCCCCAGGTAGCTCATGCTCACCTTGTACTTTTCCCTCTCTCACATCCATTTAAAATATGACTTCCTTGTGTATTTACAGGCAATTTTTGATGTGCACAAGCTGCAGTCTTCTTCTATGTCCCAGGACACTAAGATGGAAGATGAAGTAGTAGAGGTGATGGAAGGGATCCAGACCTTTTTTGAAACCGATGGTCTCATTTGCAGGCATTAGTGATGAAGGTCTAAGGGCACCATGATGGAGAGAGGTGGTTAATCAGCTCATCTTCCATAGCAGATCCTTGGCTTTAGGTGATTAAAGGTGTCATGGGCCTTGATTCTACTTTTCTCTTTTTATGCCCAAGACATGTGTTATGTATTTCTGTCTGGGGCCATCTTTATTCTGCCAAGAACTTGCTTGGTTACTGGCACTCTGCATTCTCATTCACTATGAGTTAATTAGGTTCATCTCTGCAACCTGTTGGAAGTGGAGCAATTGCTGGGGTTTAACCAGTGATAAGGATGAGAATCTGCTTCTCAATTGGCTCAAATAATAACTTTCTCTTCTTCCTAACTTGATGCTCATTGAATTTTCATTAACATCCTATACCTACTAAGTTACAGAATAGAAATTAAAATACTAACAGTGTGGCTTCAAGAATATAACAAGGCGTGTGTTTACATAATAGTGTTTACATAATCTCATGAGGTAGTTTTCCATTTTTACTATTTGTACTTTGCAATGCCTTTTTTTTGTGGGGGTGGAGGGTTGGGGGATGAATAATAGAGGGTCACCATTCAGGGATCCAGATGAGAAATAAAATAGTTCAACTGTACTGGCATTATCACTGTCAGTCACTGGGGCTCCCCTGGTGGCTCAGTGGTAAAGATTCTGCCTGCCAATGCAAGAGATGCAGGTTCTATACCTGCCTGGCTCAGGAAGGTCCCCAGGAGAAGGAAATGGCAACCCACTCCAGTGTTTTTGCCTGGGAAATCCCATGGGTAGAGGAGCCTGGCGGGCTACAGTCCATGGGGTCCAAAGGAGTAGGATAGGACTTAGTGACTAAACAACAACAATGGATTACTAAAACAATGGACTTATGTAATCTTTTATTTGGTTTTTTAAAAAGATCAACCTAAGAGAAAACCTAACCATCTGTCATAGACTGAATGTTTGTGTACCCTCCAACTGTATATGTTGAAATCATAACACCCAGAATGTGATGGTATTTAGAAGTGAAGCCCTTGTGACATTTAGATAAGGTGATGAGAGTGGAGCCCTGATTATGGGATTAGGGTTCTTATAAGAAGAAGATATGAGATCAGAGCCCTCCCTCTCCCTGCCCTGTAAGGACAAAGAGAAGAAGGTCATCTGCAAGCCAAGAAGAGGACCCATACCAGAACCCAACCACATCAGCACCCAGTCTCAGACTTCCCATCTCCAAAACCATAAATGTCTATTGTTTAAGCCACTCATTCTGATATTTTGTTGTTGCAGTTGAACTAAACCAGTAGTAGTGCTTAGATATTAACAATAATATTATTTTGTATTGGCCTAAATATAAAATTAGAACCATTGATTTAAAGAAAAAGCTTACTGATAGATGCATAGCTTTAGAGTTACAAACCTTTCACTCACTCCTTAATCTATAAGATGGACCTTTTTATATTTGGAGGAATTTTAAAGGCAATTTCCCAGATCTCTGGTCAAAACTTCCCCAGATACACCAAAATATCATCAAAGTGGAAATTTACTCTCACCTTAATTCCTTGCATTTCTCAACAAAGCAAAGAAATATAGAATCCCACTCAATAAATAGCCAGCCTCAGCCATTAGTATCTGTGCTGAGATACTTTTCCTCCAGTCTTAGAATCTTTGTGTAGTAGTGTTTTCCTGATTATGGCAGAAAGAGCTCTCTAAGTGACATTGAACCCAGGTCACATATGCAGTTGGCCCAAACTTTACTGTTAATCAATTGTCTTAGCCATTTTATGGTTTTTATCTAATTGTTTATTCGTGGGCTGAGCTAATACCTCTCAGCCAAGCAAATTTTTATGGCTCTGTGTATAATTTCTGAACAAATAGGGTATATAATGGCAATAAAAGTGCTGACACACTGCTTTCTCTAACGGCATGAGTGGCCTCAGTATTACAAAGCACACTTTTATTGCATCCTTATACCAGGTCGTTTATATGAAGCATGGATTGAAATATAATTTAGAAGTATGATGTTGGTACTTGAACCCCGTAGCTAGAATATGAAAGCCATCAAACAAATAAACAGACAATATAAATGATCCAGAAACAGAAAACAACTGATTCACCAAGGCCTCTAATAACTTAAGCATGGCTATTAGAGTCTTTTAGAGTGCATGTCTAAATCAGGCTTTTGGAAAAACAAAAAATTTCCCTTAGTTCTTATCCAAATCACCTTTGAACTGAAATGTTAAGACAGTTGGGACTATAGTACTTTTGGCTTATATTAAAGAAAAAAACTTTTTGTTAATAAAAACTAATATTGTGTGGGTGTGTATTTGTGTGTGTGTGTGTGTGTAAGGATGTTTTTTTGGGACACTAAATTTAGGGAACAGTATTATTGACCTTATCCATCCTTTCTATAATTTAACCTCAATATTTATATTCTTTTTACAAACTAGAAAGTAAAATAAGCAAGAGAATAGGAAAATGAAGAAGGCCATTTCTCTCTTTGACAGTATTTACTAAACATCATTAAAGTAGTTACAGCAGGCTCCAGGCATTGGGTGGCTGATTAGGAGGGTTGATTCTGAAATCTCACATGTTGATAAATTCAGCAAACATTATAATGGACTGATACTGTAGAAAGAAAAGTAGGAGATGAGTTAGTAATTGAGTATTTTTATCTTATCTAAGGTTTGATTTATCACTCTCTCTTTCCCTCTTCTCTTTCCTGACCCTACTCCTACCTCAACCTTACTGATTACAGTAGGTGGAGAAACAATATTACTCTGGAAATATAAGAAATATTCACTTAATGAATGAGAGAGTGGGTTAGTGCAAGAAAGAGAATTAACTGGATTGGGGAAATGTAGTTTTCAAAATATCTTGATGTATTAATTCAGTATTTAAGGGAACTAGACTCCACCAATGACAACCCACTCCAGTGTTCTTGCCTGGGGAATCCCAGAGATGGGGGAGCCTGGTGGGCTGCTGTCTTTGGGGTCACACAGAGTCGGACACCACTGAAGCGACTTAGCAGCAGCAGCAGCAGACTCCACCAAAATTTTATATAGACCTTCTAACTAGTGCCATTTTTTGTTGTTAGCCTTATTCATCTTTTTTGAGCTCATCTCCCACCCTAAGTTTCTTCTTCTTTGTCCTATAGGCTGTTAAGTGCCTTTCTGCTGCTTTCAGGTTACTGGAAATCTCCTATTTTATATAAGTTTATGCATCTCCCTACCCTACCCCTCGTGTTTTTTCTCCTTCCCCCTCTATCCAGTCACATTTCAGAGAAATTTCTCATCTCTCAACTAGATGCTGTTTTTATTAACATGATTCACAGTCAAGTATAATAAATAAGGAACAATTTCCATAATGATATTTTGCATTTAAAAAAATACATATTTTTTGCTTAAATGACTCTCTGTGTGAAAGTATGTTTCAGTTAACAACTTATACATTTTTATTCTTTTCTGGCCACCTCCTGGCTCAGGCATTCTCTGTCATTCTATTTAATCAGTGTCTCTAGCCTCAGTGGAATACTAGAACGTTCATGGACATTGGAATGCAGATTAAGCCTCAAATACCAGTTCCCTCAACAACTAGCCTAGTGACCTTGAACAAGTTATCAAATAACCTTTTGGGCCGTCTGCAAGAAGTTGGTAATAACTACTTTGTTAAAGTGGTTCAAAAAGGATATACATAAAGATACTCAAAGAGTACCTCATTGCAGGCACTTGATAAATATGGTATCTATTGATTAAATGATTCACATTTAATGGTATCATAAATGCTAAGGTAGAAAAGTACTTGAGATCATTGAGTTACATCCTCCTTATTTACGGATGAGAAAGCTGAGATTCAAGAGAAGTCAAGTGTTTTACCAAAGTTCACTAAATAATTAGAACACGGGTTAGAATCTAGGGCTGAGGCATGATTTAATTAATGATGGTCATATTATTTTGCACACCTGCCCCTCAAAGCCCTGCCTTACTTTGAATTTTGCTGCTTTTTATTACTATGCCCTTCTACCCACACACTATTTTAGGACAATTCTCCTTTCCCCTCTCATCTTTGTTTTTCTTCTAAAAGAGAACTTTATCTTATTATCTCATAATCATGAAGGTAACTGGACTGTTGCTCACTGAGTACCACCCTCCCTCTCCTTCCCTGCTCCTATCAGGAAGCAGTTCCACAGTCTCTACTTTAGATCTGCCACGTTTGATTCTGTGTTTACATTGCTAATTTCTCCTGGACAGTCAGTTCTTAATTTTGCCTCTTCAATCTCTTCTAACAGTTGAAGTGACCACCCTTTTCTAGAACATTATGTTTTCTAAATATTTCCTAGTCTAGGGTATAAAATGCATATATTCATTTCATGGTAAAGTTAAATTACTTTCATTAAAACTTAAAATGATTAAACAACATGTTATAGATATTTCTAATCACAGGAAGATACTGGCTTCCAATTTTTTTTTAATCTTACTGCAAAACATTCTCCAAAAAAGATTTAGGTTGAAACAGTCAGATTTAACACCCTTCAGTTTCTGGATTTCTGTTTCTCTAATTGTGGTTCTACTGATTTTACTTTTATTTTCCTCAGTAGTCCTCTAAATGTCCAAACTGCCAGAACGACAACAACAAAAATATATAAAAATGCATAATTAAATTTTTATCCATTAATTTTTTTTTTTAAATCTGGAAATTATGTGTTTATCTTTTTAAAGAAATAAAACTTGAGATAGAGCCAAAGTTTTATCCAATCCCTCCACTTTTCTTTCTCTAAGAACAACCATTAACCTGAAGTTGGCTCTTGTCAATCTAATTCATGCTTTTTCCGATTGAAATACATACAGATATACATATAAGCTGTAAATACTGCTGACTGTTTTAAACAAAATTACAATATTATTTTGGATATATATTTTGCATGACTAATTTTTTCTTTTCAGTATTTTATGTTTCAATCATGTGTTAAAACATGTATTTCTAATCTATGAATGTCAACTGTTTAAAAAGGGTTTTATGAACATACCAGGGTTTATTTATTACATCCAGTTTTGCAGCTATGATAAGTAATGCCAGGTGACCATTCCTGGACTTGTTTCTTTTTTGTACTCGTATAAGAGCAACTCTGTGGAGAATTCCTAAAAGCAGGAGTTGCTAGTTTACAGCTATGACTATCTTAAACCTAACTACATATTGATAAATTGTTTTCTACAATAATTTACATTTTTACCAGCAGTGTAACATAATTCCCATTTCATCATCTTCCTTGACAATTCCATGTGATGAAGCTCTCTTTTATTCCTATTTTACTTAGAACTATTTTTATTGTTATGAATGCCTTTTGGATTTATCAAACATCTTTTGTTCTGTAAATATTGGAATGAGAGTACTGAACTTTTCTCCTTTCATCTGTTAATGTGGTGATTCCCTTACAACATTTTTTCTAATGTAAAACATCTTTGCTTGTCTAAAATGAATTCTTATTGGTCTTGATGAATATTTTTTTACATTCTGAAATCACATTGACAACATTGCCTTTAAGACTTTTGAACTTATATTTACATATAAAACTACCCTATCTTTTTCCTATCTTAAACTATCTTATTTATTACAATAGTATATTAGTCCACACATTTTTATCTTTTTCTGTAGATTTGGCAGAAGTCACTCATAAAAATATATAGCTGAAGTATTTTTTTTAAAAACTGTCATGTGGAGTTTTAAAATTTACAAAAGTAACTTGAAATAGGAATTATATAAAAGTGTAAATATTAGTATTCCCATTTTACAGTTAGAGATATAGAAATTAGAAGACTTTCCTTATGGTCATGTGGCATTTACATGGAGAAGAAGCTAGAATTAAAACATCCATCTCCTCACCAAGGCACCATCTTCTTTTTTTTTTTTTTCTTTAAATCTGTTGAAATACAGTTGATTAAGCAAAGCCAAAGCCATTTTGTGGTGTTTTTACTCTTTTCTTTCAAGGCCTGATATGAGTACTCTGTCATCACTAAGGCCACAAGTGGCCAACTGAGTCTGCAAGTGATACCCTTTGATAGATGATCTCCAAAGAGCATAGTTCTGCAAGCACTTAAATGAAAAGAACATTTTGAACCTGCCAGAATGCCCAGATAATAGCTGGATCACCTTGCAGTGTTTCTGTACTTTTTTTCTCTAGGGAGGAATAGTAACATCCTAAAAACCAGAGGGATTTGAATTCTTACATCTGTTGTTTTCCGAGGTCTTAATTTCATTTTGTCATCCTCTTGATAGGGACCATCAGGTGGTGGCTGTATTATATGCAGACTTCAGAGTTTTATTCTCTCTTGCCACTTGATGAAAGCTCTCTTGAGAGCACACATGCAAATATACTCACTTCAGCAGCCAGAGTTTAATCTGCAGCCCTGGTGTGTGGATTCTCCATCAGAGAGCAAGATTCATTAAATCTGTCTTCTGCTATGACTCTGGGGAAGCCATCACTTGTTATCCTGCCCGGTAGAGCATGTTGTAGCACCTGCTTTATATTGTACCTTGCCACAAAGTGTCCTTTCTGGTAGAACATCAAACAACCAAGTATTCTCATTTCTTCTCAGAGGAGTAGAGGGGATATATACTGTTTTGAGTCCAACTTCAGCTGTGTGATAAGGTCCTATGTCCACTTTTATCTTGAATAAAAGATAAATTGTAGAGAAAAAAACTAAACCTCATACACCATCAATCATCTACTTTCAAAGTTTGACATTTTTCATCATTGAGAAAATTAAGCAGAGATTAAGATAAAGTAGGATTTTGCAAAAGTTTTTTTAACTTAGCTTGATTTTATTTTAAATTTCTAAAATCCTTGTATCTATATTTTACTATTTTCCATTTTCTGAAACTTATCTGGCATTTTGAAAAAAGTCAACATATATGAAATATTATACCTTCATATATGCTAGAGTGTTTATTATTTGTAATAAGTCTATGAAAAGGGTATTTTTATTTCTAACTTACAGATGAAGAACTTTTAAGTTAGGAATTTTCCTGGTGGTCCAGTGGTTAGGATGCCAAGCTTCCCCTGCAGGGGGGATTAGTTTGATTCCTCTTCTGGAACTAAGATCTCACATGCAGCATGGTGCAGCCAATAAAACCAAAAATCCTTTAAGTAATACGCCCAAGATCATTACAAAGCTAGAGAACTGCTCTTAATTTGTAGCAGACACTGTTAGTTATATATCCAAAAACATTTGCCCCTCGTCATTGTTTCTTTCTTGTGGCTGACCTGGGATTTACTCTGATGCCCCTGGTAGCTCAGCTGGTAAAGAATCCACCTGCAGTGCAGACGATCCCAGTTCAATTCCTAGGTCAGGAAGATCTGCTGGAGAAGGGATAGGCTACCCACTCCAGTATTCTTGGGCTTCCCTTGTGGCTCAGCTAGTAAAGAATTTGCCTGCAGTTCAGGAGACCTGAGTTCGATTCCTGGGTTGGGAAGATCCCCTGGAGAAGAGAACAGCTACCCACTCCAGTATTCTGGCCTGGAGAATTTCATAGACTGTGTAGTCCATGGGGTTGCAAAGAGTTGGTCACGACTGAGCGACTTTCACACACACACACTTTTCCCCATGCTACCTACCATGTGCTAAGGAAAGGTAGCTCAATTTCTAGCTTGGGGCAAATTTGAGTCTCTAAGCCTACCATCAGTACCCAACTCTCCCTGCCCAAATTGGGTTTAGGGTTTAGAAACAGGGTGTAGTTCTGGTTAGTGTGATACTAAGGAAGCTCTGTTAGGGGGGATTCTAGAAAGATTTTTTATTCTTAAGAAAGAGCAGTTGCTGTTTTTCTTCTGCTGTGTTTTGTCTCTACATGTGATACAACTGCTATGGCACTAACTTTGTATCATTGAGAGGTGTTAGTGTGAGTGAGAACAAGTTCTCTGAGAATGACAGGAGAGAAAGTTTCTAGATCTCTGAAAGTGTGCTGTGTCCCTTGAATCCACCAACCTTGGAGCCACTTCAACTCAGACCTCCTTACTTAGAGGAGAAATTCATTTAACTTTGTTGAAGCCATCTGATCTATATCCAAAGTCATCCTAATGATACAAGAGCCAGGATTTCTGACTCAAATGCCAGCAAATAATTTTTCACAGAAACAACCACAACCGGTAGCCTCCTCGTGTGTCCATTTTTCACTGAATAATTATAGCTGTCAAGTAGAATTAGCATCATCCTTTAGAAACAGTTCACCAATTCAAATGCTTGTTGGAGCCAGTCAGTTAACCTAACTAGGGAGGGTAGGTTTTCAGAAGCCTGGAGAAGAGAGCAGCGACCAAAATAACCTCGGGCAAATTGCTCCCCAGTATTTCCAGAGCTACTGGATGTTTTTATTTTTATTTTTTTTGAATTTTTTTAAAAGAAGGTTTCAAGAGCAGAATTTTGACAGGGACAGTCTTGATTTTAAAGTTTTGGCCACTGGTTTATTTTAAAAATATGCAAGCCAAACATAGCATGCATGCACTTTACATGAGATGTTTACTTGTGAATCTGTAACATCTACCTTAAAAGACTACCATTATTATCATATCTGTAATTTAATTGTGTCATACATGTGTGTTAGTTGCTCAATTGCGTCCAACTCTCTGTGACCCCACAGACTGGGGCTCGCTGGGCTCCCCTTTCCATAGGATTCTCCAGGCAAGAATAGTGGAGTGGTTTGCCATTTCCTTCTCCATATATTGATATCAAATAATTTGTGTGATTTTTACACTAGCCTTCAAAAAACAGAAACCCAGCAGTGTCAAGGAGATGGTCCTTTATCTCCGGCAGACTGTGGGATTTACCCCTTGACGATGTTCTTTCTTGACAAATTATTGCATCTGCAGAAATTCTTGGTTCTCAAAATAATAGTGAGTTTTGTTGTTGTCATTGTTTGTTTTAATGGAAAGTTTGCTTTAATGGCTTCAAAATGTGCCAAAGAAGATTTTTTAAAGTTTTAGAACTTTGAGAAGCTTATGGTAAGATTTTGAAATTCATCTGATGTTAGATTGAAATATCACAGACTTAAGTCTTTAAGAACAGCCAGAGCTTCGGAAAGAATGAATTCAGGAAAGGGCTTCAGAATTTTAGGGTCACAACATGACATATCTTAACCTGGAATAAGGGTAGTGGTAAAAATATTTCCCTTTCTTTTTCTTTGCTTTTAAATTGTATTTTCCCTAATTATTGTAGCACATGAGCATTCTAGAACATCTTTCAAGTAGTAAAGATTATAAAATATCAAAGTGAATGTTAAAAAAAAAATTGTCACCAGAGATAAGTAATACTAATATCTTGGTATAATTTCTCTCAGTATCCTTATTTTTTCCAAATCTTTATCTTATTTATTTGGGATCATATGACATAATCACTCTGTACCTTGTTTTCTCATTTTAACATTATTGAATCTGCTGAATTTTGAGGCCATCTTGATCTGTGATGGTAATACAGTTTTTTTTTTCCTCCAGACTTTAGGATTTTTTAAATTTATGTCTGAAATTCAATTGTTGTGCCAGCATGTACCTTATACTAATTTTACTTGGAATGCACTTGATCTGTGACAATAGCTCTCTTTGTCACCTCATAAAAATTTCTGTTAAATAGTCTGCTTCTATCTCAGTTGCTGTGTGCTCCTTGGGAAAACTTCAGTATTAAGTCATATCTCTCCTGTTTTTCCTCTCTGAGCTTTTTTAAAGAAATAATTTCAGGGTTTTATTTGCCATCTGAGACATATTCAAGGTTTTTTTTTTTAATTTAAAATAATAATAATTCAAACTCTAGGTTCCCTCTCTTATAATATCTTTATATAGGTCCAGTTTTATCTTTTTAATACTCTATAAAGCATAATGAAGGAATATCACTTAGAAGACTGTTTTTTAAATGACAAGGTGAAGAGAGTGTACTCAGACCTCTTATATGTCCCCAGTAGCAGAAGGAAACAGCCTTTGGATACATTCTGCTAGAATTTACCCAGCCTGTTTATCTACTTAGTCCACATTTCCACAGGCAAGTAAGAATTGAGGGTGCAATGTAAACTCTTCCCACTTCTGGCCATCTGTGGTCATATTATAGACTAGAAAGTAATTGCACCTGAATTAAAGTTAAAAATTAAGAGTTTAAACTTTACAGTCTAGCACAGTAAGTTGATTACAGGTATTTATCTTCATGTTCACATGATTAATTAATATAAAATGAAGCAAGGAAAAAGTTACAAACACAAAATACTTATGTACAAGTAGGACTAGAAGAATGACAAAGGAGACAGCAGTGGAAAAGAGATTTCAACTAGTTTGGGAAAGATATGATAGACAGTGAAGTTGTCTTAAGAATAGCAGAGAAGGCTAAAATCAAAATACTCCTATAAAGGGATAATGGTGAGAAAGTCTACCCATTAGAGCCATCAGAGAGTCTCAGGGAACACTTAAGATCAGGAGGAGGCCTGAGAGAGAAAAATATGGTGAAATTTAGAAGCCTCTCTCCCAGTAGGATGCACCCGGAATACTCCCTCGTCCCGTCACTGCAGATACAGACTTCTCACTGAAGCAGTTAAACTGAAGGATTTCTTAACTGTAGCCTACAGAGGAGGGTGTGATAATGAGCAGGACTAACTCTAAGGGATGATGTGGGTAAGGATGCTTATAAACCGTGAGGTCTCCATGCTTCCTCACCTGTTGGTTCTCAGAAAGCAGATAACCAGGTAAAAAATATGTAAGCTTTTGTTTTGAAACTCTGACCAAGAAAACCTAATGTTTTCCTTACCTTTACTAAACTTTAGGCTTCTTTCTAACTACAGGCATACCTTGTTTTATTGTGCTTTGCAAGTTCCCCCCCCCCACCCCACAAATTGAAGGTTTCTTGGCATCCTTGTATCCAGAAAATCTATTGGTACCGTTTTTTATTTTTCCAACAGTATTTTCTCAGTTTGTATCTCTATATCACATTTTAGTAATTCTTGCAATATTTTAAACTTTTCCATTACTACTTGTTATGGTGATCTGTGATCACTGATCCTTGATATTAATATTGTTTGGGGGCACCACAAACCACTCCCATGTTAAGACAGGACAAGGTTAATTGATAAATGTGTATGTCCTGACTTCATCACCAGTCAGCCATTCATACGCCATCTTTCCCCCCTCTTTGGGCCTTACTATTCTCTGAGATACAGTAGTATTGAAATTAAGCCAGTTAATAACCCGACAACATTGGCCTCTTAAGTGTTCAGTGGAAGAAAGAGTCACCTGCGCCTGTCAAAAGTTAGAAATGATTAAGTTTAGTGCGGAAAGCATCTTGAAAGCTAAGACAGGCCAAAAAGTAGTCCTCTTGTGCCAAACAGGTAGTCAAGTTGTGAATGTAAAGGAAAAGTTCTTGAATGAAGTTAAAAGTGCTATTGTAATGAGCACACAAATGATCAGAAAGTGAAAGAACCTAATTGCTGGTGTGGAGAAAGTTTTAGTGGCTTGTCACAATTTCATGACAAAACTTAAACATATGACAAATTGGTTTTTAATGCATGAGCAAAGAAATTGATTTCTTGAGATGGAATTTACTGCTGGTAAAGATACTGTGCAGACTGTTGAAATAACAACAAAATATTTAGAATATTATATAAACACTTGATAAAGCAGTGGCAAAGTTCGAGAAGATTGACACTAGTTGTGGGTAAAATTGTTTCAAACATCATTGCACACTACAGAGAAGTTTTTTTGTGAAGGGACGTGTTACTCGGCGCACACTTTGTTTTTGCCTTATTGTAAGAAATTGCCACCACTACCCGAACCTTTAGTAACCAGCACCCTGACCAGGCAAGCAGATCATGTCAACATGGAAGTAAGACGCTCCACCAGCAAAAAGAATTACAACTAGCTGAAGGCTCAGATGATGGTGAGCATAATTTAGCAGTAAAGTATTTTTAAAATAATTTTATTTATGATTTATTTATTTCTGGCTGTGCTAGGTCTTTTTGCTGTGTAGGCTTGTCTCTAATTGCACCTAGTAGGTTTAGTTGCTCTGTGGCATAAGGGATGTTCCTGGATCAGGGTTGAACCTATGTCTCCTGCATTGGCTAGCAGATTATTTACCACTGAGCCACCAGGGAAGCCCCCAATAAAATATCTTTAAGTGAAGGTATATACTTTGAATTTTTAGACATAATGCTATTGCTACAGTATACAATAGACATCCATATAGTGTAACTATATCTTTTATATGTACGAGGAAATCACAAATTTGTGTGACTTGTTTTATTGCAGTATTCACCTTACTGCAGTGATCTGGAACCAAATCTGCAGCTTCTCTGAGGTGTGCCTTTACAGGACTCTAACTGCTCTTTAGAAAATTTTATAAAGTATTTCTCTGCTCTTTTGGGATATAAATCTTCAACAACCCAGGAATGTCTTTCTCAAGGACCTGGGATCCCTCCCTTTGAAATGTAATCATCAAAAATGATAATGTTCCTCTCTCCCAATGTCTGTGGGAGGGTCAGAATCTGACTTCCACGGAGCCCATTAGGAAACTGCATTGCAGGCAGATTCTTTACTATCTGAGCTACCAGGGAAGCCCCCATTAGGAAACACAGATGGTCTAATCACATTGACTAGCCTCCTCCCAACTTACTTCAGTAGTTTGCCAGCAGCTCACCCTGTGCTTAAAACTCTCTCATCTTTTATTTCACAGGACTTGAGTTCAATCTCTTCCCATTATTGTAATAGTCTGGAATAGAGTCTTCTTTTCCTGTTTTATTCTGTCCATTGTAGTTTTTCTTTGACAGTTCAAAGATCTCAGAGTAAAGACCTGCGGATACTGAAATGTGTGAGGTCATAAGTGTTTTATTTTCATACTGTAGGAAGGCTCATTAGTGGCAAGGTCTGCTCACACACATGGAGCCTCTCATGTATCTCTCTTAAGTAGGTATCAGCAGCCAAGACTCAGTAGACATTTGAGAAAAGCTTCCAGTGATAAATAAAGAGAAGAAAAGCCCATGAGAGCATTTAACTAAGTGTACAGAGAGACAGAAAGTTGTATAAAAGAGTAAGCCAGAGGGGTAATGAAATTAGAGGGCTATGATTTGATTTGTTCTGGAAGAAGAACTCCATAATTCATTAGTATGGTAAAATTTCACAGGTTTGAATTACAAGAATAAATATGGGATGGTAGCTTTATAAAAGATGTGAGAAAATAAAAGCAAGAATGCCAAAGACAGAAAGAACACATACCCCTCCATCCCAAGACAAAATAGAAATGGAGAAATACAGGAAGCAAGAGAAAAGAGGAAAAATAGAAGAAAGGAATAGGTGTTTTAGAAAGTCTAAAAATGCCATGAGGCAAAATACATTAGAATCTTGCTAATTAAAAGATAGAGACTGTAAGACTATACTCTGAAAAAAATTAGCTTTGTGCTAGTTACGAGAGATAAAATATAAGGATACAATAAAGTCAAAACTACAGAAAAAAGATATGCAAGCCAAGTACAAACCAAAAGAAAGGTGACATTTCTTTTCTATAGCCTGTTTATATGCTCTTAGACCAAGGTTTTTAGTGGCGTTACTTAAACATTCTATATGCTATCAATTTTGATTTGTCAATCTATTACTGACAGAAATATAGTAAATCTTCTATTATCATGGTTATTTGGTTGTTGTTTTTTTGGTTTTTTTTCTTCATATGTTTTGAGACTACATATTAGGTGCCAGAAGATTAGAGATACTATGGCTTCTTAATAAATTTCATTAAAAAAATCGAAATGTAGTGAGTCCAGTTGTCATTAGTAACACATTTTTTTCTTAAAGTTTGTTTAAGCTGGTATTAACACAGCCACCTGAGCTTTACTTTGTTCATATTCTCCTGGTATGATTATTTATTTATTTATATATCCATCTTTTCTTAGACCTTATGTTTTTGATGTTTGTATTGTTAACAGCTTAAGGTTAAAATTATTTTTAATCTTACTGGATAATCTTTTTAATACACTCATAGTATATTTAGAGATATTGTTCTACAGATATGTTTATTTCTACAATTTATTTTTGCATTTTCTAATTATCTTCTTCACTGCATTTTTTTGTGATTTTTTTTTTTATTCTTCCAATTTTATTTTATTTTTAAACTTTACATAATTGTATTAGTTTTGCCAAATATCAAAATGAATCTGCCACAGGTATACATGTGTTCCCCATCCCGAACCCTCCTCCCTCCTCCCTCCCCATACCATCCCTCTGGGCCGTCCCAGTGCACCAGCCCCAAGCATCCAGCATCATGCATCGAACCTGGACTGGCAACTCGTTTCCTACATGATATTTTACATGTTTCATTGCCATTCTCCCAAATCTTCCCACCCTCTCCCTCTCCCACAGAGTCCATAAGACTGTTGTATACATCAGTGTCTCTTTTGCTGTCTCGCACACACGGGTTATTGTTACCATCTTTCTAAATTCCATATATGTGCGTTAGTATACTGTATTTATGTTTTTCCTTCTGGCTTACTTCACTCTGTATAACAGGCTCCAGTTTCATCCACCTCATTAGAACTGATTCAAATGTATTCTTTTAATGGCTGAGTAATACTCCATTGTGTATATGTACCACTGCTTTCTTATCCATTCATCTGCTGATGGACATCTAGGTTGCTTCCATGTCTTGGCTATTATAAACAGTGCTGCGATGAACATTGGGGTACACGTGTCTCTTTCCCTTCTGGTTTCCTCAGTGTGTATGCCCAGCAGTGGGGTTGCTGGATCATAAGGCAGTTCTATTTCCAGTTTTTTAAGGAATCTCCACACTGTTCTCCATAGTGGCTGTACTAGTTTGCATTCCCACCAACAGTGTAAGAGGGTTCCCTTTTCTCCACACCCTCTCCAGCATTTATTATTTGTAGACTTTTGGATCACAGCCATTCTGACTGGTGTGAAATGGTACCTCATAGTGGTTTTGATTTGCATTTCTCTGGTAATGAGTGATGTTGAGCATCTTTTCATGTGTTTGTTAGCCATCTGTATGTCTTTTTTGGAGAAATGTCTATTTAGTTCTTTGGCCCATTTTTTGATTGGGTCGTTTATTTTTCTGGAGTTGAGCTGTAGGAGTTGCTTGTATATTTTTGAGATTAGTTGTTTGTCGGTTGCTTCATTTGCTATTATTTTCTCCCATTCTGAAGGCTGTCTTTTCACCTTGCTAATAGTTTCCTTTGATGTGCAGAAGCTTTTAAGGTTAATTAGGTCCCATTTGTTTATTTTTGCTTTTATTTTTTATTTGCTTTTATTTTTTATTTTGCTTTTATTTCCAATATTCTGGGAGGTGGGTCATAGAGGATCCTGCTGTGATGTATGTCGGAGAGTGTTTTGCCTATGTTCTCCTCTAGGAGTTTTATAGTTTCTGGTCTTACGTTTAGATCTTTAATCCATTTTGAGTTTATTTTTGTGTATGGTGTTAGAAAGTGGTCCAGTTTCATTCTTTTACAAGTGGTTGACCAGATTTCCCAGCACCACTTGTTAAAGAGATTGTCTTTAATCCATTGTATATTCTTGCCTCCTTTGTCGAAGATAAGGTGTCCATATGTGCGTGGATTTATCTCTGGGCTTTCTATTTTATTCCATTGATCAATATTTCTGTCTTTGTGCCAGTACCATACTGTCTTGATAACTGTGGCTTTGTAGTAGAGCCTGAAGTCAGGTAGGTTGATTCCTCCAGTTCCATTCTTCTTTCTCAAGATCGCTTTGGCTATTCGAGGTTTTTTGTATTTCCATACAAATTGTGAAATTATTTGTTCTAGCTCTGTGAAGAATACTGTTGGTAGCTTGATAGGGATTGCGTTGAATCTATAAATTGCTTTGGGTAGTATACTCATTTTCACTATATTGATTCTTCCAATCCATGAACATGGTATATTTCTCCATCTATTAGTGTCCTCTTTGATTTCTTTCACCCAGTGTTTTATAGTTTTCTATATATAGGTCTTTAGTTTCTTTAGGTAGATATATTCCTAAGTATTTTATTCTTTCCGTTGCAATGGTGAATGGAATTGTTTCCTTAATTTCTCTTTCTGTTTTCTCATTATTAGTGTATAGGAATGCCAGGGATTTCTGTGTGTTGATTTTATATCCTGCAACTTTACTGTAGTCATTGATTATTTCTAGTAATTTTCTGGTGGACTCTTTAGGGTTTTCTATGTAGAGGATCATGTCATCTGCAAATAGTGAGAGTTTTACTTCTTCTTTTCCAATTTGGATTCCTTTTATTTCTTTTTCTGCTCTGATTGCTGTGGCCAAAACTTCCAAAACTATGTTGAATAGTAATGGTGAAAGTGGGCACCCTTGTCTTGTTCCTGACTTTAGAGGAAATGCTTTCAATTTTTCACCATTGAGGATAATGTTTGCTGTGGGTTTGTCATATACAGCTTTTATTATGTTGAGGTATGTTCCTTCTATTCCTGCTTTCTGGAGAGTTTTTATCATAAATGGATGTTGAATATTGTCAAAGGCTTTCTCTGCATCTATTGAGATAATCATATGGTTTTTATTTTTCAATTTGTTAATGTGGTGTATTACATTGATTGATTTATGGATATTGAAGAATCCTTGCATCCCTGGGATAAAGCCCACTTGATCATGGTGTATGATCTTTTAATGTGTTGTTGGATTCTGATTGCTAGAATTTTGTTAAGGATTTTTGCATCTATGTTCATCAGTGATATTGGCCTGTAGTTTTCTTTTTTTTTGTGGGATCTTTGTCAGGTTTTTTGGTATTAGGGTGATGGTGGCCTCATAGAATGAGTTTGGAAGTTTACCTTCCTCTGCAATTTTCTGGAAGAGTTTGAGCAGGATAGGTGTTAGCTCTTCTCTAAATTTTTGGTAGAATTCAGCTGTGAAGCCGTCTGGACCGGGCTTTTGTTTGCTGGAAGATTTTTGATTACAGTTTCAATTTCCATGCTTGTGATGGGTCTGTTAAGATTTTCTATTTCTTCCTGGTCCAGTTTTGGAAAGTTGTACTTTTCTAAGAATTTGTCCATTTCTTCCACGTTGTCCATTTTATTGGCATATAATTGTTGATAGTAGTCTCTTATGATCCTTTGTATTTCTGTGTTGTCTGTTGTGATCTCTCCATTTTCGTTTCTAATTTTGTTGATTTGATTTTTCTCCCTTTGTTTCTTGATGAGTCTGGCTAATGGTTTGTCAATTTTATTTATCCTTTCAAAGAACCAGCTTTTGGTTTTGTTGATTTTTGCTATGGTCTCTTTTGTTTCTTTTGCATTTATTTCTGCTCTAATTTTTAAGATTTCTTTCCTTCTACTAACCCTGGGGTTCTTCATTTCTTCCTTTTCTAGTTGCTTTAGGTGTAGAGTTAGGTTATTTATTTGACTTTTTTCTTGTTTCTTGAGGTGTGCCTGTATTGCTATGAACTTTCCCCTTAGGACTGCTTTTACCGTGTCCCACAGGTTTTGGGTTGTTGTGTTTTCATTTTCATTTGTTTCTATGCAAATTTTGATTTCTTTTTGATTTCTTCTGTGATTTGTTGGTTATTCAGCAGCGTGTTGTTCAGCCTCCATATGTTGGAATTTTTAATAGTTTTTCTCCTGTAATTGAGATCTAATCTTACTGCATTGTGGTCAGAAAAAATGCTTGGAATGATTTCTATTTTTTTGAATTTACCAAGGCTAGCTTTATGGCCCAGGATGTGATCTATCCTGGAGAAGGTTCCATGTGCGCTTGAGAAAAAGGTGAAATTCATTGTTTTGGGATGAAATGACCTATAGATATCAATTAGGTCTAACTAGTCTATTGTATCGTTTAAAGTTTGTGTTTCCTTGTTAATTTTCTGTTTAGTTGATCTATCCATAGGTGTAAGTGGGGTATTAAAGTCTCCCACTATTATTGTGTTATTGTTAATTTCTCCTTTCATACTTGTTAGCATTTGTCTTACGTGCTGTGGTGCTCCCGTGTTGGGTGCATATATATTTATAATTGTTATATCTTCTTCTTGGATTGATCCTTTGATCATTATGTAGTGACCTTCTTTGTCTCTTTTCACAGCCTTTGTTTTAAAGTCTATTTTATCTGATATGAGTATTGCTACTCCTGCTTTCTTTTGGTCCCTATTTGCATGGAAAATCTTTTTCCAGCCCTTCACTTTCAGTCTGTATGTGTCCCCTCTTTTTTGAGAGGTGGGTCTCTTGTAGACAACATATGTAGGGTCTTGTTTTTGTATCCATTCAGCCAGTCTTTGTCTTTTTTGGTTGGGGCATTCAACCCATTTACATTTAAGGTAATTACTGATAAGTATGTTCCCGTTGCCATTTACTTTATTGTTTTGGGTTCGAGTTTATACACCGTTTTTGTGTTTCCTGTCTAGAGAATATCCTTTAGTATTTGTTGGAGAGCTGGTTTGGTGGTGCAGAATTCTCTCAGCTTTTGCTTGTCTGAAAAGCTTTTGATTTCTCCTTCATACTTGAATGAGATCCTTGCTGGGTACAATAATCTGGGCTGTAGGTTATTTTCTTTCATCATTTTAAGTATGTCTTGCCATTCCCTCCTGGCTTGAAGAGTTTCTATTGAAAGATCAGCTGTTATCCTTATGGGAATTCCCTTGTGTGTTATTTGTTGTTTTTCCCTTGCTGCTTTTAATATTTGTTCTTTGTGTTTGATCTTTGTTAATTTGATTAATATGTGTCTTGGGGTGTTTCTCCTTGGGTTTTATCCTGTTTGGTACTCTCTGGGTTTCTTGGACTTGGGTGATTATTTCCTTCCCCATTTTAGGGAAGTTTTCCACTATTATCTCCTCAAGTATTTTCTCATGGTCTTTCTTTTTGTCTTCTTCTTCTGGAACCCCTATGATTCGAATGTTGTAGCATTTAATATTGTCCTGGAGGTCTCTGAGATTGTCCTCATTTCTTTTAATTCGTTTTTCTTTTATCCTCTCTGATTCATTTATTTCTACCATTCTATCTTCTAATTCACTAATCCTGTCTTCTGCCTCTGTTATTCTACTATTTGTTGCCTCCAGAGTGTTTTTAATTTCACTTATTGCATTATTCATTATATATTGACTCTTTTTTATTTCTTCTAGGTCCTTGTTAAACCTTTCTTGCATCTTCTCAATCCTTGTCTCCAGGCTATTTATCTGTGATTCCATTTTAGTTTCAAGATTTTGGATCAATTTCACTATCATTATTCGGAATTCTTTATCAGGTAGATTCCCTATCTCTTCCTCTTTTTGTTTGGTTTGGTGGGCATTTATCCTGTTCCTTTATCTGCTGAGTATTCCTCTGTCTCTTCATCTTGTTTAAATTGCTGAGTTTGGGGTGTCCTTTCTGTATTCTGGCAGTTTGTGGAGTTCTCTTTATTATGGCGTTTCTCACTGTGTGTGGGTTTGTACAGGTGGCTTGTCAAGGTTTCCTGGTTAGGAAGCTTGTGTCGGTGTTCTGGTGGGTGGAGCTGTATTTCTTCTCTCTGGAGTGCAATGAAATGTCCAGTAATGAGTTATGAGATGTCTATAGTTTTGGGGTGACTTTGGGCAGCCTGTATCTTGAAGCTCAGGGCTGTGTTCCTTTGTTGCTGGAGAATTTGCTTGGTATGTCTTGCCCTGAACTTATTGGCCCTTGTGTGGTGCTTGGTTTCAGTGTCGGTATGGAGGCATTTGATGAGCTCCTGTCAATGAATGTTCCTTGGAGTCAGGAGTTCCCTGGAGTCAGGGTTTGGACTTAAGTCTCCTGCTTCCGATTATCGGTCTTATTTTTACAGTAGTTTCAAAACTTCTCCTTCTATACAGCACCATTGATAAAACATCTACATTAAAGATGATAAGTTTCTCTACAGTGAGGGTCACTCAGAGAGGTTCACAGGGTTACATGGAGAAGAGAAGAGGGAGGAGGGAGTTAGAGGTGACCCAAATGAGATGAGGTGAATCAATAGTGGAGAGAGTGGGCTAGCCAGTAGTCACTTCCTTATGTGCACTCCACAACTGGACCACTCAGAGATGTTCACGGGGTTATACAGAGAAGAGAAGAAGGAGGAAGGTAACAGAGGTGGCCAGAAGGATAAAAGGGGGAATGAAAAGAGGGAGACAGATCCAGCCAGTAATCAGTTCCTAAGTGTTCTCCACCATCTGGAACACACAGAAATTCACAGAGTTGGGTAGAGTAGAGAGGGGTTAGGGGAGGAGACACAGGCGACCTGGTGGAGAAAAAGGAGGGTCCAAAGGGAGAGAGAGCAGTCAAGCCAGTAATCTCACTCCCTAGTGAAAAATGGGTGTCCTGAAGATTGGGTCCTTAAAGGTACAAAATTGGTAACAAATACATAAAAGCAAAAATCAAAAATCTAGAGTAGAGTTTGGAATTTCAAAAATACGATGTTAAAGAAAAGAAGAAGGAAAAGAAAGAGAGAAAGAACGAACAAACAAAAACAAACAAAACAAGGTCGAAAATTATAAAGAAAAAGTACAGGTACAAAATTGATAACTAATACCAGAAAGCGAAAATTAAAAATCTAGAGTAGAGTTTGGAATTTCAAAAAATACGATGTTAAAGAAAAGAAGAAGGAAAAGAAAGAGAGAAAAAAGAACAAACAAAAACAAACAAGGTCGAAAATTATAAAGAAAGTACAGGTACAAAATTGATAACTAATACCAGAAAGCAAAAATTAAAAATCTAGAGTAGAGTTTGGAATTTCAAAAATACAATGTTAAAAAAAAAAAAAAAGAAGAAAAATAAAGAGAGAAAACAAACAAACAAATACGAACAATGTCACAAAATTATAAAGAAAATACAGGTACAAAATTGATATCAAATACCAAAAAGCATAAATTAAAAATCTAGAGTAAAGTTTGGAATTTCAGATATACAATGTTATATAAAAAGAAGAAGAGAAAGAAACAGAGAAGAAGAAAAAAAAAAAAAAAAGTCACAGAAATTATATAAAAAAAAAAACTATAGGTACAAAATTGATAACATATACCAAAAAGCGAAAAATTAAAAATCTAGAGTAGAGTTTGGAATTTCAAAAATACAATGTTAAAGAAAAGAAGAAAAAAAAAAAAAACAAACAAAAAAAACAAGGTCAAAAAATTATAAAATATATATATGTGAAGTTTGCTGAAGAAGAAAAAAATAGGGTCTTTTTTTTTTTTTTTTTTGCAAAGTAATAGGTTATAAAAGTGAAAATTAAAGGAACAATAGAGGACTTAAAAATTTTTTTTTTTTTTTAGTTAAAAAAAAAAGAATGATCGTAAAAATAATAAAAATATATCTAGGACTTTTTTGTTTTTTTTTTTTGTGGGTGTTGTGGGTTCAGTTCATTTTTGGCTAGTTCCTTGGTCAGATTTATATTTCTCAAGATCTATAGGCCCCTTCCTATGTAGTCCATAGTAACCACAGGGTTTTGATCTATTGCCTGTAGCTTCCAAGGCGTTTCCCTCTGTTATATCTTCTTCTGTTTGCTAGTCTCTTCAGTATCTGGTTTCCGCCCTGACTCAAAGGGCACGGTGGAGGACACTTTTTTTTTTTTTTTTTTAGGCTTACTTGTTCAGTCGCGGTGTGGGGATGGAGGGAGGGATGCTGCAAACAAATAACACTGGCGTGGGCTCGCAGTGCCTCAGCCACCCTGGGTCTGCCCGCTCACGGCGCGTGTAGGCGCCTGTGGACAGGCCCTCCTGTCCACACTGCTCGGACTCTAGGTTGTTCTGCCGGAACAATCCGAGGCTGGCCCTGGGCTGCATGCACCTCCCAGGTCCAAGCCGCTCAGGTTCAGGCACTCGGGTAGTCCTCAGAGGCGCAGACTCAGTTGGGCCTGCGTTTTGTGCTCTTCCCAGGTCCGAGCGCCAATTTGCTCTTCCCAGGCGAGCGCCAATGCTGCGACTTATCGCCTCCCGCCACTCGGTTATCTGGATGTAAAACCGGCGCACCTTCTCAGGCAGATGTTGACCGTCCAGACCCCCAAGAAGTTTTAGTTAGCAAAGAAGCCTGCTTACAATTTTATAGATAATGTCTCTCTGGGGCTGCGATTGCCCCCTTCCGGCTCTGGCTGCCTGTCACCGGAGGGGGAAGGTCTGCAGCCGGCTATCTCTGTTCAGTCCTTTGTTCTGTGTGCGGGCCTGGCGGTCTTAGGTTAGGGCTGGCTTTTCGCGTGGTAGGTATCCCACAGTCTGGTTTGCTAGCCCAAATTATTTCGCTCAGATAGCGCTCAGGGTATTCAGGCCAGATTCTTACTCTCAGCGATGCAGCCCACGCCGCGCCTCCCTGCCCAGCCCCGGTTTGCTAATGGCGGATGCAGGCGTCTGCGCCTGCTTCTCTGCTGGGGAGTTACCGTAGGGCTCGCAATCTGCGAGTTTTAAATTGTTTATTTATTTTTTTCCCTGTTATGTTGCCCTCTGTGCTTCCAAAGCTCGCACAGATTCGCAGTGAGAAGGTTTCCTGATGTTTGGAAACTTCTCTTTTTTAAGATTCCCTTCCCGGGACGGAACTCCGTCCCTCCCTCTTTTGTCTCTTTTTTTTTGTTTGTTTTTAATATTTTTTCCTACCTCCTTTCGAAGAGTTGGGTTGCTTTTCTGGGTGCCTGATGTCCTCTGCCGGCATTCAGAAGTTGTTTTGTGGAATTTACTCGACGTTTAAATGCTCTTTTGATGAATTTGTGGGGGAGAAAGTGTTCTCCCCGTCCTACTCCTCCGCCATCTTGGCTCCTCCCTCTTTTTGTGATTTCTTAACTGCTTTTTATTAGTAGGCAAGTGTAACAAGATCTAAATTTAAATAATATTTATAAATAATAATAATTCAATGATTTAGGATTGTATTCATTCTGGACAACTTCTTTAATCTTAGATATTATTATCCAAGGTTTTTGTTTCACAAATGTTACTTCCAAAATCAGTAAATTTCATTAGTATTATTTTATACATCTCTATCAATTTAAACTCATTCTTGATAATTTTTCTTAATTTGTAGACCTAGTTAAGAGTATAATTTTTCTTCCTCTTGACATTTTTACAAATTGCATCATAAGAAAATCCTGAGGGTAAGCTCTTGTTTTTTTAAGAAAGATATATTTTTGGATAAAACTTTATCTCATCTTTATTGTTGAATTATAGTTAAATGTTTTACAAATTATAAATTGAGGATATGCCCTCTCAGGAAACTGAGCACATTTTCCCACTGTGTGTGTGTGTGGTCATTGATTAGTCTGGTGTCTGACAAAATGATATCCCTTTCTAGTTAACCTGTTTTTTTCCTTTCAGTTGTTTTTAATGTCTTCTTTTTGACTCTGTGCTCTTTTGTTTCACTATTATGTATCCAAGTATGGATCTACTATTTATCGTGTTACCCATTTGTTATGCTCTTTGAATTTGTAACTTTATGTCTTTCATAAATAGGGGGAATTTCTCAGATGTTCTTTTTGCATGATTTTTCTACCCCATTCTCTGTTCGTTTCTTCTGGAAACAATTTCTAATTTAGACATGATTCTTTCCCTATTTCTCAGCCTCTTAAAAAAAAATAGTTTTATTTATTTATTTTTGGCTGTGCTGGCTTTTCTCTGGTCGCAGCGCATGGTCTGCTCATCATGGTGGTTTCTCTCGTTGCGGAGCACAGGCTCTAGGGCACGTGGGCTTCAGCAGCTGTGGCAGATGGGCTCAGTCGTTGCAGCTCCTGCACAGGCTCAACAGTTGTGGCACATGGGCTTAGTTGCTCTGTGGCATGTGGGATATTTCCAAATCAGGGATCAAATCTGTACCTCTTGCACTGACAGGTGGATTCTGCACCACTGAGTCACCAAGGAAGCCCAGCCTCTTTTCATTTCCATCTCTTTGTCTTTCTAGGCTCTTTTCTGAGTATTATTATTGATCATCATTATTATGATGTTCATGATGCTTGAAACATTGTTATGTTTTTGGTTTTACCCTTTTTTTAAGGTTTGATATTTAGTATGTCAATCGTCTGAATTTTTCTGACTTTTTTTTTATCTATACAGTCTCAATCCATGTGACTACTTTCATTGTTTTCAAAAATTGAGTTTCAATTTTAGATTTGAAGAAATTCTTTGAGGCTCAAAGTGTTCTGTGATTTTTATTTCTCTTTAGCCAGGAACTCTAGATCATTACCAAACTTGGACTCCTCTTCAGCTCTTTTTCTGGGACTCTTTGGGCCATTCTACTGCCATATATTTGAATCTTTAATCATGTGAACAGAGTTTTATTATGATTTCTAGAGGAGACATATATCTCATCCAAATTCCAGGCCAGACAGTCAGGTGTTTTTTTGTTTGTTTTCTTTTTTCAAACTAGCAGTGAGATAGAATTTTTTCCCAACCATCTTCACTGAGGGTAGCTTACGAAACATCTTATCTTCGTTTACCTTTTCAGTTTTAAGACTGAATGTTTCCTAACTCTTCAGGAGCTACTCCATGCACTTAAAGGGGTATTTATAATTGTATCCCAGTTTTTCTTGGTCTTTGGTAACTGGGGAATTTTCAGAATATTTAGTCTGGTGTTTAATTATAAATAGAGGTCAATATAATCATTCTCTATTTTGAAAACCATTTATGTTTATAAATTTGCCAACACCTGGACATTCAAATGTGTTTTAAATGAAAACACAATTAAACAAAGTATAGAAATATTTTTAAGATCCTCATAGGTTTGTTCTCTGAAGATTTTGCTTCTTTTTCCATGTGTCTTCAAGAAGCTAAGACTCCTTAAATAAGTTCAAGGTTAAAGAAAATAAACTGAAATAAATTAGGAAAAATGTCTGCAATGATTTCTATTTCACAGAATAAAAAAGCCCCTGGGAATATATCTAAATGCATGAGGTAGAGAATGAGGCTAGAAAGCTCTAACCTCAAAAGCGAAAAATTCCTAAGTTCTACAGGTAAACAAAAGCTGCTGCTGCTAAGTCGCTTCAGTCGTGTCTGACTCTGTGCGACCCCAGAGACGCCAGCCCACCAGGCTCCCCCGTCCCTGGGATTCTCCAGGCAAGAACACTGGAGTGGGTTGCCGTTTCCTTCTCCAATGCATGAAAGTGAAAAGTGAAAGTGAAGTTGCTCAGTCATGTTCAAAACAAAAGCTGGTACTTCTTATATTTGACTTTTGTAGCCCTGCATGCCCATTGGCATTTTAGAGCCTATTATGCTCTTCCCTTCTATACTGAACCCAGATAATGAAACGTGTTGTGGGACTAACCTGTCAACAATTAAGAAAAACACCCATTTTAAATGGTAGATGCTTCCTGTCCTCTATTACTGAACCAGCTTCTCTAGTCTCCAAACTTACTTTTCTTTCTAATAGCCTGGGCTTGGGTTGTTTATCTACTGTTTTGGTTGTTTATCTTCTGTGATAGTTGATTAAGGGCTTCCCTGATAGCTCAGTGGTAAAGAATCTACCTGCCAAGCAGGAGATATGGGTTTGATCCCTGCCTTGCGAAGATCCCGTAGAGAAGGAAATGGCAATCTACTCTAGGATTCTTGCCTGGGAAATTACATGGACAGTAGAACCTGGTGGGCTGCAGTCCATGAGGTTGCAAGAGTGGAACCAAATTAGCAACAGACTTTTACTTTTTTCCATAGTTCTCTAAGTCTGTGAGTCTGTTTTGTAAATAAGTTTATCTACTTTTATTAGTAAGTCTTCCAAAACTAAAATTGGTTAAAGCATTGATGTTTTTAGCCTCTCTTTTTCCTCCCTCCCTCCCTCTTTCTCCATTACTTTCTCCCATCCCTCTACTTCTGTCTTTCATTTTCTTGCTTACTCTCCTTTTTCCTTGGGCAGATGGTGTTTATCCAGGAAGTAGATACAATAAAGAAATGAGGAGGGCATCAGTAGAAAGCAAATGATAACCACCGTCACTAACTATCTGATACCTTTGAAATTTCCCCCTAAACCCTAATGTTTACATAGAGCAACCATTATATTCTTGATTTTGTTCAATTTAATTTTGTCTTTAATATAGTTTATTTTTTAGAGCAGTCTTAAGATCATAGCAAAATTGAGGAGAACGTACAGATATTTCCCATGGAAACACTGCCCTACAAATGCCTCCTCCATTGTCAGTATCCCCCAGCAGAAAGTTACATCTGTTACAACTGATGAACCTTTACTGTCATTGTTATCACCCATGATGCGGTATATACTAGGGTTCATTCTTGGTATTGTACAGTCTATGAGTTTGGAGAAAACTGTAATGACATGTATGCACTATTACAGCGCCATACAGTGTAATTTCACTGCCCCCCAAATCCTTGTACCCCATATGTTCTTCCCAGCTTCCTTTGGCAAAACTGATCTTTTTAATGTCTCCATCACTTCACTTCAGTCAGTTAATCATGTCCAACTCTTTGCGACCCAATGGACTGCAGCACGCCAGGATTCCCTGTCCATAACCAACTGCCAGATCATGCTCAAACTCATGTCCATTGAATCAGTGATGCCATACAGCCATCTCATCCTCTGTCGTCCCCTTCTCCTCCTGCATTCAATCTTTCCCAGCATCAGGGTCTTTTCAAATGAGTCAGTTCATTGCATCAGGTCACCAAAGTATAGGAGTTTCAGCTTCAGCATCAGTGCTTCCAATGAATATCCAGGACTGATTTTCTTTAGGTTTGATTTCCTTGCAGTCCAAGGGACTCTCAAGAGTCTTCTCCAACACCACAGTTCAAAAGCATCAATTCTTCGGCATTCAGGTTTCTTTATGGTCTGATTCTCACATCCATACATGACTACTGGAAAAACCGTAGCTTTGACCAGACAGACATTTGTGGACTAAGTAATGTCTCTGCTTTTTAATATGCTGTCTAGATTGGTCATAGCTTTTCTTCCAAGAAGCAAGCATCTTTTAATTTCATGGCTTCAGTCACCATCTGTAGTGATTTTGGAGCCCAAGAGAATAAAGTCTCTCATTGTTTCCATTGTTTCCCCATCTATTTGCCATGAAGTAATGGGACCAGATGCTATAATCTCAGTTTTCTGAATGTTGAATTTTAAGCCAACATTTTCACTCTCCTCTTTCACTTTCATCAAGAGGCTCTCTAGTTCTTCTTCGATGTCTGCTATAAGGGTGGTGTCATTTGCATATCTGAGGTTATTGATATTTCTACTGTGAATCTTGATTCTAGCTTGTGCTTCATCCAGCCCAGCATTTTGCAAGATGTATTCTGCATATAAATTAAATAAGCAGGGTGACAATATACAGCCTTGATGGGCTACTTTTCCAATTTGGAACCAGTCTGTTGTCCCACAACCAGTTCTAACTGTTCCTTCTTGACCTACATGCAGATTTCTCAGGAGTCAGGTAAGGTGGTCTGGTATTCCTATCTCTTGAAGAATTTTCCACCGTTTATTGTGAGCCACACAGTCAAAGGCTTTGGCATAGTCAATAAAGTAGATGCATATGTTTTTCTGGAACTCTCTTGCTTTTTTGATGATCCAAAGGATGCTGGCAATTTTATCTCTGGTTCTTCTGCCTTTTCTAAATCCAGCTTGAACATCTGGAAGTTCACAGTTCACATACTGTTGAAGCCTGGCTTGGAGAATTTTGAGCATTACTGTACTAGCGTGTGAGATGAGTGCAATTGTGTGGTAGTTTGAGCATTTTTTGGCATTCCCTTTCTTCAGGATTAAAATGAAAACTGACCTTTTCCAGTCCTATGGCCACTGCTGAATATTCCAAATTTGCTGGCATATTGAATGCAGCATTTTATCAGCATCAACTTTTAGGATTTGTAATAGCTCAACTGGAATTCCATCACCTCCACTAGCTTTTTTCGTAGAGATGCTTCCTAAGGCCCACTTGACTTCACGTTCCAGGATGTCTAGCTCTAGGTGAGTGATCACACCATTGTGGTTATCTGGGTCATGTAGATCATTTTTGTTTAGTTCTTCTGTATATTCTTCCTACCTCTTCTTAATATCTTCTGATTCTGTTAGGTCCATACCATTTCTGCCCTTTATTGTGCCTATCTTTGCATGAAATGTTCCCTTTGTATCTCTAATTTTCTTGAAGAGATCTCTAGTCTTTCCCGTTCTTTTGTTTTTCTCTATTTATTTGCACTGATCATTGAGGAAGGCTTTCTTATCTTTCCTTGCTATTCTTTGGAATTCTGCATTTGTGTATACCTTTCTTTTTCTTTTTTGCCTTTAGCTTCTCTTCTTTTGTCAGCTATTTGTAAGGCCTCCTTACACAACCATTTTGCCTTTTTGCGTTTCTTTTTCTTGGGGATGGTCTTGATCCCTTCCTCCTGTAAAATGTCACAAACCTCCATCCATAGTTCTTCAGGCACTCTATCATATGTAATTCCTTGAATCTGTTTGTTACTTCCACTGTATAATTTTAAGGGATTTGTTTTATATCATATCTGAATGATCTAGTGGTTTTCCCTACTTTCTTCTATTTAAGTCTGAATTTTGCAATAAGATGCTTGTGATTGGAGCCACAGTCAGCTCCTGGTCTTGTTTTTGCTGACTGTATAGAATTTCTCTGTCTTTGGCTGCAAAGAATATCATCAATCTGATTTCAGTATTGACCATCTGGTGATGTCCATGTGTAGAGTCTTCTCCTGTGTTGTTGGAAGAGGGTGTTTGCTATGACCAGTGCATTCTCTTGGCAAAACTCTGTTAGCCTTTGCCCTGCTTCTTTTTGTACTCCGAGGCCAAATTTGCCTGTTACTCCAGGTATCTCTTGACTTCCTACTTTTCCATTCCAATCCCTTATGATGATAAGGACATCTTTTTTTGGTGTTAGTTCTAGAAGATCTTGTAGGTCTTCATGGAACCATTCAACATCAGCTTCTTCAGCATTACTGGTTGGGCATAAACTTGGATTACTGTGATATTAAATGGTTTGCCTTGGAAACGGACAGAGATTATTCTGCCATTTTTGAGATTGCACCCAAGTACTGCATTTCAGACTCTTGTTGAGTATGAGGGCTACTCCATTTCTCCTAAGGGTTTCTTGCCCACAGTAGTAGATATAATGGTCATCTGAATTTAAATTTGCATATTGTGGTCCATTTTATTTCACTGTTTCCTAAAATGCTGATGTTCACTCTTGTCATCTCCTGTTTGATCACTTCCAATTTACCTTGATTCATGGACCTAACATTCCAGGTTCCTATGCAATGTTGTTCTTTACAGCATCGGATTTCACTTCCATCACCAGTCACATCCACAAGTGGGCATTGTTTTTGCTTTGGTTCCATCTTTTCATTCTTTCTGGATTTATTTCTCCACTCCTCCAGTAGACCACATTTTGTCAGAACTCTCCTCCATGACTCGTCCATTTGGGTGGCCCTACACAGCATGGCTCATAGTTTCATTGAGTTTTTCAAGGCTGTAGTCCATGTGATCAGTTTGGTTAGTTTTCTGTGATTGTGGTTTTCATTCTGTCTGTGCTCTGATGGAGAAGGAAAAGAGGTTTAAGGAAGCTTTCTGATGGGAAAGACTGACTGTGGGGGAAAATGTGTCCATAATATTGCCTTTTCTAAATGTCATGGAGTTGGAATAACTCAGTACAGAGCCTTTTCAGATTGGCTTCTTTCACTTAGTAATATGTATTTAAATTCCTTGCAGTCTTTTCATGGCTTGATAGCTGATTTCTTTTTAGTAGTCAGTGATATTCCATTGCTGGATGTACAATAGTTGTTTATCTGTCCACCTACTGAAGGATATCTTGATTGCTTCTGAGTTTTAGAAATTATAAATAAAACTGCTATAGACATTGATGTGCAGGTTTCTTTGTCTACATAAGTTTTCAACCCCTTTGGGTAAATACCAAGAAGGACAATTACTGGATCAAATGTCAAAAGTATTGTTTTTAGTTTTCTAAGAAATCACCAAACTGTCTTTCACAGGGGCACAGCAGTTTTATCTGTTACTCCAGATTCTCACTGGAAATTGATACTGTCAGTGTTGTGGCTTTTCTCTACTCTAACAAGTGTGCAGTGGTATCTCATTGCTGCTTTAATTGACATTTCCCTGATAACACATGATGTTCATATGCTTATTGTCCACCTTTCCTTTTTTTTTTTTTTTTTTGATGAGGTATCTGTTAATTGATCTATATATTCATCAATTTTTTTCTGGTTGAGTTTTAAGAGTTCTTTATCTATTTTGGATACCACGTTTTAGAAGTATTTTTCTACCAGTCTATGGATTGTTCCTTGTTCTCTTGACATTGTCTTTCAAAAAGTGGAAATCTTAAATTTTAAGGTTTTAAGTTTAAATTTTAATTTAAATTAAATAATAATTTTAATTTAAATTTTAAGTCCAGTTTATTAAGTCTTTCTCTTTTATGGTTCATGACTTTGGTGTTGTATCTAAAAAGTCATTGTCAAGCCTAAGGTCACTTGGATTTTCTATGTTATCTTCTAGGAGATGTATACTTTACATTTAAGTCTGTGATTCATTTTGAGTTAACCTTTGTAATGGATTTAAGGTCTGTGCTAGATCCCTTTTTTCTGAACATGTATGTTCACTTCCAATTGCAATCTATAGCTGTCCATCCTATCCCATGGATTGATGGTGTTTTTGAATTCAACTATGTTGCTACTGATTTTTCTGCACCCTGGATCTGTCCATTTCTGATAGAAGGAGGTTGAGGTCTCCACCTGTGATGGTGGACTCATGTATTTCTCTTGGTGATTCCATCAATTTTGCCCTATGTACTATATTGGGATGCCCATTGTTAGTGCACATGTACCTAAGGATTGTTACGTCTCTTTGGAGAATTGACCTCTTTATAAGTATATAATGCTCTTATTTATTCCTGATACATTCCTGGTTCTGAAGTCTACTCCTTCTGAAACTAATATAGTTTACTTCCACTTTCTTTTCATCAGTATCATCCATTCACTTACCTGTGTGTTTATATTTAAAGTAAATTTCTTATAAACAATGTATAGTTGGGTCTTGCTGTTTAATCCATTTTTGAGGATCTTTGTCTTAACTGATACACTTAGACTACTCATGTTCAAAGTGATTAGAGTTGAATTAATATCTACCATGTTTGTTAACTGTTTTTTATTTGTTGCTTTTACTCTTTGTTCCTTTTTTTTTTGTCTTCCACTCTATTCCTGCCTTTTGAGGTTTTACTTGAACATTTTATATTATTTCATTTTCTCTCATTTCTTAGTATGTGGATTATGTCCTTTTCACTTTTCTCCTGGTTGCCCCACAGTTTGCAATAATGAATCTAAGTCCACTTTTGTATCACCCTGTATCACTGCATAAAGTGAAAGTGAAGTCGCTCAGTCGTGTCTGACACCTTGCGACCTCATGGACTGTAGCCTACCAGGCTTCTCCATCCATGGGATTTTCCAGGCAAGAGTACTGGAGTGGGTTGCCTTTTCCCTTCCCCAGGGGATCTTCCCGGCCTAGGGATTGAACCCAGGTCTCCCACATTGCAGGCAGATGCTTCACTGTCTGAGCCACCAGGGAAGCCCTGGTATTCCTGCATAGATACTATGAATTCCTTATACAGACATACCTCAGAGATAAAGCAGTTTCAGTTCCAGACCACTGTAATAAGGCAAATCTCATAATAAAGTAAGCCACACAAACTTTTGGTTTCACAGTGTATATAAAAGTGATGTTTATACTGTAGTCTATTAAGTGTGCAATACTATGTCTAAAAATGTACATACCTTAATTTAAAATATTTTATTGCTAAAAATTCCAGCCATCATTTGAGCCTTCAGCACATCATAATCTTCTTGTAATACTAATATTAAAGATCACTGATCTCAGATCACCATAACAAATATAATTATATTTTGAGAATTACCAAAATGGGGAGTTGGTGATGGACAGGGAGGCCTGGTGTGCTGCGATTCATGGGGTCGCAAATAGTCGGACACGACTGAGTGACTGAACTGAACTGACAGTCAAAAAGTGAGCAAAAGTTATTGGAAGAATGCTGCTAATAGACTTGTTTAATGCACAGTTGCTAAAATTCTTCAGTTTGTAAGAAAAAAATATATATTAATGGCAAAAATGTCAAGGATGCCTGTAAGGGTAAAATACTCCTAATGTTTCCTCTTATTCCTCATATCACTGCTGTCATTCATTTTACTTTATACATTAGAATAAGTAAGCAGGGATGTGTGCACACACTTATATCATACATAAGTATACACAATCAGATATATTGTTTATTATTATTTTGCAAACATTGTTCCTTGTTATATAAACTAAAAATAAGAAAAATAACAGGTTTTATTTTATCTTCACTTATTTTTTGGGGGGCTTCCCTGGTGGCTTGGACAGAAAAGAATCTTCTTGCAATGCAGAAGACCTGGGTTTTATCCCTGGGTTGGGAAGATCCCCTGAAGGAAGAGATAGCAACCAACTCCAGTATCTTTGCCTGGAGAATTCCATGGACAGAGGAGCCTGGTGGGTTACAGTCCATGGGATCACAAAGAGTCAGACACGACTGAGCAACTTCACATCATTCACTTCATACTTTATCACTGGAGAGGGAAATGGCAACCCACCCCAGTATTCTTGCCTGGAGAATCCCATGCTGTGTCCAGTCTACTAACAAGCCCATCAAAGACATTCTTCATTTCTATTAAAGATTTTTGATCACTAGCATTTATATTTGGTTCTATCTTAGAATTTCTATCTCACTACTTACATAGTCTTTGTATTCTTACAGGCTGTCTACTTTATCTCTTCGAGCTCTTCCCAAAGTAATCATAATTATTTTCAATTCTTCATCTGATATTTCCAACATTTATGCTATATTTGATTCTGAGGCTTACTCTGCCTTTTCATATTGCATTTTCTACTTTAGTGTGTCTTGTAATTTTTTTCTCATAGTTAGACCTCATGTACTGGGTAAAAAGAAGTAGTATAAATAGGCCTTTAATAATATTGTCGTAAGGTGTGTGTGTGTGTGAGTGGCTGTGCATTTTATAGTTCTATGATTAGGTCTTTCAGTGAGCCCTTGCCTCTGGGCTATGAACCTCACACATGCTTCTCAGGTTTTGCCTTTTTTTTTTTTTTTTTTAATTTTTCCCTCCCCTTGATAGAATGTCTGGAGTTAGGTATTTCTTGTCCCATAGGTTAGTTAGGCTCTGATAAATCCCCAGCAGGTTAAACTCTAGCTAAATAGTTTCTCTTGAGGGAAGATGTTAAAAACAGAATGCTTATGGAGAGATTTCTCTCTTGAGAGTCACTGTGAAAGCCTGGTCGAGCTGCAGGAATTAAACCTGACCCCATTGTTGGGGATTCTGATGACAGAGTCCTATTAGAAATTCCACCTCTCAGGCTTGCCCACACTGAGCCCCCAGCAGTCTCAATCACAGGTCACAGGTTCCTACCTCAGCACTGGTTCCAAGAAAGGTTTCTGTTCTGGTTTGGGTTGTGATTTTTTGTATTGGCCTGTCAGTTTCTCTGATTCAGGGGGCAGCACTTTGCTTTGTGACCTCACTTCTCTTATGGATCTAAGAAGTTTTTGACTTTCACTTTATTCAACTTTTTAGTTGTTGTTAAGATGGAGTGATGAATTCTAAACCCCTAACATTCTGTACAGAAAACTGGAACTTATCACTGATTCTTCAACATCCCCTCCGTTCAAGCCCCTTTCCATGAAATGTTGCAGTTCATCCTATCAAGACTGAATATATTTCCAGGTCCCTAGACTTGTATTCGGAGAAGGCAATGGCACCCCACTCCAGTACTTTTGCCTGGAAAATCCCATGGATGGAGGAGCCTGGTAGGCTGCAATCTATGGGGTCGCTAAGAGTCAGACACGACTGAGCGACTTTGCTTTCACTTTTCACTTTCATGCATTGGAGAAGGAGATGGCAACCCACTCCAGTGTTCTTGCCTGGAGAATCCCAGGGACCGGGGAGCCTGGTGGCTGCCATCTATGGGGTCGCACAGAGTCGGACACGACTGAAGTGACTTAGCATAGCATAGCATAGACTTGTGTTTGGTCATAAGACTGACTTTTTCACTGTAATGTGTGAAAGAAACTCAACCAAAGCATTGTTAAAATAATTCCTTATGCAAAATTGCCAGGCATGCAAAGTTTTCTTCAGAGCATTCTAACTTAAGCAGGGAGAAGAAACCATTTTATGAGGCTTTAACATACAGGGACCAATCAAAGTTCAGTTAGGCTTAGAAGGAAAGAGTAGCCAAAGCATAGCTAATTTTAGAAATGAGAATTGAAGAATTATTCTTGTGGATTTGTACCCATTGGTCAGGCTGTATGGAGTTTAAATAACTCTGCAGTATTTGTTTACACATGGGAAGAAGCCGGGGTCAGGGTTAGTAGTTTAAGGGGAAGTCCCACTTGGTAGTAGGCATATTTTCTCATTTAGAAGATAATTGTTAGTCTAACTCTCATGCTGGGAAAATATTTATTTGGTGAATAGCTGGCATAACGTATATTTATTTTGGTCTAAACAATCATACTATTCCAATGAAGTTCATTTTAACATGAAGATATTTTTTAAATGTGTAATATGTTGAGACACTTATAAAGACATGGTCTGTAAGTGTCCAGTAAGTCTATTTTAACTCAATTAAAATCTAAGAAACTTAATTTATTTCACTGAATCCCACCGAATCATTGCTAACATGGAAAGTTTGCATAAATAAAAATATATTAGAAAGGCTTTTGAAAAAAATACATGTATCCAATCAAATACATTAGGAAATGCACATCTCTGAGCTCCTGGGACTTACCCTGCTCTTTCCTTTCCACATGTGAACCCCTGCCTCCTCCAGGCTCCACTCCCACCCCATCCCGTGGCGTTCTGGACCACCACCTCCTCATCTTTCAGATCTCGGACCCCACGTCACTCTTGTACTCTCTGTACTCCTGATGCACCTTAGGTTCTCCCATGAATGTACTTCAGGGCCTTTAAAGCTACTTCCTGTTCATTGTTAGGCACATTTACATATTCAAGAGCAACTAAATTGAAGTTTAAGGTTTAACACGTCATGTTGACTATTTATTTCTAGTGTCATAGCACTAGGATTTAGCCTTTTGGAATTCTAGCTTACTGTATTAAGTTTCCTTTATTAGATGTTACTGTTAATAGGCACTGAGTTTAATTTTTACTTCTTTTGCCTACAAGGCTTTCAAAATAAAAGTTCAAGTGGTCTAGGATGAGTGAATGTCATCCAGGTTAAAAACAGCTTTAATCCTTGCTTACATCTGGTGTTTCTGCTTCCATTTTAGTTTCATCTTAGAAATTTCTTTTTATCTTTTTCTGTTACTCCTGCTTTTCAGAAAAATGTAAAAAAGTATTCCATATGGTAGTTTAAATTATTTTTGGTGAGGGAAGGGCGATATGAATAACAGTGATTATCAGAATGCACAAACTCCTTTACACTCTCTCTCATACCAGCAAATTTCTAAATTTACAACATTAGTACTTTATATTCAGGAAAACTAAACATAGTTAACCTTTACGTTGAAAGGTGGATGAAGGCTTATTAGCCCATCTTACTGTTTGAGTAAGCTTCCTGCACTTAGAGCTCTTAGTGACTTCTATTTGTAGTTCTTTTGAGGATCTTGTTGAGTTTAGGTATGTTCTTACTTGTAATATTATTGCTTGAGTGATAGGAGTAATTCTGTTCCTTTTTGTATAATCAGAGCAAGTCCTACAACTCTCAGGAAACGCTGCTGACATCTCACATGTATGAGAATGTGGTTAGAGATGGGTGCATTAAAGTGGGATGCCTACAACTAGGTGGAGTGAACATCATTGCAGGAAAATAGTAAATACGTATTACAGTACAGGAAGAGAATAGCATAAACTGGAATTTATAAACTCATTCTCCATTCATTCAGTACCACAGATTTCACACTAAAAAAAGATCATACTTCCTGATTTGAAGTGAAAAGTAGAATCAAAAGATTAGAGTGGCAGAGTTTGCCTGAATTTGGTATCAAAAATGGTAAAAAATAGAAGATAGGGGGAAACCGTAAATCTGGCTAAGAGCATGGTTGCTACAGGGCAGCACCTGGTGGGTGTGATTCTGGCGCCCCTGGAAGACCATTCAATAATGAAGAAACAGCAAACATTTGGAGGTAGGAGGGAAGGGTAAGTGAAAATTATGGGACCAAGATGAGGGGACATATTTATCAAGAGCCTGACTTCCACAGGCCAGATATCCTACTAGATGCTAGGGTTATATAGTAAGTGAAACCTGTTTCCCACCTTCATAAAATTCCAGTCTAACATAGGAGATATTCATGAAATAATTAAGGGTGAGCATGCTACAAAGGAAACATGTATTTCCTGGCATGGACTAGGAGGATTATTTAAGTAGTCTCAAACTATTTTTACTACAAAATTTCATGTCACTCTAACTTTATCATTGATTGCATGGGTTTTAATATCCTAAAGAGTCTCATTTTTGATCCTTTACTAAAGATGCATTGAATGGTTGTATATGAATTCACTTTCAGAAGGCAGCATAGCTTCTGAACTTTTGGCTCATGTCACTAAAATGAACTTAATCTATTTTCTTTTAGCACAACATATACAAACCCACAGAAAATTTACTAAATTCATTTGGAACATCCATAATCCAATTTAGGAAAGTAGTGCTTGTTTTTTACTAAGGTATCCAATCAAATTATATACTCTACCCCAGATTCAGCTCACTTAGGCTTTTTAGAATGTTTCTCTTAGAATCCATTTGTGCTATTTATGGTAGACATTTCATGCCAGGAAGTAGGGTGGAAAGAAATCAAAAGAGATGAAAGAAACATTTTTTCTCGTCTAATTAACTGAATTTACAAATAGTTTCATGATGGTCTGATGTGATCTAGTCCCTTTTGTTAGGTAACCAATGGACACAGAATTCGCCAGTGTGATGAGGTTCTTGTCTAAGTACTGGTGATTTTCTTATCAACACCCTGTTGACAGAACCCTAAAAGGTCTCAGGTTGCCCATGATCTATGATCTGGCTGTTATGAGGATGCAAAATGTACTTTCTAAACTCAGGAGGTCATGAGGCAATGGTGGGCAGAGTTATTTTGTTGGAGTACATGGACCCATTTCTTAGAAAGCTACAGATGCTTTGGGAAAGACCCTAGATTTGCTTCCTGAAAACTTTTCTTGTGTTCGTTCAGATAGTAAGGGATATTGAGGAAAATCGGTGTGATCAATTTTCCCATATGTCTTTTCATAAATATGACTTCTATTTTCTTGCTGATAACTTTTACATATAAGAATTTATATGATATGCATGCCTAGATGATACACAGAAGCACACATACATTAAAAACAAAGTCACTTCATTTTGTTTATGGTTTCCTTTGCTATGTAAAAGCTTTTGCATTTAACTAGGTCTCATTTATTTATTTTTGTTTTTACTTTCATTACTTTAGGAGGTGGATCCTAAAGGAGAGTCCTGTGATTTACATCAAAGAGCACTCTGCCTATGCTTTCCTCTAAGAGTTTTATAGTATCCAGCATTACATTTAGGCCTATGATATATTTTGAGTTTATTTTTATGTATGGTTTTAGAGGATATTCTAGTTTGATTCTTTGCAAGTAGCTGTGCAGTTTTCCCAGCACCACATTGAAGAGACTGTCTTTTCTTGATTGTATAGTTTTGCCCTCTTTGTCATAGATTAACTGACCATAGGTGGGTGAGTTTACTCCTGGGTTTTTTATTCTGTTCCATTGATTATATTTGTTTTTGTGCAAGTACCATCCTGTCTTGATTATTGTAGATTTGTAGTATAGTCTGAAATCTGGGACCTTGATTCCTCCAGCACATTTATCCGCCCGCGCCCCCCAACCCCCTCACCCCAAGGTGGCTGTGGCTATTCAAGGTCTTTGTGTTCCAAAACAAATTAAACTTTTTTTTTTTGCTTTAGTTCTGTGAAAAATACCATTGGTAATTTGATAGAGGTTGCACTGAATCTGTATATTGCCTTGGAAAGTATAGTCATTTTGAAAATATTTGTTTTTTCCATTACAAGAACATGGGTATATCTCTCCATCTCTTCATTTCATCTTTGATTTCTTTTATTAGTATCTTATAGTTTTTGGAGTATAGGTTTCTTTGTCTTCATTCAGTTCAGTCACTCAGTCATGTCCAACACTTTGCGACCCCATGGACTGCAGCACGCCAGGCCTCCTTGTCCATCACCAACTCAAAGCTTACTCAAACTCATGTCCATCGAGTCGGTGATGCCATCCAACTATCTCATCCTCTGTCATCTCCTTCTCCTCCTGCCTTCAATCTTTCCCAGCATCAGGGTCTTTTCAAATGAGTCAGCTCTTCACATCAGGTGGCCAAAGTATTGGAGCTTCAGCTTCAGCATCAGTCCTTCCAATGAATATTCAGGACTGATTTCCCTTAGGATGGACTGGTTGATTCTCCTTGCAGTCCAAGGGACTCAAGAGTCTTCAACACCACAGTTCAAAAGCATCAATTCTTTAGGGCCTAGCTTTCTTTACAGTCCAACTCTCACATCCATACATGACTACTGGAAAAACCATAGCTTTGTCTAGACAGACCTTTGTTGGCAAAGTAATGTCTCTGCTTTTTAATATGCTGTCTAGGTTGGTCATTGGAGAAGGCAATGGCAACCCACTCCATTACTCTTGCCTGGAAAATCCCATGGACAGAGGAGCCTGGTAGGCTGCAGTCCATGGGGTCTCTAGGAGTCGGACACGACTGAGCGACTTCACTTTCACTTTTCACTTTCATGCATTGGAGAAGGAAATGGCAACCCACTCCAGTATTCTTGCCTGGAGGATCCCAGGGACAGGGGAGCCTGGTGGGCTGCCGTCTATGGGGTCACATGGAGTCAGACACGACTGAAGCGACTTAGCAGCAGGTTGGTCAAAGCTTTGATCAATGCAAAGAAATAGAGGAAAACAATAGAATGGGAAGATTAGAGCTCTTTTCAAGAAAATTAGAGATATCAAGGAAACATTTCATGCAAAGATGGGCACAATAACAGATAGAAATGATGTGGACCTAACAGAAGCAGAAGACATTAAGAAGAGGTGGCAAAAATACACAGAAGAACTATACAGAAAAGATCTTCATAACCCAGATAAACACAATGGTATGATCATTCCCCTAGAACCAGACATCCTGGAATGTGAAGTCAAGTGGGCCTTAGGAAGCATCACTACAACAAATCTAGTGGACATGATGACATTCCAGCTGAGCTATTTCAAATCCTAGAAGATGATGCTGTTAAAGTGCTGCACTCAATATGCCAGCAAATTTGGAAAGGACTGGAAAAGGTCAGTTCTCATTCCAATCCCAAAGAAAAGCAATGCCAAAGAAGTTCAAAGTACCACACAATTGCACTCATCTCACACACTAGCACAGTAATGGTCAAAATCCTCCAAGCCAGGCTTCAACAGTATGTGAGTCGTGAACTTCCAGATGTTCAAGCTGGATTTAGAAAAGGCAGAGGAAACAAATTGCCATCTGTTGGATCATAGAAAAAGAGAGGTCCAGAAAAACATTTACTTCTGCTTCATTGACTATGCCAAAGTCTTTGACTGTGTGGATCACTACAAACTGTCGAAAATTCTTAAAGAGATGGGAATACCAGACCACCTTACCTGCCTCCTGACATATCTGCATGCAGGTCAGGAAGCAACAGTAGAACTGGACGTGGAACAACAGACTGGTTCCAAATCAGGAAAGGAGTACCTCAAGGCTGTATATTGTCACCCTGCTTATTAACTTCTACGCAGAGTACATCATAGGTAATCCCGGGCTGGATGAAGCACAAGCTGGAATCAAGATTGCCGAGAGAAATATCAATAACCTCAGATATGCAAATGACACCACCCTTATAGCAGAAAGTGAAGAAATAAAGAGCCTCTTGATGAAAGTGAAAGAGGAGAGTGAAAAAGTTGGCTTAAAACTCAACATTCAGAAAACTAATATCGTGGCAAGCAGTCCCATCACTTCATGGGAAATAGATGGGGAAACTGTGGAAACAGAGAGACACTTTATTTTGGGGAGCTCCAAAATCACTGCAGATGTGACTACAACCATGAAATTAAGAGACACTTGCTCTTTGGAAGAAAAGCTATGATCAAAGTAGACAGACCCATGTTAACTCTTCTCTATTCCCACTGCATACTCATAAGTATAAAATATCCTTCTGACTTCCTGCATAGTGACACTCTTCTGTTGGAGCACTGGAAGTGATTTTACTTTCTGCATGCTGCTGCTGCTGCTGCTGAGTCACTTCAGTCGTGTCCGACTCTGTGCAACCCCATGGACTGCAGCCTACCAGGCTTCTCTGTCCATGGGATTCTCCAGGCAAGAACACTGGAGTGGGTTGCCATTTCCTTCTCCATCTGCATGCTAGACAAAGGCATTAAACTTAATGCAGAAGGCTAAGACTGGCATAAGTTCCACAGTCATTAGGTCAAACCTTGGCAGATCCAATGCCTCTGCAAAGCTCTGTCTTCAAGCACGCATGGAGCACAGTTAGTAGTCAAGGGAGTTAGCAGAGGGCCTAAGAGGCACCCCACATACTTCTTGTTTTCTTCCTTGTCAAATAACCAAAGAGGAAATGTACCTCTTTTCATTAGGGTTATTACATCTGATTACAACACATACTGAGGGCTGATATTTGAAACTTGTAATAAACATACCCTTAGGATATTAACACTGAGCAAGATAAAAAATATATGTATGGCATATGTTAGTAGCATATTACAGGTCCACTCAAATAAAAGTTTGAGTACATTTGAAAATGTTCATTAGAAATTTACATAAATATACTATCTGCTGTGCTGTTTTAAGAAAATAACACAAATGATAACTTACTAAAAAAAATGTGTATTAGTCAATTTTGAAATTCAGACATGTAACTTAACAGGCATCCTTCATACATTAAATACTATTAATTATATATTTAACATCCTATAGAGACTTATTTTAAATACAAAGTAGCTCTTTGGATGCTGAATTATGTATTTTTAGAGTTGTGTGATAACACATGCTATGCTATGCTATGCTATGCTATGCTAAGTCACTTCAGTCGTGTCCGACTCTGTGCGACCCCATAGACAGCAGCCCACCAGGCTCTCCTGTCCCTGGGATTCTCCAGGCAAGAACACTGGAGTGGGTTGCCATTTCCTTCTCCAATGGTGTGATAACATGGATGGATATATACTTTGCTGTAGAATATTGAGTAGTTAGAATTGAGTGACCCATCACAGAACTACATGCAGAGTATAAATATAAACTGATAGTATTTAGATATATATCTTTTCATTGGTGAGAGTGTCTTCCAAAGAGGTCTTCTGACCTTATTATTTCCTTCATGCCTACACATGCTATTACAATACTGATCCTTGGGTTCAGAAGATCCACTGGAGAAGGAAATGGCAGCCTACTCCAGTATTCTTGCCTGGGAAATCCCATGACAGAGGATCCTGGTGGGCTACTGTTCTTGGGGTTGCAAGGAGTCAGACATGACTTAGAGACTAAACAACAACAATAACAATAGAATAAAAACTGGTATTATTCAGGGAATATGCAGCTGACTTAAGATCAAACTGTGAGTCTTGGGCCAGAAATTAGGCTTCCAAATCACTCAAATCTCAGATCACATAAATTTCCTCACTGTGTTTTGTTTATTCAATATGCACGGCCTCTGCTCAAGCCCTTTACTTTAGGCCATTTCGGTATTTCCTTCTGAAGCCCTCACCATGCACAAGAGAGAACTCAGCACACAAACTCTGCTTGCTCTTTTGGATAATTCTCAGCTGATGTGACCAAGAATTATAATCTGCTTTTAATGGCTTTATACATTTTGTTTAGTCTAAAATTCTTTATTGAGAATGTCATTATGAAAATGGCCAGAACATTCCAAAATAAAGGTGTGCTGCTGCTGCTGCTAAGTCGCTTCAGTTGTGTCCAACTCTGTGCAACCCCATAGACAGAAGCCCACCAGGCTCCCCCGTCCCTGGGATTCTCCAGGCAAGAACACTGGAGTGGGTTGCCATTTCCTTCTCCAATGCATGAAAGTGAAAAGTGAAAATGAAGTCGCTCAGTCGTGTCTGACTCCTAGCGACCCCATGGACTGCAGCCTAACAGGCTCCTCCATCCATGGGATTTTCCAGGCAAAAGTACTAGAGTGGGGTGCCATTGTAGGACACCGCAAAAACTTAGATTCTAATACATTTTATCCATTCAGGTCTTAGTTTACATGTGTAGAAATAACTTGCATGATTATCAAAGTTGTCTCTGAGGATTAAATATGAATGCATTTATAAGTATTTGGACATCGTGGTTATTTTTAGCTCTTGATCAGAAATTGCCACTGCCACAAAATGAGCTCTTTCCTTTAGTCTGTAATTTGAGAAACTATAGACAGATGCTCAAAGTATTTTTAAAATGAATGCATTTCTCAGGCCTTTACTCTAGATTAAGCTGCTCCAGCTGCTGCTCTTGTACCTGCCACTGATTTATCCAAATCCTTTCTCTTATATTTAAATATTAGGAATTTGCCTATTTTAATGGTAAATGCCAGCTGCTACAGAAAGCTTTTTTTAACCCCTCCAGCTGGATGGCGTAAATTGATTCAGTATGTATGTTGAGAATTTATATTGTGCCTGACCCTGTGTCAGGGCTGTGTATTCTTTTTTTGATCTCCCTTAGTATGTTTTCTGTGCTTTTTTTAGGAAACATGTCCTGCTCTCCCTCAAATTATTTACTAAAGCATGTGTCTCCTTTCTTACTGTAGTGCATGAGCTTCTAAAAGTCACAGTTAGTACTTAATTTATGTTTGTATTTACCAAAATCTCTTTTACAGTACTTCACAATGAATCCTTAATAGGAAGCTCTTGAATGTATCAATGAATGAATAGATAAATGAATGTAATTCCTTAGCTTCATTTTTCTTGATATTTCTGCCTCCAAGCATAGCTCTTTTTTTATTCTTTTTTCAACATATTAGAGTGACACTCTTAAAATGTAGATTAGTCATGTGCAGTCATGTGCAATACACAATTATTTGTTTACTAAGGTCATTTTTATAATTAAAATAAGTTTCCTCTCACTTTTCTGACAATGTCCTCTTTCAGGCTTTTCTTTATTAGTCTGATCTTTAAATGTAAATGTTTCTTAGGGTTCTACTTTTTGGAATTACATTCTCTTGTTTCCCCCATACTTCTTTGAGAGGTTTCACTCATTCCCATTTTCAATTATACTTATTTAAGAATAAACTTCAAATCTCTCATTCAGATCCAGATTCTTCTCCTAAATCTTCTGTTTATCCCATTCCCTATAGCTCAAGATCACTTGGATGACCCAAGGAACATCCTATTCAATATGTCTAACTCATCATCTCTGATACCTACTGCAGCTCCACATTGGTTTTCCTTTTTGAAATTTATTCTGCAATAAAATGATACATGGAGCTGCCAGTCAGTTGCCCACGACAGATTCCTGGGCACTGTTCTAACTCTGGATTTTCCCTTTTCTGCTATTAACACTGATATATTACTATGTCTCTGGAATCTACTCACCTCACTCTACTCTCAATGACACTTTACTGCTTGCAGCTGTTATCGTTTCTTTCAAATACTGCATTAATATCTACTAACTACAGTATGGTATTCCTCTGTGATAGACCCTGATCTCCTATCATGTACCCCATTAGAGCCAAGGAAATGTTCCTCAAGATAAAATCTGATGATGAAGATCCTCTGCTTAAAAGTCTACCACAGAGCCCCTACTGTGCTTAGAATAGCATCCAAACCCATTTATGATGTTTACAAGGTCCTTTGTAATCTACTATCTATTCACTTCTCATCTTCTCTCTTCACCAGTTTCCCCTAAGTGTGCTCACAATTTAGTTCCTGGAACACATTTTGCTCTCTCCTTTCCACATGTGAACCCCTGGCTGCTCCAGCTTCACTCCCACCCAATAGGGGTGCTGGAATACCCCTCCTCGTCTTTCAGATCTTAGAGCCCATGTCACTCTCGCACTCTGTGTATTCCCAATAAAGTACTTCTTGTTCATTATTTCCCACATTCGTGTGCTCTTCACTGAATCTTAGCTCTGTCTTTTATATTTACATTGAAAAGTTTCTCTTAAGACACTAAACGGTACTGCGTGATGGTTAACATTTCATTGCATCTGCAGATACATTTGTGTTGTTACTTGCTCAATTCATATGATTATATATATATATATGAAATAATTTTAAAACAGATTCTTTATGATCTCATATTGGGCTTGTGCATACTACTTAATGATTAGTTGTGGTTAGCATCAAATACATAGCTTATAATTTCAGTAGGTCACCATTTAATATTTTGGAAAAGGGCATTTTTAAAATGATGAGAGATATACCAACTAAGGAAATAGCACTTCATTTCTGCCAAAATTTTCTTAGATCCTGAGAATAATGTGTGTGTGTGTGCTCAGTCGCTCAGTTGTATCTGACTCTTTGTGACCTCATGGACTGTCGCCCACCAGGCTCCTCAGCCCATGGAATTTCCCAGGCAAGAATACTGGAGTGGGTTCCCATTTCCTTCTCCAGAAGATCTTCTGGACCCAGGAGTCAAGAGTAACTTTTAATTGTAGAATAATTATAACTTTTCAAATTAACCTATTTTAGAATTTCCACCTGCGATTTTAAAATACATTTCAGCTTAAGTACTGAAAGGACCTTTGTTCACTTTCCTGAGACAAATTGATGATCTACCTCTCAGCACTTCATAACATGATCCTACACACTTTAGTAGGTTCAGAATAATTTGCACAAGTGTGCATGGTTAAAAAAATGACTAAAGATGAAAATGTGTGCATTTTTCCATTTTCTCCTTTTGTTAGAGTAAAGCTGCTCTATTGTCCTTGAATAAGTCAGATTTCTTTTTGTATAGAAGACAAATGAGAATGGTGATTTAAACTGAGGCAGACGAGGCCTTTCCAATTGACAGTTATAACCTTGTATAACTAAATCTATCAGAGGCATCCTGTTATAGATAAAGTGCTGAATGTTTTCATTTCCCTTTTTGTAAAAGAGGTCAGAATGTCCAACTGGCAGTATCGTGGAGCCCAAGGGAGGTTTGTAATGTTATTCTCCATCTAGTAAGATGTATCAGGACTGTTTATTGAAACACAGAACAAGGTCTTGACCTTTTTTGACTTTTTACAAAACTTTACAGAGATAGAGTAGAAAAATTCCTACCAAACTAAAGTAACATATGTCAGGCTGACACATTTTGTGTGCTGTAAATCCTAGAATATGTTTAATTGAAAATATCTACTCATATTAAGGAATGGCAAGATACTTTCGCCTTTGTTCAGTAAGTTGCTAATATGTAAAAATATATAAATATCTTCTTGAATATAATTTGCATCATTAAATTATTGAATTGAATGCATATAACATATCAACAGTACTAAGGAATTTGATTGACAGATGCTTTTTATTTTGTTGTGAAAAAGATAATACAATTTCAGTAAATAACAAAAAGGCTTTTTAAAGCTCCCTTTAAAGAACACAAATTAACAACACTATGGAGAAAGTTTCCAGGATTCTTTGTTATGTACACATGAACCACTCAAAGTCAAAATATTGCTTTAAACTCATGAGGAAAATCAGGACAGAAGAAATACTGTTTGGAATCTCTACCAAAAAAGGATTCAGGAGGATCAAGATCACAAGAGTAACTAAAGGCGGCATTGCTAAGATAAGAAAATCAGCATTATGCCCTGCAAAGCAGCAGTGCCCTTGAAAATATAACAGCCTGGATTAGCTACGACTACTACATAGTGAAAAACATAGAGATCCTGAAAACAGTTTCTTTTCTTTTACAGGAGCACTGGTCATAACTGAGTGTTACCAACAGGTGAGGATAGAAATTCATTTCATGGAAAAGAACATATTTTTCCCAGAAAGAAATCATCTATTTTTTTAATAGGATAATAAGAATTAGGAAAAACAAATTTCTAGAATTTCCTCCCCCAAAAGATCATTTTATCTCTTCTAAGCTGATAATGCATGCAAAATTTCAGCAATTTAACATAGAAAAAAATGCTATTGCAAACAGTTTCTACATCTTTCATCCTCATCTTCCTTTTAAAAAACTTACAAAAGTTCCCTTTTGCATCTTAAAGAGTTATTCACTCAATCATGTCCTTCTCTTGGTGACCCCATGGACTCTATAGCCCACCAGTCACCTCTGTCCATGGAATTCTCCGGTCAAGAATACCAGAGAGGACAGCCATACCCTTCTCCAAGGCATTTTCCTGATCTAGTGATAAAACCTGTGTTTCCTGCATTGCAGGCAGATTCTTTACCATCTAAGCGACTCTCAATTAAAATTTCAGTGCTATCATTTAGTTGCTGCTACCTCAAATGGCCTATGTTTTTTTTTTTAATAATAAAGAGGCTTAATACCCATAAATTAATTGAATTTATCACATTCCATACAAAATTCTAAGCATTTCACAGGCAATTTTGGTCCAGAACTCTCAACCTTAAATATGACTCTAAATGACATTGCTTGTTGGGGATGTATGATTTCTTCTGTTTTTGTGGTATGCATTCTGATTGTACATACTGTAAAAGTATTGTTCATGCTGCTGCTGCTGCATACTGTAAAAGTATTGATCATGAGTGAAAGTCAGTTAGCTTGGGGGTGAATCTGGAAATCCAAAAGACATTTCTGGTCTATTTTATATTACATATATGGGAGTTCTTAAGACCAAATAAATTATTTTTCTCTTTGCATAGAATGGCTCAGAGAAGAGAAATAACTGAAATTGATGGTAACGTAAATTATTGGAAAGTAAAGAGGTCAAGACAGGTGATGTTTTCTATTAATAGCTAGAAAGTTCACTTTGTATTTTAAAGATAATTAACTATCTGAAGAAGTTTCATAAATTTTTGAGCACTTATATCTTTGAATTTATGGAAGGTAAAACAAACTGTAAGTAACACTTGCAAATTTTGTGAAACTTGGAGGTCCCATCAGTATCAAGTTTATTTTCCCTCAAGCTATATTAATCTTTTCACTTTTGTCATATTGTTTGGATCTTCCAGTTTCCTTCAGTTTTTCAAATTTTATCCATCTTTATCCCCCAGTTTTTATTTTTATTTTTCCTTTGCTCCAGGGAAAGGAGCAAAAGCTAAGTAGCTCTCTATTATTACAAATATCATTCTCTAAATGATCAAAAAACAACATTTACCAGAAATGTATGTGGTGTGTACATGTGACCCTATATTGATTTCTACTTTTTTCCCCCCCTTACTATATTGTAAGCCCTTGAAGGGCAGTGTCCATATTGCACTTTTCTCTATCACTCAGGCTAAGATGCTGCTGATAGTTTCTAAATATTTTTAATTGCTAGATTTATAAAACAAGTAGACCTTGGATTACTCATCTTAATGAATCCTACCTCAGCGCATCAGGATGAATCTCACCAGGGTAGCAGCAACTCTCACTTAAAATTCAACATGATTTTAGTATTCAACAGCAGCTTTGCCTTGACATTTCCTTGTAATTGCCTGAAGACATCTTCAATGATTACATGGTTCACTCTGAGGCATTCTCTGTTAGTGTCCTATAAATCATTGATCTTATGACTAAAAAACCGAAAAAATTAAAAGTTTGCCACTTTTTTAAAATAAAATGACTGGGTTATTCTATCCAAAATCAAGGTAGTTGCATGGATATGATGTTTAATTTTATATGTCAACTTGTCTGGGTTATGGTGACAAGATGTTTGGTCCAATATTGTTTTGGATGCTTCTGGGAGGGTATTTTGGGAACGGATTAACATTTAAATTGGTAGACTTTGAGTAAATGATGTGATACCTGCCTATCTTGCAGAAATGATTACCAAAATAAGGAATCCTTCACCTCCCATAATTAACCATTTTGTTGCTGCTGTTGTTATGGTTAGATCATTAAAACTCTTCTTATAACAACTTTAAAGCACTTGATACAATATTGTTAACCATGGTTACATGCTGTAATTAGATCCTCGGAACTTATATGTCTTATATCTGGAAGTTTGTACCATTTAACCAATATCTTCTGTTTTGCCTACTCCTCAGGCCCAGGCAACTGATCTTCTCTATTTCTATGAGTTTAATGTTTTTAGATTCCACATATAAATGTGACCATATAGTATTTTTCAGTCTCTGACTTATTTCACTTAGGATAATGCCCTTAAAGTCCATGGTGTGGAATTTGGTGAGATTTTCTTCTTTTTTATGATAGTTTATATATATATATATATATATATATATATATATATATATATATAGTGATTGCTTACTTTAAAAAATGAATGAGAAGTACAGGGGGTAGGCAATGGACGGGTAAGGAAAGTGAGGATGATAGATATTCTGAAAGAAAACTGATGAACAAGAGTTGTACATGAGTAACACAGGGTTGTCATGGGCTGAAATTATGTCCACTCAAAGTTCATATGTTGAAATCCTAATTCTAGTATATATCAGAGTGTGTCTGTATTTGGAGACAGGTCTTTAAAGAGGCAATTAAAATGAAGGCCTTAGGATGGACCCTAATCTGATCTGACCTGGTGTCCTTATAGGAAGAGGAAGTTTGGACATGTGAAAGGACTCCCAGTGTGCACACGTGGAGGGAAGACATGTGAAGATGCAGTGAGAAGACCGGCCATTCGCAAGGTAAGCAGAGACACCTCAGAAGAATGAAACACCTCTAGAACCTTGGACTTCTAGCCTCCAGAACTGAGAGAAAATGTGTCTGTTGTTTTAGCCACCTAGTTTGTGGGACTTGGTTATGGCAATAGGAGCAGACTAAGACCAGGTTATATGATTTCTGCTCTTTTGACCCTCCAGATGCAGTCCACTCTATCCTTTCACCAACAAGAGACTGACCCTCCCTACCTCAGCTCTGAGTTTCTGGTTGGTGCTGAGTATCCAGCTCTCACTGCACTCCTATTATCTTTTATTTTCTTTGCTCCTTCCACTCTGATATTAGTAAAGGCCTTCTGCTTTCTCATGTTCCTTGGTGCCTCAACCTCTCGTGTTCATTTCTTTACAATATCCCACACCACCTGAGATGAAGACCGTTCCTATTAGAACCTGACTGAGAGAGGGGAGCCTTGGGTGTGTGGAGTAAGTGTTGGGCAGAGAATATAAAGATAAAATGCCATTTGGGGAAAATAGGTACAAGTATGTAGAATAATTATCCTAAATCGGCAGAACTAAGGGGGCTCTCAGTAAGGTGTTTTTAAGCTGATCTGATTCATGTGGGGAAGTAATGAACTGAAAGGCAGCAAAGCAAGTTCACTTTCGCTTTCTCACCCCACTTTCACTTCTGACATTGTTGTGAGTCATAACGTCTTACATATCATATATATGTGTGTGTGTGTATACATACACACATATATGTATATGTGAAAGTGAAAGTCGGTCAGTCGCGTCTGACTCTTTGTGACCCCATGGACTATCCAATCCATGGATTCTCCAGGCCAGAATATTGGAGTGGGTAGCCATTCCCTTCTCCAGGAGATCTTCCCAACCCAGGGATTGAACCCAGGTCTCCCACAGTGCAGGCGGATTCTTTACCAGCTGAGCCACAAGGAAAGCCCCAAATGTATATGCATGTGTGTGTATTTAGCACTCTTGTATCAGTCAGGGTTCTTAGAAAAAATGGCAATTATTTAGCTAGTTCAAGGAAAAAAAAATATTATAGGACACATAGTTACTCAAGGAATCATCTGTGTGACCTTAGAACTAGGCTTGGAGGCTCCCCCTAGGCCCTAAAGCAGAGACTTCTCCAGTTTGGGTAGACCACTGAAGCCAAATCTGGGCTTATACTACCATCCATGCAGGTACCGTGGGCCCTCTGGGAACTTTCTCTGGCAGCTTCTGTCTCCTGCACAGCCCTCACTTGGATGGATCTAGTCAACATCTACCACTTTGTCATGATCAGTTCTGTGGTTTAGGGTTCTCTCTGTTTTTCTAGCCCCTAGGTTCATTTCCCCCTTACAACTACTCTTTCCTCTATCCAGAAAACCTTTCCCCTTTTCTTGATCTGACTCTCTTCTTTAAACCCCCCAGGTCTTAGGCCAAATAGTACTGCCACAGGGAATTCTTCTCTGAACAAATATTTTAACTTATACCCAGTGATTCTCCATCCTTTTATCCTATTTTTCATAGCAGTTATCAATCACCATCTGAAGGACTTCCCTGGTGGCTTAGAAGGTAAAGAATCTGCCTGGAATGCAGGAGGACTGGGTTTAATCCCTGGGTGGGGAAGATCCCCTGGAGGAACATGGCAAACCACTCCAGTGTTCTTGCCTGGAGAATCCCATGGACAGAGGAGCCTGGCGGGTCACAAAGAGTCAGATATGACGGGGTGACTAACACTTTCACTTTCATCACCATTTGAAACCACATGACTTTATTTTTATCGATTATATTTTGACAATCACTCCCTTAATATTTAAATTATATTAGATCAGTTCTAAAAGACTACATTATAGTTCTTCTCTGTCTCGTTCATCTCTGTTCTCCTAGCTCTGAGAATAATGCCTGGCATGAATGGATGCTCCCAAAATTTTGTTGAATGAGTAAATGAAGTACTCTAGAGGCTCAGGTGCAGTGTCTAACTCTAGTCAGCTACCTAGGAGTGAGAGAAAGACTTCTTATGGGTGCTAACCTTTGAATTAGACTATAAAGAATGAGGAGTGTTTCAGACAGAGATAGAAAGATATCAGGCAGAAGGTAACAGTTGCTCAGAAGCCCAGAGTGATGAAAGGCACAGTGAGATGCTTAATGAGTAGCTCATGGTGCTAGGAGCAGAGAGTACAATGTGGAATAGGAATGTTAGCTGAGTCTAAAGGCTGCTGGGACTCCAGATTGTCAAAGTTCTGTACATCAGGTATAAAGTGTATTTATTTGACATTAGGACAGAAGACTGAAGTCTTTAAAGTAGGAGTTTGATAGGAATAGAATAGATCTGGTTTAAGGCAATGATTCTTAAAGTGTGGCCTGTGTCCTTATTAGAGTTCTTAAGACACATTCAGGGGGTCTGAAAAGTTAATACTAACATTATTTGCTTTTTTTCACTGACTTGTTATTTGTATTGATGTTTGAAATTCAACAATGAGTAAAACTAGGTGTCTTAGCCCACATCAAGTTAGGAGCACCAAATTGTACTATTAGTCTTTATATTCTTGCAGTTAAAAAGAAAGAGCCACTGTCACTTAAGAATACCCTTGGTGAAATAATACACATTACTAATTTTATTAAATCATGACTTTTCATATTCTGTGTTGGGAAATGGGACGTATAGACGTATACATAGAGCATTTTTGATGGAAACTAATATTGTCTCAGGAAAAACTTTTTTGTTAGAATATCTAGCTGAACTAGTTCATTGAAAATCATTTTTACTTGAAAGAATAACAGATATATGGTTATAAATACTTGGATGTTTGACAGATGTACTGCAAAAACAAATGAAGTGAGGCTGTCACTTCAAGGAAAACAGCTTAAAGTATTTGTTGCAAATAATATTTGTGTTTTCATAGAAATATTGGAATTTTAGAAAACTTGTATTTGCCTCTAATATTACTGTATTCCTAATACTTAAAGTCATTTCTGATGAGATCAATGGAATTAAAGAATGCTATTTATTTGTATTTTATAATTAAAAGTGTCAACATTTCAAAGATTGGCATAATTCAATGAATTAATGTTTTCCAAAATACTACTGCATGTTGCTAAAACAAATACTGCATGGTAAAGTCCTTTAAAATGCAAGATAAATCAATGGGTTTTGATGGAAAAATTATAAACAATTAATATATTTTCATATTTGGTCATTACATCTACCCTTTAAGACTCTACAACTTGTTGAGTTTTGATGTACTATCAAAGAATATTTATAATTATTTGAAAAAAAACCTTTTTCTCCAATTACACAGCTTGTTAATCTATATTCTCTACATAAATTTTAACCAAACAAATCTCAAGACTGAATGCAATTCTAGATGTAAGAATTCCAGTAGTCTTCTCTTAAGCCATATATGAAAGAAATTTGCAAAAGGTAAGATGAGATGTTCTTGTTAACATAACTAAAGTTAACATAGGATTAATGTGTTATTGTTATTTTAAAATAAATTAGTAACTAAATATTTTATAGGTGTTTCAACTTTAATTTCTAGTAGAAGCATTCTATGCCTCATCAGGTAAAGAATCTGCCTGCAACACAGGAGACCCAGTTTGGATCCCTGGATTGGGAAGATCTCCTGGAGAAGGAAATGACAGCCCACTCCAGTATTCTTGCCTGGAGAATTTCACAGACAGAGGAGCCTGGCGGGTTAGTCCATGCGGTCACAAAGACTCGGACATGACTGAGCACATTACACATTCATGTATACTAACTGAAACCTAGGCACCCTGGAACAGTGTATTTGCTTTTTCAACAGCCTGTTAGGAACTGAGGTAAATCTCTCATATACTTGAAAGTGAAAGTGAAGTCGCTCAGTCGTGTCCGACTCTTTGCGACCCCATGGACTGTAGCCTACTAGGCTGCTCTGTCCATGGGATTTTCCAGGCAAAAGTACTGGAGTGGATTGCCATTTTAAGTTTGAGTTAATGTGGTAAAAGGACCACCAGTAGAATAAATATTGATAGCCGACATACATACAAATTTGTTGGGAGTCCTCAGTAATTTTTAAGAATTATAATGTGGTCCTGTTACTGACATTCAAGAACTGGTGTTTGCAGAAAGACATTCAGGAGAACAATTAGATAAGCATAGCATGTTTGAATTGAAAGTATTAAGGAGGTTGCTCGGGTAGTGACGTCTCCCTACAGAAAGAGACAAAATCATTAACTGCTGCTGCTTCAGGGAAAAGGAGGGGCAGGATTTGAAAGACTGAAAAATTTGAAAGACTGTGAATGAATTTTTAAAGCTGAGCTCTTAGGTAAATGATGAGAATGCTATGAATTCAGAGAACCCCCCCCTTTTTTTTTTAACTTTCTTCCTACAAAATTTTAAAAAATATTAAGCTTGGCAGGATTTTTTTGATCCAGTTACTGAACATGTGGAGGATTCTCTTGAAGGAATACTGGGGACCAACTCATTTGGAAGACTCTCCTGTTGTTTGTGAGCAAGAATTTTAACCTGGTGTTATTAATTCAAGCAATTTCAATTAATGGGGAATTCTATATATATGGCAAATGTGGAGAAAGATTTTAAAACTTAACTGTAAGTTTCATGTTTTGTTGTTGTTATTTGTTTGTTTTAGTTTTAGGGCAATGTTTGTAAGGATATCCTAAAAGGAAAAGTTAAAACTAGGGTGGGACATGAGGTAAAGAGTAACGTCTCTGGGGGTGTTAGCTTCCCCTCTGAGTGCCTTTGATTTAGAGTCTTGGGCCCCAGTTACACTCTGTTGCATCTATATGAATCCTTGTCCCAGAAGACTCCTCTCCTCTCTTCCTCTGGCCATCTGGAACGGCCTCTCTGCACCTAATTGACTCCATCACTCTTCTTTTCCCATTTCTGAGCTTCCTGTTTCTTTTTTTTTTTTCCCTTAAATCTCTGACCTCTCACCTTCCTTCTAATAAAATAATCACATTCGCTCTTCTCTTTTCAAATGCTTAGTCATTCCCTGACTTTAATGTGGCCATTTGTAACCTTCTCAACTCTATTCCTAGTAATAGCTTGAGATGTCACTTATGAAATACCTTCTCATCTGATTCTTATGGTTTTATATGAATTCATGGTCACCAAGTTAAACTCAGTATAAATGATGGCATGAAAAGGTAGCAGTGTTACCAATTTTTATAACCCAATGTACAAAGCATGAAGGACTAATCCTACTTTATAATCTTAATGTACTAAACAATTTATAAGGCATGTTTATCACTAGCTTATTACTAGATTATCACTAGTTAACAATATATCACTAGTATCTTTTGGAACTCACAACAGCTCTACACAGAAGGGAAATATTCCAGTGCTAATACTATTTCCTTATAACAGCAAGTGAAAAATATTTCATAATGCCTCAGATTATATTTTGCAGAGTTTCTAAGGCTCAGGTTTTCAAAGCCTCACTTTAATGTTCTTTTCCCTAGTTCATGACATTCCCAAGAAACTCAGAAATTGTTTAAAATAAGATGGATAAAATGAGTCAACCATTTACTAAGGTACTAAAATATATTAATTAAACAAATAAAAACTCAGTACTTTAAATTTCTTCCTTTTCATTACTCTGATTAGGTCATTAGCCCGAATTGGTGGTCATCTAGTCATTTTTCAGCACCTAATAATCCCAAAGGTGAGTCAGAGCCTAAGAGCAGAAATGCCAAATGTATGAGAATGGGCCAAAGGAAAATAAAGATACACAGAATGGAGAGATTTATGTATGGAAAAAGATTAAAGGAACACGTATTTAATTGGCTCAGTAATAAATAATAAAATGAAAAGAATGCTATGAATATTTGAAAAGTGAAAATTCTATATCTGAGCTCAAAGTTGGTAGAAATAATAAAATATAAGTAAGGAATAATCCAGTCTATTTTAGTTGGGAGAAAACAATGAAATCACCAAATAATGTCCTAGGGGAAATAATAAATGTTGTTGCTCAGTCATTTAGTCACGGCCAACTCTTTGCAACCCCATGGACTACAGTATGCCAGGCTTCCCTATCTTCCTCTATCTCTCAGAGTTTATTCAAGTTCATATAAACATTATCATGCATTTTTTAAAATAAGCTATCAAAGAATTGCATTTGAATCATAAATAATTCCCAAATTTGAACATCCTTCTGTCAGTTTTCTGGTAAGCATATTTGCCTGGTTGACATCTTTCTCTTGTGAACCCTTGAGACCACAGAAAACCCTGGATAAGTGCTCTGATAATGTAGTCTAATGATATAAAATATGTTAAAGTTATACAAATTCAAGATTTTACTAGTGGATACAGCACAAACTATAAGTCACTGTTACCAAGGTACCAATATAAGAAGCTCTCTTCCTTATCCATGTATTCTTGGGGTATGTATTGGGAACCATGTCAGGTCCTAGAATTAAACATCACCTGTGGGATCACTGGGGTATTCTGAAAATATCTGTTCACTCACTGAAGACTTAAAGGACTGGAGTGAGTGTGTTAGGAGCATGAACTGTGGTCTGAAATGCCAGGAGTGAGGCCTCTATGCTCTACTCTATGAGCAAGTGAAATTAGACATGGATGTGTCTGGTGGTCAAAGTAAAGTCTGATGCTCTGAAGAATACTATTGAATATAAGCCCGGAATGTTAGGTCTATGAATCAAGGTAAATTGGAAGTGGTCAAACAGGAGACAGCAAGAGTGAACAGACATTTTGGGAATCAGTTAACTAAAATGGATGGGAATGGGTGAATTTATATTATATCTACCATCATAGCTACTACTGTGGGCAAGAATCCTTTAGAAGAAATGGAGTAGCCCTCATAGTCAGTCAACAAAAGAGTGTGAAATGCAGTACTTGGATGCAATCTCACAAATGACAGAATGATCTCAGTTCATTTCCAAGGCAAACCATTCAACATCATGGTAATCCAAGTCTATGACCCAACTACTAATGCCAAAAAAGATGAAGTTGACTGGTACTATGAAGACCTAAAGACCTTCTAGAATTAACACCAAAAAAGCTGTCCTTTTCATCATAGGGGACTGGAATGCAAAAGTCAAGAGACACCTGGAGTAACAGGCAAGTTTGGCCTTGGAGTACAAAATGAAGCAAGGCAAAGGCTAACAGAGTTTTGACAAGAGAACGCACTACACTGATCATAGCAAACACCCTCGTCCATCAACACAAGAGAACACTCTACACATGGACATCACCAGATTGTCAATAGTGAAAACAGACTGATTATATTCTTTGCAGCTGAAGATGGTGAAGCTCTATACAGTCAGCAAAAAATAAGACCTGGAGCTGACTATGGTTCAGATCATGAACTCCTTATTGCAAAATTCAGGCTTAAATTGAAAGTAGGGAAAACTATTAGGTCATTCATGTATCACCTAAATCAAACCCCTTATGATTATGCAGTGGAAGGACAAATAGATTAAAGGGATTGGATCTAGTAGGCACAGTGCCTGAAGAACTATTGGCAGAGGTTTGTAACGGTGTACAGGAGACAGTGACCAAAACCATCCCAAAGAGAAAGACATGCAAGAAGGCAAAATGGTTATCTGAGGAGGCCTCACAAATAGCTAAGAAAATAAGAGAGGAGGATGGAAAAGATACACAAACTGACTGCAGAGTTCCAGAGAATAACTAGGAGAGATTAAAAAAAATAAAAGCCTTGTTATGTGAACAGTGCAAAGAAACAGAATAAAATAATAGGGAAAAATAGAAATCACTTCAAGAAAATTAGATACCCAGGGAACATTTCATGCAAAGATGAGTATAATAAAGGACAGAAATAGTATGGACCTAGGAGAAGGAAATGGCAACCCACTCCAGTGTTCTTGCCTAGAGAATCCCAGGTCTATGGGGTCACACAGAGTTGGACATGACTGAAGTGACTTAGCATAGCAACAGAAACAGAGGATATTAAGAAGAGGTGGCAAGAATATACAGAACTATACAAAAAACATCTTCATGACCCAGATAACCACAGTGGTGTGATCACTCACCTAGAGCCAGACATCCTGGAGTGTGCAGTCAAGTGGGCCCTAGGAAGCATAACTACTAACAAAGCTAGTGGAGGTGATAGAATTCCAGCTGAAGTATTTAAATTCTAAACAATGATGCTTTTAAAGTACTGCATTCAATATGCCAGCAAACTTGGAAAACTCAGCAGTGGCCAGATGACTAGAAAAGGTCAGTTTTCATCCCAATCCCAAAGAAAGTCAATGCCAAAGACAGTTCAAACTACCGCACAATTGCACTCATTTCACATACTAGCAAGGTAATGCTCAAAATCTTCAAGCTAGGCATCAATGCTACATGAAGCAAGACGGATTTAGAAAAGGCAGAGGAACCAGAAATCAAATTGCCAATATCCATTGGATCATAGAAAAGCAAAGGAAAACCAGAAAAATAATTTCTGCTTCTTTGACTACCCCTTTGACAGTGTGGATCACAACAAATTGTGGAAAATTCCTAAAGAGATGGAAATACCAGACCACCTTACCTGCATCCTGAAAAATCTGTATGCAGGTCAAGAAGCAAAAGGTTAAACTGGACATGGAACACCAGACTGATTCCAAATTGGGAAAGGAGTGTGTCAAGGCTGTATGTTGTCACCCTGCTTGTTTAATGTATATGCAGAGTACATCATGCAAAATGCCAGGCTGGATGAAGCACAAGCTGGAATCAAGATTGCCAGGAGAAATGTCAACAGCCTCAGATATCCAGATGATACCACTTTAATAGCATAAAGAAGGCTGAGCACCAAAGAATCAATGCTTTCAAACTGAGGTGCTAAGGAAGATTCTTGAGAGTCCCTTGGACAGGAAGGAGATCAAACCAGTCAATCCTAAAGGAAATCAAGCCTGAATATTCACCAGAAGTTCTAATGTTGAAGCTCCAATACTTTGGCCACCTGATGTGAAGAGCCAACTGATTTGATAAGATTCTGATGCTGGGAAGGATTGAGGGCAGGAGAAGGGGGAAACAGAGGATGAGATTATTGGATGGCATCACTGACTCAATGTAAATGAGTTTGAACAAGCTCTAGGAGATAGTGAAGGACAGAAAAGCCTTGCATGTTGCTGGGATGCAAAAAGTTAGACATGACTGAGCAACTGAAGAACAACAATAACAATTTAGGGAAGGGAATAAATGAAAAGAAAAACATATTCCTACTGTTAAAGTCAAATTTTGGGGAGCAGAGACAAGATGGAATGTTAGAAATACTTAAGTTCACTTCCTCTCATGAAAGCCCCCAAATCACAACTAAATGCTGAACAACATCAATAATAAAGATTCAAACCTTCCAAAAAAGATATTCTACACTCAAAGACAAAAAAGAAGTCACAGTGAGACAGTAGGAGGGGTCCTTTCACGATACAATCAAATCCCATACTCTCCAGGTGAGTGAACCACACACTCAAAAACAATTGTATTGCAGAGGTTCTCCCATGGGAGTGAGAATTCTGAGCCCCTCATCAGGATCCCTAGCCTGGAGTCTGGCCTCAGTAAGAGGAAGCCCCAGAACATTTGGCTTTGAAGACTCATGGGGCTTGATCTTATGAGCTCCACAGGAATGAGGGAAACAGAGACTCCATTCAAAGAGGGTGCACATCAGCTGTGATGTGCACTGGGGTCCAGGGCAAAGCAGTGACCCCATAAGAGTTGGCCAGACCTACCTGGGGTCTTAGGAGATCTCCTCAGGAGGTGGGAATTGATGGTGGCTCACCGTGAGCCAAGGACACTGGTGGCAGAGACCCCGGGAATACTCATCAGAGTGCGTTCTCCCAGAGGTCGCCATTTTGGCACTGAGGTCTAGCCCCATAGCAGTAGTGCAGGCTCAAGTACTGGAACATCTCAGGCTGAACAACCAACAGAGTGGGAACACAGCCCTTCCTATCAGCAGACAGGCTGACTACAGTTGTCCTGAGTCAATAGCCACCTTTAAACACACCCCTTGACACAGCCCACCCACAAGTGGGCAGGACCAGTCCCTCCTACTGGCATAAGCCAATGGACCAAAGTCACCTATTCAGCTGATTTTTTCCAGCAGAAACTTTACAGGCCAGAAGGAAGTGGCATGATGCATTTCAAATGATGAAAGAGAAGAACTTATAACCAAGAACACAACACAGCAAGACTCTTGTTCAGATTCAATGGAGAAATCAAAAGCTTTACAGACAAGCAAAAGCTAAGAGAATTCATCAATACCAAAGCACTTTCCAACAAATACTAAAAGGACTTCTCTAGCTAGGAAAGAAGAGGGACAATGAGGAACAAGAAAAATAAAAATAGGAAAGCTAACTGATAAAGGCAAACATAGAATAAAAGTAGAAAATCATCCACATACAAATATGATATCAAAACCAGCAACTGTGAGAAGAGAGATCAAATGCAGGATACTGGAAATGCATTTGAAATTTAGAGATCACAATGCTATAATATTAGAAATCAATTACAAGAGAAAAAAACTATAAAAAGACACAAACACATGGAAGTTAAGCTGCATGTTACTAAACAAAAAGTGAATCATAAAGAAATCAAAGATTAAATAAAAAATATGTAGAGGCAAATGAAAACAAAACATGATTCAAACAGCAGTTCTAAGAGTTTATAGCAATAGAAACAATAAAGCAAGAAAAATCTCCAAGAAACAATTTAGCTTTACACCTAAAAAACCTAGAGAAAGAACAAGCAAAACCCAAAGTTAGTAGAAGAAAAGAAACCATAAAGATCAGAGCAGAAATAAGTGAAATAGAAATGAAGAAAACAATAGAAGAAATCAATGAAGCTAAAAGCTGGTTCTTTGAAAAGACAAACATAATTGATAAACCTTCAGCCAGACTCATAAAGAAAAAGACAGGAGGGGACTCAAAATAAGATAATTAGAAAGGAGAAGTTACAGTGGACATCACAGAAATACAAAGGATCCTAAGAGACTACTCTGAGCAATTATAAGCCAACAAAATGGACATCCTAGAAGAAATGGACAAATTCTTAGAAAGCTACAATCTTCCAAGGCTGAACTGGGAAGAAACAGAAAAGATGAACAGAAAGATCACAAGTACTGCAACTAAAACTATGATTAAAAGACTCCCGACAAACATAAAAGTCCAGAACCAGATGTCTTTACAAGTAATTTCTATGAAACTATTAGAGAAGAGTTAACACTATCCTTCTAAATCTATTCCAAACAGGTGCAGAGGAAAGAACACTACCCAACTCATTCTATGAGGCCTGCATCACCTTGATACCAAAACCAGACAAAGATACCACAAAAAAAGAAAATTACAGGCCAATACTACTGATTCGCATAGATACAAATATCCTCAACAAAATACTAGTAAACCAAATAGAGCTATACATTAAAAGGCTCATAATGTTGATCAAGTAGGATTTATCCCAGGGATGCAAGTATTTTTCAATATCTGTAAAACAGTGCGATAAGCCACATCAACAAATTGAAGAATAAATTTCATGTGGTCATCGCAATAGATGCAGCAAAAGCTTCTGGTGGGAGATCAAGACATATTAACGATAAAAACTCTCCAGAATATGGATGCAGAGGGAATCTTCCTCAATATAACAAAAGCCAAATATAACAAACAAATAGCTGATATCATACTCAATAGTGAAATATTGAAAGCATTTCCTCTAAGATCAGGAAGAAGACAAGGATGTCCACTCTTGCCATTTTTATTCAACACAGTTTTGGAAGTCCTAGCCATGGCAGTCAGGGAAGATGAAGAAATAAAATGAATCCAAATCAGAAAAGAAGTAAAACCATCACTGTTTGCAGATGACATAATACTATATATAGAAAATCCTAAAGATATTACCAGAAAACTACAAGAACTCATCAATGAATTTGGGAAAGTTCCAGGATACAAAAATAATACACAGAAATCTCTTGCATTCCTTTACACTGACAATGAAAGATTAGGAAGAGAAATTATGGAAACAATCCCATTTACCATCAAAAACTTCACAAGGAATACATGTTGGAGAGGGTGTGAAGAAAAGGGATCCATTCCTTCTACACTGTTGGTGGGTATGTACATTTGGTACAGCCACTATGGAGAACATTATGAAAGTTCATTAAAAAAACTAAAAATAGAGCTACCATATGATCCAGAAATCCCACATCTGGGCATGTATCTGGCAAAAACCATAATACAAAAAGACACAGGCAGTGCGATGGTCATTGTGGTAGTACTTATAATATCCAAGACCTGGAAGCAATCTAATGTCCATTGAGAGAGGAATGATAAAAAAAGGGAAAAAAAGATATGTTGTAAAGGAACTAACTAATGCCATTTGAAGTAACATGGATGGATCTAGAGATTATAATTTCAAATGAAGTAAGTCAGAGAAAGACAAATATGATATCACTCATATGTGTAATCTAAAAAAAATGATAGAAAAGAACTTATATATAAAACACAAAAACAGACTTACATATTTTGAAAACAAATTTAGGTTGGTTATCAAAGGGAAAAGTGGGAAGATGAATAAACTTGGAATATGGGATTAACATATACACACTGCTATATATAAAAGAATCAACAGCCTACTGTGTATAACACAGGATACTCTACTCAATCTACCATGCTGCTACTGCTAAGTCACTTCAGTCGTGTCTGACTCTGTGCAAACCAAGACGGCAGCCCACCAGGCTCCCCCGTCCCTGGGATTCTCCAGGCAAGAACACTGGAGTGGGTTGCCATTTCCTTCTCCAATGCATGAAAGTGAAAAGAGAAAGTGAAGTCGCTCAGTCATGTCCGACTCTTAGTGACCCCATGGACTGCAGCCCACCAGGCTTCTCAGTCCATGGGATTTTCCAGGCAAGAGTACTGGAGTGGGTTGCCATTGCCTTCTCCTCAATCTACCATAACCTAATGGAAAAAAAGAATCTGAAAAAATGGATTCATCTGAATCACTTTTCTGTACACTTGAAAGTAACAGCCCACCAGGCTCCCCCGTCTCTGGGATTCTCCAGGCAAGAGTACTGGAGTGGGACATCACCTTTTCCCTTGAAAGTAACACAACATAGTAAATCAACTATAGTCTAAAATAAAAATTAAATTATAAAAATAAATGAATGTGAAATCAGTTTTCCTGTTCTTGAATCAGGTTCACCTTTTTGTATTTTCCTTTTATATGCATCACCTTCTTTTTCTCTTTGACTTTTCTTTTTCTTGTCAGAAAGCAATGTTTGAACTTTTCTGAACCTGTTCTTTCCAAATACTCAAGCAGCCCTTGTTTCAGATTACATTAGTAGGTCCTCTTGTGTTATCTATAGTAACAAACCATGGTCTTCAAGGATTATTTATCTTTGTAGTTATATAACATAGAATATGAATTTTGATTGGGATGCGGGAAAGACGGGATAACCTTACCATTTCTGTTTACCTTTATGTCCAACAATTTTGATGCTTTTTATGCTTTATAAATAAGTGTACTCATATTTTATTCCAAATTAATTGTGCTTGGCCATACAGTATTATACTCATGAATTCATGGCATGCCAATTTAGTTATATACACTATTTAAGGTACTTGAGATAGAGAAATAAATCAGATGCTTTCTCTCCTCCAGATTAGCTCATTGTCTTCAAATTTATACAACACTTATCACATCATGTTATCTTTATGTGTCTCTAAGCAGAAGCATTGTATATCACGAGAAGATACAGGATAGAGCAACTAACCCAGTCCAGGTAGCAGAGAAGTCTCCCTTGATAGAGTATACTGTTTCAGTAGTAGCTTCTCTTTATGTAACAACTTCTGGCTGACAAATGTATTCTCATTTGGTCATTTTGAAAGTATCTGTGGCATAGAGATTATCCATTGCTATGCTTTGCACTTCATAAAGTAGATGTATGACAGTTTATAAAACTAGTTTAAGATCACAAAAAGGACAATGCAATGAGAATTTAGCCTACATTTTCTGTGTAGGTAGGAGTACACAACTCTTCTCTTGTGCCGTGTCTAGAAGCCATGTCTCTAGGCTTTTCTAGACTCCATGCTTTTATCATGGCTAAAGATAATACTACCTCTCAGAGGCCCTTATCTAAATGAAAACTGAAGAAAAATAATTTCTACCTGTGGCTCACATTTTCACCAGAGGCTCTGCTGAGATGTTCTTAGCATTGATGGTAGGTGCATTCTAAAGAAAGATTGGACAACTTCCACCCATTTTTCATTCATTTACTTTGTACTCACCTAAGATCATGGTCTACTTTTCTTCATATGGACCCTGACATCCACCTTAACAAAACAAACATTCTGTCCTGTGCTTCAGCATGTCCTCACTGTTATTACTTCCCCTAGTGAACTGGTAACATTATTTTTTCATTTTGGGTAAATGTATACTTCTGAAGAAAGCCTAGAGGGAGATCTATTTCCAGTATAGAATAAAGACAAAAAGACAAGCTGGCCATTATAGCTCTGTGCCTGACTAGAGAAATGCATCAATCATTTTCTAAGTAGATGAGTGAAAATATATAAAAATTTAGTTGAAAGACGTGTACTTAGTATCTGTTTACACAACTCTTTAACCCTCTGAAGATTCATTCCATCTTTGTTGGAGGAAGAGAGAGCCAAATAGTTGAGAGCTGTAACTGCCTGGGCAGGTGGTAGTCTTCACTTTAAGCTTTATAGACACTGGTTTTTGAAATTGGACACCAGCATTTCATATTTCTTTTTATGCAACATCCTCATGTCTGTATTCTTACTCATAATACCCAGAGATTTCAGACATTGGAATATTCAGTTTTTCATCATGGAACCTGTCATCCTGAACTGTCACTGAACAGTTGGGTTGAATGTCATCCCCGCTCTAGAAGAGAGATTAAATGGCATTTCAACACAAGTGCTAAGTGTCTGGGGCAGTACAGGTATTTCTCAGTGGCTGACAGAATGATGTGACTATAGACTGCCTAAGTGAAACAGATTTGATAGAGCAGTTTCAATTATTTACCCAAAGAAAGATTTTGGACCAAATGCAGCCTCATCAAATGCAGTTCACTGAGTTTGAAAGCAGGTGTAAATGTAGTGGAACCAAGAACTGCAGACCATGTAATTTGAAAATGTTCATCATTCAATATACTTGGAAGACTATAGACAGGGGCTAGCCTGCAGCCTTGTTGAATAAGCCATGATTAAAAATATTGTAGCTTGGGCTTAAACTCAAAGGAAGGATAAATTATCACTGTTGTGCTTTGCTTTAAAAATGAAATTAAATGCATGATGTGGCAATGTAATAAATAATTCACATATGTTCTTAGGGCAAAATTTTCTTTTTCCCTAATTTAATTAGCTGAAAAGATAAAACTAGATGTAATTTCTCCAATTTCTTTACCTATCTTGACTTTGATTAAAAATTATTTTCTCCTATTTCAAAAGATGCCTTTAATTATTTAATCACTCAATAGATATCTGTGAATACCCAATAGTTGTTTGTCCTCCATAGAAAATATACCAGCACAAACATACTGGTGATAATGGTAAGAACTACCTAGATTAATAAATAATTGTCTTCCTTCCTTGAGAGTAAAATGAGCTGAGTGAACTTACCAATAAATTCTAAAATAGCAAAGAATGTGAAAGAAAACTATCATAGCCTACTATTAGCATGAATATCAGCTAGTATCACATTATTCATCACAGGAAAATTCCTGAGTTGCTTTTCACTTCTAAATAAATAGGGTAAGTAAATATTCTTTAGGTTCCACTGAGCAAAAGTCTTTTGATTTATGAAATGATATCGATCTACAAATCCAACATTTCCTAGGATTGTCATCATTAAATGCATAGTTATAAACACTGGGACGAGGTTATGAAGGAATAATTTGAAAACAGCAAAAGAAACACTTACTTCTACTCTGACCTCTCAAAACTTAGAATAACTGTCATAGGTGAAAATTTACCATAGCCTAAGAAACAAAACAAACTCCCTAATCTTTACTACACCTGTGGCTGATTCATGTGAATGTATGGCAAAAATCACCACAATGTTGTAAAGTAATTAGCCTCCAATTAAAATTTTAAAAAAAATGTGAGACCCCAAAGTGTACATGTATTACTATTGATAGAAAGATGGTGCCCAGCGTCACTGCCTGCACAGTGTCCAGGTTCAACAAAAATAAGCCTTGTTGCACTCGGCAAATAGGTGCGCTTCTATATCGCTGGTGGGGATGCAAAGGATTCTATGCCTATTGAAGGAAATGTGGTAATATCTAACAAAACCACATATGTGTTTATCTTTTGATACAATGACCCTGCTTTTGGAAATTGACCTTGAAGATATATCACACCAACAATGCAAAAAATATATTTGCACAAGGCTATGGTTTTTCCAGTGGTCATGTATGGATGTGAGAGTTGGACTGTGAAGAAAGCTGAGCGCCGATGCTTTTGAACTGTGGTGTTGGAGAAGACACTTGAGAGTCCCTTGGACTGCAAGGAGATCCAACCAGTCCATTCTGAAGGAGATCAGCCCTGGGATTTCTTTGGAAGGAATGATGCTAAAGCTGAAACTCCAGTACTTTGGCCACCTCATGCGAAGAGTTGACTCATCGGAAAAGACTGATGCTGGGAGGGATTGGGGGCAGGAGGAGAAGGGGACCAGAGGATGAGATGGCTGGATGGCATCACTGACTTGATGGACGTGAGTCTGAGTGAACTCCGTGAGTTGGTGATGGACAGGGAGGCCTGGCGTGCTGCGATTCATGGGCTCGCAAAGAGTCGGACATGACTGAGCGACCGAACTGAACTGATAGGCCCATAGACATAGAAAATAAACTTATGGTTACCAAAGGGAAGGAAGGGAGGCATATATTAAGAGTTTGGGATTAACATATACACCCTACTATATATAAAACAGATCACCAACAAGGACTTACTATATAGCACAGGGAACTATACTCCAAAGTTTATAATAACATATAAGGATAAAGAATCTGGAAAAAATAGATATATATGTATGTGTAACAGCCTGTTGTCAGGCTTTTGAGAATAATAAACATCATTTTCCCAATGCTGGGAAAGATTGAAGGCGAGATGATAAGGCAGCAATAGAGGGTGAGATGGTCGTATAGCATCACTGACTCAGTGAACATGAGTTTGAGCAAACACTGGGAGATAGTGAAGGACAGGGAAGCCTGGCGTGCTGTAGTTTGTGTTGCTGGGAACCAGGGTTATCACTGTGAAAAGAGAGACATTCGAATATAGAATGGGCGATGGTATTTCTATAGATTGGAATTGAAGGATTGGTATGAACTCATTTCCTAAAGTACACATTTGTATTTGCATATGCATATCTATATGTGCATATAAATATACGCTACTCTGTTAATATTATGTATATACTAATGCATGTATTTTTTAGGTAAGTCCACCGAGTTGGCCAAGAAGTAAAGATACCTAAGAGCAGTGAACATACCTTGTGCTGAGGTCTTAGTCTCTAATACTATTCCTCACTAAAAAGATGAAGACTTCAGAGGAAAGGCTTATTTCATTGTTGGGACAGAGTAGGTACAAGATGATAAGACTCATTTTGCTATATCAGAGCAAGGGAAGTTCCCCCCAAAATGATCAGATAATGACACAAGGACATAGAAGCCAGCTTAAAGGGACTCCAACAAATCAGTTTAGGACAGTTTGGACATTAAAATAATTAAGAACAGTAAAATAATCACAGAAAAATAGAATTTCATGTCCTTACCACATATGAACAAGATGAATAAACACGTAAATAAACAATGTAGAATGGAGGTTTTTTGCTTACAACAGAAAGTAATGGTTTCCTGACAAAGGCAGAATATAATCATTATTTTATAACCATCAGGCTAAATTAGATCAAGCAAAATTCATCAATGAATGCTAAAGCAAGGAAAAATTTTGATGATCAAGATATGTCCATGGACTTTTAATATCTCCCCATGGACTGCTTATTAGTTGCAAGAAGAAAAAACTAATTATACAGTGAGAAAATCAAATAACACTTGGAGCAGGTGGATCACAATTAACACAACTAACAAGAGACAGATGGTTATATGTGGCTCCAGAAGTGATGCCCGGAGAAGGACACAGCTTAACTATTCAATATTCCAGCAGAGAATGCAGATTCTTAGTTTAATCATGAGGAGTGAAAGTCACTCCGTCATGTCTGACTCTGAGATGCCATGGACTATATAGTCCATGGAATTCTCCAGGCCAGAATACTGGAGTGGGTAGCCTTTCCTTTCTCCAGGGGATCTTCCCAACCCAGGGATCAAACCCAGGTCTCCTGCATTGCAGGCGGATTCTTTACCAGCTGAGCCACCAGGGAAGCCCTTAATCATGAGGAAATATTAGCCAAATACACAATGAGAACCATTTTTCCCCCCAAAAGAGAGATTATCTTCTTCAAAATATGTCTATATAGATAGGGCTAATGTAATATAGTAAAATGCTAATGACAGGTACAGGACATGAAGAATATAATGCTATTATTTTTATTTTCACAAAGTTTTGTTGCCTTGATATAGTTTCCAAATCAAAATATAACAAAAAATTATAGTCTGATAGTCAACACTTCCTGTTCACCAGAATAAGCAACAAGAGGATTTTCCTTCATTGAATGAATTTCTCTTTGTTGACAGGAGAAGAAAACCAGGATGATCTGAGATTTAAGACAAACCAATCTGCCCCAAGCTATATATCTAAGCTAATTGAGAAGAATAATTTAGGAAATCTCTGATTAATGCTGTGGTTAGAAATTTTTGAAAAGATATTAAAATTTTCATAGATATTATATAAACAGATTAATCAGAGGATAAGAAGGTAATTCATGGAAATCTAACATATGTTTGCCAAAATTAAACAGTTTAATAGGAGACCTGGAAGATAGACTCAAGCAAATCTTTTATATCAAACGACAAAATTTCAGAGGTGAAAAACCTAAGAGAAAACTTAGAACATATTCAAGAAACATGAAATGTAACCTTCTTCTAATAGCTTTCCCAAAAGGGAGCACAGAGAAAGTTAAGATGTATGTGTGAGACTGGGAGAAGAAATAAAACAAATGAAACTAGAACACTTTCTAACACCATACACAAAAATAAACTCAAAACGGATTAAAAATCTAAATGTAAGACCAGAAACTATAAAACTCCTAGAGGAGAACATAGGCAAAACACTCTCCGGCATACATCACAGCAGAATCCTCTATGACCCACCTCCCAGAATATTGGAAATAAAAGCAAAAATAAACAAATGGGACCTAATTAAAATTAAAAGCTTTTGCACAACAAAGGAAACTATTAGCAAGGTGAAAAGGCAGCCTTCAGAATGGGAGAAAATAATAGCAAATGAAGCAACTGACAAACAACTAATCTCAAAAATATACAAGCAACTCCTACAGCTCAACTCCAGAAAAATAAATGACCCAATCAAAAAATGGGCCAAAGAACTAAATAGACATTTCTCCAAAGAAGACATACAGATGGCTAACAAACACATAAAAAGATGCTCAACATCACTCATTATCAGAGAAATGCAAATCAAAACCACTATAAGGTACCATTTCACGCCAGTCAGAATGGCTGTGATCCAAAAGTCTACAAGCAATAAATGCTGGAAAGGGTGTGGAGAAAAGGGAACCCTCTTACACTGTTGGTGGGAATGCAAACTAGTACAGCCACTATGGAGAACAGTGTGGAGATTCCTTAAAAAACTGGAAATAGAACTGCCTTATGATCCAGCAACCCCACTGCTGGGCATACACACTGAGGAAACCAGAAGGGAAAGAGACACGTGTACCCCAATGTTCATTGCAGCACTGTTTATAATAGCCAGGACATGGAAGCAACCTAGATGCCCACCAGCAGATGAATGGACAAGAAAGCTGTGGTATGAATACACAATGGAGTATTACTCAGCCATTAAAAATAATACATTTGAATCAGTTCTAATGAGGTGGATGAAACTGGAGCCTATTATACAGAGTGAAGTAAGCCAGAAAGAAAAACACCAATACAGTATACTAATGCATATATATGGAATTTAGAAAGATGGTAACAATAACCCTGTGTACGAGACAGCAAAAGAGACACTGATGTATAGAACAGTCTTATGGACTCTGTGGGAGAGGGAGAGGGTGGGAAGATTTGGGAGAATGGCATTGAAACATGTATAATATCACGTATGAAACGAGTCGCCAGTCCAGGTTCGATGCACGATACTGGATGCTTGGGGCTGGTGCAATGGGATGACTCAGAGGGATGATATGGGGAAGGAGGAGGGAGGAGGGTTCAGGATGGGGAACACATGTATCCCTGTGGCGGATTCATTTTGATATTTGGCAAAACTAATACAATATTGTAAAGTTTAAAAATAAAATAAAATTTAAAAAAATTTTCCTCTATCTGAAAAAAGTTTCATAACCTTGAAGACATCTACTGAATGCCTAGCACAACAAGTGACAGAAACCCATACCCAGACATATCACAATGAAAATGTAGAACACAAGGAGTAAAGAAGATAAAGAAATCTTCTGAGAGATATATCGAACAAAGAATATACAGCTTTCATATAACAGACATAAAATCTTTCATAAGATATTAAATTAACAAAATATGCCAGAATACAATATAGCACTGCCTTCAATATTTCAGGAGAAATAAACTTGTATCCATTCACTCTTAAATCATCAAATAAAACATGGGACGATAGTTGTATTTTTTTAACAATTTACCTCCTTTGAATCAATTTTGAAATCTCAGCTTCAGCAAAATTGAAAATGAGAATTTAAGTAAGAGTGTTTCAAGAGACTTGAACAAGAAATAACAGTTAAACTAGATGGGAAATTAAAATGAATTTCAAGATTGTTTCCATGCATAAGTTCAAGAAAATAAGTTTATGTTCAGAAACAAAGTAGATTACATTATACAGAAGTATAACTTTCTTTAACCAGTAAGAAAACATAATAAATAAATAGAAACTCTAGGTAAATGAAAAACCTATGCAGTACATTTGTGGTCTAACCTTAGAAAAACAGGACACAAATACATAGTTTTAATACAGGAGGGCAGTTATATGAATTATAATAAATGTGCAGTTGTGCAAACCAACTCCACATTCAATATGCAGAACTGTTCTTTCACACCAAATTACTCATCCTGTCCAGTTTTAGTCAACTACTTCCCCATTCTTAATGTCTAGAAAACACTGATCTATGCTTTTCTCTGAAAGATTTGCCTTTTTTAATTATGCTAAGTGAAGTAAGTCAGACAGAGAAAGACAAATAGTGTATGATATCACTTACATGTGGGGGTCTAAAGTTTTTTTATTATTTTTTTTTAACCCAACAAACTCATAGAAAAGTGATTAGGCTGTGGGTGCGGGGAGGGAGAATTGGAGGAAGGTGGTCAGGAGGAATACACTTCCTGTTATAAGATACATCAGTACAAGGGTTATAATGCATAACATGATGCCTAGAGATAACAAACACTACTCTATGATATATAGGGAAGTTGTTATAGAGAGCAGATCCTAAGAGTTATTGTCACAAGGAGATTTTCCCCTTATTATTCTCTCTACCAGATGATGGACATTAACTAAACCTATTGTGGTAATCATTTCACAATATATGTAAATCAAATCATCATGCTGTACACTTTAAACTTATACAGTGATGTGTGTCAATTATTTCTCAATAAAACTGGAGAATTTGCCTTTTCCTGGACATTGTATAAACTCAGTCATAGAATATGTAGCCTTTTGAGTCTGACTTCTGTCACTAACCATAATGTATTTGAGATTTATGTCTGTTATTGCAGATAATAAGAGCCTATTCTTTTCACTGCTCTATAGGATGGACATACCACATAATTTGTCTACCCATTCGCCAGCTGAAGGACTTTCTCATTGTTTCAAGTTATTAGCAATTGTCAATAAAGCTGCTAAAATATTTGCATACCAGTTTTGTGTGTATAAAATTTTATTTCCCAAATGATTAATGATACTGAGCATTTTTTTTGTGCTTATTTGCCATTTGTATGACTTTGATGAAGTGTCTGTTAAAATAGTTTGTCCATTTTTATTGGATTGTTTTATTATTGTTGAGTTTTGAGAGTTCTTTATGCTGAATACGAGTCCTTGGTCACATATGTGACATGTAAGTCTTTTCTCCTAGTATTTGGCTTATTTTTCTTTCACTTAATAGTGCCTTCCAAAGAGCAAAACATAATTTTATAAAATCCATTTTTTTTGCATCTAATAATTGTTCCTCTAACTCAGGTATCTAAATATGTTTCCCAATCTTTTATAAAAGTGTTAAGGTAGCACTTTTACATTTTATTGCTGTTCATTCACCCAGTCGTGTCTGCCTCTTTGCAACCCCATGAACTGCAACACACCAGGCCTTTCTGTCCCTCACCATCTCCTGAAGTTTGCCCACATTCATGTCCATTGCATCAGTGATTTACATTTAGCTCTGTGATAAATTTCAAGCTAATCTCAGTATAAACTGGAAAGCATAGAGTTAAGGTTCACTCAGAGATTGAGAATATTAAGAATGATATGATATCAGACCATGAGTTTTAGAGACGACTATGGAAAAGTTTGAGAGACTGAGGAGAGATGGAGGTTTTATTTGGATTAAATAGTGGAAGAGAGTCATAGGAAAATAAGAATCCTGTGGTAAGTGTTGTATTTCTTTTATTCACTGTGTGAACTATGAGGTGAAGCAAAGGTATTGATGGTCTTTTCTAGATATTCATGTGTAAGGTGATGAGCATTCAGATATTCTAGAATCACTTCATGTGACACCCAGGTCATTTTTGCCATGCCTCAGTCCTCCGCCTGAAACTTCAGTCTCTCCTTTTGCTTCCTAGCCAGAAGAGTTATAGAAAGAGCGTTAAGTCATTCTTTTGGTCATTTGCCAGAAGGGCATTACCTTTATTGCCACCATTATCTGCAGAGAAGCCCTACATGATAGAGTTGGCAAAAATAGACCCATAGAGGCTCTTTGTTCCTCAGTGGTTAATTTCAGGGCATGGTCACACTCTGAAACAGCACAAGTGTTAAGCTTCTGAGGGACAGATGTTGATCAGGTGGCAATGGAGTACAAGAGATCTAGCAGGTGAATGCATCTCCTTCCTACCTCTGTTCAGAATATTCAAACTACTGTGTAACTAATAATGTTTCTTATAGCCTTTCTGAAGATATTCCATGAAGCAGTACAATGAGCTGCATTTACCTTGACTAGTTAGCTAGGTAAATATCTTCATGTATTTTTTCTCCCTTCTTCCCTGCCATACTCCCCTTTCTCCCTCACAACTGATTCTCTGGGAGTGCATTCTCTGATAAAGGGTTAGCATGTAAACATTTGCTTCATACTCTGTGTTCTAGAAAACACAGACAAAATTAGTGAATGATGGAAGAGAAGAAAGTGTTTTCATCAAGACTGAAGGAGTTCCCTAGAAATTTATTTAATCTCTTATCAAAAAGGGCTGTTGAAGGGCCTGAACCATCACCTCTGGAAATCTAAATTCAGTTCAGTCATTCAGTCATGTCCAACTCTCTGCCACTCCATGGACTGCAGCATGCCAGGCTTCCCTGTCCATCAGCAACTCCCAGAGCTTGTTCAAAATCATGTCCATAGAGTTGGTGATGCAATCCAATCATCTCATCCTCTGTCATCCCCTTCTCCTCCTGCCTTCAATCTTTCCTAGCATCAGGATCTTTTCCAATGAGTAAGTTCTTCCCATCAGATGGCCAAAGTATTGAATTTTTAGCTTTAGCATCAGTCCTTCCAATGAATATTCAGGGCTGATTTCCTTTAGGATGGACTAGTTGAATCCCCTTGCAGTCCAAGGGACTCTCAAGAGTCTTCTCCAACACTGAAGTTCAAAAGCATCAATTCTTTGGAACTCAGCTTTCTTTATGGTCTAAATCTCACATTCATACATGACCATTGGAAAATCCATAGCTTTGACTAGATGGACTTCTGTTGGCAAAGTAGTGTCTCTGCTTTTAAACATGCTGTCTAGGTTGGTCACAGCTTTTCTTCCAAGGAGCAAGCATCTTTTAAATTCATGGCTTCAGTTACCATCCGCAGTAATTTTGGAGCCCCCAAAATAAAGTCTCTCACTGTTTCCATTGTTTCCCCATCTATTTGCCATGAAGTGATGGGACTTGATGCCATTATCGTAGTTTTCTGAATGTTGAGTGTTAAGCCAACTTTTTCACTCTCCTCTTTCACTTTCATCAAGAGGCTCTTTGGTTTTTCTTCACTTTCTGCCATAAGGGTGGTGTCATCTACAAATCTGAGGTTATTGATATTTCTCCCAGCAGTCTTGATTTCAGCGTGTGCTTCATCCAGTCCATTTCTCATGATGTACTCTGCATACAAGTTAAACAAGCAGGGTAACAATATACAGCTTTGATGCATTCCTTTCCTGATTTAGAACCAGTCTGTTGTTCCATGTCCAGTTCTAACTGTTGCTTCTTGACCTGCATACAGATTTCTCAGGAGGCAGGTCAGGTGGTCTGGTATTCCCATCTCTTGAAGAATTTTCCACAGTTTTTTGTTATCCACAGAGTCAAAGGCTTTGGCATAGACAATAAAGCAGAAGCAGATGTTTTTCATGAACTCTCTTGCTTTTTTGATGATCCAACAGATGTTGACAATTTGATCTCTGGTTCCTCTGCCTTTTCTAACTCCAGCTTGAATATCTGGAAGTTCACGGTTCATGTACTGTTGAAGCCTGGCTTGGAGAATTTTGAGCATTACTTTGCTAGCATGTGAGATGAGTGCAATTGTGCGGTAGTTTGAACATTCTTTGGCATTGCCTTTCTTTGGGATTGGAATGAAAACAGACCTTTTCCAGTCCTGTGGCCACTGCTGAATATTCCAAATTTGCTGACATGTTGAGTGCAACACTTCAACAGCATCACCTTTTAGGGTTTAAAATAGTTCAGCTGGAATTCTATTACCTCCACTAGCTTTGTTTGTAGTGATGCTTCCTAAGGCCCACTTGACTTCACATTCCAGGATGTCTGGCTCTAGGTGAGTGATCACACCATCATGGTTATCTAGGTCATGAAGATCCTTTTTGTACAGTTCTTCTGTGTATTCTTGCCACCTCTTCTTAATATCTTCTGCTTCTGTTAGGTCCATACCCTTTCAGTCCATTTTTGTCCCCATCTTTGCATGAAATGTTCCCTTGGTATCTCTCATTTTCTTGAAGAGATCTCTAGTCTTTTCCATTCTATTGTTTACCTCCATTTATTTGCATTGATCACTGAGGAAGGCTTTCTTATCTCTCCTTGCTATCCTTTGGAACTCTGCATTCAAATGCGTATATCGTTCTTTTTCTCCTTTGCCTTTGGCTTCTCTTTTTTTTTTTTTTTTTTCTAGGCTGTTTGTAATGCCTCCTTACACAACCATTTTGCCTTTTTGCATTTCTTTTTCTTGGGGATGGTCTTGATTCCTGTCTCCTGTACAATGTCACGAACCTCCATCCACAGTTCTTCAGGCACTTTGTCTATCAGATTTAATCCCTTGAATCTATTTGTCACTTCCACTGTATAATCATAAAGGATTTGATTTAGATCTTACCTGTATGGTCTAGTGGTTTCTCTACTTTCTTCAATTTAAGCCTGAATTTTGTAATACAGATTTTATTATCTGAGCCACAGTCTGGAAACTTAGCCAATGGCTATTTAGAGACTGGCAAGCATCAAAGTAAGGGGTTCCTTGGTGGCTCATCTGGTAAAGAACCCACCTGCAGTGTGGGAGACCTGGGTTTGATCCCTGGGTTGGGAAGATTCCCTGGAGAAGAGAAAAGCTACCCATTCCAGTATTCTGACCTGGAGAATTCCATGGACTGTATAGTCCATGGGGTTGCAAACAGTTGGATACGAGTGAGTGATTTCACAAGCATCAAAGTGGACAACAGTATCAGTACATGTCACATGTAACCAGAGGGGGACACAATGATATGCATATATATAGCACACCTTTCTAAAAGAGCAAATAACATTTAGGGAGAAAAATATTACAAAATGGGGAAAGGGGGTGAGACTCATGTCCCACTGGAATGTAAGTTGAAATAAAAGTTCTCCCTAAAGAAAAAGTATGCAGTGTAGTTTGGTTATTATTATTTAAATTCTTTGCACATGGAACATTCTCCTGGCTAGATCACATGCTGGGCCTCAAAGTATCGTAAATTAAAGAAAACTGAAATCATTTCAAGCATTTTTTGCAACCATAACACTATGAGATTAGAAATCAACTACAAAAATACCCTTAAAAAAACACAAGCACATGGAGGCTAACCATATGCTACTAAACAATCAATGGGTCACTGAAGAGATCAGAGGAAATAAGAAAACTACCTAGAGACAAAGGAAAATGAAAACACAATGATCCAAAATCGATGGGTCACAGCAAAAGCAGTTTTAAGAGGGAAGTTTATAGTGACACAATCTTACCTCAGGAAACAAGAGAATTCACAAATAAACAACCTAACCTTACAGGTAAAGCAACTAGACAAAGAATAAACAAAACCCAAAGGAAATAGAAGCAAAGAAATCATAAAGATCAGAGCAGCAATAAATGAAACAGCTGAAGAAAACAACAGAAACGATCAATTAAAAGCTGGTTCTTTAAAAAGACAAACAAAATTGAAAAACCTTTAGTCAGACTCATCAAGAAAAAAAGGGAGAGGGTTCAAATCAATAACATTAGAAATGAAAAAGAAGTTACAATGGACACCATAGAAATACAAAGGATAATAAGAGACTACTATAAGTAACTATATGCCAAAAAAAAAAAAAAAAAAACCCATGTTCTTTGACATGCTCTATTTGCTGATATGCCAAGTTTTATGTAAGAGGATAGTGATATAAAACTTGTTTCTTGGAGTAGGAGAGTCATTAGAAATAAATTTATTCAATGCTAATAATTTCCACAGAATCATGATAAATATTTTAACAAGGTGTATACTTAACCTATCTTCATCTCATTAACCCTAATACAAAAGTGACCCCTAATGCTAAAAATGTTGATACAGTCACATGTTTCTAGAACTACATTCCAGTAAAATTATCATCTACTTGTCCATATTACTTTTCTATACTTGTGAGCAAGGTATGTCATATCTAGCAGTTTAATCCAATACCCACTTATCAGCTTATGGTCCTTAGGTAACAGGTCTGGACTTGAGGTAGCTGGTCTGATCCTCAGGGTCTTACAAGTGGAAATCAGGTGCCAGCAGGGCTCCAAGAAGGAATGTGCTTCCAAACTCACTCAGGCTGTTAAAAGAACTGGCTTCTCATGGCTATAAGGCTTACAGTCCTGTTTTCTTGCTGAGTGTTGGCTAAGGTGATTTCAGATCTAAGAGGGTACTCATATTCCTTGCTACTTGTTTTCCACTCCAGCATCAATATTTGAAGTTTCAAAGTCAGTTCGGTTCTTCAAGTGCTCACCTGATTAGGCCAGGAACAAGGGAATGGCAACCCACTCCAGTATTCCTGCCTGGAGAATTCAATGGACAGAGGAGCCTGGTGAGCTACAGCACATAGGGTGACAAAGAGGCAGACATGAATGAATAACTACACTTTCACTTTCAAGGAGGATAATTGTTGTTCAGTCACTCAGTTGTATCCAACTCTTTGTGAGCCCGTGGATTGTAGCATGCCAGGCTTTCCTGTCCTTCTCTATCTCCAGGAGTTTGCTCAAGTTCATGTCCATTGAATTGATGATGCCATCCAACCATCTGATTCTCTGTTGCCCCCTTCTCCTCCTGCTCTCAATTTTTCCCAGCATCAGGTTCTTTTCCAATGAGTCAGCTCATTGGATAATCTTCCTTCACAAATCATATCACAAGTGTGAGATGTCAACACATTTACAGGCCCATCCACACTCAGGATGGAGGAGACTGGAAAAGAATGTGAGTCCCTGGGACCACCTTAGAATGTGACCGACTACCCTGAGTCATATAGGTAGGGCACTGGAGCAAAAGCATTGTTTTTTATAAGTTCATTTAGAGCAAAGAGAAGATCATTTCAAGTTTTCTAAAGCCCTTTGAGAATATTGGGGGTGAATCATACCTAGTGAGATCCCACCACTGTGGGGACAGTCTTAGTGGAAACCTAAACTGCATTGCCTTTGTAGTTCAGAGAAGATGGGACATGGAAAAAGAAACAGAAGATAATTCAAGTATAAGATAAAGTATGTAAATGAAATTAGAAAAATAAAAAAGCATTGTCTTTTGTGTTTTTTCTCTTTTGATTCCTTCCATTCTACTTTTCTGAGGCTTCCTGAGATTTGACATCTCTCTCCTTCAAAAGTATGTCTTTTATTGAACCATCTATGACCAACTCAATTTTAATTGGATAATCACTAAACATGAGTTAAGGAGGGCTTATAAAGATGTTTCCTTTATGCCTGCCAAAATAAATATTTTGAAAGAGGCCTTGAAAAACTTAATCGGAACACACAACTTTGTAAAGATAGTGGTGATGATGGAGCTGCTGGTGTTCTATGTAGATTGGAACTTTATTTATTAAGTAAACTGGACTCAGCTTAATGCTGGAAGGAAGCAACTTAATTCTTTTTTTACAACTTCCATTTTTAATCAGCTCTATGCGGTATATCTTTCCACCCAGAATGAAATCGAAGATAAGCTTGTTGCTCTTCTTGACACCCTCAAATAATATATTAATGGTTCTATTTTTTAAATAATAAAAAATTCTTCCAGTCCATATAATGCAAAAACTACAAACCATCATCCATCTTAAAACATCCCTTTTGAGCTTTCAGATAATTTGTGATCCAGTTATTACTGCTGTATAACAAATTACTTCAAAACAGATCTGTCTAAAGCAACTATTTTATCTTGCTTATTGCTTTATGGATCAGTAACTTGGGAAAGACTCAGCTGGGCAGTTTTCACTTAGGTTTTTTATGCAATTATGGTTATTACTGGCTGGGACAGTAGCCTTCAAAGGCTCATCTGGATGGATAGATGTCCAAGATGGCACATTCACACCCTGCTGGCAGTTGGCACTGCCTATTTTCTATGTGCCCAGCTATGGCTGTTGAAAAGGATGCCCACATGTAGCTATTACTTGTGGCTTGAACTCTGGGCAACTGTTTTGAGTTCAGAGCTAAAAAAAAAAAAAAAGGAATAACCCAGAAGACAGCTGAAAGCTGTGCTGCACTTATCACTTATAACTTAGCCTAGGATGTCATATAGCTTCACTTCTGCCAAATCCTTTTGATCAAAAAAGTCGGAAGTCACACAATTCAGAGACTGGATGTCCTACTTCTTGACTACAGGATATCAAAGAAATTTGTGGTCATAGCTTAAAACCATGACAGCTCCTTCTACAAGTAGACATCTTGTCCACCAGAACAACATATATTGACCTCATGTCAGTGGAAGTTCAGCTGTTTCCCAATGCATCATGTCTCCTCTCTTTAGCCCCATACACCAAAGTACCAACTGAGGCTAATCTAACCATCCCATGCCTTTTAATTTTACATCTCAACAAATGTTTAGGTATCAATCTACACATTCACAGAAATTCAGAAGCTGCAAAGAGAAATCCTGTAAGCACATCTCTTGACTTAAAAGATGGAAGAGCATCCTTCTCCAATGATGTATGTTGTGTGTGTGTGTGTGACTGTGTGTACACTGATGCTACTATACTAGTAATCTTCTCTGAAGAAATTTCAGTAAGAACATTTTTAACCTTCATCTTGGCCTTTACTAATTCAGGCTTGAGTGGTGATGGCTAACTGTCCCGGATTGATTCAAAATCTCTTATCATCTTATGAACTAAATCTGGCATTTCCTTGAAATAGAAATAGCATTATATCAGTCATTTCAATATTATATAACCGAACTATACTTCACTTATCCAGCCTCCTTAATTTTTATTTATACAGAAACTTTAAAAATATCTTGTCCACCAGGTTCCTCTGTCCATGGGATTTCCCAGGCAAGAGTACTGGAGTGGGTTGTTATTTCCTTCTCCAGGGGATATTCTGAACCCAGGGATTCAATTCTCTGTCTCCTGCATTGCAGGCAGATTCTTTACCACTGAGCCACCTGAGAAATCCAAAGTATCTAATACTGCCTCTTAATAATACAGCATTTTTGAGCTCTGCTAGTTTTCTGGTAACATCTTTAGCATTTTATACATATCAATGAATTCAGTAAAGTTGCAAAATACACAAAAATATCTTTCATTCTGATATAATAACAATGAAAGATCAGAAAGAGAAATTAAGGAAATAATCTCACTTAACCATCACATCAAAAAGAATAAAATACCTGGAATAAATGTACCTAAGGAGGTAAAGGGGCTTCCCTAGTGGCTCAGATGGTAAAGAATCTGCCTGCAGTACAGGAGACACAGGTTTGGTCCCTGGATTGGGAAGATCCCCTGGAGAAAGGAGTGACAACCCACTCTAGTATTCTTGCCTAGAGAATTCCATGGAGGGTCCGGTGGGCTATAGGCCAGGTCACAAAGAGTTGGACGTGACTGAGCAAATAACACTTTCACAAGGAGGCCAAAGACCTATACTCTGAAGACTATAAGACAATGATGAAAGAAATTGAAGATAGCACAAAGAAAATGATATAACATATTCTTGGATTGGAAGAATCAATATTGTCAAAATTACTATACTATCCAAGGCAATCTATAGATTCAATGCAATTTCTATCAAATTGCCCATGTCATTTTTCACAGAAATAGGATAAAAATCTTACAATGTGTATAGAAGCACAAAAGACCCCAAATAGCCAAAGCAATCCCAAGAAAGAAAAACAGAGCTGAAGGAATCAGGCTGCCAGACTTCAGACTACAGCCATCAAGACAGTATGATACTGGCACAAAACAGAAGTATAGATCAATGGAACCAGGTAGAAAGCCCAGAAATAAACTAACACACCTTTGGTCAGTTGATCTATGACAAATGAGTCAAGAATAAACAATGGAGAAAAGACAGCCTTTTCACTAAATAGTGCTGGGAAAACTGGATAACTACATATAAAAGAATGAAATTAGAACATTCTCTAAATCATACAGAAAGATAAACTCAAAATGGATCAAAGGTCTGAGTGTAAGACTAGACACTATAAAGCTCTTACAGTAAAATATAGTCAGTGTACTCTTTAACAAAAAATCACAGCAATATCTTTTTGGATCCACCTCCTAGAGTAATGAATTTAAAAATAAAAATTTAAAAAGGAGATCTGATTACACTTAAAAGCTTTTGCACAGCAAATAAAACCATAAACAAAAAGAAAAGACAACCCAGACAATGGGAGAAAATATTAGCAAATGAAGGAATCAACAAGAGGTTAATCTTCAAAATGTACAAATAACTCATGCAGTTCAATATCAAAAACCAAACAGTCCAATCAAAAATGAGCAGCAGATCTAAATAGACATCTCTTCGAAGAACACATGCAGATGGCCAAAATGCACATGAAAAGATGCTCAGTATTACTAACCATTAGAGAAATGCAAATCAAAGCTACAATGAGGTATCACCTCACATTGATTAAAGTCAGAATGGCCATCATCAAAAAGTCTATAAACAATAAATGCTGGAGAGGGTGTGGAGAAAAGGGGCCCCTCCTACTCTGTGGATGAGTGCATAAATTGGTACAGCCACTATGGAGAACAGTATGGAGGTTCCTTAAAAACCCAAAAATAGAACTATTGTATGATCCAGCAATCCAACTCCTCAGAATATATCTTGAGGAAAACTTAATTTGAAAAGATACATGCACTCCAATGTTCACTGCAGCAGTGTTTATAATAGCCAAAATGCAAAAACAGATCAATGGATTAAAAAAAAAAACAAAATATGGTACATATATATAATGCAGTGTTGCTCAGCCATAAAAAAGAATGAAATAATTCCATTTGAAGCCACATGGATGGGCCTAGATATTATTATACTAAGCGTAGTAAGTCAGACATAGACAAATAACTTGTGATATCATTCTTATGTTGAATTTAGTTTAAAAAAATGATATGTGACCTTATCTGCAAAATGAAAACAGACACAGATTTTGAAAACTTGTGATTACCAAAGGGGAAAAATTTGGGGGAGGAATAGTTTGGGAGCTTGAGATGGACATACACATACTACTATACATAAAGTAGATAATCAACAAGAAGCTACACAGAGGGAACTCTGCTCGATGTTCTATAGTAACCTATATGGGAAAAGAATTGAAGAATGAATATATGTATATATGTGTGTATATATATATACACACACATATATAACTGCATGTGTGTGTGCATATATAATATATAAATTAATCATTATATTTTATACTTGAAACTAATACAACATTGTAAATCAACTACACTGCAATAAGATTTTTTAAAAATACATTTTTATATGAAGAAACCATTGCCTCCAAATTTGTTGCATTTTCTGTCCTCTTCAAAAAGAGTTTAAATATTTTATTTATGATAGAAATATGCACATGAGCTTCAGCAAGCAAAAGTGAAGGCTGTCAACCATTCAAGTTGTCCAATGCCAGGAGTCATCTTTTGTTTTCTGTATACAATTTAATTCAAACATTTATCTCCACGAGGCATTTAAAACACCTATTTAACAGCCTTGATTCAGGAGTGGGAGGTAAAAGAGAAAGCCCCAGCCTTCCAAACAGGAACACTTCACTCTTTCTGGCAGTGTGCTACGGTCTTTTCTGTGAACTTACAATATTACTCTCTCCTAAAGGAATCTTTTTTTTTTTTAAAAGACTTTCGGAAAACTTCAATCATATAGTGGTTTTAGTCGCCAAGTGGTGTCTCACTCTTGTAACCCCACTGACTGTAGCCCACCAGGCTCTTCTGCCCATGGCGTTTCCCAGGCAAGAATATTATAGTGGGTTGCCATTTCTTTCTCCAGCCAGGAGTTTTAATAGACAGTATCTTAATAGAAGATTAGATGTACTTTTTAAAATTTTATATTAAGATAAAAGTTTATTAGAGGCAATACAGTGTAATAAATGACTCATTATATTGGAGATTTATTTGAAATTAGAGTAAGCATGGATATTCATATCACTTATCTCTTTTCTAAAAATTCAATACGGAGTGCAGAAGGTATGAAACAGAAAATAGTCAAAGAACACGTCACAGCCCCATCTTTACAGCTCCCTAGAGATTTAGAACATATGCCAAGGAGACTCCACAGTTTATGTTGATCGCATTAGCCCCTTGATACCTAAAGTCATCCATATTTTAGAGTAGTTAGGTTTAGAATAACTTGATACTAATAAATAAAAACTACAAACACAAGAAATATTTTTCAAACTTTAATTTGTCTAGAATGTGTATCATTTAATATGCAAGAACTATGAAATGATTCCCAAAGGAATTCCCACTGAGTAACTTTAAAATTCTTGCAAAGCAATGGAAAACATATTCAAGCTAAATGACAGGACACTTTCCTCTTGGGTTCAGAAACTCATATTAATAATGTGACATTGGACATGTATGAATAATTTTTAGTGTTGCTCCATGCAGTAAACTTTATGTAAGAGAAAAAGGTGGGATTCTATCTTCCAGAGATTTGACTTTAGAGGATGACACAATATTGATAGCTCATAAAGCCAAATGCTTCTGCTGATGGTCATAGGCCTCTGGAGAACAGGCAGAAGTTGCTATTATCATCTAGCAGGCAGATTTGATCATCACCAGTCTCCTTTTCTAAGAGTGTGTCAGAATGACTGAACAGATTCCTACAGAGCAGTTCCCTTAAACCTTCAAGAGGACCACAGTTGGGAGATCAGAACACTATTATATCATGGTGTGCATATTCATGGCCATCAAAATTATTGTATCACAATATAACCATGACAGAATCCTTTATTATTTCATGAACAGAATTGTGCTGCACATAGATAGCAGGAAAGAAAGAAAGCAAGCTTCTATTTGCTAAGACTGGTAAAGAAAGATTCCCAGCAGAGAGATTGCTTACTAGTCCCTCCTCATTTGGAAACTTCCAATTCAGAGACAATATTGGGGTAGGGTGATTTAGGTATGAGGGCTTCCCAGGTGGTGCTAGTGGTAAAGAATCTGCCTGTTACATATACGGAGTAAAACATACAAAGGAGAGGAGACTACAGAGAAGAAAATAAAAATAAAAGAAAGATAGTGTGTCCAAAGCTAGATACACATGAAATGCATTAAATCATAATATCAATGTGTGAGAATTACACAGAACCCAAAGTCTTTATGGAAATCTGTTTCACCATGAATTGGGGGTCATGCATAATGCTGTTTGTTTCAACTGAACTTTCCTTCAGAAGATAGTAGGCAGAATTCACCTTACTGTTGCATGTAATGGTCCTAAAGGGTTTGCTCAAATGAATGGCTTCTACATTAACTTTCAGCAATTGCATTAGAAATAAAAGCTTATAAATTATCCTGTGTGCTTCATGAGTATTTGTACATTCATACATTGTTTAGACATCTCCCAAGTGGTCTACTTATGTAATAGTGTTTTACAGGACACATTTCCTTTGCAGAATACTCAGAAGACATATCTGGCCCAGTTTATCTATCCAAAGTATTATAAACAATATATAATGGGGGTCTCATAAATTATTATATGCAGTTTCATTCATTTAAAGTTAATGCATTGTGATCATTGGCCTGGGACAGTAAGAGAAGTTTAAAAGTCAGCTTCTTACAGGTATATTTGAATTGAGTGGTATGTGTACATGTATGTTTACAAGTATATATGCATGGGTGGTGACACGTGAGGACATCTATTAAGATTAATATTTTAGCACCATATATTAGTCTTTTTTAAAACATGACAGCAGATTTATATTCATTATAATGTTACTTGGATTTTTCTTTTCACCTTGTATTTCAGCTTATTTTTCACATGACACCTACATGGAACTAGTAGAAGGTATAATAATGAAAGTGGTAAGAATTTTTAATCACAAAATTCAAGTATTTAAATATGTAACTTCCTTTTATTTCTAAAACGGAACTAGATTCAGTCTGGTTTATTCATCTCTGCTTGAAGGATGTCTGACACAGTGGAATACCACAGACCATGTGGCTTATAAACAAGAGCTTTTTCCCTCAGTTCTGGAGTCGGGATGTCTGAGATCAGGGTACAAACATAATTGAGTTCCAGAGAGAGCCTTCTTCTGGGTTTCCTATTGCTAACTGCTTTCTGTGTCCTCACATGGGATAAGAGGCAAGGAAACCATCTGGGGTATCGTTTATAAAGGCATTGGTTCTATTCATGAGAGCTCTGCCTTTATGACAACCACCTTCCAAAGGCTCCTCCAAATACCATCTCACTGAGGATTAACTAAATATAAACTTTTGTGGAAACACAAATACTCTGTCTATATCAGAGGGGAAAATTTAACCTTGTATTATCAAGGTAACTCACTAATTTTTAGTTTCAAACTCTGTTTCAAAGGGGAAAGGAGGAAGAAGGTATAAATTAGGAGTGTGCAATTAAAATATGGACACTACTATATATAAAATAGATACCCAACAAGGATCTACTGTATAGCACAGTGAACTGCACTCAATATCATAATAATCTATAATCGATAAGAATCTAAAGTGATCTGAATCACTTTCCTGTACACCTGAAACTAATACATCATTGTAAATCAGCAATTTTTTCCATTAAAAAAAACAACAACAACAAAAAAAACACCACCACCACCAACAGTCATTTTGGCAGTGTAGGTTTTCTCCTCACTGTTCCAGATAGAGGTTTTCTCCTCACTGTCCCTCTCCTCCTTAGGATGGCCTAAAAGTTCTGGCAGTATCCAGTGATAAGCATATACGTTCCACGTTGCATGGCAGCGTTGCGCCTCCACTGTCCTCTGTTGAAATGGATATTTCTGCACATGACCCTGGGTGTGTCCCAGCATCTATGGCCGGCCTCTGTGTTTCTACTAGGACCTCCAATTTCCAGATCACACAATTTGTTCAGTTCTTGTCCCTAGGCCCTTGCTTAGCATTGCCTCACTTCCAGGAAACAATAGTTTCTAAAGAGTTCATTTTTCTCTGTATTAGATTCCTTAGATTCTTAAATATTCTAGTGAAAAATCTGATTTTCCAACAGGGGCCTATAAGATAGATTCAAAACAGATGAATCTACTTTTTTTTTTTTTAGTACAGAGGTTTTCGTCAGACATGAGGAAATGTAGTTTCTTATTAAAATAAATCGCAGGATTTATGGTTATAGAAGCGATTAATTAATGCTCTCATAATAGATTAAAAAATAAATAAATAAAATGCACTGGCAAAAATAAGTAATCAAAGGAGACAAGATCTCCTGAATGGCCAAGTAAGGAGACTGGGGGACCACCTCCCCAAGAAAACTACAATTTAACTTGTGAAAATTATTTTAAACAACAAATCAAGCCAGCAATTATTCAAAGTCTCTGGAAATTATCCTAAGGGCAAACAGAAAATGGAGAAACATTCATTATAGAAAATCTACTAAATCTCCATAAAAACACAACTGTGGACTCTGAGCCATGCTCTAATCCCTTACCACCAGGAGCATCCTCTCCCCCAGCCCCACCAGTTTTGCATTACAGAAGCTCGACCCTGAGTGTTCTATATAGCTGGTAAAAGAGCTAAGAATATGGGACTCTCTCTCTCCCAGTATCCAGTCTGGGAATATGATTATACCCTCAAAAAGACAGTCTGTTGGTCTCTTGTCCCCTCCTGTCCCATGCTGCAGAAGTTCTATCCTAGCGAGTTATGACCGAAAGGACTAGGTCTCCATTCCCCTATCCAACCCTTACCTGTGGAGCAGAAGTTCTACTTCAAATGTCGTGGGAGTGATCCCTACCTGAGATTGCCTGTAGTGTGGAAGTTCCAGGCTAGAAGAGTCAAACTGAGAAAACTAAAGGTGGTCACCGCTCCTACCCTATGACCACTCATAGAGTAAGGATGTCACTTCAGAAAAATTTAGCTTCCTGCCAACCCACCAAGCTGCAGTGCAGCAGTTCTGGTGTTCTGTCCAGAATAAAGGCAGGCCATAGAATTGATGGAATCTGAATTTATTTCAAATGGAGCATAGAAAATTTATTTCTTAAGAGTACTGGAGGGCAATTAGAGAAGGCTCAGAACTCCATGATACAAGCAAAACTTTAGAGCAGCCAGAAGTTTACTAAACTAGGAAAGAATAACAAACAAAACCAAGAGTTGGAAGAAGAAAGAAAGGAGATAGAAAATATCAGAGCAGAGACAAAACAGAGAATAGAAAAACCATAGGGAAAAAACCAGTGAAACTAGGAGTTAGTTTTTTTTTTTTTTTTTAATAAAATTGGCAAAGCTTCAGCTAGACTTGGCAAGAAATAAAGAGGACTCAAATGAAATTATTGATGAAAGAAGAGAGACATTATAATTTATACCACAGAACTACAAAGGATCATAAGAGAGTACTATGAACAAGTCCATGCCAATAAATTAGGCAACTCGGAAGAAAATGATAAATTCCTAGGAATTACAACCTGCCAAGAGTGAATCATAAAAACAGAAAATCTGATCAGCCTCACAATGAGTAAGGTGATTGAATCAGTAATCAAAATCTCTCTCCAAAAAAAAAAGCTCAGGTTTAGGTGATTTCTACTGCTTCCCTGGTGGCTCAGAGATTAAAACGTCGGCCTGCAATGCGGAAGACCTAGGTTCGATCCCTGGGTCGGGAAGATCTCCTGGAGAAGGAAATGGCACCCCACTCCAGTATTCTTGCCTGGAGAATCCCATGGACGGAGGAGCCTGGTGGGCTACAGTCCACGGGGTCGCAAAGGGTTGGACACGACTGAGCGACTTCACTTTCACTTTCACCAAATATTTAAAGGAGAAATAATGTCAGTTCTTCTCAAAATGTTCTAAAAATTTGAAGAGGAAGGAACCCCCCAAACTTATTTTACAAGGCCAGTATAACCCTGATGCTAAAGCCAAAGAAGGACACAATAAGAAAACCACAAGATAGTATCTCTATGAATATAGATGCACAATCTCTCAATAAAATGCTTGCAAACTAAATTAACCAGTACATATACTATTATCATGTGCGATTTATCCCTGGATTGCAAGGATGCTTAACAGAATGAAATTAATAGAATGAATGATAAAGTCATCTCAACAGATGCAGAAAAGTAATCAACAAAATTCAACATCCTTTTATGATAGAAACTTTTACTAATAGGAGTAGATTGAATATGGTGGTGCTGGTTTAGTCACTAAGTCGTGTCTGACTCTTGCGACACCATGGACTGTAGGTTGCCAGGCTCCTCTGTCTGTGGGATTCTCCAGGCAAGAATACTAGAGTGGGTTGCCATTTCCTTCTCCAAGATTGAACATACTTCAACCCAATAAAGGTCATATGTGACAGTCCCATAGCTTACATCATACTCAATGGTGAAAAGTTGAAAGTTTTCCCTTTAAGATGAGAAACAAGACAAGGGTGTCCACTCTCACTTCTCCCACTCAGCATTATACCGGAAGTCCTAACCATAGCAGTCAGGTAAGCAAAAGAAATAAAAGTCATCCAAATCTTAAAGTAACTAGTGAAACTGTCTGTGTGCTAATGATGTGCTCTTGTATATAGAAAATCTTAAAAACTCCACCAGAACACTTAAAACACATCAATGAATTCAGTAAAGCTTCATGATACAAAATCGACATACAAAAAATACTTGCATTTCATAACTCTCACATTAAACTCTGAAAAAAAGTAAAGAAAGCTTTCCCATTTACAATAGTATCACAATAATAAAATACTTAGGAATAAAATTAACCAAGGAAATCAGTGATCCCTATACCAACAACCATAAGACAATGATGAAAAAAAAAAAAAGATGCAAATAAATGAACAAATTCCATGTTCTTAGATCATTAGAATTAATATTGTTAAAATGTCTATACTACCCAAAGCTATCTATAGCTTCAATGCAAGCCCAGTAAAATTGGGATGGACATGCACATATTGCTATATTTAAAATGGATAACCAACAAGGACCTACTGTATAGCACATGGAACTCTGCTCAATGTTATGTGGCAGGCTGGAAGGGAGGGGAGTTTGGGGGAGAATAGATACATGTATATGTATGGCTGAGGTCCTTTCACTGTTCACCTGAAACTATTACAATATTGCTTGTTAACTGGCTTTATGTACTCCAATACAAAGTATTTTTTTTTTTTTTTCATGAACAGCAATTTTCACAAAAATAGAATGAACATTTAGTGATGAGTATATAATTGAATTGAAACTTTCATGTATATTCCTGATGGTAAAGAAAATTGTACAACTACTTTGGAAAACACATTGGCAATTCTTCAAAATGTCAAAATGTTAACATGTGACCTAGTAACTACAGTCCTGTGCGTGTAGCCAAGAGAAATAAAAAATATGTCCATGAAAAACCTTGTACCCAAATGTTCACAGCAGCATTATTCATAATTTACTACAAACAGAACATCCAAAATTCCCATCAATTTATGAATATATAAATATAATATGGCCCTTCACATAATGGAATATAGATAAAGCAAAAGTCAAATTTGCTCAGTTGTGCACAACTCTTTGTGGACAGACACCAGAATACTGGAGTGGGTAGCCTTTCCCTTCTCCACGAGATCTTCCCAACCCAGGAATCAAACCCAGGTCTTCCACATTGCATGTAGATTCTTTACGAGCTGAGCCACAAGGGAAGCCCCAAAATACTGGAATGGGTAGCCTATCCCTTCTCCCATAGTTCTTCCTGACCCAGGAATCAGACAAGAGTCTCCCACACTGCAGGCAGATTCTTTATCAACTGAGCTATTAGGGAAGCCCAGAATATAGATAGTTCAGCCATAAAAAGGAATAAAGTACTCATACATGCTATAATATGGATGAATCTTTTTTTTTTCATTTTTAAAAAAATTTTGTTTTATTTAACTTTACAATATTGTATTGGTTTTGCCATATATCAAAATGAATCTGCCACAGGTATACATGTGTTCCCCATCCTGAACCCTCCTCCCTCCCCATACCATCCCTCTGGGTCAGCCCCAAGCATTCAGTATTGTGCATCGAACCTGGAGTGGGGACTCGTTTTGTATGTGATATTATACATATTTCAATGCCATTCTCCCAAATCATCCCACCCTCTCCCTCTCCCACAGAGTCCAAAAGACTGTTCTATACATCAGTGTCTCTTTTGCTGTCTCGTACACAGGGTAATTGTTACCACCTTTCTAAATTCCATATATATGCGTTAGTATACTGTATTGGTGTTTTTCTTTCTGGCTTACTTCACTCTGTATAATAGGCTCCAGTTTCATCCACCCCATTAGAACTGATTCAAATGTATTCTTTTTAATGGCTGAGTAATACTCCATTGTGTATATGTACCACAGCTTTCTTATCCATTCATCTGCTGATGGGCATCTAGGTTGCTTCCATGTCCTGGCTATTATAAACAGTGCTGCAATGAACATTGGGGTACACGTGTCTCTTTCCATTCTGGTTTCCTCAGTGTGTATGCCCAGCAGTGGGATTTCTGGATCATAAGGCAGTTCTATTTCCAGATTTTTAAGGAATCTCCACACTGTTCTCCATAGTGGCTGAACTAGTTTGCATTCCCACCAACAGTGTAAGAGGGTTCCCTTTTTTCCACACCCTCTCCAGCATTTATTGCTTGTAGACTTTTGGATCACAGCCATTCTGACTGGTGTGAAATGGTACCTCATAGTGGTTTTGATTTGCACTTCTCTGATAATGAGTGATGTTGAGCATCTTTTCATGTGTTTGTTAGCCATCTGTATGTCTTCTTTGGAGAAATGTCTAATTAGTTCTTTGGCCCATTTTTTGATTGGGTCGTTTATTTTTCTGGAATTGAGCTGTAGGAGTTGCTTATATATTTTTGAGATTAGTTGTTAGTCAGTTGCTTCATTTGCTATTATTTTCTCCCATTCTGAAGGCTGTCTTTTCACCTTACTTATAGTTTCCTTTGTTGTGCAGAAGTTTTTAAGTTTAATTAGGTCCCATTTGTTTATTTTTGCTTTTATTTCCAATATTCTGGGAGGTGGGTCATAGAGGATCCTGCTTTATAGATTCAATGCAATCCCTATCAAGCTACCAATGTTATTCTTCACAGAACTAGAACAAATAATTTCACAATTTGTATGGAAATACAAAAAACCTCGAATAGCCAAAGCTATCTTGAGAAAGAAGACTGGAACTGGAGGAATCAACCTGCCTGACTTCAGGCTCTACTACAAAGCCACAGTTATCAAGACAGTATGGTACTGGCACAAAGACAGAAATATAGATCAATGGGACAAAATAGAAAGCCCAGAGATAAATCCACATACATATGGACACCTTATCTTTGACAAAAAAGGCAAGAATATACAGTGGATTAAAGACAATCTCTTTAACAAGTGGTGCTGGGAAAACTGGTCAACCACGTGTAAAAGAATGAAACTAGAGCACTTTCTAACACCATACACAAAAATAAACTCAAAATGGATTAAAGATCTAAACGTAAGACCAGAAACTATAAAACTCCTAGAGGAGAACATAGGCAAAATATGGATGAATCTTGAAAATACTATACTAAGAGAAAGAACTTAGACAAAAAAGACCACTTCTTTTTTTTTTTTTTTATCATGACTTTTGCATTAAATGTCCAGAATAGGAAAGTCTTTAGAGTTAGAAATGAGATTACTTTTTACATATACCTGGGAGATAGAAGAGTAAAAACAGAATGAAATTCAATTGGAGAGGAAGAAAATATTCTAAAATTAGATTGAATTGATAGTTGCAAAATCCTCTGAATTAACTAGAATCATTGACATATACTTTAAATGGATGAATCATATGGTATGTAAATTATAGGTCAGAAATAGAGTTAAATAAAGTGAATAATTCAAATATTTGATGTTAACATTTATGGAAAATTCTCACAAGCCTATCACTTTTCTAAGAAAATTTTAATAACTACCTAATCTGGACAATAATCTTTATGAGGTAATTACTAATATCGTCCTCAGTTTACAGGGCAGGACACTGAAGCTTACAACACTTATATAACTTGCTGAAAGTCAGACAGCATTTAGGTGTTTAGGTTGGACCCAGCCATTCTGGCTCCAAATTACTTGCTTTGAACACATACTTCTGCTGTATTATTATTGCTCAGAATGTACATTTCCATTCTGTTCCTGTTACTTAGGGAAATCATATAATTACAGTCAGATTTCTGGAGAATATGTTGTCTTCCAGCCAAAGCTAATTGGGATAAGCACTAATGTGAGAACACCCTGCCCACAGGGTCTTCTGGCCTTTGCCATTACCTGAAATGTTCTTGGCCTCCTTGCCCTAATTTAAATCCTGCTCAGTCTTCAAGGTCAACCCTAAAGCAATCTCTGGGATCACTCCTAGGCCAATGTGGTTGTTCCCTTTCTTTTCCCATAATATTCTTTATATGCCTGTAGTATACCTCTTTTCCTAGTACATTGTAAAAATTTGTTTTCATATCTATTTTTTCTCATTAGATTTAAAATCTCAAGGATAGGGAACATTGCTCTTTGTATTTGCATCCCTCATTATTGCTGTTTGGAAAACAGCAGGACTCAATAAACACTAACTAAATGAAAGAAGGGAGGGAGACTACAGAAGAAATCAAATAGATGTTAGTTTCCCTATCCTTACAGAATTTAGGATGCAGTTGGAAAATCACACACCAAATAGCGAATAACTACTCATGCAAGAGAATGTCTAGAGGAGGTGAGCAGTATAGTTTTGATGAGGAGCACTGAAGTACACATTTCTAGGCCATCTTGTTCATTATCCTTGTTCAGTCGCTAAGTCATGTCCAACTTTTTGTGACTCCATCGACTGCAGCACTTCAGGCTCCCCTGCCCTTCACTATGTCCTGGAGTCTGCCCAGATTCATGTCCATTGAGTTGGTGATGCTATCTAACCATCTCATCCTCTTCTCCCCATTCTCCTTTTGCCCTCAATCTTTCCCAGCATCAGGGTCTTATCCAATGAGTTGGCCATCTAACACACATTTAAATCACAGACTTTGTTCTGGACAACACTGTGGTTTTTCTAGCAATTAAATCTCATCGTCTTTCATAATTACTATGCAGCCAGGTGTTGATGCTTCATACTAAAGAATAAAGTCAACTTCAAGCTTGTCATTGTATCTACAAGTCAAGGTCAGAATTTTAAAGTTTTTGACTTGCCAGTTCTGTTTGAAAAGTATGTTACTCATTCAAATATATTGAATATTCAAATATTGAGCAAACCAGGGTTTCAACCCATTGGCATAGAGTTTGGAAATGGATTTTCCAGATGGTGCCTGGCTTAGTATTTTGAACTAAGCCTGCTGGCCTGGGAATGTCATTGCTTCTGCAGAAAATGATTTACCTGTGTGACTGTTCAATCAACAAATTATTTTTAAAATAAATCTAAAAAGGAAAATATTGTTCTTGCCAGGATGAACAAAACATTTTCTTCTTTTATACTGTGTAACTGAAAAGATCTGCCAAATGCAAATCCGTCTTTCCAAAATATGACTAAGATATAGTCAAACCCATTTTCTTCTTCTTGATTTTGAAGCCATATACCTTTACAATAACTCCCAAGTCACTCAAACACATTAAGGGAACCATCAGTCAATTGCTAAACAGCATATTTGATCTGTATTTTCTCTGTACCCACCAAGAATCCAATGTATTCTAGAGATACAACTGGCATGATGGTAGTATTTCAAAAGTAAGTATAATTCAATGCAGAAAAAATGCATGAGTGTGCGTGAAATATGGAGTGCACTGACATAACCCAGGTATTTTCTTTTCTTTCAAATTCTCTCTCTCTCTCTCTCTCTCTTTTTTTTTTTGGTTGAGGATGCATGGTAAATTTGACTTTTAGGGAAATCACAAAATTATAGCAGAAGTATTGAGGTAAGGCACCTTCCTCCCAGCCAAAACTATGTCTAGGTGATGGTTATGGATGCCAGGAATGTGTTAAAGATGTTCATTTAACAATCTACATTTAGAGATTTTTAAAGCAGATGAAATAAGAGGAGGAGAGTGTGGCATACAAAATAAAAAGATCAGTGAAAGCAGGCATGACTATGTGTGGCATTAGGTGCTGGCACAGAAAGAAATTAGTGGTGATCAGAGATGGGGCCGTATGGCAGGGAGGAAATGAATAAAAGGTGGATCAGCTGTCCTGGCCAACTTGTGGACACATAACATAATGTCTTTTATCCATTTCCCCCCTGCCTCAAAAAGTTTGTAAGTGGAGTAGAGATGGTGTGGTCACATTGGTATTTTAGGTAAACCATTCTGGCAATGGTGTGGAGCAAGACTGTTAGGAGGTAAGAGAAAGAGGCTAAATAAAGATTGTGAGGGTCTCAATGATGAGGAAAGTAGTGGGATGGATGGGAAAGAGTTGACCTGAGAGGCCAGAAGTACATTTATCTGACAGGATAAATATGGTAGATATGACCAAAGATTTCTGAGGAGATCCTGATGGATGGTAGTGTTTTCACTGACCCCTCCATCTGATCATGTTTATGCTCACTAGTGGGATCATTTATTTTTACACTGCAGATTGTGAAAAAAAAAATGTTTTTTTACATAATGTTGCTAGATTATTTTGAATCATAAAGAACCTCCAGAGTTTTTTGACATGCTCATTTGTTCAAACCAAATGTTATCATAGAATCAAGGAAATTGGTACTCAATCAAAATTTTAAGGGAGCAATGTTTTGGAGATATATAATCACTATAAATACAAGCTTGAAGATTTCACACACACACAAAAAAAAGTGAAAAGAAATCTAGTTCTTTTAACACTCTGGTCATGATTTCAGAAAAATGATGTTCAGATTTTATGCTTGTCATTGTATAATATTAAAAACCCAGCACAGAAAGCCATCACACACAAGATACTGCCTTGCATCAGGCAATCTTGACTACTATACTAAATTAAAACATGATTTTCATCATCTTCAATTTATATTATCACTTAGTCTTACTTTAATCATCAACAAAAGGAGTGAATTTTCACAAAATAGTCTTAGGGTCACATTTAATTATATAATATTATTTTAGCATTAAATTCTGAAAAGCATCACTTGAAGAAGCATTTTACTAGCTCTTGTATACTATAGGGCTTGGGATGCTAATGTAACCTTGAAACAAATCTTTCCTTCCCTCAAATGAAGTTAGAGATATCACATTTTGTCTGTTGCAACCTCTGGTGAGAAACATGTTTCCTGGTGATCTTTAGGGTCTAAGCAGATATGTACTGTTTTAAGTGTAATAATTATGTCTGAATAACATATCCAGACTTACTCTCCTTTGTAACTGTATCCTCATTCCTGCAGGGATTACAGACACACTCATACGTTGTGCAAAACAGTAGTGTTGAAACTGAGAGTCACTTTGGTTCACTGTTATTCCCCCAACCCAAGAGTTAAAAAAAAAAAAAAAAAAATTTCCAAAGACAACACCACTGCCTAGGTATGAAATAGTTATGCCACAGGTGTGAATTTCCTCAGCAATAGATAAGACTGTCTGCATTGAAGGCAAGTTTAAATGTTTGAAATGTCACAAAACTGGCTTTGGAGTAATTTTTCAAATGTTCAGAATTTGGATGTTTATTCTAAATTGGTCATGAGCGGCTTTCTTTTTGCAAACTAGACCCATGGAAAGTTTCAATTTCTACAGTTACTTTCTAAGTTACACATATGTAAAAATAATCAAAGAGTAGGAGCAGCATTTTCCTTTCATCCTTTGTAACTTAAAAACAGCAATGCAAGTTTGGCTCACGCACCATGCAAACTTTCATCTTTTACTGGAGTCCATTAGATCAAAAGGATAATGTTACAGAAAGATGTGAATGGATGGAAACAGGCTGTCAAAGAGTGAGTTTGCTCTTTTTTCTTCTATTTTTTATAGAAGTAATTTTATTAAAAACAAAAAAATAATAGGTGTGCTTTAAATTACCACAAGTGAAGCCAAAGGCATATCATACATGTGTAAAACTGGCAAAATTAATGATAAAATTAAAATAATTCACATTCATAAACATAAACATTTTTAACATTTGATTTTAATATACAAGCTATAAAGATTTATACTCAAATTATTTTATTTTAGTGTCATAAAGTGTGTTTTAAAATGAAAATGATATTTGTTAAGTTCCCCTGAAGCTTCTGTCTTCTGTTAAGAAAAGCAAGATAGCCAAAAAGTAGAGCTTCAGTCAACATCAAGTGGAATAGCAGAAGCATTTTAGTAAGTTCGACATTCTTCCACATTTGGCTTCTTGTGATCCTTCAAAATGGTATGCACACTATAACATGAGAATTTGGTGCCATGTAGAATTGAATAAAATACTCTTGTACCTGAATTAAAACAAGTAAATACCTCTGAAAATAAGCCATAGAGATAAAGCATATTTCTCTTTAAAAGTAAACATTAACACTTAACTAATGATAAAAGTAATTGACTTATGGCCAGTTTTGCAAAGTCAAGTGGTATGTTTTATACAAAACATTATATACACTTGTTCAGCTCAGTTCAGTCGCTCAGTCATGTCTGACTCTTTGCGACCCCATGAATCGCAGCACGCCAGGCCTCCCTGTCTATTACCAACTCCTGGAGTTCACTCAGATTCACATCCATCAAGTCAGTGATGCCATACAGCCATCTCATCCTCTGTCTTCCCCTTCTCCTCCTGCCCCCAATCCCTCCCAGCGTCAGAGTCTTTTCCAATGAGTCAACTCTTCGCATGAGGTGGCCAAAGTCCTGGAGTTTCAGCTTTAGCATCATTCCTTCCAAAGAAATCTCAGGGCTGATCTCCTTCAGAATGGACTGGTTGGATCTCCTTGCAGTCCAAGGGACTCTCAAGAGTCTTCTCCAACACCACAGTTCAAAAGCATCAATTCTTCGGCACTCAGCTTTCTTCACAGTCCAACTCTCACATCCATACATGACCACTGGGAAAACCATAGCCTTGACTAGATGGACCTTTGTTGGCAAAGTAATGTCTCTGCTTTTGAATATGCTATCTAGGTTGGTCATAACTTTCCTTCCAAGGAGTGTTTTTTAATTTCATGGCTTCGATCACCATCTGCAGTGATTTTGGAGCCCCCCAAAATAAAGTCTGACACTGTTTCCACTGTTTCCCCATCTGTTTTCCATGAAGTGATGGGACCGGATGCCATGATCTTCGTTTTCTGAATGTTGAGTTTTAAGCCAAATTTTTCACTCTCCTCTTTAACCTTCATCAAGAGGCTTTTTAGTTCCTCTTCACTTTCTGCCATAAGGGTGGTATCATCTGCATATCTGAGGTTATTGCCAATATACAGCCTTGATATACTCCTTTTCCTATTTGGAACCAGTCTGTTGTTCCATGTCCAGTTCTAACTGTTGCTTCCTGACCTGCATACAAATTTCTCAAGAGGCAGATCAGGTGGTCTGGTATTCCCATCTCTTTCAGAATTTTCCACAGTTTATTGTGATCCACACAGTCAAAGGCTTTGGCATAGTCAATAAAGCAGAAATAGATGTTTTTCTGGAACTCTCTTGCCTTTTCCATGATCCAGCTGATGTTGGCAATTTGGGCTCTGGTTCCTCTGCCTTTTCTAAAACCAGCTTGAACATCTGGAAGTTCATGATTCACGTATTGCTGAGGCCTGGCTTGGAGAATTTTGAGTATTACTTTACTAGTGTGTGAGATGAGTGCAATTGTGTGGTAGTTTGAGCATTCTTTGGCATTGCCTTTCTTGGGATTGAAATGAAAACTGACCTTTTCCAGTCCTGTGGCTACTGCTGAGTTTTCCAAATTTGCTGGCATATTGAGTGCAGCACTTTCACAGCATCATCTTTCAGGATTTGAAATAGCTCCACTGGAATTCTATCACCTCCACTAGCTTTGTTTGTAGTGATGCTTTCTAAGGCCCACTTGACTTCACATTCCAGGATGTCTGGCTCTAGGTCAGTGATCACACCATCGTGATTATCTGGGTCGTGAAGATCTTTTTTGTATAGTTCTTCTGTGTATTCTTGCCACCTCTTCTTAATATCTTCTACTTCTGTTAGGTCCATACCATTTCTGTCCTTTATCGAGCCCATCTTTGCATGAAATATTCCCTTGGTATCTCTCATTTTCTTGAAGAGATCTCTGGTCTTTCCCATTCTGTTGTTTCCCTCTATTTTTTTGCATTGATCACTGAGGAAGGCTTTCTTATCTCTTCTTGCTATTCTTTGGGACTTTGCATTCAGATGCTTATATCTTTCCTTTCCTCCTTTGCTTTTCGCTTGTCTTCTTTTCACAGCTATTTGTAAGGCCTCCCCAGACAGCCATTTTGCTTTTTTACATTTCTTTTCCATGGGAATGGTCTTGATCCCTGTCTCCTGTACAATGTCACAAACCTCAGTCACATGTAAATCACAGCTCTAATGACATAAAACTTATTCCTAATGTAATAATATTGATGTGAATCCTACTTATTTTTAAAATATTATTTTACTGACTTGACATTGGTAAGGATTTATATTCTTCAAATAAGCTCTTGAAAAGTAATGAAGCACATCCTTGGATTCTAAAGTAACATTTATATTATATTTAATAGAATGTATTTAATAGAAATATTTACAAAATTTAAATGCCCATCAGTTCAGTTCAGTCGCTCAGTTTTGTCCGACTCTTTGCGACCCCATGAATCGCAGCACGCCAGGCCTCCCTGTCCATCATCAACTCCCGGAGTTCACTCAGACTCACTTCCATCGAGTCAGTGATGCCATCCAGCCATCTCATCCTCTGTCATCCCCTTCTCCTCCTGCCCCCAATCCCTCCCAGCGTCAGAGTCTTTTCCAATGAGTCAACTCTTCGCATGAAGTGGCCAAAGTACTGGAGTTTCAGCTTTAGCGTCATTCCTTCCAAAGAAATCCCAGGGCTGATCTCCTTCAGAATGGACTGGTTGGATCTCCTTGCAGTCCAAGGGACTCTCAAGAGTCTTCTCCAACACTACAGTTCAAAGGCATCAAATTTTTGGCGCTTAGCTTTCTTCATACTACTGCTCAATAAAATCTATATTCTCCTTGTAATAACAGGCACACAGCTGGACTACATTTCTGAGTCGTACTGGAAATTAAGTGTGGTTTTTTGCCAGAGTTCCAGCCAGTGGCACCTGGGCAGAAGAGACAGATGCTGTTTCTAGACCCATCTCAAAGAAAGCTCATCTTACAGTCTTTCATACTGACTATAAGAAAGAGGACCTGCCAACTTTGGAAGTCAGGTGTTGAAGAGGGGAGATGCCTTGTTGCAGATTGAGTCCATGGATGAAGGTCACCTCACCATCCTATGTTCCAGCCTAATACTGTTACATAGACATGAAATAGACTGCTATTGTGTTTGGACTGTTACATATTTTGGAACCTATTTATTATTGCATTTAGCCTATCCTAAGTAATACATCAATACTTTTCAATAAATAAAAATCTTGGATATAACATTTTTGAAGGAGTTGGGATCATCACCAAATACTTTTACAAATCTGTCTACTTCACAGTTTTTTCTCCTGCCACTAATATCCAACACCTCACACTCCTCCTTACTCTGTTTGTATTTTTACTGCATGTTTTCTTCAGAGCATAGAAATAGACTGAAATCCCCCTGTCGCCACATCATGTTAACCTGCCTCTTTGCCTACATTTCTTTTCATGTTTCTTTCCTTCCTGTCTCACTAATAATAATTTTTTAAGAAAGCAAAAGAAGCAGTTAGATTGTGTGGATAAAGACTTAACACAACCCATCATTTTGTGCCCGAGAACTGGAACTTTATTTAGCTTTTTAACTGTGGCTCTGCTGCTGCTGCTAAGTCACTTTAGTCGTGTCCGACTCTGTGCGACCCCATAGACGGCAACCCACAGGGCTCCCCCATCCCTGGGATTCTCCAGGCAAGAACACTGGAGGGGGTTGCCATCTCCTTCTCCAATGCATGAAAGTGAAAAGTGAAAGTGAAGCCGCTCAGTCGTGTCCGACTCTTAGCGACCCCATGGACTGCAGCCCACCAGGCTCCTCCATCCGTGGGATTTTACAGGTAAGAGTACTGGAGTGGGGTGCTATTGCCTTCTCCGAACTGTTGCTCTGGTAACTAATAAAAATGATATTTAATCATATTCTCAGGCAATACTGCTTATGACAAAAAAAAAAATCCCCTGATAAACTACATCTGGACTGAATTTTACTCTTTGTGAATACGGTGGCTCTTGAAACTGGCATGTCTTCTCTGAAGACTCTGGGACAGATGCATATAGCATTCTTATGAGAGATGTCAGCTTATGTGGAGCATGAATCTTTAGTTAGAGTGACTCCTGCACCTCTTGATATGAACTCACATCCTAGCCATTAAGCTGTGATCTAAATGAGGACTCAGTGATTCCGTGAATTGCCACATGGGCTGCTGCAAAGACTTTTTTAAAGGAATGCCTGATGTTGCCCTTCTGTAGAGCTGTCATTCCCACCCGTCTCTCTCAGAGCAGTCTGGCCCTAGTGTGGTCTATGATAGTCCTGTGAATCCAAATATTCAGTTGAAATCAAGAGGGTCCCTGGTGAACTTTGTGTATCTCTAATCCAATTCCCACTCTCTGTTCCATTAGCCAAGCAGCCATCCCTCCTCTCCTTCAGCAGGACTCTGGAGACTTGTTCCCTTGGGAAGGTAAACAGCAGAATCTCTGGGGTAGGAGAAACCAGATAGTTGTGTGTAGGAGTACTGTACAAAAACAGGGGGTTGGTATTTGCATACTAATTCCTGTGGCTCCTGAACTGTCTTTTGCCAGTTGGCTTGCAGAATGCTGGCAGAATATTGAACCCTCCCTCTCTGGTGAATTGGACCTGGCAAAAAGAAAGCCACAGAATTATGTGCTCAGGCAGAGCACTTCATAGTGAAAGCTAGTAAGCAAAGCCTGTGAGATTCCAATACTCCTTTCAGCATTCTGCTCTTAAGTATGAGCAGAAAATTATGGATTACTCAGTATCTGAAGAAAGTCCTTAACAAAAATTCAAAGAACAAAATAAAAACAATATCTGAGAAAAGCCCTTAGTATAAAATGTATAAGACCAACATATACACATATGTTAACATACACACAGTCACACAAAACAATGTGAAGAAAAATTATGTCAAGGGAATAATCCTTCTAATAAACTATTATTAACATCTTCTGATAAATGAGATATTGAATCCTTAAAGCAAGAATAGGTTGCTATTATAAAAGAATACTCAAAGAACCAAAAAGGAACTCTTAAAAATTAACAACAACAAAAAAAAGTGGTATCAGAAAGTCACAGAATGCTAGAACTAAGTCAAAGAAACATCCCATGAAGAACACATTAAAAAATCATAGTTATAAAATGTGTGAGAAAAATATAAGAAAATTAAATAAAAAGTCCAAAGGAGGAGATCAAGATGGCAAAGCAGAAGGACATTAAGCTCACCTCCCCCCAAAAATTATTGAATTAATGAATGTGGAGCAGTTCTACTTAAATTATTTAAAAGGAGTTAAAAATATTCAACCAGAAACATAAAGAATGTACAATAACAGGGGAGATAGTACTTGAGTAATTACATCTGATATCACAGAGGTAAAAAGTCATGTAAGTATGAATAGTTATATAATAATGAATGGAACAACCTAAAAGAAATAAATTTCAAAAACATATAATCTTCTAAGGTTGAGTCAAGATAAAAAAGGCAATCTGAAATTTGACCATTGATTACTAGTGGTCAAATATAACTTGTAATTCAGAAAAATTCCAGGTAACTAAAGTCCAGGACCAGATAGCTTCACAGGGGAATTCTACCAAACATATAAAGAACAGCTAATAGATTTCCCTCTCAAAATATTTCAAAAAATGAAGAGGAGGAATACTACCAAAATTCTTTCTATGAGGCCACCATTACCCTGATTTAAAAAACAACATCAGGAAAAGAATATAAAAAGAAAAAATTAAGGCCAATATATTTGATGAATAAAGGTACAAAAATCCTCAACAAAATGTTAGCAAACTGAATTTAACAATATATAAAAGGAGCACATCAAGGCTGTATATTGTCACCCTGCTTATTTAACTTATATGCAGAGTACCTCATGAGAAACACTGGGCTGGAAGAAGCACAAGCTGGAATCAAGATTGCCGGGAGAAATATCAATAACCTCAGATAGGCAGATGACACCACCCTTATGGCACAAAGTGAAGAACTAAAGAGCCTCTTGATGAAAGTGAAAGAGGAGAGTGAAAAAGTTGGCTTAAAGCTCAACATTCAGAAAACGAAGATCATGGCATCTGGTTTCATCATTTCATGGCAAATACATGGGGAAACAGTGGAAACAGTGGCTGACTATTTTTCTAGTCTCCAAAATCACTGCAGATGGTGACTGCAGCCGTGAAATTAGGAGACGCTTACTCCTTGGAAGGAAAGTTATGACGAACCTAGATAGCATATTCAAAAGCAGAGACATTAATTTGTCAACAAAGGCCTGTCTAGTCAAGGCTATGGTTTTTCCAGCGGTCATGTATGGATATGAGCATTGGACTATGAAGAAAGCTGAGCACTGAAGAATTGATGCTTTTGAACTTTGGTGTTGGAGAAGACTCTTGAGAGTCCCTTGGACTGCAAGGAGATCCAACAAGTCCATTCTAAAGGAGATCAGTCCTGAGTATTCATTGGAAGGACTGATGCTAAAGCTGAAACTCCAATACTTTGGCCACGTCATACAAAGAGTTGACTCATTGGAAAAGACCCTGGTGTTGGGAGGGATTGGGGGCAGGAGGAGAAGGGGATGACAGAGGATGAGATGGCTGGATGGCATCACCGATTCGATGGACATGAGTTTGAGTGAACTCTGGGAGTTGGTGATGGACAGGGAGGCCTGGCGTGCTGTGATTCAAGGGGTCGCAAAGAGTCGGACACGACTGAGCGATGGAACTGAACTGAAAGAAAAAGAAAGGAATCTTGAGTCATTGATTATAAGAATTAATATTGTTAAAATGTCCATATTACTCAAAGAAATCCACAGATTTAATGGAACGCCTATCAAAATATCCATGACATTTTCACAGAACTGAATAAATAATCCTAAAATTTGTATGAGTCACAAAAGACTCCAAATAGCCAAAGCAATCTTGAGAGATACAAACATATCTGCATTATCACACTCTCTGACTTCAGACTATAATACAGAGCTATAGTAATCAAAACAGTAATTGTAGTGGCATAAAACAGACACAAAGATGAATGAAACCATATAGAGAGCCCAGAAATAAAATTATGATCAATTAATCTATGAAAAAGGAGAGGAGAATATATAATGGGGAGAAGACAGTCTCTTCAATAAACAGTGCTGAGACAACTGGAAAGTGATATGTAAAAGAATGAAATTAGAAAATTTCTCATATCACATGCAAAGATGAACTCAAATGGATAGAAGTCCTATATAAAAGACTGGAAAATGTAAAACTCTTGGAATAAAACATAAGCAGTATGCTCTTTGACAGAAATCATAGCAATACTTCTTGGAACTGTCTCCTCAGGCAAAGGAAACAGAAGCAAATATAAACAAATGGAGATCTAATTAAATATAGAAGCTTTTATACATTGAATGAAATCATTAGCAAAATGCAAAGCAACCTACTAAATATGGGAAATATTTGCAAATGATCTGACCAGTAAAGGGCTAATATCCAATATACATAAACAACTCATACAACTCAATATCTAAAAATCCCAAACAACCTAATTAAAAAATGGGCAGAAACTTGAATAGATATTTTTCCAGAAAAGACATACAAATGGCCAATAGGCACAAGAAAAAAATGGTCAACATTGCTAACTAGAGAAATGCAAATCAAAACCACAATGAGATATCACCTCACATTTTTCAGAATGGCTGTCATCAGAAAGACTACAAATAGCAAATGTTGGTGAGGATGTGCAGAAAAGGGAACCTGAGGCCACTGTTGGTAATGATATGAATTGGTGCCACTACTATGGAATACAGTATGGAGGTTCCTCAAAAATTAGAAATAGAACTAACATATGATCTAGCAATCCCAATACTGTGTATATCTATAAAAATAAAAGATGCATGCATCCCAATGTTCATACCAGCATTATTTAGATAGTAAGATATGAAAGTAACCAAGTGCCAATTGAGAGATGAATGAAGAAAGAAGATGTGGTATGTATGTGTGTGTGTGTGTGTGTGTGTGTATATATAAAAGAAGGAAAATATATAATACACATGTATACCAGAAAGAGGAAGACAAATACTGTACATTACTGATACATGTAATCTAAAAAATAAAATAAACAGATGTACATAACAAAATAGAAACAGACTTACAGATATAAAGGACAAACTTAGTGGTTACCAGTGCAGAGAGGGGAGGGCAGAGCAGGGAGATAGGGGTAGAGGAGTAATAGGTACAAACCATTATGTATAAGGTAAATAAGCTATAAGCTTACATTGTACATCACAGCTAAATTTAATATAGCTTTAAATTTTATCTGTTGAAAGTTTATAATTAAATAAACTTTATTTATTACATAAATTTTTAAAACACTGTGTTATACATCTAAACTAATAAAATTGGTAAATCAACTGTATTTTAAAAATAAATAAATAGAAAAAAGAAGTCCTCAGAAAGAATGAAGAGAGAAAAGGAAATGGACAAAATCACATGTTATCATTTAAGAACATTTCCAAGAATTGTCAGATTGAAAGCCCTTGCTGACTACCTATAGCATGATTAAAATGGATCACACCGAGCCACATCATCACGAGGCTTCAGAATACTGGAGATGGACAGAAGACCTTACAGGCTTCCATGCTGGTGGGGGAGGGGAGAGGGCATAAAATCCCTTGGAAGCAGGATATCAGAATGGCTGGGTCCTTTTCAGTAACAAAGTCAGAAACAGAAAACAGGGGGTCAGTTCCTTTCAAATTCTGAGATAAATTATTTCCAGTACAGCATCATTTACCTAGATAAAATATCATCATGTAAGAAAACCTCTCATGATCTCATGGGTATTTTCTCAGGAAGTTATTGGCACCTGTGATCTCATAATTAGATAATAAAACAAGTAAGGAGAAAGATTTGGGAGATAAGAAACAAAGGACATAAGACAGGACAGAGTCAAAAGACATTTCCCCAGGATGATGGTGAAAAGAGATCCTAAGTAGGAGTAATAATAATATAAATTTATATATGTATTGTACATTTATCTAATCTAAATTAAAATATTAAGGAACATGAGAGAATGAAAACAGACAAGTACAGTGATGATGAAGAAGGGGTAAAAAGGAACTACAGTCTCATCCACAGTGAGCAATCAAAATATAATGTTTAACATTGAAAACCAATATATTCTGAGCATGTTATTTAAATTCCAGTTAGTAAAAGTAGGAAATGAAGGGTGATACGTGCACTGTTATTTAAAATAAGCCTTGTTTAACTATTTGACTCTTTACACCACTTGCATGCAAAGATGATGAAAATAGGAACTGGAAAAGATAAAGATTAATAGCTTGTAAACATTATACTGAATTAAAAGGGCATAAATGAAAATTTTCCTTTATAGCTCAGATGGTAAAGGGTCTGCCTACAACGCAGGAGACCTGGGTTCAATCCCTGGGTCAGGAAGATCTCCTGGAGAAGGAAATGGCAACCCACTCCAGTATTCTTGCCTGGAGAATTCACTAAAGTGAAATCGCTCAGTCATGTCTGACTCTTTTTGACCCCATGGACTATAGCCTGCCAGGCTCCTCCATCCAAGGGATTTGCCAGGCAAGAATACTGGATAGGGAATACCGTCTCCTCCAGAGGACCTTCCAGACCCAGAGAGCGAACCTGCATCCCCTGCACTGGCAGCAAATTCTTTACCACTGAGTCACCAAGGAAGCCCTTCCTTTGTGTACATTATTTGAAACTTTTATATTGAAAGCTTTATTCTTTTACATTTTAAAATTAAAAACCAAAAGGCATTCTACTAGGGAAATATTAACAGGCACATATTCTGAGGAATATGTCTATTATTCCCTCAGTTACCCATTCTCCAATTCTGTTTTGTTTGGTTTTCCTGACCTTTAAAGACATGTTTGAGGTCTTTAGTTCCATTAACCTTGTACATTTTCTCTATTACTTCCTTCTACTCACTTTCCTTTTCACCTTAGAATGTATGGTATATCACTTGATCAATATTTCCAATATTTATAATTTCCTTATAATAGCATCCTTTTATCACAGTCTCCTTACAAAACACCAATATTCAATAAATTTAAGAAGTTTCATCCATACCTGTACTACAGTTGCTCAGCAGTGCTCAAGATGCAAAGTATAACAGTAAGAGAGTAGTTGACACTGAATGCTCTCTTATTTGTTCATACGTTCATTTAAAAGAGTATAGAGTGTCTGTTTAGTTTGTGAAATATACTAGATAAGGCAAGGCTATTAAAATAGGTATAGTCTTTGCTTCGGTGGGCTTTGAAAAAGCAGACACTACAGAGCTTGTAATTATTTGCATCAACTGTGATTAATACTACAATGACAAAGATACAGTGTCCTATGAGGGAATGAAGCTAAGCAAAATAACCTAATTGGCTCTTCTTTCTCTGAAGACGTGATATGTAGGATTAGGGCAGAAGTGGGTTTATATGGTATCTGAGAAAAGGAATTTTGAAAGTTGGAATGATCTGAGATGAGAAGAAATTCCAGATGGAAGAACCATCTTGTTTGAAGTCTGGACCAATGGTAGGACTGGGAGAGAGAGAGAACCAAGAGAACCATGTTCTGTTACCTTTGCTGCTGCTGTTGCTGCTGCTGCTAAGTCACTTCAGTCGTGTCCGACTCTGTGCGACACCATAGACGGCAGCCCACCCACCAGGCTCCGCCATCCCCGGGATTCTCCAGGCAAGAACACTGGAGTGGGTTGCCATTCTATCACCTTTGGGTTCTGCTTATTTAATTTATATGCTGAGTACATCATGAGAAACACTGGGCTAGAGGAAGCACAAGCTGGAATCAAGATTGCCAGGAGAAATATCAATAACCTCAGATATGCAGATGACACCACCCTTATGGCACAAAGTGAAGAAGAACTAAAGAGCCTCTTGATGAAAGTGAAAGAGGAGAGTGAAAAAGTTGGCTTAAAGCTCAACATTCAGAAAACTAAGATCATGGCATCTGGTCTCATCACTTCATGGCAAATACATGGGGAAACAGTGGCTGACTTTATTTTTCTGGGCTCCAAAATCACTGCAGATGGTGATTGGAGCCATGAAATTAAAAGATGCTTACTCTTTGGAAGGAAAGTTATGACCAACCTAGACAGCATATTAAAAAGCAGAGACATTACTTGCCAACAAAGGTCCGTCTAGTCAAAGCTATGGTTTATCCAGCGTCATGTATGGATGTGAGAGTTGGACTATAAAGAAAGCTGAGCACTGAAGAATTGATGCTTTTAAATGGTGGCATTGGAGAAGACTCTTGAGAGTCCCTTGGACTGCAAGGAGATCCAACCAGTCCATCCTAAAGGATATCAGTCCTGGGTGTTCATTGGAAGTACTGACGTTGAAGCTGAAACTTCAATACTTTGTCCACCTGAAGTGAAGAGCTGACTCATTTGAAAACACCCTGATGCTGGGAAAGATTGAGGGCAGGAGAAGGGGACAACAGAGGATGAGATGGTTGGATGGCATCACCGACTCAATGGACATGGGTTTGGGTGGACTCTGGGAGTTGGTGATGGACAGGGAGGCCTGGCGTGCTGTAGTTCATGGGGTCACAAAGAGTCAGACACGACTGAGAAACTGAACTGAAATGATGTTCTGTGCCTCTACCTGAATCACCTCCTTTCTTTCCTGCCCTTCTTCCACACTGTCTTCATCTGATGTACTTCGACCCATTTTCCTGGATTTAGCTTAGAAGCTGCTTTTCATGTAGCTATGTTTCCTGTCCCTCAGTCCTGGCTTACAGTTCCCGCCGCTGGGCTAGCAAGAACTCTTCTTCCAGCGCTTCTAATCAAAACCATACCGCTTTATTTATCAAAACCATTTATCCTTGTCTGTATCATCTGTCCCTAAGAGCAAGGAGGGTGCATTCACATCTGACTTCATCATAATTTTATCCCAAGCATCTCTTTGAAGTAAATTGGTGTTCCACAATGATTCTCCAAATTATTTGGTTAAACACATCCAAATATGTATTGCATATTGGTGAAAATATGTATTGGCTTTGGTGAAATGTCTGATAACACATCATTTTACAACCCCCTTTTAATTACCCACTTTTCAATCATGTTAATATAACTATAGTTACTTAGATAAGCAAGTTCTGGATTATTCAAAGCATTATTATATAAGAGAAACTGTCAACATATCTCCATACTCAAGTATTCCAGGCTCTAACAGAGCATGGATAAACTTCATGATTATATGTTCACTTTAATTTTTGTAAGATGAATTAAACTATTTTACTAATGAAGTAATTGAAAATTTCTTGGGTTGAAAAAAATCCCAGTTATATAAAATTATTATTTGTTTTACTTGGAACATTTTAAATGTTTAAGAACATTCCCTAAAAAGTCCAGGTAACTAAAGGTAACAACTCAATTCTACATTTGTTAACATTCAACCTAATTTAAATTTAAATTCTGAAAGTGTACACTGTGACAATTATAAGAACTTTGTTCTTAAAAGACTATTTAATAAGATGGTATGTATCATATAGCCATGTAAGCAAAAAAAGAGTTTGACTTATAGGATGCATGAAAATATGGATATGAAATCACATATATAAATAAACAGTATTATTTTGACTAAATAAACTCTTATCTTAAATGGTCTTCAGCCAAACAAAGTGAACTTATATAAAGAGTACTATTCTAGTTGTAAAAATAAAATGAAGGAAAAAATATGTAATAGGACTTATAAAAGAAAGATGAGTTCCATGCTTTTTATTCAGAAGAAGTCATCTAATTTAGGAATACACTTACATTTTATATAGGTGTGTGTATACATATGTGTGTGTGTGTGTATGTTATATGTATGGATATATGTGTATATCTGTATCCACTTACCTAAATAGGCACATGAATATGCATATATTTGTATGTGGTTCATGAAATGCCAAGTCTAACATATTCCAGTTAAATAAATGGATTTTTATGCATCTGACTGGTTTTGTAATAAATCAGGATGATGTTTCTTTGGATACGAGAGTATCAGTTTAGAAAAAAACTATAGTATTTCCCATCTCCAACCATCAGTGTGTGGTGTCTGTATCTCTTCCTATAAAATTGCTGCTTGGCCAGGTGATTTCAATTGGTTAGTTGACATTCACAAATGTTATTCAAGCAATATTTTGAAAAATACTATCACCTTGGGGCTTTCCCACTCTTGCTACTAAGAACCCTGGGACTATGACAGGCAGGAGCCCAGGCTAGCCCTCTGTAGAGGAGGAATCAGTGGAAAGAACTCCCAGATATTCACATTCTCCCAACCATCCGGCTGAGAAGCCAAACCACAAGAACTACCCAGAAAGTCAGAGAATGCTGAAAAAGAATAAATATAAATATATATTATTTAAAGTTACTAGGTCTTAAGGTAACTTGCCATATAGCAAAAGCTAAGACAGAACTATACCTAGAAACTCAGCATTGCCAAACAAAATATAAGACATGCGGCTTTAGATGTGGAACCCAGAGGAAGCTGGAAAAGCTGTGAATATATTGTTAGTTAAAGCTAGACAGAACAATGGGTAGGAAACACTTAGTGAAGTCTGGAAAAATGGCACAGAAATATCTACAACAGTCTGGAAAAATAGCAACCCATGTTATAAAGCAGCAAAATAATCGGCAAAACTATTGCCTATAATAACTTGGAAGACAGAAAGTGTACCTAATCAACTTTTGGATTTTGGCTAAGGAAATCTCCAAACAGAAGGTTGAAAGTATCAGTGGATATGCATAGTTGTGTATGAGCTGAAGAAAGAACTATTCAGTCTGCAAGAAGAACTTGGAGGAGAGAAGCCAGTGTTTGCATGGTTGGAAAACAAATCAGTGTCCTTAGTTTGGAAAAATAACTTTCAGCATGACACAAGATGGAGAGCCAAAGGCAAAAATCAAAGATGCCACTAAAAATTCCCTTGTTAAAGCCCTCTGAAAGACTAAGCTAGATTAAAGGTCCATGAATCTAAGGTCTGCTCCATGCCAATTTGACACCTGGCCCAGAGCAGAAAGAGGTTTGTCCTGAAAAGAAATGAAAATAGAGCTTTCAGGGCTTGAAATGGACCTGAATCAGATGCACAAGAAACCAATCTTAGGCTTAACACACAGACGTAATTCAAAATGAAAACAAAAAGGCCATTTGGCTCTTAAATTTTTTACTCATACGAAGCAAAGTGAGAAGTTCTCTCAGCTGCAAATATGGATCTTTTGCATATAAAAGAATATCGCCAATTAAATAAATTTATATTAAAAAATAAAATTAAAAAAAAAGAATATCTCACAGTGCAGAGTAAACGAAACCAGAGGATGGAGCCCAAAGCAGTATAGAACTGCAAGGATTGCAGGGTACTCCTGAGGACAAAATTGGTCTCTAATTAGAAGTCATATTCTGCTCTTAGGATAGGGTGGATTTCAGAATTAGTACAAATCAATGACTGCTATGCTAGTCTCTACCTTTTGAGCAGTAGTATCTATTGTAGCTAACTTCTCTGTGTGCCAACACTGTATGATGGATGTATATAATGCATATAACTTGTCTTTTTAATTTACAGATTTCTGGATCAAGAACTACATCCAAGGAGCCTCATCTGAATCTAGAACTACTGACTCAATTCTTCTTGCAGATGAGCCTTTTCAGGGCACTGGGATGGGTAGAAGCTTACTATATTGACTAATTGTAGCCAAAAAGCAGAGTATGCTACACTGAAAAAAAAATGCTGATGATCTTTCAGAGCCTCTCCCAGGAAGCTGTCAAGTCTACACCTCCATCCCTTGAACTTCAGTTTGGCTGTGACTTGTTTTGACAATGGAATATATGTTAAAAGGATACAAACAAAAGTTTACAGTGGGATCGCATACTAGGGCTCGCCCTCTTTTGCTGCTGGCAATCTTGGGACTACCATGCAAAGAATCCCAATATAGCCTTCTGAAGATGAGGGACAATAAAGAGAGAGGTCCCAGCCACTGTCATGACAGAAACTTTTAGCCAAGGTCTTGTGCTATGAGTGAGGCCATCCGAGACCACTCAGCCCTGGGCGACCCAGCCCAAAGAATTCTGAACAATATTAAATATTGACTATTTCAAGCCATTAACATTTAGGGTGGTTTGTTATTCAGCAAAAGATAAATAATACAGGTAATAATCTGTAGTCTGTGTAAAGCAATTACAATTATACTTTTTCTTAATATTCACAGTGCCCTTACTACTGAATTAATAACATAGCTTCCCAATATTACTAAAGAATTAGTTCACTTATCTAATTTAACTGTAATTGGAACTTCTTAAACTCACCTTTTTCACTGCTTACAACTAATGATTTGTCACAAAGTTAGTGGTATTGGTCTCAGATGAAGGACACAGTTCTGTAAATATTTCCTACCTACACAGGCCTGGAAGAGATTCTGAGCAGAGTGAAGCAAAGAGCAAAGCCAGAGCATGTGCTAGGGTGATTCTTTTAGAGTCCAGTGATCCTAGTTCCTAGCTCTGAAACAAGGATTTCTTGGCTTTGGAAAGTAAGGCATAGCATAGACTATCCTTAGTGATTTTACTGGCTAGGAACTTCTCAGGTGGCTCAGTGGTAAAGAATCCACCTGCCAATGCAGGAGATGCTGGTTTGATCCCTAGGTGGGGAAGATCCTCTGGAGAAGGAAATGGCAACTCACTCCAGTATTCTTGCCTGGGATATCCCATAGACGGAGGAGCCTGGCAAGCTACAATCTGTGGGGTCACAAAGAGCTGGACATGACTTAGTGACTACACAACAGGCTAGAAACAGTTGCTAGAGGTGCCAGATAATTCTCGAAGAATGGATGCTCATTGTTAATTTAAGAAGAGTTGTCTAATGCCTTGCTTCTCAAAGTATGGTTCTCAGACCATCAGCATTGACATCATATGAGAGTTTGCTAGAAATTCAGAATTGCAAGTCCTCTTCCAGATACACTGAGTCAGACTCTACATGTTAACGGAATCCCTGGGGGACTGTGTATACATTAAAGTTTGGAAAGCATTGGTCTATTTTCTGGTCTAAAGCATATAGTCATTCTACTAAACGTACTCAAAATTTCCCCAAAGCTACTAACTGAAACTGTATGGTCCCTTCAACTCAGAGTCCCTCTTTTGTTGTCATGAATAAAATGAAGTCATATATGTATCATTAAAGTACAACAACTCCAAATTCCTTAGGGTGAATCATATGTAGTTGTCTATGTTCTGTTGTTTCTGACTAATTCAAAACAGCAATTTTATAGGGTTCAACCTACATTTTGAGAAGCATATTAAAGTACAAAGGACATGGGTCTTGGAGCCATGCCTGTCTATGTTAAAAATAAAAATCCCAGTTTCTCTACCTATTGGTTCCATGACCTTGGGAAAAATTATTTAGTCTCCTTGAGTTTCAGTTGCCTCACTTGGAAAATACGGATGATAATTATTTACTCATAAAATAATCGAATAGATTCAATAAGAAAATATATGTGATTATGCCTAATGTGGGGCTTCCCTGGTGGCTCAACTGATAACCTGCCTACTAATGCAAGAGAGGCAAGAGATGAAGGTTCAATCCCTGGGTTGGGAAGATGCCCTGGGGGAGAAAAGGGCAACCCACTGCCTGGAAAATTCCATGGACAGAGGAGCTCAGAGGGCTACAATCCATCGGGATCACAAAACATCAAACATGACTGATCATGCACACACATGCCTAATATCATGACTGGTTCACACACATTAGTGTGTCTTATCCTTGTGACTGAGATTTGGCTGCCAAAAGGAAAAGCAAAATAAGATAATTAATGCAATCTGAAAAGTGACTGTTTAGGGGACCTGATTTGCAGGTCTCTAGGTCTTAATTCGGAAAGTGATATTTTGTATACTCGAGGAGGTATTTCCTAGTGATCCCCTAATGCTTTTTTAGTTGTCACTGTGTACTTAGGAAGACCCTTCCACTCCTTTTTAGGCTATCAGGTTTCTAGCTGATTGTTTTGCCAAGTTGTACAAAAGCATGCCCCACTAATCTGAAAGAACTGAATTTCTTATTCTTTTTCTGACTTTTTTCCCTCTTCATCAATGTGACCTTCTTTTTAGAGTGTTAGCAATGAACTCAGAAAAGAGTTTACACCAGGTGTGGGTTCAGATAAACAGATTTGTATTAATCCACTGAGTAATTTGGAACATTTCATCTAATAAGGCATCTTGCTTAGCTCATGCCAGCTGACCTATGAGAAAAAAAGACTTGCTGTATCATCTGCTTAGAAAAGGAAATTTGATTGTGGACATACTTCCATAGTGTCATACTATATCACTAAAGGAAAACTGGGAGGTTAGGGTCGGACCTGAAAAATACAACAATTTCAACTGAATTAATGTCCCACTGAGATCTTCAAATGCCATTCCTTAGAGGGCAGTTTCAAGGATTACTAGAGCAATTATATTTCATATTAGACTGTTCTATATTTTTATAAATGTAATTATATGAATTACATTTCATATTAGACTGTGTAGCTTCACACAAGGAATGAAATAAAACTGTCTGTTCGTTTTATAGTTTAAACAGACTTGAAATGTATCAACAGGGACTCTTTTCCTAATCCTCCATATTAACAGATCCCACAGAGTGGCATGTTGAAGCAAAAGGCAAAGGAGGAGCTAAAACATAAAGGAGAAATATATGAGATTTAATTTTTAAAGTCTTACTTTTTGGAAGTTATATACAGGAAAGCAGAGAGTGTCACCATTAGGATCAGGCAGAAATATAGGCTGGTGAGGCTGTTCCTAATGGGAAATATTCTATTAGTGATCATCAGTTACATTTTGCATGGGCTTCCAGGAACACAGGACCTTTATAAATATGTATTTTGAATCTATAATTCAATTATATTTACCATAATCCTTGTTTAGAGAAAATTTACTACTTTAGAGCTCATGAAAACAATATAAATCTGTGTTTATTGATGAAGCAGGGCTGTAACTGCTCAGGAAGTCCCTAATAGAAAGACATCATCATGAATAACATATGGGAGCATAAACTGGTCGTATGAAATGTGTTATTTACCAAGAGAAAAGTATTATCTAAAACTCTACTTTCCACAGGTGAAAAAAATATGTATAAAGCACCTATATTCACATACTATGGAAGGACACTGAAACATGTTTGAATTACTACCAGGGGAGCCACTGCATATCAAGATCTGGCTTGCCAGAGCCAAAATGAAGTTTGTTCTCACATTCTGGCCTCTATAATAAAGAGACAAATCAGACTATGGCTGGCAGCAAATTGTAGCAGAACCATGTTGTATAAATTGAGAGTGAACAGAGAGAAGTTACTTAGAGAAAAGGCGAAACAACAATGCAGCCAGAAATGGTTCTTGAAAATGCACATCAGATCAGATCAGATCAGATCAGTCTCTCAGTCGTGTCCGACTCTTTGCGACCCCATGAATCGCAGCACACCAGGCCTCCCTGTCCCTCACCAACTCCCAGAGTTCACTGAGACTCATGTCCATCGAGTCAGTGATGCCATCCAGCCATCTTGTCCTCTGTCGTCCCCTTCTCCTCCTGCCCGCAATCCGTCCCAGCATCAGAGTCTTTTCCAATGAGTCAAATCTTCGCCTGAGGTGGCCAAAGTACTGGAGTTTCAGCTTTAGCATCATTCCTTCCAAAGAAATCCCAGGGCTGATCTCCTTCAGAATGGACTGGTTGGATCTCCTTGCAGTCCAAGGGACTCTCAAGAGTCTTCTCCAACACCACAGTTCAAAAGCATCAATTCTTCAGCGCTAAGCTTTCTTCACAGTCCAACTCTCACATCCATACATGACCACAGGGAAAACCATAGTCGACTAGACGGACCTTTGTTGGCAAAGTAATGTCTCTGCTTTTGAATATGCTATCTAGGTTGGTCATAACTTTCCTTCCAAGGAGTAAGCGTCTTTTAATTTCATGGCTGCAGTCACCATCTGTAGTGATTTTGGAGCCCAGAAAAATAAAGTCTGACACTGTTTCCACTATTTCCCCATCTATTTCCCATGAAGTGATGGGACCGGATGCCATGATCTTCATTTTCTGAATGTTGAGCTTTAAGCCAACTTTTTCACTCTCCACTTTCACTTTCATCAAGAGGCTTTTTAGTTCCTCTTCACTTTCTGCCATAAGGGTGGTATCATCTGCATATCTGAGGTTATTGATATTTCTCCCAGCAATCTTGATTCCAGCTTGTGTTTCTTCCAGTCCAGCGTTTCTCATGAAAATGCACATGGACTCCACTGAATACACTTGTTTGGCCCTTACATTTGGGCTTAGAGGCACAGCTGAGGCCATCCATGTTAGTCCAACCAGCTGCTTCTCTAGATGAGAAAGTCATGTTCTAGAATCATTACAGGCTCAAATTCCCAACATCATTTAAGTTTCCTAGCTTCTACTCCTCACTGTAAAATCAACTTCAGCATTTTAATTTTTCCATTAAAATTCCCTAATAATAATAATAAATACTGGAGAATTGAATATCCCTTAGTTTCCTCATATCATTGCTTCTGATACACACCAGTATCACAATATTTGTCATAGTCATATAAATCCTATCTTAATATGTATTTAACATTGTTGATACTTGTTCTTTGAATGCTTACTATCATTTTTAATTTGTCATAAAGCCATTGTGAAAGTTATACATCTGAGGTGATATTTAGCAATGAGCATAAATAGTTACATTATTATTGAGATAAAGCAATTCATTTGGTTACAGTCTGTAATCATATTACATATCTCACTTTGGGTAACACTTGTCTATTTCTGTCTCTAACAAATATTTATTGAACTATTACTTATTATAAAACACTGTGTCAGCGGCTAAGTAGTTAGATACCTAAAGATGTATAAAAATATGGTGTAGGTTTCTAAAATTTAATAGAAGATAGAGGCATGTAAACAAATGATGTAAAGGAGAAAAAGAGGAGTTGGGACAAGTGCTAAGTTGAAGCAGAACTTGACAGTAAATGGGCTCAAGTTTGTATGTTCGAGACCTCCCATTTCTATCCATGAACATCTTACACTCTCCAAGGTGGCACAAAAAACAAAGTTATGGAAGCTGGAGTGAATGGGAATCGCAATCACTTCCTAGGGAACAACTGCAAAAAAGAAGTGTGCTTTTCCATTTTTACATATACCATTTGAACTTGGGTGAAAGAGTAATTGAACCAAATTACAGCACAGATGTACAATCTTGGGGTTTCATATCAGGTAGGATATTTTACAGAGAGGTGCAAGCAGAATGAAAGAAAACTGAAAGCCCCAAACCAACAAATGTGTCTGAGTTGCATGGCTGCAACTGGGAAAAAGTCCCTCTGGACACTTAATCATATTTCTGGGACCATTGATGTTTTTAATTAAAAATGAGCAATCCACATCCACTAAGGCTGAAACATTTTGATCCTTTACATGTTAATTCATGAAGATGGGACTTCGATAGGCTAATTATTTTGCATCTAAATATTCTTGCTCTCTGCCTCAGCAGGTGCCAGATTCTGTTTTACAACTATTAGAGAAAGTGGAAGTGACATGATGCATTTTTGTGGCAAGAGAATATGATTTCTGGTTTAAGTCTTATTATTGATGTCTTCTTATTTATTGTGTCCACAACAAATGTGGACACAAGATCAGCCCTGGTCCCATACAAAGAGCACATAGGTCATAATAGCCTCAGACAACTCAACTAATGCATGAGCCAGGATAACATAGCAGGGCACCTTTCTCTCAAGTGTACACAAGTGGGAGCTGATGGGAAATCCTGTGTTGTTTTGCCTCTTCTCCATCAGCAGTCATTTCATCAATTCTACCAGCACTTGTGCTTGAGCAGAGCCATGAAACAAACCAAACACCAAGATACTCAAACTCTGAACATGGCTGCGAGCTGTGGTTGAATTTTAGTAAGGCCCACAAAATTTAAAAGAGATCTCTTCAAGAAAATTAGAGATACCAAGGGAACATTTCATGCAAAGATAGGCTCAGTAAAGTACAGAAATGGTAGGGACCTAACAGAAGCAGAAGATATTAAGAAGAGGTGGCAAGCATACACAGAAGAACTGTACAAAAAAGATCTTCATGACCCAGATAACCACAATGGTCAGTTTTCATTCCAATCCCAAAGAAAGGCAATGCCAAAGAATTCAAACTACTGCACAATTGCACTCATCTCACATGCTAGTAAAGTAATGCTCCAAGCCAGGCTTCAGCAATAGTGAACTGTGAATTTCCAGATGTTCAAGCTGGATTCAGAAAAGGCAGTGGAACCAGAGATCAAATTGCCAATATCCACTGGGTCATTGAAAAAGCAAGAGAGTTCCAGAAAAACATCTATTTCTGCTTTATTGACTATGCCAAAGCCTTTGACTGTGTGAATCACAATAAACTGTGGAAAATTCCTAAGGAGATGGGAATACCAGAACACCGGACCTGTCCCTTGAGAAACCTGTATGCAGGTCAGGAAGCAACAGTTAGAACTGGACATGGGACAACAGACTGGTTCCAAATAGGAAAAGGAGTACATCAAGGCTGCATATTGTCACCCTGCTTATTTAACTTATATGCAGAGTACATCATGAGAAACGCTGGGCTGGAGGAAGCACAAGCTAGAATCAAGATTGCCGGGAGAAATACCAATAACCTCAGATATGCAGATGATACCACCCTTATGGCAGAAAGTGAAGAACTAAAGAGCCTCTTGACAAAAGTTAAAGGGGAGAGTGAAAAAGTTGGCTTAAAGCTCAACATTAAGAAAGCTAAGGTCATAGCATCCAGTCCCATCACTTCATGGCAAATAGATAGGGAAACAGTGGCTGGCTTTATTTGGGGGGGGGGTTCCCAAATCACTGCAGATGGTGATTGCAGCCATGAAATTAAAAGACACTTACTTCTAGGAAGGAAAGTTATGACCAACCTACACAGCATATTCAAAAGCAGAGACATTACTTTGTCAACAAAGGTCCATCTAGTCAAGGCTACGGTTTTTCCAGTAGTCATTTATGGATGTGAGAGTTGGACTATAAAGAAAGCTGAGCACTGAAGAATTGATGCTTTTGAACTGTGGTGTTGGAGAAGACTCTTGAGAGTCCCTTGGACTGCAAGGAGATCCAGCCAGTCCATTCTAAAGGAGATCAGTCTTGGGTATTCATTGAAGTACTGTTGTTGAAGGTGAAACTCCAGTACTTTGGCCACCTGATGTGAAGAGCTGACTCATTTGAAAAGACCCTGATGATGGGAAATATTGAGGGCAGGAGGAGAAGGGGATGACAGAGGATGAGATGGTTGGATGGCATCACCAACTCGATGGACATGGATTTGGGTGGACTCCAGCTGTTGGTGATGGACAGGGAGGCCTGGCATGCTACGGTTCATGGGGTTGCAAAGAGTCGGACATGACTGAGCAACTGAACTGAACTGAACAGAATTTAAGATGAAAATAAACTTTAACAGATACTCATGGTGGAACTAGGAGAAAGAATCTTCCAGGGAATCCCAAGCTCTCCACGAGAAGGTACTAAGAGAGCAAAGTGCAGGGAGAGAAAAACAGAGGTATGGCTGACTCCAGCTCTCTATCAAGCAGCTGGTTCTTTGAAATTCCTACAGCCATGGATGTCTCACAAACACAATAGAAGGCACACTTCCTGAGTACTTCTGAGTATGATTGGAAAGTATTGCATTATTCTACCAAGCAAAGATGCCACTTTCTTTTCTGAGAGATCTACTGAATTTAGAGATCACTAGAGGAAAGTTTTATATTTGAAAAGATGTTCCAAGCCAAAGCTTTCACTCTCTGAAATACTGTATCTACCCTGGTTCAAATGGCAGAAACTCCACTGACCTCCAGGAAACTGGATATGTCTCAATAATTTGATCAGCCTGTTGACTGATGGAATTTACAAGCAACACGCATATCTTAGAGAATGTTCAGAGGAGTTTAAGTTTGGGGCACAATCTAGTTAGTGCTGTTTTTCCAGCACGCTGATTATGTTGCTGTTTTTAATTATGCAAATATACCAAGAGGCTTTGGCAGTGGGCAAAGGCTTTGCATAAACACTAGTTGACGTGAAATCATACACACCCATGCTTCTGCTCTCTTGTCATCTCTTCGTGTCTTTTTTTTTCAGTTCACATTCCATTACCATAGCAATTAAATACACATTTTGTATTTTCTAAGAAGTAACCCTCCAAATAATAATGGAAAGAAAGAAAGAAAGAAAATTAAAGGAAGGAAGGAAAGAGGGGAAGGATGGGGGAAAGAAGGAAGGAAGAAAGAAAGGAAGCAAGAAATACCTTTCAAATACTCTTGTTTGCCTTTTTTTTTTTTTTTTCTTTCTTTTCACTTTAGTACTCTTTCTAGGAGCCACTGTTTTCCTCTCTCAATGTTTCAAAGATATTAGGACCTTCTCCAACCAAGGCTTTTTAGGTATAGAATTCATAAGAAGGCAAGTCCTAGGTGAATCCCATCCAAGTCCCCAAAGCACTCACTAATAAGTTGTCAGAGTAATAAGGCTATTTCATTGCATGGATTATAGGAACAGCCTCTTTTATGCCATATCTGGATTTCAGGGTGGTAGCTGCCTAGGCAAGTGTGGTATCTCTCTTAACCGGCACGTCTTGTTTGCCTTCCTCATTGGATACTGGGGTCAGGATTCCTAGCGAGAGTAAGGTGTCTTTTCTTACATTCCCACAGCACCTCTATACTAACACATATCATACTTGAACATGAATGTTTATTACTTATTGTTCCCTCTCCCTAGATTAAGAGCCTCTTTAGGGCAAGGACCACCTTGTATATGCTCTTTATCTGCCTCTAAAAAGAGTGCCTACCACACAGCCTGGTGTTTCCCTGCACTTCTTTAAAGAATGTTAGTTCCCCTCATTCATTCTTATCACTCTCTCTTTCAAGGTCTTCCTCTTTCTCTCTCTCTTTTCACACTGAAAACTAAAGATCAGGATATTAGATTTGAGATTTTGGCTTATATTTACTATTGGTAGGAACATCTAACTTTTCTAACTGTTATTTACTGAACATAAGAGAATCTGTCCATCTGGAAAGAGAAGACCTGAAGACCCAGGAGTTCCTAAGAATTAATTTAACATTACTCTGCAACTCTTCCTGTGGTGAATGACTACAGAAGTAAAGGCCTGGTGTCCTTTTCGATCATGAAGGTGGATATTGGCAAGGGTATGGGAAGCTGGGGCTCTTATCCACTGCTGAGGGGAGTATATGTCTTTACATTATGGAAAGGAATTTGGCAGTATCTCTTATAGCACACACACAGAGGCATAATAAGTCTACTTGCAGCTTATGTGCTATAGAAACACAACACATGAGCTCAAGGAAGTTTGCTAGACATGTTGCTACTGCATTGCTTATCATAGAAATTATATTAAAAAATAAGTGTCCAAAACACAAATGGATTATGTAGGAATAAGTGTGCAAAAAACAAATGGATTATTATAGGAATAAGTGTGCAATGGCTAAGATGAATAAATATCTATGTGCTAACATGGGAAGACATTAAATTACATGTTGTGAAAAAAGAAAATTATATATATATATATATGATATCATTTCTATGCTATAAAGGGAAACTCAGAAACCAAACATATACGTAATAGAAAAAGTATGGACCACCATGATACATAGAGGGAAAGAACTGGGTTGTGGATGGTGATAAATACTTTAGTCATATCTATAATAGTTGATTTTACAAGAGGAGTATATCTGTGTATTAGAAATGTTACTAAAATAATTTGTGATATCTTTGTTTAGAGTGATTTTTACAAAAAAAAATAAATAAACCAAACTTTAGCTCTTAGAGTTCACAATTCTATGTCTAGAAGTAGATGAATTGATTTCTGGGTTATCCACTGATTGCCCATGCCTAGGATTAGTTTATTGATAGAAACTGCTTGTTCACTTTCCAATATGCCTGTTTTCCATTTTGAGTGACATTCACTATTCTTTTAAGTGTACAGGACATCAAGCTACCCTCTGGTTCTTCAAGATGTGTGTACTTTGTGAGACCCTCCTTAAAAGTCATTCTATGCACAGATATCTCTACTCCAAAATTATTTTCCCTGTGTCACCTTTCTTTAGTTTATTGGCCTATGACTAGCTAGCCAACTGGATGCTTATATAAATAAGAATTAAAATCATCAATGTGATTATCCCACCCAAATAGCAACTATACATTTCACTGCCCCTTTGATGGCAAATGATAAGAAAAAAGAGAATCTCAGGAATGCCAGCATGTACAGCATGTACCCTAATCTATGGCCTGATTATACAAAGGGGAAGAAGGCAATGGTTTCTTCCAATTCTGTCCCAGCTAACACCTGATATTTAAAATTCAATAGTTTGTCACCTATAAGTTTAAACATTGGAGGTAGAGTGTATAGGTTTTCACTTAATTCCATATCCTGAGCCTTGAGTCTACAGAGTCCACAAGACTTTACAAATGGACAGCAAGGTGTAAAAGTATTACATCTTTATTTCCACTAATCTTTATCTAAATCTCGTATTATTTTCTATTATTTATATATACTAAATGTACAGTAGTATTAGCAGAAACTGCCACTTTGTAACCAATAGAAATTGTATGTATTTTCATACCATATTATGGTTGTTGCCAATATGGTAAAATATTGTTTACCTTCATTATTACCTAGAAATTGCATTCATCATTAGATTTGCTGCCAGAACTTTATTTAGTGTGCTTAAAGCACATATATTATATGTTGCTTGTTGTGGTCTAGTTGCAAAGTTGTGTCCCATACTTTTTGAGACCCCATGGACTAAAGACTGCCAGGCTCCTCCATCCAAAGGATTCTCCAGGTAAGAATATTGGAGTGGCTTGCCATTTTGTTCTCTAGGTCATCTTCCAACCCAGGAATTGAACCTGCATCTCCTGCATTGGAAGGTGGATTTTTTTTTTTTTAACCACTGAGCCACCAGGGAAGCCCATATTATACATTACAGTTTTAAAAATATTTTAGCAACTGTATTTCAATGTAAATTATTTCTTTTATAGTATTATTTTTAAATAAAATGTATTTAAGAACATCATTCTGAGAAGGCGTTCCATAAGCAGCCACTACCCTGTTGAAGTGGTCCATTGCACAAAAATTTAAAGAACCATGACTTTAAATCATTGTTATTCATTGGTGCCACAGTACAAAGAAAGGATCTGGAAGCAATTTCCACAATTAGGAGGCTACTTCACACATCTGGTAGCAGAGGAAATTCATGGATGGAGAGCAAGGTTATGAGAAGTTGGGGTCATCAAAAGGCAGAGTGGTATACTTCATCATTTACATTTTCTACAGGAAAGGGCGACCCTCCCCCCCAAATAAGGTGGAAACAAACCTCAGACACACACTGTAAGATAAGACTTTTACTCCAGCTTCCTTGTTTATCCTTCCCTTCCTCCTAATACTTACTTTGATTATTCTATAGCTTCTGATGCTTCCAACATAGGAATGTAGAAGAAAACAAAACCAGTAAAGATTAAGCCAAAAGATTTACAATCATGAGAGTAGCATTAATGAGACACTAACACGGAAATTAGAATAAAAGAGCAACCACGAAATATTTTGCCTTCTATACCTGAATCTGGAAATTGAATCAATTTTTCCACCTTCCATATACCCAGAGAACCATAACCCCATTTGTATTTTGAGGCTAGTGAGGCCTAAGAAAAGCTGGTTTCTTTAGCATGCAAAGTCTGTTAAGACTCATCTCCACATCCACTCACATAGATCCTCAATTCCCTTCTCAAACTCCCAAATTATTTACAGGCACGTCAAGGTTAATTATCTGGTGTGCTTGTGTGTGAAGTCACTTCAGTCGTATCTGACTCTTTATGACCCTACAGACTGCAGCCTGACAGGCTCCTCTGTCCGTGGGATTTTCCAAGCAAGAATACTGGAGTGAGTTGCTGTGCCCTCCTCCAGGGGATCTTCCCAACCCAGGGATGGAACTGGCATCTCCTACGTCTCCTGCATTGGCAGGCAGCTTCTTTACCGCTAGCAGCACCTGAGAAGCCCAATTATCTGGCACCCCTGTCCATAAACAGTCTACCAGTTTCAGTTACCTCTTATGTTGGGGTTAAAAAGAGGAATTGTTTTCAATTGGTAAGAGCAAAGTCTTTGGAACCAACTGACTATTTACATAATTGTCAACAAGATATTTAATTTCTGCCTCCACTTCTGAATTTGTTAAATTAAGACAATAAGAGTGCCTGCCTCACAGGGTGTTGTGCGGATTCAGTAAAGAAATAGATGTAAAGAATTGAAATACTTCTTGGTATATAGTAAATATTCAGAAAATGCTAGTCATTATTATTATTGCCTACCCTATTCTTTCACACCTTTGCTAGCTCTCTCTGCATTCTCTGGCTTTCATAAAAATTAAATGTGGAGTATCTAGTATCTAAAGCCACCTCACTTCTCAAAGTATGGATTTTCCCTGGTGGTCCAATGGTTGGGAATCCACTTACTAATGTAGGAATGCAGGTTCAATCCCTGGTCTGGGAAGACTGCATATATGCCACGGGGCAACTAAGCCTGTGCACCCAAATACTGAGCCCATGGGCCTAGAGCTGGTACTCTGCAACAAGAGATGCCACCGTGATAAGAAGCCTGTGCATTGCAAATAGAGAGTAGCCCCCACTTGCTACAACTGGAGAAAGCCCATGCAACAATAAAGACCCAGCTCTGCCAGCAATAAATTAATTAAATTAAATTAAGAAAAAGACAACTTAAGGCATGAGTAGGCCTGATCACAGGGTCGCAAAGAGTCGGACACGACTGAGCAACTGAACTGAACTGAACTGAGGCCTGATGAGAATTCAGAAACCATTTATGCTTTACATCAACATCAGCGTTTCTCTAAAGCAAAACAACAATTCTTTGTTATCCTGGATATTCACTTGTCCCACTGATGTGAAAGCAGGGAAGTGCAATCATCATATTCATTAGGCTGAAGATACATATTCTTTGTCATACTCCCCAGTGATTAATTTCTCATTCACTTTCTATTTGTCTCTCTTTTATAAACATGCTCTTTCTGTCTTCTGGAGCCAAAGGCACTACTATCAAGCCTATGTTCTATTTTCATGAAAACTGCAAATAAAAATGATAAATATATATTTTGGCTTAAACCAGAATATTCCAAATATTGAGCTACTGCCTAAGCAATTTCCTATTAGCTGTATTCATTTGGGAAATCATTTATCTACGGAAACAATTTTAGCATATAAAACATATTTTCTAAATTTTATTTTATTAAATATTCCTCACCTTGAAAGGTTGAGGTGCAATTTGATTTGAATCTACAAGTATTTATTAAGTATCTCATAAATGAAAAGTTACTGGTCAGGTGCAGTGTGGAATATTCATAATAAGTATTATTTTCAAAGCATGTTATCATTTGCAAAGTATTTTCAGGTAGATTAGCCAAGTTCTCACCACCACTTGTTTGAGGACAGATCATTATTATTGCTATTTTTCAGATGATCAGAGTGGGCCTCAAAAACATTGCAGGCCTCACTCCTCAGTCCGTCACAGAGCTTCTATGTGCCAGCTATGTTTATCAAACCCAAGTCTTTTGATTCTGTAGTTCTTTCTCTTCCCCATAAGAGTTCCATTCTACCCATTGATGAACATAGAATACACTAGAATATATAGGTCACATTGACACCTGACATAATACAAGAAGTTAAATAGAGGTTCATAAAAATTACTGTAAAATACAGAGGAACAAAATGTTTCTATAGGTTTTGAAAGGCATTGTGGAAAGAAGGCATTTTATCTGGATTTGAAGGATTATTTGTGATTTTTAGTGCTAGGTATAATGGGACCTTGCCTCTGCTGCTGCTGCTAAGTCGCTTCAGTTGTGTCCAACTCTGTGCGACCCCATAGATGGCAGCCCACCAGGCTCCCCCGTCCCTGGGATTCTCCAGGCAAGAACACTGGAGTGGGTTGCCATTTCCTGCTCCAATGCATGAAAGTGAAAAAATAAAGCGAAGTCGCTTAGTCGTGTCCAACTCTTAGCGACTCCATGGACTGCAGCCTACCAGGCTCCTCCGTCCATGGGATTTTCCAGGCAAGAGTACTGGAGTGGGGTGCCATTGCCTTCTCTGATGGGACCTTGTAGAGAGGAGTAATTTTTTGGTCTAGAGTTTTTGGAACATCAAAGGCTTTCTTCAAAAATAAAGCTGACTGATACAGATTGGGAAGGGCTATTAACCATTAATAGTAGTACCTTACATTCTAGGTAGGGATTCCCATGTGGCACTAGTGGTAAAGGATGCTCCTGCCAATGCAGGAGACATAAGAGACACAGGTTCAATCCCTGGGTTGGGAAAAATCCCCTGGAGGAGGAAATGGCAACCCACTCAAGTATTCTTGCATGGAGAATCCCATGGACAGAGGAGCCTTGTGGGCTACAGTCCACAGGGTCACGAAGTGACTGAGTGAACTGAAGTGACTGAGCACACCATTCTAGGTAGTTGCTAGTAATTGACACAAAAGAGACCTGATGATATTTAGAGATGCATGAGAACATCCATTCTTTATGACTTCACTCAGTGCAGAAGCTTCTCAGCCTCTCAGAGGCACTCCATGTCTTATCATCCCACAGACTCCTCACTTGTTTTCCCAACCTCATGTCTACAACCATAAAATTGATTCAATTCCATAATATGTACTTGAATGGTATATTCATTTTATAAAAACAGATCTATGGAATGATAAAGAGCAGAAAAGGAAGCTGTTCAGGAGAGTTATGACCTAGTTAAGGACATTATTTTTATTTTTATTTTTAATATACCATAGTGAGACCTTATCATGATACCTTGATACCTTTGGTGATACCCTACCATTTATTCAGAAACCTTCAGTTTATTCATGGAAGATATCTATTACTTTTGATTCTTCCTCCAGTCTTCCTGTCATCCAACCCAATGTCATTTTAGTCTTCCTTGTGTTTCCTGCCCTTTATTCAGCAAGCATTTGAAACTAAGTTATACAACTAGGGACAGCCTGACCAGAATAGGGCTTTAATGATAGTCTTCTTGCACACAATGTGGATTAAAAGAAAGAATTATAATAATAAGTCCTCTTACTGATATTGTTTCCAAGAGAGAGAAGAACAATTCTTAACTAAAATTTTTATTAGCGATGATAGAAAGGAAAGGGGTACATGAAAAAGAAACAAGGAAGTGTAATTTACTTCCATATGATTTACAAGACTTAGCACCATAACGCAGACCTCCCACAAGAAGAATGCTAAGGTTTTGAGCCTGTCTGACTTGAACAACAGCTTCTGTCAATGGGGATTATGGTGAGAAATAGGGGCATATACAAGGAGAAGGCAGATGACTAGCTGTAGGCATGTCGAGTTCAAGATGATGACAGAACATTCACAGAAAGATGCTCTTTTGGTTGCGTGCAAGCAGGAGTGAAATGCATGGTTGCTGACATAGGATTCTTTAGCAGAAGGAAAGAGTAAAGGAAAGAAATGGGGTTTGGAGGCAAATCTTAGGGGTGATTGATATTAAACATGAGGGACAGGACTAAGAGGTGGTAAAGGAGGAGTCAGAGAGATGGGGGGATAATCCAGTGTCCTGGAATCCAGCAAAAGGTCAAGTGAACGACTAGATATATGCTGTAGAGAGAGCAAGGGTTTGTGTCAAAGTAGTCACTGCTATTCTGAAAGAGAAAAGCAATAGGAGAGTGGTGTAGCTCAAAGCTGCCCTGCCTAGGGTAGAACAAGGAGCTGCAGTTAAAGAACCAGTAGTAGACCCACAGTACATCCCTCTTACTGTGAGAATTTTAAACTATCTGATGCTGTGGTTCTTCTTGGATGTTTATGTGCCATATTGTATCAATAAGCTAATAATCACATTAAATGATGACCTAACACTTAAAAAGTTGCCTTTCATTGAGCAGGATTTCAGTGTTGGAAAGAAAGCATATGATGACTTATCTTGGATTTGGATTAAACAATAGCAACCTAAATGTTCATCAACGGAGGAATGGATAAAGAGGATGTGGGGTGTGTGTGTGTGTGTGTGAGTGATGAAATATTACTCAGTCATAGAAAAGGAACTAAATTGGGTCATCTGTAGAGATGTGGGTGGACCTAGAGCTTATCATAGAGACTAAAGTAAGTCAGAAACAGAAAAAAATATATCATATATTAACACATAAGTGTGGAATCTAAAAAAATGATATGGATGATCTTTTGCAAAACTGAAAAAGAGACAGATGTAGAGAAAAAATGTATGGACACCAAAGGAAGGGGGAAGGGTGGTGTTATGTATTGGGAGATTAGGGTTGAAATATATACACTATTGATACTATGTGTGAAATGCACAACTACTGAGAACCTACTCTGTAGCTCAGGGAACCCTCCGCAGTGCTCTGTGGTGACCTACCTAGGAAGGAGATTCAGAAAGGAGGGGATGTATGTATACGCATAGCTGATTCACTTTGCTATTAGAAGAAACTAACACAATATTGTGAAGCAACTACACTCCAGTAAAAAATGTAAAAGATTTGCATTTCTCTGATAATGAGTGATGTTGAGCATCTTTTCATGTGTTTGTTAGCCATCTGTATGTCTTCTTTGGAGAAATGTCTATTCAGTTCTTTGGCCCATTTTTTGACTGGGTCATTTATTTTTCTGGAATTGAGCTGTAGGAGTTGCTTATATATTTTTGAGATTAGTTGTTTGTCAGTTGCTTCATTTGCTATTATTTTCTCCCATTCTGAAGGCTGTCTTTTCACCTTGCTTAGAGTTTCCTTTGTTGTGCAGAAGCTTTTAAGTTTAATTAGGTCCCATTTGTTTATTTTTGCTTTTATTTCCAATATTCTGGGAGGTGGGTCATAGAGGATCCTGCTGTGATGTATGTCGGAGAGTGTTTTGCCTATGTTCTCCTCTAGGAGTTTTATAGTTTCTGGTCTTATGTTTAGATCTTTAATCCATTTCATGCCAGTCAGAATGCCTGCGATCCAAAAGTCTACAAGCAATAAATGCTGGAGAGGGTGTGGAGAAAAGGGAACCCTCTTACACTCTTGGTGGGAATGCAAACTAGTACAGCCACTATGGAGAACAGTGTGAGATTCCTTAAAAACTGAAAATAGAACTGCCTTATGAGCCAGCAATCCCACTGCTGGGCATACACACTGAGGAAACCAGAATTGAAAGAGACATATGTACCCCAATGTTCATTGCAGCACTATTTATAAGAGCCAGGACAGGGAAGCAACCTAGATGTCCATCAGCAGATGAATGGATAAGAAAGCTGTGGTACATATACACAATGGAGTATTACTCAGCCATTAAAAAGAATACATTTGAATCAGTTCTAATGAGGTGGATGAAACTGGAGCCTATTATACAGAATGAAGTAAGCCAGAAAGAAAAACACCAATACAGTATACTAACGCATATATATGGAATTTAGAAAGACAGTAACAATAACCCTGTATACGAGACAGCAAAAAAGACACTGATGTATAGAACAGTCTTTTGGACTCTGTGGGAGAGGGAGAGGGTGGGATGATTTGGGAGAATGGCATTGGAACATGTATAATATCATATATGAAACGAGTCCCCAGTCCAGGTTCGATGCACGATACTGGATGCTTGGGGCTGGTGCACTGGGACGACCCAGAGGGATGGTATGGGGAGGGGAGGAGGAGGAGGGTTCAGGATGGGGAACACATGTATACCTGTGGTGGATTCATTTTGATATATGGCAAAACCAATATAATATTGTAAAATTAAAAAAATAAAATAAAATATAAAAATAAAAATAAATAAATAAAATGTAAAAGATAGATTCACAATAGGAAAGTAGCATTTACTGTGAAGGATTCTAAGCAACTACTTAGAAGCAAAACGTGGCCTAGTGACATGGCAGCCCATGCATACATGTTGGTAGCTTATTTTCCAAGCCCTTCTTTACAACTTCTTCCACTGATTTCTTATTTTGGATCTGCCTTATGCTAGCCAGAGAAAGCCGGGTGGTCACAGAATAGACACCATCACCATATCCCAAAGCTCTGTGAACAATATGCATATTCTGAAACCAATCAAACTCTATTACAAGAAAACCTGAACGGACCTTTTCGTAACCCTCAGTCCTCATACACCCTGATCTTTTGATAAAAGGTGTTATTTTTCATTTTAGTTGCTGATGATCTATCAAGGATGGCAACAGTTTCCACAGTTTTCTCTTTGATCTTCTCTGCAGAGCTAGAATTCTAGATTAATTCTACCAGGTACCACGATATAAACCCAGCATTATTGAGTCATAAGCATTACCCTTTCATTTCTAACTTTCCATATGGGGAACATATATCTTTTCTTGCAATGATTTAAAGTTTTGATCAAATGCATGCCACATTAAATGTTTGCAGCCATATAGTGAACGCATTTTGGCTGTTTAAAACTCAGCCAAGATTTACAGGATAATTCCACTGCTGAAGTTATCCGTGACAAAGTCACAGCAAAGCCAAAACTCCTAATACATATTGTAAAGTGTAATTTATTATGGTTCATTTAGACTTTCAAATATGAGGTACAATAGGGTTCTGGGTGGTGGGTGGGAGTACAAGATTTTGTAGTTGGCAATTTCTTCTGGAGAATCTATGATCTTAATATATTAAAAAACTCCTGCTTCTGTCTGTGAATGTTGGCACAACTGTCAGGGCTTGTGCACAGGCCTGGAATGTCCCACAACTCAGATGATGCTATAAGCAGCATCAGGAGGAAAGTCAGTTTCCTTCCGTACATTACGAGAGTACACAAGCTTTGTCTCATGCTTAGAGATAACAGAGTTTGCTCTCTTTAAATTATTTATCAACCCACTAAAGAAGGAACTAAAAATAACTTGGGGTTGTATGTTCCTGTAAAGAACAGTGACTCCTTTTATATAATAATGGCTATATTTGAAAGCTTTTCATTCATTTACAGATATTTATTGTACACTAGCTATGTGCAGGGACTCTGCTAGATATTAGGAATATAAAGAAAAAATTCTTCAAGGTCTTGTTTAACTGTTTGTCTTTCTGCCTGTAACAGGCAGCCTATGCCTATTTAACTCATTTAATGTTTCCATCAAAATCAACTTCTCAATTGATTTTGTTTTCCATTCTTGAGCACTTTTGCCTTTATGGAAATGTCTCCCATGTGTAGATGCCTGGAACTTAATGTCAAAGGGCAGGTGTGTTTTCTGTTTTGGCCATATGCCATTCATCATATGGGCACATCCATATTTCATCTTGGACATCCGTATTATACGATATGCTCATGCCTTAGTGTAACCTTGGCTCACTTCCAGTGTTGCTGCTTTCTATTTTTCAGCACAAAATCTCTGTGGTTTGGCTTATTAAGTCCCAGATGTATTCATTTGGACTCCTTCCCTCAGGAAGCGTGGGGTCCTGGGGTGGTAGTGTCTGAGACAAGTGCTCAGAATTTCCTGTAATGAGTCCTGATTCTGGCTTCATGATGCTGTCACTTACCCCTCATAGGGAGCGATTGCTGCCAGGTCATTATTTCCATGCTGAAGCTGCTCCCTGCAATTCTACTTGGGAAGCTTCATACCCCAGCTTTCTATGTGGCATCCACATGAATCCATTTGAATTTCATGGTTGGAGAAATTTATTCATGAAACCTGGATTTTTTGCCTTGATGTGGTCCATTGATCTGTAGGTCTTTAAACAGATATGGTAGGCCAGAAGCTACTGCTTAATTATACTCTTTTGGGAGAAGTGAGTTGAGCGGAGAAGAGGTGCCTGTCTCAAAGATCCCAGAGAGCAGAACTTCTGGGTAGATGCTTATAGAATATCACACTATTCACAGAAAAGTGATTTATATGGATTAAAATAAACATGATCATTATTTAGTGTAGAGAAAAATGGAACCCAGGTAATAAGCTGGGAAGTACTAACTGCCCTTTGATACAATATTGTTCTGATGTCCTAAATGTTACTCTTTCTTTATCCATCTATATTTTTTATCTTTAAAGGTAGATTGGGTTTACAGAGTCCCCAGGGGCAGAGAGGAGGAATAGAAGTTACACTATTTCATAAAGGCAGGCAGACTGTCCTGCCATTCTGACTTCCTCATAAATACTGCAATCATGGCAACTTTCCCTTTTATGTAATGTGTTGAGAGACTTATCAAATTTACCACCATGAAATATTTCATAGGAGCTGCAAGTTTATACCTCAAGCCAGAATTCTTAAATGAAAAAAAAAAAAAAAGGTATGATGTCATGTCCAAGTTACTAATTGAATTAAGCCTAGACTGAGCTTCACAGAATGAAAATATGTTTAATAGTGGGAGGAGGGAAATGATAGGCACATCATGAATCCTGTTCCAAAGATAAATTACAGTGTTATGACAAGGCTTGTGTTAATCTAACTGTGCTCTCAATGAACTATTCAGTAGGCAGGCAGCAACCATAACCTGCCAGTTGTTGCTTTAGAGCTGAAAGACCTTTATTCCCTACATATAAAATAAAATATATAAATGTATATGTTTGGGTGGACAGTTTTATGTGGAAATCACATTAAAAGAGACTGATATACAATTCAATAATCGACGCAGTCTCAACTGCAGCAACCACAAATGTCCAAACTCATGCCAATGGGAAAAATAGCCCTGATTTCCTTCTACCCAGATTCCCCTATAAAATATATAGAGAGAAGTATGTATTTAAAAGAGGAATGGAGAAGGGCATGGCAAAGAGAACAGGCAAGGCTGACATGGTAAAAGATAATGCATCTGTCAAAATGCCAAACAGGAGATTCATTCAGAAGACAAAAAGGCACGGATTTTGTTTAGACAGTCATATTTTGAAAAGAAAAGGGAAAGGGAGGGAAAGGAAAGGATGGGAAGGAGAAAAAGGAAAGGAAAGGTGAGTTTATATGGGCCCCTTGCATCTGTTTATACTGACTCCATAGGAAATGCTTGACATTTCTTGACAAAGATGAAATAGAAGGGACCCGGGGGCCACATCTGCATGATGCCATCACTGGGGCCTCATGGGGCACCGGATGCCTCCATGCAGCATTTGCTGAGTGGGATCATTGCTGCCCATTTGATTTCCCTGGCTTGTATGCTTCCTTCCAAATAGGTGCTTCCACTCTAGTTCTGAACCACATCATGTTCAACACATGCTGGCTTATTAGTTCTGTCCCCTTCACTTTCCAAATCACCTACCCAATTATCTCTTTTCCCTTTCCTTCTTTCTTAATTTACTCCACCTTGGATAAGTCTTCACTTAGGCCATTTGAGCTTACCTGTGTATTTAATCAGAGCTCAGGGGCAATGACAACCCACTCCAGTGCTCTTGCCTGGAAAACCCCATGGATGGAGGAGCCTGGTAGACTGCGGTCAATGGGGTCACGAAGAGTTTGACAGGACTGAGCGACTTCGCTTTCACTTTTCACTTGCAAGCATTTGAGAAGGAAATGGCAACCCACTCCAGTGTTCTTGCCTGCAGAATCCCAGGGACGGCGGAGCCTTGTGGGCAGCCGTCTAAGGGATCGCACAGAGTCGGACACGACTGAAGTGACTTAGCAGCAGCAGCAGGGACTTCCCTGGTGGAACAATGGATAAGAATTCACCTGCTGGGGACACAGGTTTGGTCCCTGGTCTGGAAGATCCTATATGCCGTGGAGCAACTAAACCCATGTGCCCCAACCACTGAACCTGTGTTCTGGAGCCCAGGAGCCACAACTACTGAGCCTGCATGCTGAAACTACTGAACCCCACATCCTCTAGGGGCCCCCAACCACAACTACTGGAGTCCAGTTGCGTCAAGTCTGTGCTCCGCAACAAGAGAAGCCACTGCAATGAGAAGCCTATGCACCGCAGCTAGAGAGTAGCCCCCACATGTCACAACTGGAGAAAGCTGCACAAAGTACCGAACACCCAGGGCAGCCAGAAATAAATAAATGAAATAAAGAAGGGCTCAGAAATAATTTGTCTAAAGAACACGATCACTTCAAGTTTTCTTTTTGTGATATCTGATTCATTCCAGTTGTGTGTGTGTGTGTGTGTGTGTGTGTGTATTCTTCAAATCCTATACAATTTTTCTGTAATATATTTTTCAAGACTCTTTGCTAAGTATCTGCTAAGGCATTTAAACTAGCGTGGCCAAGAGAATAGTTTCTCATCCTTTTCTGTGTGGCCCTTGCTATTTTTACTCATTATTGATCTCTGGGTTTGGTGTTTTATTGTTTTAAGGCCTTGCAATTTTTTTTTATTTGAACTCCCAAGTACTCATATTCATGTTATATCTGAGTTCCTTTAGCACAGTCTTTGTTAGCTAATATCTGTAAGAGTTTGTTTCCTTATATACAGACCACAGAATGCAAGGAAGAATTGCATTCTGCCTCATCTCCTTCCCTGCCTCCACTCCAGAGGCTCTGTGTAATGACAGATAGTGTTTATTTTTTTGTTTGATTAGAATTTTTAAGTGAAACATATTTTCCACAATAGGAAAATTATGAACGTCATGACATTTTTTTTTCTTTTATTCTTTTCTATCTGCCCAATCCACCTTTACCTTAACCAATCTACTCTTACAAGAGTTTGAGGACAGGGGATGAGATGATGACAATGGGGAGGACAGGAGGAATACTTTTGTTTAATGATTTTATTCTCCATGACATGCAGGCTTCAGATCCACTACTACAGCCTCATTCTCATGACCAAGACAGTTTGAGCTCTAATGTTAAGAATCCATCTGTAAGAGACTGGTGTTTGTTCAAATTTCTAGAGTACCAAGCAGCATAGTAAATAAACATATGAAAAGGTGCTTAGCTTAGTCATTCGAAAAATACAAGTTAGATGGCCACATACCTCTATTCACCAGAAGAATGGCTGAAATGAAGAAGCAGACAATAGCAAGTGCTGACACTATTGTAGAACAGCTGGAACGGTCGTACACTCTGAGTGGGAGTACAAATTGGAAAAATCACCTTGGAAAAGCATTTGGTAATATGTACTTAACCAGCTGATCAATGATCTCAATCCTAAGTGCATGGCCAATAGAAAGACACATTTCCTCGTGTTCTGACAATACTATTTATAATGCGTCTATGGAGAAGCGAACCAGACACTACGTATTGTGCTCGGACGATGGAATGCTATATACATCATTAGGATGAGCAGATTATTGCTTCAGGAAATCATAGGAGTCAATTAAAAAGTATAACAGAGAGGTGAAAAGCCAAAGCTGAAAAAGTATACAATGTACTTTGAGAAATAGAAACAAACAAACAAATGTGTTAGAATTCAGATATTGTTACCTTTCAGAAGATAGTGCCTGGGAGAAGATACAAGGGGATTACTCAGTTGCTTGTCATATTGTACAGCTTGATCCAGGTACTGGTTATATGGATGGCTCATTTTGCACATAATTATACACAACAAGCTGTATAATTGCAGTTTGTGTGTTTTCCCATTGGTATAGTATACTTCAGTAAAAAATACCTAAAATAAAACAAAAGAATTTTGATATTTACTAATCATGTTCATTAACTGAAAATAGCAGATAACTTGGCAAATTACAAAAAAACAATGTTTTGCATAATTTTACTGAGGCCATACATTTTTTAAACACAGAAAACTAGTGAATAAAACCAGTAACTAAATATCTTTAAAGTGATGTGTAAAGTAAACAATAGCCACAAAGATACCAAAACTAATTATATTTTACATTTTTCAGCATTTTGGAAGAAAATTATTTTCACTTCATTCTTGAAACGTGTATGTTTTTCCTATCCTGGATGGAGAAAATTGAAGCAAAATTATATTTTCTTGGCTCAGAATCCTTAGAAAGTCACTGGGATTGGAAAGTAGATTAGTCTCATAATTTTGGTGGTTTAGTAGACATTTTCAGAAGTCAAAGGGATTTAAAAAGTAAATTTTACCCACTCCCCTAATTTAACATATTTGCCTGCCCATACTCATATTGTTAGCAATGTGCCTCATTTTAAATTCTTCACACATGAATGTAATGAGTAATACTAAACTCCTCTGCCTTCAAACTGTGACATTACTGTCTGATTTACCAAGGTTCAAGGAAAAGAAGAAACCACTTAGTAGTGAATAAATCAGCCAAACTAAATCTTTTAATTTAATCTGATTCTGTTGCAATCACATAGATATGACAGAAATTAACTCTTATAAAAAAAGGAAAAATGACAGTGATTTTTAAATGTTTTGTAAAACAATTATAAAACATGTAGTAAGAATCTCCGTCTAACTAAAATGGTATTTTTAAAAAATGAAGACAGCCTAGCTATTTCCACCAGTGAATAACTGATTGATTGTAAATGATACATTCCTATTATTAATGAGACCTGACAATTCCACTAGAGTAATATGCAACAACTTCACTTAATTCTCTTGATGAGCTTATCATTCATTTTTCCAGAGCTGAGGAATGCTAAACGAAAGCAAGAGTATTTAGAAGGTGAAATAAAGGTACAACTGTAAGGATTAGAAAGACTGCTTCTCTTCTCCTGGATCAAATGATGAGGAAGAATGTTGAGCTTCTAATCTATCAAGAGTTATGTTGTCACTTCTCAAGTAATCCATTAAATAGTTTTTATGGTTTGAATAGCTACATTTTAGCCCATCGATTTATTGAATATTAGTCTGTTCTTTCTAATTCTTTGGAGCCAGATGCTTAAACCACTCAAACAAATCAGAGACCACAAGCCCATGAGACTAAACTCTGTTTTATCCAGCTTAAAAGAAGAGCAATGCCCCCAGATTTACGATCTTCTAAGTAATCTGGGTTTAATAGGCTGATTCTGTGAGATTCAATGACTCTCTGTCCTTGAACAAATCACTCTACCACTAATGAGAGCTGGTTTTTGCACTCTGAATACAAAAGTGTCTTGAGACACTGAAGTAATGATACAAAGTACATCAAATAACAACTGGTTTCCATATGGCTAGATCTGTGAGGGTCCAAACAAGAATTCTATTAAGATAATAGCAGGAAATATGAGGGAAACACATGTGCAAATGAAACTACCAGAATTTGAAGAATACCAAATTTATTTTGCAATTTATTTAGCTACAAAAAGCAAAATACAAAAATTCAATTATATTCATGTGACAATTCCATTCCAAATGATTATTTACATGTCAATCTCCTTTGAGCTATATTTATGTATTTGTCATTTTGATGGAAATGTACTGAAATTTACTTAAAATGTATTTTAGGGAAACTATTTACTCATTCACTCTCTTGAGAAAACAATTGTTAAATACTCATGCTTTGTGCTAACTTCTTTGGAAGGAAAAATATCAAGTGAGACTTCATTTGACTCTCAAAGAGTTTAAGAGCCATTAGTGGCGAAATACTTCCAATGTTGATTTGGGTTGTATTAATAGACTGAATTTATTTCTTTGTTTTGTTGTTACTATAAAGGATGCAAGAGAAGTATTTTTTTAATCTACAGAAATGCAGAGAAAGTAGCAATCTCAAATGAATGACATGATCAGAGATGTTTTGAAGTAGGAGTACATATCAACCAGGCTTTCCAGGTGGCGTCAGTGGTAAGGAACCCAGCTGCCAATGCAAGAAACATAAGAGACACAGGTTCAATCCCTGGTTTGTGAAGATCCCCTGGAGGAGGGCATGATGACCCACTCCAGTATTCTTGCTAGGAGGTTTCCCATGGACAGAGGAGCCTGGCGGGCTATAGTCTACGGGGTCACAAAGAGTCAGACATAACTGAAGCAACGTAGCATGTAGCATGCACACATGAAGCAGGGGTTACCAGCATAAAGGTTTGTGGGTGACAGGAGAGTGACATAAAGGAACAAATTGGGGAGCCATTTATAAGAAGAAGGGGAGTGGTAGAGACTAGGGCAAAAGGGAAAGTGTGTGCTCTGTTTAAAGGGAAAAACCTTTCCTTAGTTTTGGTTAATCATAACCATGTATTTGGAGAAGGAAATCTCAACCCACTCCAGTGTTCTTGCCTGGAGAATCCCAGGGACGGCGGAGCCTGGTGGGCTGCTGTCTATGGGGTTGCACAGAGTCGGACATGACTGAAGCAACTTAGCAGCAACCATGTGTTAGAATCCCTATGTGGCAAAGTCATCTGATTTCTCAAGTAGCCACAAATCTGGATTTTTTGGTACAATCTCTATCCTTTCAAATTTTGAAAAATTATATATACATAAACATGATATATAGTTATATGTAATTTGTAAAATTATATATAATATACAAACTGATTATAATATTTATATAAACACACATGTTTATGTGTGTACATATATACATACAATCAATTTTTAAAATATACCTAAAGCCCATATTTGAGCTGCATACAATCAACCTTCAATCTCAACACTATATCACTGCTTTGGTAAGATGGCTGAATGTAAGAAAATGGAGAAAAAACAGTTCTCTAGGAGAGAAAGCGATAAGGGGGAAAGTAAAGAAAGGTCAATTAACATTAAGAGGTCTAAACTGACTGTGTGTGCGTGTGTGTGTGTGTGGGTGGGTGGGGGTGTGTGTGTGTGTGTGCACGTGCGCGCGTGCGTGCATGTTTGTGTTTGAGCCAGAATCAGATACTGATGGCAGATTACATGGTTACTGAGGAACCAGAGATCAAATTGCAAACATCCGCTGAATCACTGAAAAAGCAAGAGAGTTCCAAAAAACCCATCTATTTCTGCTTTATTGACTATGCCAAAGCCTTTGACTGTGTGGATCACAATAAACTGTGGAAAATTCTGAAAGGGATAGGAATACCAGACCATCTGACCTGCCTCTGGAGACACCTGTATGCAGGTCAGGAAGCAACAGTTAGAACTGGACATGGAACAACAGACTGGTTCCAAATAGGAAAAGGAGTACATCAAGGCTGTATATTGTCACCCTGCTTATTTAAATTATATGCAGAGTACATTATGAGAAATGCTGGGCTGGATGAAGTACAAGCTGGAATCAAGACTGCTGGGAGAAATATCAATAACCTCAGATATGCAGATGACACCACCCTTATGGCAGAAAGTGAAGATGAACTAAAGAGCCCCTTGATGAAAGTGAAAGAGGAGAATGAAAAATTTGGCTTAAAGCTCAACATTCAGAAAACTAAGATCATAGAATCTGGTCCCATCACTTCATGGCAAATAGGTGGGGAAACAGTTGAAAGAGTGGCTGACTTTATTTTGGGGGGTTCCAAAATCAATGCAGATTGTGATTGCAGCCATGAAATTAAAAGATGCTTACTCCTTGGAAGGAAAGTTATGACCAACCTAGACAGCATATTAAAAAGCAGAGACATTATTTTGTCAACAAAGGTCCATCTATTCAAAGCTATGGTTTTTCTAGTGGTCATGTAAGGATGTGAGATTTAGACTATAAAGAAAGCTGAGTGCAGAAGAATTGATACCTTTGAACTGTGGTGTTGGAGAAGACTCTTGTGAGTCCCTTGGACTGCAAGGAGATCCAGCTAGTCCATCCTAAAGGAGATCAGTCCTGGGTGTTCATTGGAAGTACTGATGTTGAAGCTGAAACTCCAATACTTTGTCCACCTGATGCGAAGAGGTGACTCATTTGAAAAGACCCTGATGGTGGGAAGGATTGAGGGTGGGAGGAGAAGCGGACGGCAGAGGATGAGATATGGTTTGATGGCATCACTGACGCGAGGGATGTGAGTTTGAGTAACCTCTGGAAGTTGGTGATGGACAGGGAGGCCTGGCATGCTGTGGTTCATGGGGTCGCAAAGAGTTGGACACGACTGAGTGACTGAACTGAACTGAATACCATAATAATGATCTTGGAACTTTTGCAAAAGCCCTAGAAACTGACAAAAAGTTTTCAAGAAAGGAGTGACTCAATACAATTACCAAAAAGAAGACATACAGATGGCTAACAAACACATGAAAAGATGCTCAACATCACTCATTATCAGAGAAATGCAAATCAAGACCACTATGAGGTACCATTTCACACCAGTCAGAATGGCTGCGATCCAAAAGTCTACAAATAATAAATGTTGGAGAGGGTGTGGAGAAAAGGGAACCCTCTTACACTGTTGGTGGGAATGCAAACTAGTACAGCCACTATGGAGAACAGTGTGGAGATTCCTTAAAAAACTGAAAATAGAACTGCCCTATGAGCCAGCAATCCCACTGCTGGGCATACACACTGAGGAAACCAGAAGGGAAAGAGACCCGTGTACCCCAATGTTCATCACAGCACTGTTTATAATAGCCAGGACATGGAAGCAACCTAGATGTCCATCATCAGATGAATGGACAAGAAAGCTGTGGTACATATACACAATGGAGTATTACTCAGCCATTAAAAAGAATTCATTTGAATCAGTTCTAATGAGGTGGATAAAACTGGAGCCTATTATAGAGTGAAGTAAGCCAGAAGGAAAAACACCAATACAGTATACTAATGCATATATATGGAATTTAGAAAGATGATAACAATAACCCTGTGTACGAGACAGCAAAAGAGATACTGATGTATGGAACAGTCTTATGGACTCTGTGGGAGAGGGAGAGGGTGGGAAGATTTGGGAGAATGGCATTGAAACATGTATACTATCATGTATGAAACGAGATGCCAGTCCAGGTTCAATGCACGATACTGGATGCTTGGGGCTAGTGCACTGGGACGACCCAGAGGGATGGTATGGGGAGGGAGGAGGGAGGAGGGTTCAGGATGGGGAGCACATGTGAATCCTGTGATGGATTCATTTTGATATTTGGCAAAACTAATACAATTATGTAAAGTTTAAAAATAAAATAAAATAAAATACAATTACCTTGTAAGACTTACCAGATTAGAGACTCAAAACACAGAGACCTCTCAGGTTCCTAATGTACTAGCTTAGTAATAAAGTGGCTACAGCCGAGCTGAAATCATAACTATAGCATTAGAGAGGAAGAAATGGACAGAAGAGATACTGTCATGGAGCAGGACTTGAGAGTGAATAGATATAATGAAAGGTTTATAATAAAAGATGTCAAGATTTAGTCTCAAATTTCTAATTGTTTTTTTTTTTTTTGCCTGTGAAGTCATAGAGACTATGTTAAGACAAAAGACTATGAGCTGATATGAAAAGATACTTATGGATTAATTTTAAGCATGTTCAAGTGGCAGCATTTGCAAAGTCCAAAAGACTAAGTGGGGAGATATTTCTAATAAGTTTTAAGCCATAACTGAGGTGGAAATAATGTGAACCTATTTTCTTTTATTTCTTATTGTTTTTAAAGATATAAATCCAATACATGTTTTCAATTGAATTGAATTTTAAAATTCTGATTGATTACCTTTTAAGAACCAATAAATGAGCTCTTATAAAAACAACCCATACTTCCAATTTGGTTTTGAGAAGGTCTCCCATTATCGTAGGTAAGTCTAGTAAAATATGACCCCTAAAAATTAACTAAACATTATGCTTTGAATATTAACTTTGTAGCATACAAAAGAAGAAAAGTATCAGTTTTCATATTCATTTTGTCATAGATCTTTTGAGATAATTCCCATGGAATTAATTTTTTGGCAAAAGGACTTCTCTGGATCAGTTTTGGAAACTTTAGACTTGGGACCAAGCCTAATGCCAGAATGCCTCAGAGAGACAGCACTATCATTGAACATTCTAAAGTATGTGGATTGATGAGTAACTGGAGTAGTTGTGAAGCAACTATTTTGAAAAAGAATATGAGCTTGCAACAGATAACATCTATAATCAGATGACTACAACAGAAAATGGTCATATTGACTTAATTTTAGTGCTTCTTCCAAATTGTATTATATAAACTTGCTCAGTTGGGAAAGCTGAGACTTGCTGATTAATTGGCTATTGTATCAGAGTGCTAGGCAAAATATGGAGTTTTTTTTTCTTTTATATTTTGGTAAGCACTCAGTTTTTCCTCTCAATCTGGAAAAAATAGTGTTTCTTTTTTTAGTTATCTTCTAGAATTAATTATTTGATATTTTCTTTCTTTGTTGTCCTTAGATTTTTATAAATTTTATCTTCTAGAATTTCTTCAGGTCTTCGTTGTTGTTGTATTGTTTTGTGTATTCATTTTCAAGTAAACTTTTCATATCTTAGTACCCGTTTTGTATAGCTCCTGTTCCTGTTTAATGAGTATAGTTTGTTTCCTAAAACTATTACCTTTTTTTTTTTTCCCTTTTTTGGAGGGGTGTAGTTTTCCTCTGCTATCTTCAATGTCTCTCTCTTTTCTGATTTCTTCCTTTTCTCTTTTTCCTAATCTTTGTATTTCACATTAAAATCTTATTTAAATATCTTGTAATCCTTGTGTGTTTCTTTAATGGTAAGTGAAGCACTACACAGATCTTTACAAATTCCATACAAATCTTTACAAATTGCATAGTTGGCTTTGTCCACTGGTGGTTTTATTGTAGAATAAACTTGTTTAGCTATTTCATTTCATTTGAAAGCTCTAACGGCTGTCATCTATAGATTTTGTCTCTTGTCCCAGGCAGTTTCCTTGAAATGTCTTTAATTCAGAGATTAGCAAACTTTTTATGTAAAAGGCCAGAGAGCAAATACTTTATACTTGATCAGTTAGATACTCATTGCTGTAACTATTGCATTCTGTCATGATAGTACAGAAGCAGATATAGACAATACAACATGAAAGTTGTCTCTGTGTTGAAAAAAGACTTCATTATAAATAGTCAACAGGCCATTGTTTTCAGTCCCTGTTTGAATCTCCTGCTTTGGGCTATAAATTCAAATTCCAGCATTACATCTAGTGAAAAAAAGGGATGAAACATGGCCGCTTAATATGGTCTTCTAATAAATCCTTCTGTTTTCAATATGATATCCCATCCTCATCTGTAACTTGTGTTCTTAGGATTAAAGTGTCTCTCCTAATCCCCAGAAGGTAAATCTCCACTCCTTGGCTGTGAAGGGAGGTGGAGTAGGAAACTCTACAGAGTATGGGATATAGTCTCAGAGGCATTTCAACAGTAACCTGTTTTCACCATCGCTTGTTGCCCTGCTATCCAGCTGTACCTGGTGCCTTCAATCTGGAGCTTTTCCAGGGCTCTATATCATGAATGTGCCTTAAGGCTGGCCTCCCCACTGATGGCTTAAAGTTTTCTCTGATCCTTAGTACCACCCATAATTTAATAATTATCCATCCAAATGTCTGCTTTCCAAAACTGTGTTGCTGTATCTTTCTCACCTATATTCTTTTTTGGGGAAAAAAAAAGAACCAACAACTTTCAGGTTTTTACTTTTCAAAAATCCTTTAACTGACATTTTAGTAGAGATTCTCATGGGATTAGCAGTGGATATGTGTGATGAGTTTTCCATGTTTAACAGGAAATCTTCACAAAGCACATATAGATATTTTGATATTCTGATCTTTGATATTGTGGTCTTAATGTTATCCAATTGCAGATGTAATCCCATTATACTCAAGAGCATATTTTACATGTAGGTTTTCTTGATACTGTACTTGATACCATCTTGAAGATATTTCATATCTCTGGAATACAAGATTGCAAACTATGGTTTAGAGTTTTTACTCTTTCAAATTCCACAATTTCCCAAGTTTAAAAAAAAAAAAAAGTATTGCTTTGAGGCAGGACAAACACAGTTTTATTTATGTACCCCAGCTAGGGAATTTCTACTTTTCTTCATGCCTCAGGTCATGAAAATTCTGTACTTTCCAATACTCTCATAAAACGGAGTCTATAATTTTATATGCTTTCCCACAGGCACAGGCTATTCCCTCAAATCTGAAACTAGTCAGATGCTCATACTCATTTAATAGTTAAATAAAATGGATAAGCATCATTCCACTGTGGGAAACCTTGACCCCTTCTAATGCAGCTTAACCCTCTCTCTCTCCATCTCTTCTCTATTCTATTCCTCTTTTACACTCTGTCTTATGATTCTTTTTCTATGTCCACTTTTTTCGGCCCATCATTATTATGAGTCCTGTTAGTTTTCTATTTCTTTGTACCACATTACCACAACCTTGGTGGCTTAACACAGTACCATTTATTAGCTCACAAATGTGCATACTTGCATGAGCTAGGTTGTGTTTTACGCTCAAGGCTAAAATCATAGCACTGGCTTTGATCTCCAGGAAAGAATCCACTTTAAAAGTTCATTCATGTTGGCAGAATTCAGTGCTTGGTGGCTATAGGAGGAAGGTCCCTGTTTCCTGGCTGGAGGTTAGCTGTGGGCCTCATTCAATTCCTGAGGGCCATCACAACCCATCTCACTTCACCCCATTCATCTTCAAACAAACAATGGTGCAAGTCCTTCTAAGGTTCCATGTTTCTCTGACTTTCTTTTTTGCTATGAGCCAGAGGAAGCTCCCTTCTTTTATAGACTCATGTGATTAGATCAGACTGACCTGGATAATCTCCCCATCTCAAGGGCACTAGATGGTATAACGTAAGAACAGGGGTGATATCCAGACGTGTAAGCAGGTTCTACAGATTAAGCTGGGGCATCACTGAGGGATCATTTTAGAAATTCCATCTGTTACACTCTATTCATTTTACAGAAATGCCACTGGAAGGAAAAGTATGTAATAGATTTTACTCAAAGTTAGAGTTAGCACAGAGGACCATATCTCAACACACAGACTAGATTATAATAGACTATCAGATATCACTGTCCTGAAAAACTTACTCCCTGTTCCCTGCCTTGGGGAATTTCTTGATCAACTTGCCTTCAGTTGCACCCCAGGCTTCAGAGCTTTTGTGGGACTTGACTCTTTTGTTTTTCCTCATATCTCTATTTCATTAAAGCACCTCCATCATTAGATCTTCCAGTCTGGATAAAAATCTAGGTTACAGTGTTCTGTGTGTGGAAGTAAGCAGTACTTACAGACTCTCTCAGAAACACTTCTCAGACTGTTGGGCAAGTGAGAAAGTTCACCTTTCGTTTCTAAATACACCAATTAAAAATGAACATTTTCAGAGAACAAGAAGGTGGAGGAGTAGGTGGATGTGGAGTACCTCTCTATCCACAGTTACATCAGGGATACACCTTCAGACACAGAAGTGCATGCAGAACACCAGCTGAGAGCAGACAGGAGTACCTGGCCAAAGGAAAAGAATTTATAGAACCACACAAAACTCGGTAGGATGAAGAACCTAGGGGGGAAAACAGGAGTGTTAGTAGGACTGGACCTGCCCTCAGTGGGTGAGGGAACTGAAGCTGGGGTCTGATCCTCACAGTGGGGCAATTGTCTGAGCCAGAGGAGAAACATTTAAGGCTGAGAGTGAAGCAGCTGATCTCTGGCAGCCTAAATGGAATGAGAATCAGACAGTCCTTGCTGCAGCCATACATACCCCAGACAGGGATGCAGGTCACCAGAAGGCACAGTGACTGGGAGTTGGAATTTAGGGATTGTGGAGCAATCCCAGGGCAAGGGCTGCTGTTGACTGTGGAGAGATGGATGGAGGGGGTGTGAAGGAGGAGATTGTGGTGGGAAATGCCAGTGGAGGAAAGCCAGGCAGCCACAGAAGCAAGATGATACTGCTGAGTCACACACAGGGGTGGAGCCATCACCATAGCCTCTCTGCCCCCACACACCAGCATCGGCCGCTGAACAATAGAGAGGCTGGCCCATCAAACACCTGGTGCACTGAACTACAGAGTACGACCCCACGCAGGGTGCCTCTTTAAGTGCCTGATGCACCGATCTACAGAGTAGGACCCCACCCAGGGGGGGCCCTCTATGTGCTGGTGAGCCAAACAACAAAGAATGAACCCTGGTAAGGGAGCCATCTAAGTGCCCGAACAGGAAGGGCTACAGAGAAAGACTGGCCAAAGAGGCCTTCTGATTGCTAGCTACAAGAGGCTCAAAAAAAGACTCTGGTAGGGCCATAACTCCTGCAGCGGACGCAGTCCGTGTCCCTGTACACTTGGAGCCTCTAGAGTCCCAGCAAGCCAAGCAGCTGTACCACCTTAACACTCAACCCTCACTGGGGCAGAGCTGCCACAACCAAAGTCCTGAGTCTATATACACATCATCGCTTAGGTCGTGTCCAAGTTTGTGACCCTGTGGACTGTGGCCTGCCAGACTTCTCTGTCAGGGGGGTTCTCCAGGCAAGAATACTGGAGCACATTGGCCAATACTGGTTTCCATATGCTTCTAGAGCACAATATTTCCTGCTGCCCTAGCCACCAACTCCCCTTGAGAATTTGGTGCTGCCAGAACCCCTGCAACCTAAACAGCTGCACCACTTCCACACCTAGCCCTCACTGGGGCAGACCCAAGTCCTCCAGAGCAGCCTCAGGAGCAAACCCGAGTGGATGACCCACATGCAGAAATGGAAATAAAACCACAATTGAAACCCAGGGGCAGTGTGGCTAAGGAAGAAGACCCAAAATCTTCCCACCAGCTGCACAAGCTGCAGATTAAATCCACACAATCAACTAGGCATATTCTGTGTCTATAGGATATATAAAAGGATGTTGAGAGCTCCCACAAAAGAAAACGCACTAGTTTTGATAACTATAGACATTGGAAGCAAAAACACACAGGAGTAGGACCAGATTAGAATCTGAGCTGTGCCCACAGCAGATCCAGAGACCAGCACAGTGTTGGAGGGCATCCTAGGGAGAGATCAAGCCCTGAGCCTTTGGAATGGGAGCTCTGATTCCAAGACCCTAGACTACCAGAGAACTTATCCTGCTGCTAAGTCGCTTCAGTCGTGTCCGACTCTGTGCGACCCCATAGACGGCAGCCCACCAGGCCCCACTGTCCCTGGGATTCTCCAGGCAAGAATACTGGAGTGGGTTGCCATTTCCTTCTCAATGCATGAAGGTGAAAAGTGAAAGTGAAGTCGCTCAGTCCTGTCCGACTCTGAGCGACCCCATGGACTGCAGCCTACAGGGCTCCTCCGTCCATGGGATTTTCCAGGCAAGAGTACTGGAGTGGGGTGCCATCGCCTTCTCCAGAACTTATCCTAGGGAGTATCAAACAGTGAGCACTTACACAAAGGAAACCACTTGAATACAAGACCCAGCATCACCCAAGCACCAGTAGCATCCTGTGCAGGACACCTCATCTAAACAACAAACAAAACAAAAACACACACCCAGTCATCAGCAAACAGGATTATCATCTCACTCAGCCTTGCCCATCAGAGGAAAAACAAGCATACAAACAAACAAACAAAAAAGCTCAGCACAAATCTCACCCTGGACCAACCTTAGGAAGACAGAAATCAAAAGGAAAAAAGAATTCAACCTTGAAGACTGGGAAAAGGAGACCTCAAACACAATAAGTTAAAAAAAAAAAAAAACAAATGAAAAGGCAGAGAAATACTACACAAATGAAGGAACAAACTAGAAACACAGAAGTCCAAATAAATGAAGAGGAAATAGGTAAACTCCCTGAAAAACAATTCAGAATGATGATAGTAAAGATGATCAAAACCTTGAAAACAAAATGGAGAAAATGCAAGAATTAACAAAGACCTAGAAGAATTAAAGAATAAACATACAGAGACAAACAAAACAATTACTGAAATTAAAAATACTCTAATAGGAATAAATAGCAGAATATCTGAGGCAGAAGAACGAATCAGTGAGCTTGAATATAAAATGGTAGAAATAACCTTTGAAGAGCAGAATAAAGTAAAAAGAATGAAAATAACTGAGGATAATCTCAGAGACCTCTGGGACAATATCAAAAGCACCAACATTCGAATTACAGGGGTCCCAGAAGAAGAAGATAAAAAGAAAATGTATGAGAAAAATTTTTAAGAGATTATAGTTGAAAATTTCCCCAACATGGAAAAGGAAATAGTCAATCAAGTCCAAGAGACATAAAGAGTCCCATACAGGGTAAACCCAAGGAGGAACATGCCAAGACACATACTAATCAAACTAACAAAGAATAAATACAAAGAAAGAATATTAAAAGAAGCAAGGGAAAAGCAACAAGTAACATACAAGGGAAACCTCATATGTTTAACAGCTGGTCTTTCAGCAGAAACTCTGCAGGCCAAAAGGGAATGGCAGGATATATTTAAAGTATTGGAAAGGAAAAATCTACAACCAAGATTACTATACATGGCAAGGATCTCATTCAAAATTGATAGAGAAATAAAAAGCTTTTCAGACAAGCAAAAGTTAAGAGAATTCAATACCACTAAACCAGCTTTACAACAAATGTTAAAGGGACTTATATATAGTCAAGAAATACAAGAGAAGAAAAAGGTCTACAAAATCAACCCCAAACAATTAAGAAAATGGCAATAGGAACATATATATATATAAATAATTACTGTAAATGTAAACGGATTAAATGCTTCAATCAAAAGATACCAACTGGCTGAGTGGATACAAAAACAAGACCCATATATATGCTGTCTACAAGAAACCCACTTCAGACCTCAAGACACATATAGACTGAAAATGAGAGGATGGAAAAATATATTCCACGCAAATGGGAAGCAAAAGAAAGCTGAAGTAACAATCTTCATATCAGAAAAAAATAGACCTTAAAGAAGATTATAAGAGATAAGGAAGGGCACTAAACAATGATCAAGAGATAAATCCAAGAGGAAGACATAACAATTGTAAATATCTATGCATCCAACATAGGAGTACCTCAATAAATAAGATAAAAACTAACAGACATAAAAGGAGAAATTGACAGTAACACAATAATAGTAGGAGACTTTAACACCACACTCACACCAATTGACAGATCATCAAAACAGAAAATTAATAAGAAAACACAAGTCTTAAAGGATACATTAGATGAGATGGATCTCATTGATATCTTCAGGACATTCCATCCAAGCAGAAGAATAGATCTTCTTTTGAAGTGCACATGGAACATTCACCAGGATAGACCACATCTTGGGTCACAAATCAAACGTCAGTAAATTTAGGAAAATTGAAATCGTATCAAGTATCTACTCTGAGCACAATGCTATGAGACTAGATATCAATTACAAGAAAAAAACATGGAGATTAAACAATTTGTTTCTAAATAACCAACAAGTTACTGAAGAAATCAAAAGGGAAATCAAAAAAAATTCTAGAAACAAATGACAATGAAAACATGACAACTCAATACCTATGGGATGCAGCAAAAGCAGTTCTAAGAGGGAAGTGTATAGCAATACAATTCTACCTCAATACACAAGAAAAACATCAAATAGACAACCTAACCCTAAAAAAAAAAAAACTAGAAAAAGAACAACAACAACAGAAAATTAGAAGGAAAGAGATCATAAAGATCAGAGCAGAAATAAATGAAAAAGAAAGGGAAAAAATAGTAAAGATTAATAAAACTAAAAGCTGGTTCTTTGAGAAGATAAACAAAATCGACAAGCCTTTAGCCAGACTCATCAAGAAAAAAAGAGAAGAATCAAATCAACAAAATTAGAAATGAAAAAGGACAGGTTACAACAGACAATGCAAAAGTAAAAAGCATTATAAGAGACTATTATGAACAACTATGTGGCAATAAAATGGATAACTTGGAAGAAATGGACAGATTCTTAGACAAGTTCAATCTTCAAAGATTGAACCAGGGAGAAATAGAAATTATGAACAATCCAAGTACAGGAACTAAAATTGAAGCTGTGATCAAAAATCTCCTAAAAAACAAAAGCCCAGGACCAGATGACTTCACAGGAGAATTCTGTCAAACATTCAAAGATCTAATGCCTATAATTCTAAAACTCTTTTAAAAAAATTACATAAAAAGGAACACTTCCAAACTCATTCTACAAAGCCACCATTACCCTGATACCAAAACCAAACAAAGGCAACATAAAAAAGAAAACTACAGGCCAATATCACTGATGAACATAGATGCAAAAATTCTGAAAAAATTTTAGCAAACAGAATTCAACAATATATCAAAAAGCTCATACACCATAATCAAGTTGGGTTTATTCCAGGGATGAAAGGATTCTTCAATATAGGCAAATCAATCAATGTGATACACCATGTAACAAATTGTAAGATAAAAACCATATGATAATCTCAATAGATGCAGAAAATGCCTTTGACAAAATTCAGCACCCATTTATGATTAAAACTCTTTAAAAAATGGGCATAGAAGGAATATACCTCAACATAGTAAAGGCCATTTATAATAAGCCTACAGCAAACATTATTCTCCATGGTGAAAAACTGAAAGCATTTCCCCTAATATCAGGAACAAGACAAGGTGCCCACTTTCACCACTATTATTCATGATGGTTCTGGTAGTCCTACAGGAATCAGAGAAGAAAAAGAAATAAAAGGAATTTAGACTGGAAAAGAAGAAGTAAAACTCTCACTGTTTGCCAATGACATGATATTATACATAGAAAACCCTAAAGATAGTATCAGAAAATTACCAAAGCTAATCACTGAATTTAGCAAAGTTGCAGGATACAAAATCAATACACAGAGATCACTTGCATTTCTACATACTAACAATGAAAAATCAGAAAGAGAAATTAAGGAATCAATCCCATTCACCACTGCAACAAAAAGAGTTAGATATCTAGGAATAAACTTACCTAAGGAGACAAAAGAACTGTACACATAAAATTATAAGACACTAATGAAAGAAATCAAAGATGACATAAACTTATGGAGAGATATTCCATGTTCCTGGGTAGGATGATTCAGTATTGTGAAAGTGACTATACTATCAAACAGTCTACAGATTCCATGCTATCCCTATCAAATTACCAATGGCATTTTTCACAGAACTAGAACAAAAAATTTCACAATTCATATGGAAACACAAAGACCCTGAATAGCTAAAACAGTCAGAAAGAAGAATGGAGCTGGAGGAATCAACCTTCCTGACTTCAGATTATATTACAAAGCTACAGTCATCAAGACAGTATGGTACTGGCACAAAAACAGAGACATAGACCAATGGAACAAGATAGAAAACCCAGAGATAAACCCATGCCCCTATGGGTAACTTATTTTTGACAAAGGAGGCAAGAATATACAATGGGGCAAAGACAGCCTCTTCAACAAACAGTTCTGGGTAAACTGTGCAGCTATATGAAATAGAATGAAATTAGAACACTTCCTAACACTGTACACAAATATAAACTCAAAGTGGATTAAAGACCTACATGCAAGACCAGAAACTATAAAACTCTTAGGGGAGAACAACAGGCAGAACACTCAATGACATAAATCAAAGCAAGATCCTCTATGACCACCTCCTACAGTAATGGAAATAAAAACAAAAACTAAGAAGTGGGACCTGGTTAAACTTAAAAGCTTTTGCACAGCAAAGGCAACCATAAGCAAGGTAAAAAGACAACCCTCAGAATGGGAGAAAATAATAACAAATGAAACAACTGACAAAGGATCAATTTCCAAAATATAAAAACAACTCGTACAACTCAATACCAAACAGCCCAATCAAAAAGTGGAGAAAAGACCTAAACAGTCATTTCTCCAAAAACAAACACATAAAACAATGCTCAATATCACTCATTATTAGGGAAATGTAAATCAAAACTACAATGAGATATCATCTCACACCAGTCGGAATGGCCATCGTCAAAAGGTTTACAAATAGTAAATGCTGGAGAGGGTATGGAAAAAAGAGAATGCTCTTTCACTGTGGTGGGAATGTAAATTGATACAGCCACTATGGAAGATGGTATGGAGATTACTTAAAAACTAGGAATAAAACCACCACATGATCCAGCAATCCCACTCCTAGGCTTATACCCTGAGGAAACAAAAATTGAAAAAGACATGTGTATCCCATTGTTCACTGCAGCATTATTTACAATCGCTAGAACATGGAAGCAACCTAGATATCCATTGATAGATGAATGAGTAAAGAAATTGTGGTACATATACAATGGAATATTACTCAGCCATAAAAAGGAATGCTTGTGAGTCAGTTCTAATGAGTTGGATAAACCTAGAACCTATTATTGGAGAAGGCAATGGAACCCCACTCCAGTACTTTTGCCTAGAAAATCCCATGGACGGAGGACCCTGGTAGGCTGCAGTCCATGGGGTCGCTAAGAGTCGGACAGGACTGAGCGACTTCACTTTCACTTTTCACTTTCATGCATTGGAGAAGGAAATGGCAACCCACTCCAGTGTTCTTGCCTGGAGAATCCCAGGGACGGGATGCCGGGTTGGCTGCCGTCTATGGGGTCGCACAGAGTCGGACACGACTGAAGTGACGCAGCAGCAGCAGCAGCAGAACCTATTATACAGAGTGAAGTGAGTCAAAAAGAGATAAATACTGTTTTCTAACTCATATATACAAAATCTAGAAAAATGGTACTGAAGAATTTATTTACAGGGTAGCAATGGAGAAATGGACATAGAGAATAGACTTATGGACATGGGGAGAGGGGAGAAGAGGGTGATATGTATGGAAAGAGTAACATGGAAACTTACATTACTGTATATGAAGTAGATAGCCAATGGGAATTTGCTGTGTGACTCAGGAAACTCAAACAGGGGCTCTGTATCAACCTGAAGGGGTGGGATGGGGAGGAGATGGGAGGGAGGTTCAAAAGGGAGGGGATATGTGTATACCTATGGCTGATTCATGTCGAGGTTTGACAGAAAACAACAAAATTCTGTTAAACAATTATCCTTCAGTTAAAAAATAAATAAATTTTTAAAAATGAACATTTTCTTTCTAAAAAGCATTTTGCTTTTTTTTCCCTATCTCTACCATTTCAAACTACTTATATGGTCTTACTCTTACAAACTCTCTCTTAACCCCAAGATTTTTTAAAAAATAAGTGAATAGTGGATAAAATAATACATGTAAACTTCAGTATAGTCTCAGAAACAACTAGAAACAAATGTTAGTAAACACTGTTATTGAAGATAGAACAACAGTGCGTCATTTAGTATTTCTCAATTAACATCACTTAAAAAGCTGCCTATATGTAAGAGCACAGAGATGCATTAAAGTCAAATAGTTGATAACGTACTGTGCTTTTGTGAGACTGAGAATCAGAATAGGCCTTTCTTAATAGGTTAGACCTAGAGATCTGAAGTCAGATATGTGTGGTGATAGCCTCTATAATTATTCTGAATTGTTGATGCTGTGTTCTGAACTTCATAGCTCATCCATGCCCGTTTTGTTATACTTTGCGTCACCTAGAATTAGTTTCATGACTGAACTGCTGCATCCCAAGATGGTAAACACAGCTCCATGGTCATTCCTTGCTTCACTAATGGCAACTCTGATCATGTAACAGATGTAAAGCTTAGTGAATAAATATATGATTATTCTCCATAAGGACAAACATTCTCCCTCCCCTGCCCCCTCTATACACACACACACACACACACACACACACACATAATTCATATATATGACTTCCTGACTCTAAATCCAACAACTGCAAACCCTCTTCCCCACCCACTCTTATAAAATATTGTTTTCTTAAGTCATTGTCAGAGCACTGCATTTACTGGGTCAGAAGAAAATGATGTATGTTTTCCTTTCTGGAAATTTCAATATGTAGTTCTTTCCTGCTTCTCCATACATTTCATTTCATTTCATTTGTTGAAACTAGATGAAACACTAAATTTTAAATGTTTTATGAATTGATGAGGAAGAAATCATTTTACAAAATATATATTTTATGGTTGACAGTAAGATTTTTATAGTTACTGAAGTGTTTTAAAGCTAATTGGGAAAAATGAATAATTTTAAACCATTTACCTTCGGTAAAATATAAAGGAGTGATTGGTTAATTTTAAAGACAATAGCAAAAGTAGGTTTTACTTAAAACATAATGATGGTTTTAAGTCAATTCCCAAGGTCCCAGAGCTATTTATTTGCTTGGCTATGTAACACTGAAAGGCTTTTCACTAGAAATTATTAAGGTTTTATGTTCAACTGAAGACATTAAAGAACAAATAGGTCATACCATTTTTAACCCCTATACTTATATTAATAGGAAAATGTTAAAGCCAATTGAAGTTGGCCCATGTAGTCATTTTGTGATTGAGAAATCCAATTCAGGGTGATTCCAATATATGTGCAATCATTCCCAGCTAATTGCCACAGATGGAATTTCCTGCACACAGAAATCAGGGCTATTTTAAATATTAATATTCCTTCCAGGATGCCTTATTAGAAACTTATGTCAATCAAAACTCCAATGACTTTCCTACTGGAAAGGTCTTATTAGATCAGGGTAGCAGACCCACATCAACTCTAAACATGTACAACTTCTTTCAATAAAAGAAATCCTGTAGTTAAATTTGGGTTACACAGAACCACAAAGTGTTAGAGCATTTCAGGTTCTATGCAATTACTGAGCTGATAAATGATTTAAAAATGTTTTTAAAGCTTATATCCTGTGAACATTTTAAATACGGAGTATACATAAAAGTGGAAATAAACCCCAAAATGTTTTAACTATTTTTAAAAAGTGGAGAGAAAGAGAAGAATTATCTAGAAGCCTGGGTAAGACATAAGTGCTATGGAACAGTTCAGGAAAATATACTTGAATTGCATTCTGCAATTGTCTTATTAAAAATTGAACGATGAAATGTCATTTGACATATGAGATATGACACAAGAATGGTTTGGGGCCAAGAGCCTGGCAAAACCCCGTTATTGCTAAGATGAAGAAAATCTCACATAATTATTGAAGCAAAAGGGTGGGCATATTGGTGTGGAATTGTTTAGACTGCCTGATATCAACTAGATCTAGATCTTGACTTGTGGCCTTAAAAATGCTAGTTAAAAGCCTGTGGTGTACCCCTGCATCTGCGAGTAGTTTTGGAGTGTTCTCCAAGGCTGGTAGGATGGACACAGCAACTCACAGCAACTTAGTTTTAAAGATGATAAATATTCTCTTGGGTAGGGGGAGTGCTGTGGAAAGAAACTAGCAGCATGCATATTTTTGTTAGAAGCCAAGGAAATCTTTCAAGCAGGGAATTTGCTGCTCTCGGTGGAGGACTAGACTAATTTATTTGTCACTGAGAATTTCCTGTTTTTAGAGGATGACCAGCTAGGGTCCTAAATAAGAGACTCTAACACAGAGCACAGGAGTAAGCATAAATCTATCCATTCCTATGACAGCCACTAGTTTTGCCTCTAATATGATAACTTTTTGTCAGAGGTAGGGGGAAGTGAATGTATGAGGTTAGGGAGAGAATAGATTTTTCTCCTTAAAATTTAGAAAAAGTTTCACAGAAAATTATATTTTCATAGAAAATACTTTCATAGAAAAATTATAATACTTTAATCAACTACCATTTATTAAGCCAGGTGCTTTTTATTCTTCACCTATCTGAATACTTACAAGCTGTCATCAAAGTTTAGATGTTAATAGTCTCATTTTACAGATGTAGACACATGCTTAATGAAGAACAACTTGCCCAAGATCACATATACACTGAATCATGTTCAAAGCTGCAATCCCAGGCTCCAAACAGCGACCCTTTCTCTGATCTGCGCTGCTGTCTTAGCTTTCTCAAAGACTCAAGAGTATACAAGACCCTTGAGTATAAAAACTCAAGATACACTTAAAGGAAATACAAAAAAGAGGGGGTATATGCAAATGTATAGCTGATTTAATTTGCCATACAGTGTAAGTGTTAGTTATTCAGTGGTGTCCCACTCTTTGTGAGCCCATGAACTGTAGCCTTCCAGGCTCCTGTCCATGGGATAGAGCAGTCAAGAATACTGAAGTGAGTTGCCATTCCCTTCTCCAGGGTATCTTACTGACCCAGCGATTGAACCCAGGTCTCCTGCATTGCAGGCAGATTCTTTACCATCTAAGTCACCAGGGAACCTATGCAGTAGAAACTAGTACAATATTGTAAGGCAAATATACTCCAATAAAAATTAATTTTTAAAAAGATGTACTTGTGTTTGCCATGTGGATGGAGATCTCTCTCGTTTAATACATCCATCCAGTCTCTATGTAACATGTTGGTGAAATAAGATTTCTAAATTAATAAACATTTTGGTCAAAAGTCTGAAGTTTGGTATATTTATAACTTGGCTGTTACTGTTTCCTGATCACTGTCCACCTCTGTATTGTAACCTATTGTTTTTACTACAGTCATAAAGGTTGATGGCAATCATAGAGACAGCAAAACACAACAATAAAAACATAAGATATGTGCATGGGATTACACTTTATAGGTAACTGTAAACACATCAGCTACCCATTATCTGTAGAGGGGGTACACCGTGTGCCAATATGTCTCATAGGAACTGAGAATCATCTGAAACTTCAAGTAAAATGGCCTATTTTTTATCAATTCATTTAGTTGGTGATCAGCACGATGACTGTCGAAAAGCATTATTACCTACTCTATATTTTTAAATATCCAATTATTCTTTTTCTCTTCTGGACTTTCAGTTTCAAATGCACTAAAGTACTAAAGTTTGACTGTATTGATTATAGCCTACATTAATCTTTCAAAATAAGCACTAGATCTCAAAAGACCTCATTTGAATCAAGTATAAAGAACAAGTATCTGCTCTTTGGCATTCATGAAACAATATTTCATGCTTTCAGTATAAGCACTTTAGAAAACTGTAAAAGCCAAACACTCCCTCTTTATCATTGTGATTAGACTGGTAAATGCTGTGACAATTAACTCCCAAAATCCTTCAGGATTTACCCTTGAAAGAAAGAGCCAAGGACTTACATGGTAGAAAGAAGAGGTAAGGTACACATCTCATGGTATTAAAACTCATGTTATCTTTTAGTGGTTGGGAAGAGAAGAACCTGGGCCAACTTTCCTTTGGCTAATGTGACTGAAGGAAACATAAGATTTATGGGAAAATCCTAGGCTAGATAAAATTCACATCAGGTGCTATGTCTAACACTGATGTCAATTCAGATGGGGCATTTAGGGATTTGGGGGTGATTTAAAATCTTTCTTAAGCTTTGACATAAATTGATTCATAGGTGGAGTAGAAAATGGAAAAGAAGAGGACAAAGTACTTGTGTTTTGGAATTACTCAAAATTCTGATTCAGTTCTATGGCCGTAGAAATCTTCTACATGTGAATAAAATATATTTTCTCTGACAAGGTCCTACAAGAGGGTTTTCTTTTTTTCATGAACACCCAGGTATGAAAGTTTTCATATATTTATTTGTCATTAAACATAAGTTTAGTGTTTTGGCATGGCCTTTAAATACACATAGCTTGCAATTAGGGGCTTGTTAGCTATTTCAACTTTAGGTTATAAAATGTTACCATGAATGAGCCTCTCAAATAAGACAGTTAGTCTCTTGATTCTAGTTTGACATTTTTAAAATATAAGATTATCATGAAGATCATCATTAATCAGTTCAAAGACATTAATGCCATGGCCCCAAGGAAAACAGTTCACAATGGGTGACAAATCTATTTCCTGCTTTTTTTACATATGCCCATGTTAAAATGATCCTTATTTTCAAATTTTGTGATTATAAATCCTTCAATATATTCATCATGAGTAGAAATACTTCATCTCTTTTAGAGCTGGGTTCATTTAAATCAGTTAACGGTGTCGACCTAGATGTGATAGGGAAGTGGTAGGTCTTTTCCCTTGGTGACCATGTTATCACAATGGTGTTTAGGTCAGCCCTCTCTGCACTATTAAGAAGAGAATGAGTTTGTCTTTGGTGCTTCTCCTCTGATTATTTCCATTCTTCTTCCCCCACCTCTCCCATCTGCATAAACACCTGGCTTATACCTTCCTGGCCTTTAGGATAAATAGTATGAATGGCCCCTTAAACTACAATCAGTTATTTCATTATATTGTAAACATGGAAAGGCTCCTTATCTTTGGCTAGAATTGTCTTAATTTCTGTCAGAATTGGGTATATTGGCCTGCTATCAAAAAAGTACAAACTACAGAGCTCATCTTCTTCACTAGATCTCTGTTGGAATCTGAGAAAGAAAAACTGTCTATATGTTCTCATATATTCATTGACTTTCATCTCTGTGTTAATCCTTCCACAGAAATTATGTCCTAAATTCAATTTACAGAATATAGTTTTGCCATCTGTGTAGCCATTTTATAAGCAACTCTTTAGAGATAACTGTTTTTAAGACCATTATCTTTAATGAATATGCTGCAGAATATTATTTTTTTACCATTTTGTCATCAAGAAATAGTAGGAATTCTCCAGGAAACACCTAGGAGTCTCCTATCTGTCTACATTCACATGGCTATGACCACATCCAGAGGTTAATGACCATTCACTTCCGCTTTCCATATCTTTCTGTATTTACCCTTACAAAGAAGCAGACTTCAGAAGATGTTACTCCAGATCTCAAAGGGAATGATAAGTGATTCCAGGATAACAGGATCCAGTCCATTAAGGTTTTAAAATAAACTCAAAATGAATTAATGACTTAAATGAATTAAAGATCTAAATATAAGACTGGAGACTATAAAACTCTTAGAGGAAAATTTAGTCAGAACGCTCTTTGACACAAATGGCTGCAGTATCATTTTTGATCCATCTCAAAAAAGAAATGGAAATAAAAATAAAAATAAACAAATGGGACCTAATTAAAGTTAAAAGCTTTTGCACAGCAAAGTAGTCATAAACAAAAAGAAAAGACAAATCACAAAATGGGAGAAAATATTTGCAAACAATGTGAATGACAAGGCATTAATCTCCAAAATTTACACATATCTCATGTGGCTCAATATCTAAAAAAACAAACAACCCAATTAAAAAATGGGCGGAAGACCTAAATAGACATTTCTCTGAAGAAGACATACAGAGGACCAAGAACAAATGAAATGATGCTCAACATTGCTAATTATTAGAGAAAAGCAAATCAAAATGACAATAAGGTATCACCTCACACTAGTTAGAATGGCCCTCACCAAAAAATCTACAAACAATAAATACTGGAGAGGATGTGATGAAAAGGGACCCTCCTACACTGTTGGCAGGAATGTAAGTAAACTGGTGCAGCCACTATGGAAAACATTATGGAGATTCTTTTTTTTTTTTGAGTATTATTTTTTTAATTATTATTATTATTATTTTTACTTTACAATATTGTATTGGTTTTGCCATACATCAACATGCATCCACCACGGGTGTACACCTGTTCCCCATCCTGAACCCCCCTCCCACCTCCCTCCCCATACCATCCCTCTGGGTCATCCCAGTGCACCAGCCCCAAGCTTCCTGTATCCTGCATCAAATCTGGACTGGTGATTCGTTTCTTATGATATTATACATGTTTTAATGCCATTCTCCCAAATCATCCCACTCTCTCCCTCTCCCACAGAGTCCAAAAGACTGTTCTATATATCTGTGTCTTTTTTGCTGTCTCGCATACAGGGTTGTCGTTACCATCCTTCTAAATTCCATATATATGCGTTAGTATACTGTATTGGTGTTTTTCTTTCTGGCTTACTTCACTCTGTATAATAGGCTCCAGTTTCATCCACCTCATATAATGTAAATACTATATGTGGCCAGAAATGCCACTCCTGGGCATATATCTGAGAAAATCATAATTTCAAAAGATACATGTACTCCAACATTCATTGCAGCACTATTTATGATAGCCAGGACATGGAAGAAACCTAAATGTCCATGACAGAGGAAAGGATAAAGAGGATGCAGTACCTACCCACAATGCAATATTATTCTGCCATAAAAAGAATAAAACGATGTCATTTGCAGCAACATGGTGGATCTGGAGATTATTATACTTAGTGTAGTAAGTCTGAGAAAGACAGTGTCATATGATATCACTTATATGCAGAACCTAAAAAGGTGATACAACTGAATTTCTTTACAAAACAGAAGCAGACTCACAGACTTAGAGAAAGAATTTATGGTCACCAGGGACAGTGGTTGTGGTTTGGGATGGCTATGCACACACTGCTATATTTGAAATTGACGGTAAACAAGGACCTATTATATAGTACAGGAAACTCTGTTTAATATTCTGTAATAACCTAAATGGGAATTTCTTTTTAAAGATTGGGCATATGTACATGCATACCTGAATGAACTTGCTGTACACCTGAAACTAAAATATTGTTAATCAGTGATACTCCAATATAAAATAAAAATTAGAAAAATAAATAAAAATTTAAAAATTGTCTGTGTTGGGGCTTTCCTGGTAGCTCAATGGTAAAGAATCTGCCTACCAATCCAGGAGACATGGTTTCAACCATTGCCCTAAACTATAGGGCAATCTGATCTCCATCATATTCTGCAATTGTGGCAACACTCAAATACAGTACACTTGGATCCTCACTCTCTTTTCAAGAGCCCTTCATGTGTGGTATCGAAGAGGATCCCTTGGTGAGAAAGATAGGCTATATTTTAAGCCTTTATAGCAGAGTCTCAGTAGGAAATATTAGATCAGCATTTTCATCCACATATTTTATGTTTCATATATTTCAGTTCACCCACAGAGCCTGGCACCTCAAAGACGCCTAGTGCATATCAAGGAATAAATATATGAATAAGAGTGTCCTTGACATTTCTTTCTTACTATGTTCTTTGTGTCTGCTCTTCCTCAGCTTGCTACTTAGCATGTGCTCTTCCTTCAAATACTTTCTTTTCTTCCAGAAATGGATATTCTTTGTCCTAGGTATCCCCAGGTGGCCTCTCTCTGCCTCTTGTGTTTATTGCTTAATTCTCTCCCTACGCCGGCTCTAGTCACTGCACATGACTACTCATCTCTGACTGCATTCTGTCACCGAAGTCCAAGGAACTAGACAATAACTTACTTGATGATTAGTTCTAGAATGAATGAATTTAGGGCTCTGCATATGCTCCGAGAAAACCACAGTTCTAAAAGACACATGTATCTCAATGTTCATTACAGTACTATTTACAACAGTCAGGACATGGAAGCAACCTAGATGTCCATTAACGGGTGAATGATAAAGAAGTCGTGGTACAAATACACAATGGAGTATTACTCAACCATAAAAAGGAATGCATGTGAATAAGCTGAGCTGAACTGGATGAACCTAGAGCCTGTTATACAGAGTGAAGTAAGTCAGAAAGAGAAAAACATATAGTGTGTGTGTGTGTGTATATATGGAATCTATTATAGAAAGTCTATTACAGAAAATTATATTGATGAACTTATTTGTAGGGCAGCAATAGAGATGTAGACATGCAGAACAGACTTGGGCAGCATTCTAAACATTTGACTACAGACTGTTTTCTAACATTTATTTTTCCCCATTGCTATTAGAAGACTTTCTAGTCTTTAAAGCATGGCCACATAAGGGTTAAAAGACCCTTTTCCCCAAGCAGGGTAGGGGGTCTTACTGGATAGAAATTTGCCACCATCTGTACATTTCACCCACAAGTTTTTCCCCAGTGTGTGTTCCTGAGCCCAATGCTATAATCACAGAATCTCTGAGGTTGTTGTTGAAGAAAAAATGATAGAAGATTTTTAAAAATATCAAGCCCAATGTGAAATATGGAGATACTCAATTCATGGGAACTCATTTTACCATAAACATTCTGGCAGCACACTGCTTCCATAAACTTATTGTGGTTCAAGGGAAAACATGATATTGTATTTATGTTCGTCCAGTATTCTTGCCTGGAGAAGGAAATGGCAACCCACTCCAGTGTTCTGGCCTGGAGAATCCCAGGGACAGGGGAGCCTGGTGGGCTGCTGTCTATGAGGTCACGCAGAGTCAGACACGACTGAAGTGACTTAGCAGCAGCAGCAGCAGTATTCTTGCCTGGGAAATATCATGGACAGAGGAGCCTGGTAGGCTCCAGTCCATGGGGTCACAAAGAGTCAGACACGACTGAGCGACTTCACTTCTCGTCACTTTGTTCTCATTGAGCAGATCCTATATTTCCTGAGAAATATTTCCAACTCTTTCCATTCCTGTTGTCACTTTTTTTCTCTCAGTCTCATCACTGTCCTATGAATTCTTTAATACCACTCCCTTCTTCAAAGCTTCATGCCTTTAGTTCATTTTCCACAATGCTGGTAGAACTTGGTCCTAAATATTAACCATATTAGCATACTTCCTCCCTTTAAATATTTTGATTGGCTCCCTTTTGCCTAGTTAAACTGCCTTATTTATTGTAAGTCTCCTTCAAGCCTTTTATTTCCTAATAAGCATTATGAATCTCTAAGATAGAGACATATGTCACAGTTTTACCAATGCATTCTCACTAAAACTTTTCTAAAACAGCAATTGATTTAGGGAATTATTACATAGGAACACACAGGGTCATGCTATTCAACAGTAGTTAAGTCCAAACCTCTAAGTACTAATACACAAAATATGCTGGCAATACCTTCTCAGATCTCATCTCTCTAGGCTTCATACTCTCTCCAAACCTGCTATTCTCCAATAACATTCTTAGCAGTTTTGTCCTCACGTTTGCCGGTGGTATTATTGACCTCAAAGCACTCGCCCCAAATCCTAAACTCACTTCTCCATCTACTCAATCTGCTCAACTTGGTAACCTGCTTATTGTTTAAGAAACAGCTCAAATGCTATTTTCCTCTGAAGCTGTTTTATTCTTCTATCTCCTGAGCAATGTGGGTACTTGGGGAGCTTAAAAGGAAGAATAAACTGTGTTCATACTTCTCATAACTTGTTCACATCACCACGTGAAATTCTGTCTCCCTCATTCAAAACTAATTCCATATGGCAGGCATGGCCACGCTTCATCCTTTTTGTAGCTCCTTTTCTAGTTCACTGCCTAATATACAGAGATGGTGTGTAATGAAAGTTTACCAAAATATTTGCTAACTATGCCACTGATAAAAGACAGAATGGCATGAGTCACACATACACACATGTGTACACATGCACACAGAAAAACTGTCTCCAAGTGATTGTAGTTAATAACTTTTATCTTTGGGAAAGCAAGCATTTACTCTGATCCATGAATCTTCAGAAATTCTGATTTCCCTGTTTCCAATCATACACATCCCATACACTAGATCCCTCAGGAACCATAAACTCTGCAAAGTCACTGTAGAATATCCTCCTTAACAAGGACATGGTTGTTCTATTTTGTGCCAAATCAATGTGACAGCAAACCCAGGTAACATGTAAGTAAGTTTCTTCCTGAGCTCCCCACCTGCAGCTCCTGTGCAAAAGTGCAAGAGGAAGCTCCGATTGTTTCTGTGAAAACCCACTTTGTCATTTTTCATCAATGGTCCTCAAAGCATTGCCCACTTGTATCTCAGCCCAACACTCAATAATGATTTCAACAGAAGAGCAGCTGTTTTGTATTGTATGCCTCTCTGTGAATAGCACCCAGGTACTGCCATTCCAATTTCTTTATGAAAGTGTGAGAAAAATGGCCGGTTGCCAAAGACAGCATCCACATGATTGTTTGAAACAACGCCCCAGACATAAAAAGAAAGAAAAAGAACCCCTCACAGAATGCAGTGTGTACAGTTTCGGCTGTTTTGCATATCCTCTGCAGCTGTGCATTCATGATGCTATATTTAAGCAAAAATCTGTGTAAAAATCAGTCACTAGGAGATGGAAGCTTAGTGGCCACTTGCATGGTTTGGCTGCAGTGGCTGCCAAGATTCTCTGCATCTGAACAAGCTCTGCCTGTCTTATAGTCAACTGGAGATCAGATGTGACCCCTTACCAGAATTTAGCATTTTCATACATTGTAGGACTTTCTCCAAAAATTAGCAAACCCTCATTATTATTTTTTTTTCTGAAAAGGATTACTGTCACTTTGTGCCGGTTCTTTTAGAATCACAACTGTCATAAAGTTGGAACTCTGAACAGTCATTAAAGAGAAACTTTTGAAAAGTCCTATGTGTCAACTTAGTATTAACTTCTTATGCCCCACCTTTCTCACTCTGAGGAAACTGATGGTAAAGCTGTAATTAATGAGGAGAAGGTTGCTCAGTTGGCATGAACAAGACCAACTGCTTATCTTTAGGATGCAAATAAGGCATCACCAAATTCTCATTGTCAGCCAGAAGAAATACTTCAGACCAACTCTGCTTGTTAAGGAAGGAAAATAAAATATCCCATGAATTCATCTATAGATGAAGAAAGAAATATGATGATTAACAAAAGGGAAAATAATTAGTTGGGTTGTTATTGGGTTGCTATAAACTGCCTTGCTTTTAGGATATGTAAAAGCTGAAAAGTGAAAGTGTAAGTTGCTCAGTTGTGTCCGACTCTGTGACTCCATGGACTGTAGCTCACCAGGTTCCTTTGTCCATGGGATTCTTCAGGCAAGAATACTTGAGTGGGTTACCATGCCTTCCTCCATGGGATTTTCCTAACCCAAGGATCAAACCCATGTCTCTTATGTCTTTTGCATTTGCAGGCGAGATCTTTACCACTGAGCCCCCAGTGAGGTCCCCAGTAAATATGAGCTATCATTAAAAGTTTGTCTACAGTATGTACTCAGTAAAATTAGCTCTTTTCATTGCCTAAATGACAATTTATTTGTTGATAATTTTAGAAGCAATTTTCAAAGTGTACAGAGTTTATTGTAGAGATGCCAAATTAATTTACTAAAATTCATTTATACAGATAAAATGCCATTTTTGAATATTTACAATTCCCACTAACAGATTTCTAGATAAGTTATGAAATAGTTGCTATGACTTGCTTTGAATTTTACAAGGGATTAAATTGCATATTTAGTTTTTATATGGTTGCTTATTTTGAATGTAGCTCTGGGCTATGATTATCTAGTGTCACAGTTGACCGACTCTGTTATTTTTGTGAAAATTTAAGAAATGTTTGTTTGCTGTTGGGTAGACAAAATCATTGAAAACTGACTGAAAAATAAAGCTACAATGGATCCAGACTTTGCAAGACATCCTAAAGTAGCCAATAACATTACTAAGTGAGAGGAACAAGAAGTGGCTGGAGAAGAAAGCATGGAGTGCTGTGGCACTGACCCCATTAGGGTCAAAACACCCTCCTCAGCTCCAGAACCATCTTCCCATTTTTTAATATGAGCAATCATTTTTTTCAAAAACTTATAAAGTGTTAAACAATTTTTCTTGAAACACTCCCTTTTATTCCATTCAAAAGCAGACTGCCATCCCTAGATCCCTAATGTAAATAAATTCTACAAACATCCCTGGTGTCAGTAGGAACATTTCTATACCCGTACACAAGGTTTGACTATGAGAGCCATAGACTCTTTACTGTGAATAAAGGTATTAATATATTAAATTCAAAAGTTGCATCAATATCAGTTGCTTTGAATACTCTAGCATGATGTCAGCCCCTCACTGAGTTCATCCTCTTTCCTTTCCTAGGTAAAGCTTCTTCCTTTAAATTCAGATGAGGCTGTATTTTGCCTCCTTGGAGCTGGAGAACAGAAATATTACCATGCCCTTAATTCGGAGAGGATCCCCAGAACTGGGGAGGCCATCTGATGCGCTGCTGATTTATGAATGGCCCACAGGGAAGCAAAGTCATCACTATAAATGAAGAAGTGTCACACAGAGGCAGGGTGGACTCTGACCACCTTTCCATGATAATTATTCCCCCCAAGTTCTTAGTTAGCCACCAGGGAAGCCCCATCTGAGACTCCATCCTGGCTTTAATTCACGGGGTCTGAATAAAACATTGCATTCTTAATTTATTGCATAAAACTATCCTTTGCCTTAATCCATCAACTAACCTCATATATACTGGACTTGCCCTTAACCTACCTGAAAGCTCAATGAGGTTGAGGATCCCTGGGTGCCCTAAAATTAAACACAATGCCTACTACATGCTATATATATGTTTATATAGCATATAAACATATGCTATATGTTTAATAAGTATATGTTGAAAATTACTTAATTTCTTCAGGCATAGCTCTTGGCTAAAGATTCAAAGTTGAACTTCTCTTTGCTCTGTCTTGTATTGCACTCCTTTGGGGGAAAATGTGGAAAAATCAGAGAGTAAAGGGTGTTATCTTCACCAGGACTATGATAAAGTATTAATCAATTCTGTGTCTTCTGATGACTTCAAAATACAAGCAAGCGGAAAGAAATGAGGAGTGATGAGATGTAGTCTGCACAAAGAAGAGTTTTTCTGATTACTGGGAGAACTGGGGGATGGGGAGAAGCAGCACTGTCAATCAACTCAGTGATGACATGTAATTCCAATCTGGGAGCACAGCATCACTGAATCTGTTCCGGAGCCTTTGCCTCTTTTGCTTAGTGTTCTATGAGGAAAAGATGATTTTGCTGCTGCAAGGGCTGATCAGGTAAGTATCTGATACATTTACCTTCACAATCAGACATATCATATATATTTCCTGGGGAAGAGTGAACCATACATACAAGATCTGGCCCAATATTTTTAGAAGTGTGGGAAGGTTTCTAACACTTACAGAACTACAATCTTATTTATCATAAACAATTTCCAATATCATCTCACAGAGAGACCATTGCTTGAGTTTCCTGAATGGCTTCATAACATATATCTGGCCATTCTCTAATGAATTTCTGCACATCACTGTGAAAATTCATCTTATAAAAATAAAAGTTTTTACAAAGGAGGGTTCTATCTTAAAAATATACATGCACACATGCAAATAAAATTAGTCATCCTCTACTGCCTACAGAACAAAACTAATCTGCTTTGTCTGGTGTGAAAGTGGAAGTGTGAGTTCCTCAGTCTTGTTCAACTCTTTGTGACCCCATGGACTGTGGCCCGCCAGGCTCCTTTGTCCATGGAATTCTCCAGGCAAGAATAATGGAGTGGGTAGCCATTCCCTTCTCCAGGAGATCTTCCCAACCCAGGGATTGAACCTAGGTCTCCCACATTGCAAGCAGATTCTTTACTGTCTGAGCCACTAGGGAAAAATGTTGTTGCTGTTCACTCACTAATGAGTGTCCAACTCTTTGTGACCCCATCGACTGCAGCATGCCAGGCTTCTCTGTCCTTCACAATCTCCTGGAGTTTGCTCAAACTCATGTCCATTGGGTTGGTGATACCATCTAACCATCTCATCCTCCTAGACTGGAAATCAGATGGATCTTAGTTCAAATTTGGACTCTGCATTTATTAGATGGTCTGAAGACAGTTGCAGGCACCTCTCCTAGACTCCCTATTTGTGAAATGAAAATAGTGATTCTCACCTCAGGATTACTAAAAACTTCACTAAGGTAATAATATACAAAGGTATCCAGACATGTCCAAGCCATGGTTCAGAGTCTGGAACGTAATAAGTTCTCAGTAAACTATAACCAGTTCTGCTTTTCATTTTACAATTAATATTATTATTCTTCAGGCTCACTCATTCTTTCTTATTCTATCATTTTTATTGTTACCCCATTGAATATATTATTTCATTTTCCTACTTATTCATTGTCCATTTGACTTTCTTCACTCCTTGCTTCATTCATATTATTACATCCTAGTCATAGGTAAGTATGACTATTTCTGCATGAGCTAAGATGGGGATTGTGATATCTGGTAACATTAATCAAAGTTAATATGCTGAGGCCAAGTGAAAGAGGTGACTGACCCATGGATTCAATCTGAGCAAGATCAGGTGGAGCAGATATGAGAAAGAACTATAACTAGGGAAAGGAAGGTCCTGTGAGTGCTCCCTGGCCCTTGTCTGCTAGTTGGCTTCAGCAGGCCAACTTTTCCACTCCTCCAGAACACAGACAGCCACAGGCAGCTCCAAGGTTCTCATCTTCTCAGCTTTGCCTCATGAGGAAAATGAGCTTCTCTTTTTAACTTATTCAAAATACAACGGAGAAAATCTGTGATTGGCTTACATGTGCCCAGTCCCAAACGAAAGGCCACGTTCAACAGAATGGACCACAAGTTGTATCTTAACACTATTCAGGTGTTCAGGCTTCACGTGGCTGAGAGAAGTATGTGTTAGTTGCTCAGTTGTGTCCAACTCTTTGGACCCCATGGACTATAGTCCACCATGGTCCTCTGTCCACGGAATTCTCCAGGCAAGAACACTGGAGTGGGTTGCCATTTCCTTCTCCAGGGGATCTTCCTGACCCAGGGATTGAACACTGGTCTCCTGCATTGCAGGCGGATGCTTTACTGGCTGAGAGAAGAGAATGTATCTAGAAGATGGCAGTTTTCTCAGGAACTAAATATTACAGTGTGGAGAATGAGTGAACAAATCCAACAAATTAAAAAGCATGCTCTTTTAGAATAAGGCTTTGGTCCTTAGGAAAGGAAAAGGCAAAACAATGACTACCTATGAGCCAACTGTAGGCTTAACCACAGCTATCAATCAGAGCAGATCTGCAGAGCTCTATTTTGATAGATCACATAGATAATCTAAGAAAGTCTTATTTGAGTAGTAAGCTTACAGTATTTACACTGTGGGATTAATTTGAACCCTGGGTTATTTTTTAACCCCATAGAGTTTAAGTTTAGATTCTGGTTATGTTGCTAAATTTCTATTTTAGTCACAAGAATTATCTGGGAATGGTAAGATTATCTACAGGATCTGTTGTCTACACATTAGATTAGATTATGTTTATGCACATGCTTTACACTTTTAGGCATTTAGTCATCAAGATACATTTTTTCAGTCTATTATATAATGATGACTGCTTTTGCTGTACTCAATACAAATTATCTCATTATCTCTTGCCTTTTTTCTTAAACCATTGCCTCCCTATGAATAGTCAAGCATTATGCCTTTCTTGGAGAGCCTCAAACAACTGATGATTATCTAATATGCATTACCACAGCCTGCAACAGAGGAAAAACCACAAGAACAAAAGCTCACCAATTAAAGTCAACTTAGGGATCTTTCTCTTTGAACTGCACAATTTGTAAAATTCTTACAAAATTAACATTAATCACTGCTGTTGTAATCGCTAAGTCACGTCCAGCTCCTTGCAACTCCAAGGATTTTAGCCTGCCAGGCTCCCCTGTCCACGGGATTTCCCAGACAAGAATACTGGAGTGGGTTGCCATTTCCTTCTCCAGATTTTCCCGACCCAGGGATGGAATGATTGTCTCCTGCATTGGCCCATAGATTCTTTACCAGTGAGCCATCTGGAAAGGCCTACCATTAATTAGTAGCATGAAAAAATGAAATAAAAGAAAGGACACATCCATTAACTAATTATCAGTTCTGGAACAATCAACATTATTTTATTTAAAAGTATCTTCATATTTTTGTGACTGTATTTTTGATTGTTTTTGATATAATCACATTTTATGTCTAACTTTGTGTTCTTCTGAATATGTACTAAATATACTAACATTAAGCATCTGCATGTTAATGCACAGCTTTCTTAATAATTTCAAACAGAGCAACATAAATCATTGATGTTATTCACAATTTTCATAATAATTTCTCTTTGTACATTATAACGAAATTAAGATATTTCAAAACTTTTCTGCTCATTAGGTAATGCTATAAGTATTTCACATATTTTTAATCTTATTTATTTTTTCCTTATTTTAGATTTATAAAGTGAAATTCTAGGTAGAAATGTACAACTCTTCTTTTAAGAGCTGTTACCCAAAAACATGTTTTAAGAAGTAAAGTAATCCACTTCCCCCAGCTTTAACTTTATATTTTCTTCATAACCCATTGAAGTGACAATATAACCTAAAAGATTATGTCTTTCAAAAAATTCCTAGGGGACCATGTAAAAAAATAAAGGTCTCACAATTATTTTAAAGACCAGTACTTTGGCCACCTCATGCAAAGAGTTGACTCATTGGAAAAGACTCTGATGCTGGGAGGGATTGGGGGCAGGAGTAGAAGGGGATGACAGAGGATGAGATGGCTGGATGGCATCACTGACTTGATGGACATGAGTGTGGGTAAACTCTGGGAGTTGGTGATGGACAGGGAGGCCTGGAGTGCTGCAATTCATGAGGTCGCAAAGAGTCGGACGTGACTGAGCGACTGAACTGAACTGAACTGATGGTAGGTAAGATGTGTTATCAAACTGCAGAGGAAAAAAAAAAAAAAAAAAAACTGCAGAGGTTCTTCCTACATGTCTGTTACCTTATTACTTCTTATTCATTGACAGCTCTTCAAAAACTATACTTTGGAGTTGTAGCTGACATCCTGCTTTGCCTATTTTCAAAAATGTCAGTGAACTGATGCATCCAGGAAGTTCTCTTAATTAAGCTGAAAGAATCCCTCACAATTTTAGAAGATTTGTGCTGGGGAGACCTTATTCTATCAACATATTTCCATCAGAGACTTCCATTCATTCCTTAATGTCTCCCAAATTATTTAAATCAAGTTTACTGAAGTATCATTTAATTCTAATAAAATTGATCTCTTTTTAGCATCCAGTTCAACCAGATTTGAATAGCCATGTTTCTGCCACCACCAGGAAGATTTAGAATATCTCCATCATTCCTAGAAGTTTCCTTAGACACCTCTGTAGACAATCCCCTCGTCCCACTCAGTCTCCGGTAGCCAGTGATGCGATGGTACACTGGCACTCTAGCATTGTCTTTTCCAGAATGTCATGTGAATGGAATCGTGTAGGCTTTTGTAGCTAGTTTCTTTAACTCAGCATAATGCTTTTGAGATTCAAACATTTTGCTGCATGTATCAATAGTTTGCTCTTTTTTATTGCTGAGAGTAATTCTACTATATGGATAAACACAATTTGTATATCCATTTATCAACCAATCGGCATTTTGGTTGTTTCTAGTTTGTGGATGCTGTGAATAAAGCTGTCATAAACATTCACGTATTTATCTGTGGGTGGGAATACTTTTTGATTTCTCTTAGGTATGCCTAGGTGTAAGAATACAGAATGTTGTGTAAAGTGTTATTTGAATTCATACAAAAATTATCTGCCCAAATCTCTTTAAACATTCATTCTGCCTGGTTTTCTCTCTCTCATCCCTTTAATGCTCCAATTATTCTTGTGTTAGATTGCTTGATGTTGCCTCTAAGTCAGTAAATTGATCAGATCAATAATTAAACAGCTTGTGGGGTTTTTGTTGTCATTGTTGCTGTATTTAACTTCAGTGAATCACACTTCAGCAATGCCCTGATGTCAACTTATTTAATTTGGATCTTGGAGTGGAGTGTCCTATGACCTTTAATCTTTGATGGTCTCATGGTAAATCATGATTTTGTAGATTATCTGGATTTTTCATTAAAATGGAACAACAGAGAAGCAGAATGCCTCTTCAAATGATTTTGTTGGCACATCAACGCAGCTAAAATACAGCTCTGGACTTTCCCCTCCACATTAAGGTCAGAACAGTAAGACTACACAGGAAAAAAATAAGTTCACTCATTTTATTTTCTTTTTCCAGTTTCTATTTCATTCCAGACACTTTTGTTTTCTTTTTTGTTGTCAAATTAAGAATACCCCAAGTTAAAATATTTTTTTAAGAAGGAATGGGAAAATGGCAATGTTTGGGAAGATGTTTTAAAATTCTCCTTGGAAACCATGTGATATTATTTTTCCAGTCAGATCAAATGACTTTTTGATGTGTTAACTATGGAAATTTTCCTTATGCCTTATCCAGCCTGGGATGTTGATAAATGATCATAGAGAAAGTATGTCAAAACATATGAGGAGAGACTTCTCATTGTCTTATAAATTTCCCAGCCAACATGGAAAGAAAAATAACACTGCTTTAACTCATTCTCTCATCAATCCCCAATACTATACAAGTCAGAGAATCTCCCTCTACAACCTTTGGCATATGTTTAAAATCCTGTTTCCCTATTGATAAATTCACAGTGGGAAGCCATTAAACAAGAGAAAAATATATACATGCTTTTTCATGAGTGGTTTTCTTCTAAAATCCAGCCTTTAGCCATAAAATTCCAGAAATCCCTTTTATTACCTCACATAGAGGCAACTGGACCCAAATACTTTTGATAATTCCTTACTAAAAACTGAAATGCCAATGTATTCATTTATTTAAAATAAAATCATGACTAAAATATACTTAGCTTTAAGCTTGGTATGTAGGATATACTCAATAAACATTGACTTTTTTCCTGCCATTCTGATAATTGTTGTCATTACTCTTATAACAATAGATGGACTGAAACCAAGACAGGGATCAGCTTTTGAAGAGGCAAGGCAGAGTGAACTGGCTGTCCACCAAAGCTCATGTTTCCTCTTCTGTAACAGAGTTACTATTGGGAGGTGGCTATCCAGTCAGTGATTATATTTCCCAGACTCCCTTGTGCCTATGTGTGATCAGATACCTAGTTTTCACCATTAGGAGGAGAAAATTAAGCCTGTATTTCATATGTCTTTTTAATCTCACTTTTTCGGCTTTTATTGAATTTTACATTGTTCTATGATGAATTAGTGACTGCTTTCACTTTCACATGATGAATTAGAAATTTTAAGAAATAGTCCTTTAATATAAATGGTTTGAGTAGCACTTCAATAAAATATTGCTATTATCCCTTGCAGAAATAGCATCTCTTTCTGTGGTATTCTCAGGCACCTGCTTCTAGCTAAATAACTTATACAAGAATCCTCTCAATGCGACCTGACAGCCTCATCCTCTTCCACTCAAAGGATGAATTGTTTTAAACAACTTAGTTTAACACAAGGACTCCTTTGCAGGGAATATTTTTGGCTATCAGTAAAAAGTTATTTTCAAGTTTTCATAGGTTTTGAATTCCTAACCTTCCTTATTCACAGTTGCTATTTCTATCTCTTAAGAGTCTATTAATTCTTATTAATCATAAACAAAATATCCTTCTTTTCTACCTTTTCCTGAATTGCCTATCACCTGGCTCCTACCTCACAGGCCCTTTTCCACTTCCTCCAAAACTCCCAGGCCCTTTACCAAATATAAAATAAACAAACTGGCTCCCATGGCTTCGGGTGTCCGACTCTTGAAGCTCTGCAAAGTTTGTACATCACATGTATGTCTTTTCCCACAGAAATTCTTACTTTAACTCACTTTAAATATCTAAACATTTTGAAAATTAAACAATTTTATGTCTTCGAAGTATGGTTGATACAATTACATAACAGCTATTTCAACAACTGGACTTTCCTTCAACAATATGAGGAATGCTTATTCAGACACTAGGTTCTATAGAAAATGCAATATTTGAGCAAGAGAGGATCTCTTTTCTTCAAGTTGCTTTTAATGCCAGTTACCATAATATAGAATGGCAAGGGCCCTTATAACATCATTATCAACATATTGCATTGTAATTACCTTTACATTTATTTTTGTCTTTGTAATAGATGCTCTTATGTTCCTCAAATGCCACAAAATGTTACCTTTCTCTATCCTTTAAAAAATAGATATATTTTTATCTATGGTTCCTTCAACTGGTATAAAACAAACATTCAATAAATGTTTATTTTTAAAGCTTCTGAATTGCTCTTTTGGGAGACAAGAATCTTCACCTGAATATACTGATAGAATATTAGGGCTGGCTAGCTATCTCCTCTCCCATCTAAGGGCTGATAACCACAGTCTAGTAAAACTACCAGGGTTTCCAGAGCCAGAGAACACACTGAAAATCCTTGCTCCACTCTTTAGTCTTGAGTGAACTTAAGCATACCACTCAGCCTGTTTCAGCCTCAGTTTCTTTATTTGCTAAAATCTACCTCTCAGGATGTTTATTGTAGAGATTAAAGAATGTGGCAATTACTAGACCACAAATACAAAAGGGCTACTTTTCATCTGGTTCAATCCCAATTATTTCATTCTGGCTGAGACTTAGCAAAGCAATGTGATATGTCCTGAAATTTATATATTTTTAAGTTAATGTAGCAAAGCTGGCCAGAAAATACTTATATCCTCAGTTTCAGTTTCATGATAGCTCATTTCTTTTTCTAAAGATTATTTATCCCTCAGATAATTCTCCTAAGGTTTCAGATCAGATCAGATCAGATTAGTCGCTCAGTCGTGTCTGACTCTTTGTGACCCCATGAATCGCAGCACGCCAGGCCTCCCTGTCCATCACCAACTCCCGGAGTTCACTGAGACTGACATCCATCGAGTCAGTGATGCCATCCAGCCATCTCATCCTCTGTCGTCCCCTTCTCCTCTTGCCCCCAATCCTCCCAGCATCAGAGTCTTTTCCAATGAGTTCCTAAGGTTTAGGTGCCCAAAATAAAGTTCTAAGGAAAGATGAAGGCAAATTATAAAAAACATATCTGACATTAAAAATAAAAAGTCAAAGTCCTACGAAAAATCACATTGCTTGACTTTATAGGAACTGCTTCCTAATCTAAAATGTCCTGTAAGTACTCATAGGAAGAAGGTAGTTCATGCTTTATGGAGTGGACCAGTGGAGATCATTGAATAGTCGTCACTAGAAACACTGGCATGGAGCAAAAATTATCTTAGGTACTGTAAATGCAAGGTCCTGAAAAAGTATATATATATAACATGGAAACATTCTGAAAATGTTCAGCTCAAGCTGTCATCATTCCCTCTGCCAACTTCCCATTTCCATATCTTGCTAGCCCAGCCTCTTGTCTCTCTTACTGAACAGTGTTCTTTCATCTTTTCTTTTCATTCAAACCCACTTGGTTGTGAGGGGATCTGGGAAGTAGTCAAGAGAACCAAAAACAATGAGTGTTTCCTCTAGACATGGCACGGACTACTGAAGAAAGACATTTTGGATTTAACACTGTTAGCTTGGAATTTATTAGAATCAAAGCAGATGTAGCATTATTATACCTCAATAACCTCTGCATAATTTAGAAGGATGCGAAGTGTGCTTTTTATGAGAATGACAATGCCAAATGCTTACAGATGCTAAGATAGCAGTATTGGAGAAATTGGAAGCAATGTTATTGTCAAATCATATAAAAATGGGTCTGTGTGTAAGTGTGTTGCCATTTTTCAGCAGCAGGAAACGATACCACAAGGGAAAGTCTGTTCAGTAGTGAGGTAAAAGAAGAAAAATAATCATATTGATTTGAAGTTATGTTGATGAAGGAAAACTAGTGGAAAGAAAATATATAAAAGGGCAATGAAACTCACAAGAGGAGGCACTGGTCATAATTTTAATGGGTAAAACTTGCTGTCCTCTGTAGCCAGTTCTGTGGTCCTTTCCAATTTCCCTACACATTCTATTTCTCTGGTTGTCACCCTTTGCCTTAATACTTCTAGTCTCCATATACCTGCTTCTTTCTTTCTTTATAGGCAGTGATATCAGCACACTTCAAGTTTGTCCATCACGACAAACAGGCTGCTTCCTTTAGAAAGGGCGTAATCTCACCAATATGTGAAATCTTAAAAAAATCAAATTCATAAAAGCAGACAGCAGAATGGTGGTTGCCAGGGACAAGAGGGTAGGGAAAGGCAGAAATGTTGGTCAAAGGGCACAAAGTTTTATTTGTGGAGGAAGAGTGATTTCAAGATTTCTAATGTACAGCATGGTGACTACAGTTAATAATACCATATCTGATACTTGACACTTCCTAAGAGAGCAGTTCTCAAGTATTCTCACTACGAACAAAAAATATGATAACAATGTGAGGTGATAGATATGTTAATTAACTTGTTCATGGTAACAATTTCACTGTATACATATAATTTATAAACAAAAGTTGTATGTATTTAAGATGTAAGTCATATTTACATACATATATATTTATGTATATATATATATATATATATAAATATATATGTCATTGTATACCTTACATACATAAAATTTTTGATTGTAAATTATAGTTCAATAAACCTAGAAGGAAAAGAAAGAGCTATTTTCCCAATGCATCCTGACAGGCCCATCTCAGAGCTTGTCTAGTTTTGTTTTGTTTTTTTCTTTGGGTAAAGACACCTATTTCTGCTTCAGCCTCAGTGACTTCCCTTCCTGAAGAAATCCTATAACGCTGACAAGCTCACTTTCCTTTGCGTGTCCCTATATTTTCATTGGCCCTTCTACTAAGTGTAAAGCACCCAGAGCGTCTTGATGATGTCACTATGTTAAGGTCTAACAACACCAAAACCTGGGTTTTTGATATATTGTGTAATAAATGTTGGCTTGCAGGTAACTTTTTATACAAATTAATATGTTAAGTGGTCAGAAACAGGTTAAAATAGGTAACTTCCTGCTGCCAAGTTTGAAGTTCCCTTTTCAGGGGTTTACAATTTTATCCTGGGGAAGCAGCAAGTATATGTCATGTCTCACACTGTGTATATTATTTTTGTGTGCTCATATGATGGACAAAGGGGCAGATTTGAGACAAAGGCTTCACCTGGGAGTAGTTGGGAAACGTTTTATAGACATATCCTCTAAGATTGGTCTCATTATTATAAGGAGAACCATTATTTAATTATTAGACACTTTCTATATGCCAAGCACACTCTTTAAGTATGTTTTATTATCAGTGTGGAAAAGATAGCACTATGTCCTCCAGCAGTAGAAAGATGAATGAGCCTATCACTGGTGGGAAACAGATCTACTGAACCCAGGATTCTAATCTCTCTGCTTATAACACAGTTCTAAATCCCACTTGCTATGGCTCCCTGAGGCTCTCTGCTGATGAATCAAGAAGACTTTACCAAATACAGGAGAGAGAAAAGGTCTCTGGGAGCTCTGCTCAAGAAGGTATCATTCATATTCTAGAAAAGCAAGCAGGTAGAGGGAGAATACATAGAATCATAAAGCAGGCACTTTTCAATTGGGTTTGAATGGTGAATGATTTTGGCTTCATAGCCATTGTTGTTAGCAACCTCAGTATTTTTCTCTTTCACCTTCCTATAAGAAAGGTATAAAATGGGTATGGAAACAAAAAAGACCCCAAATAGCCAAAGAGATCTTGAGACAGAAAAACAGAGCTGGAGGAATTAGGCTCCCTGATTTCAGACTATACTACAAAGCTACAGTCATCAAGACAGTACACTCTAGGCAGAAATATTGATTGATGGAACAAGACAGAAAGCTCAGAGATAAAGCCACACACCAGTGGTCAATTTATTTACAACAAAGGATACAAGACTATACAATGGCAAAAAGATGGTCTCTTCAATAAGTAGTGCTGGGATATTGTTCAGCTATACGTTAAAGAATGAAACTAGAACATCTTCTAATGCCATGTGTTCATGTTCAGTTGATCAGCTGTTTCTAACTCTTTGTGACCCTATGGGCTATAGCCCACCAGGCTCCTCTGTCCATAGGATCTCCCAGGCAAGAATACTGGAGTAGGTTGCCATTTCCTCCTCTAGGGTTCTTCCCGACCCAGGGATCAAAGTCATGTCTCTTGCTATCTCCTGCATTGGCAGGCAGATTCTTTACCACTAGGCCACCTGGGAAACCCTTGTGAAAGTGAAAGTCACTCAGACTCGTCTGATTCTTTGCGATCCCCTGGGACTATACAGTCCATGGAATTCTCCAGGCCAGAATACTGGAGTAGGTAGCCTATCCCTTCTCCAGTGGATCTTTCTGACCCAGGAATCAAACTGGGGTCTCCTGCATTGCAGGTGGATTCTTTACTAACTGAGCTATGAGGGAAGCCCCATCCGCAACAATAGATTAACATGATACACAACAATAAACTCAAAATGGATTAAAGACCTAAATATAAGACCAAATACTTTAAAACTCTTAGAGGAAAATATAGGCAGAAACTCTTTTTGACGTAAATCACAAAATATCTTTTTTTGATCTACCTCCTAGAGTAATGAAAACAAAAATAAACAAATGGAATCTAAATAGACATTTCTCCAAAGGATACATGTGTGTGCTCAGTCACTAAGTTGTGTCTGACTCTTTGTAACCTCATGGATAGTATCCCACCAAGCTCCTCAATCCATGGGATTTTCCAGGCAAGAATACTAAAGTGGGTTGCCATTTCCTCCTCCAGGGGATCCTCTTGACCCAGGGAATGAACCCATGTCTCCTGAGTCTCTGGCATTGGCTGGTGGATTCTTTACCACTGAGCCACCTGGGAAGCCCCAAAGGAGACATGCTGCAGATTGCCAAAAAGCACATGAAAAGATATTCATATCACTAATTATTAGAGAAATGCAACTCAGAATTACAATGAGGTTATCACCGCACATGTTTCAGAATGGCCATCATCAAAAAGTCTACAAACAATAAATGCTGGAGAAGATGTGGAGAAAATGGAACCCTCCTCCACTATTGGTGGGAATGTTAATTGGTGTAGCCACTATGCAGAACAGTATGGAGGTTCCTTAAAAATCTAAAAATAGAGCTATTATAGATCTAACAATCCCATTCCTGGGTATATATCCAGACAACACCATAATTCAAAAAGACACAGGCACTCCAGAGTTCATTGCAGCCCTATTCACAATAGCCAGGACATGGAAGCAACATAAATGTCCATCAACAGAGGAATGGATAAAGAAAATATGGTACATATATACAACACAATATTATTAGCCATAAAAAAGGATAAAATAATGCCACATTTGGCAACATGGATAAACCTAGAGATTATCATAGTAAGTGAAGTAAGTCAAAGAAAAATATCATACAATATCACTTATATGTGGAATCTAAAAAAATGATACAAATGAAATTCCTTACAAAACAGAAATAGACTCTCAGACTTTGAAAACAAACTATGGTTATCAAAGGGAAAAGCTGTGGGGGGGAATGGGTAAGTTGGGAATAATATATATATATATATATATATATATATATATATATATATATATATATAGCAGATAATAGGGACCTCCTATATAGCACAGGTAACTCTACTCAATATTCTGTAAAAACTTAAATGGGAAAAAAATCTGGAAAAAAAATTCTGTAGACTCCTCTGATCACTAGCTTTCTACCTCTAACTTCACTCCCAATATGGGACTTTAACAAAGTTTTGTTTTGTTTTGTTTTTTAATCAACAGCCGCCAGCTTTGTATATTTCACCCTATAATAAATCTGGTCACACTGCAAGCCTTTTTCCACATCATAGCCAAGTGAGGGGGTGAATAAAATAAGGAAAAGCCATCTTTCCAGACACAAGCTGTAAAGCAACCTCTGAGACCCAAAGGTCCTGGGCACCTATGGCAACAGGCAAAAAAGCCACAACTCCAACAGTACTTGCAATGTAGAGTTAGGTATAAAGGATCTTAAGATTGACATGTGGTGGCTGGTGTCACACTTTGAAGAAGATTTTTGAAGCTGAATAGAAAAAAATAATTTTAACATGACACAACAAACACTTTCAAAGTATAAACTGCCTATCTCATCTGTCAAGGGTTGTTTTTACCGATTACCAGCTATTTTTAATGTATCAAGGTAGATTACCCTATTGATCATGGAAAGAGAAGCTATTTCATGAAATTTTCTTGGCCCTGATCACTATCAAGTAATTACAGGAAATTACTTCCCATTGGTGTTCGAGAGGCTTCTTTCGGGGTCTGTTTGCCCATTTAGACTAGTTTTGTGTGTCACTGGATTCTTGGGAGGTAATGGATGTGTTTTAATTACATTTGAATTGCCAGGCTTTGTGTCTAAGGTGCACATTTTTGCACTGAAAGGAAAAGCAATCAGCAATTTTTAATAAGGAAAATCTTTAGCTCTGACTTTGCTGTCACTACATATCTTACCAAAATAGTTTGGGGATGGTGTGGTTGACACTTAAAACATGCAGTGAGCTGCGAAGAGGGTAAATGTAAATATATTTCTCTATTTCTTCACAGAAATTGGTTCTTTGATGGGAGAAATTTTGTGAAGTGAGACTAATGATATTAAATTGTATCTGTAATCATGACAGCTAGCATGTACTTGAGCACTTTTACATCTCAGCAGAACCCAGAAGAGATGCCATACAACCTAGATCTCATTTAAGAAAGTAAAGTTCTGTAAAAAAAAAAAAAAAAAAATTAGTTAAGAGCCCATTGTGAGCCTACAAGAATTAGAGTCTGGAATATATACAGGTTCCTACATGTTAATAGGCTAGGGCTCTCACCATGGGTCCCTGACCTTGCATAAAGTGGTTGAATAATCAAGAGAGTTCTTCCAGGAAAAAAGTTCATGAAGGAAAGCTCAAAGTTCCTCTGCATAGTGAGAAAGAAAAAATGTTCCTACTTGTCAGTTAATAGATGGTAAAAATTTCCCTATGTGGCTGCCAGGTATAACTCTGTGAATACTATTAAAGTATACAATAGATATTTATAGGACTGCCAAGTAAAGAGAAAACAGAATAGATCTATATATCCCAACATGACACAAAGCACAGTCTGTCCACAATGTTCCTATACATTTCCAACAACAATTTCATCTTTTTGCTCTAACCTCCCTACCTTTAAGGAAGACATGATGAAATTTAAAGACAAATTGCTACAGGCAGTGGACTGGATTTAGGGCCCCCATTCTAATAAGGGGAAAACAAAAACAAAAATAGGACAGGTACAATCCTAGGGCTATTTCAGCTTTAAGGGCAACGTAGAATAGAGTGGCTTGGAGATTATCTGGATATTCAAGGAAACATTCTGGCCCAGCATGCACTGTACCCACTGATGATAATGCTGAATTCTAAACTTGATTGTTAGAAAGATGAAACTGGTAAACATTCTTGCCTTAATTTCTGGCTCAGGAACTTGACGACAACCAAATCAAGTGGGGTGGGATTTCAAGAACTTTTGATATGAAGGCTGAGTAAATCAGATCCCAACAGATTCATGGAAATATTTATAGGTTTAGAATCATGGAAATGGAAGAAATCTCTATGAAGTATACAGTCTAGCTTTTGCCACCAAGTTAATTTTTCTTCTACCCAGGACCAAGGAAATGTTTTACCTCAACACAGATGCAGAGTGAACATGTCTTTACTCCCCCTTCCCCAAGTTAAAGGAGAAGAAAAAAAAAAAAGTAGATTTTTCTTCTTTTCTAATTCTATACATTTTACTATAAATGCTGCTTTAAGTGCATTTTGATATGATGGGTTCAAATAACTCACACATTTTGATATGATGGGTTCAAATAACTTTTAAATGTTTTCTAAATTTCCTTGTGTTTTTTCCTTTGATTCATGAGTTATTTAGATGTGTGATGCTCAGTATTCAAATACCGGTAGCTTTTCATCATATCTTATTGCTATTGATTTCTGATTTCTCTTGCTATCAGAGATTGCATTGTGAAGGTATTCAGTCATTTGTACTTTATAGCTTATTATACAGTCCATTTTTGACCAACAGTCTATGTCTATTTGAAAAGACTTTATCCTGCTGTGTTGCATGAACTAATACAGAAATGTGATTGGGTAATGTCAAGGTGGATTTTAAAGTTTTTGCAAGGCTTCTATATCTTTATTAACCTTTCTGTCTAATTTTCTTCCAAATACTGATCCGGGATGTTAAGATCTCCAACTTTTGTCTTTTTTTCCCCTTTAGTTCTTCCAATTTCTGTTTCTTACATTTCCTAGACCTGTTTTTAGGTTCATGTGCTTTCAACGATCTTTGAGTCTTTCTTTAGAATTGCACTTTTTCTTAATCACATTGTATTATTATCTCTTCTAATAATCATTTTGAAATCTACTTTGCCTGATAATAATATAAGCAGTATGACTTTATCATGCTGTTTGCAAGACAAAATTTTTAAACTGTAATGTTGCTTCAAGCTATCTGTGTCTTCATATCAAAGTTCATCATTTGGCACTGATATATTTCTCATCTTGTTTTCCTATGTTTACTCTGTTGGTGTTTGATAAAAATTATTGATATTAATTGATTTGGGCATTTTGCTATTTTCTGTCTTTGTCACCTGTTTGCTATTCCTGTGTCCTTTCTGTTCTGTCATCTTAGATTATTAGAATATTATGTTAGAATTTCAATTTTAACTTACTTATTAACATGTTGTTTCCTTGCTCTTTTGGAGAAGGGGATGACAGAGGATGAGATGGTTGGATGGCATCACCGACACAATGAACATGAGTTTGAGTAAACTCCAGGAACTGGTGATGGACAGAGAGGCCTGGCATGCTGCAGTCCATGGGGTTGCAAAGAGTCAGACATGGCTGAGCAACTAAACTGAACTGAATTGTACCTCACACAGTGCTATTGCTGTCATATATCACATTCATGTGTCATCACTCAAGTCATGTCCAACTCTTTGCAACCGTATGGACTGTAGCCTGCCAGGCTCCTCTGTCCATGGGATTCTCTAGGCAAGAGTACTAGAGTGGGTTACCATGTCCTCTTTCTGCATATCTTCCTAACCCAGGGATCAAATCTACATTTCCTAGGTCTCCAGCATAGCCAGATGGATTCTTCACCAAACTCTACAATATCTTGTTATAGGCTTTGATTTTAAAAGTCATTTAATTTTCAAAGAAATTAACAGAAGAAAATTCTATCCTCTTTTACTTTCACCAGTATTTATTATTTCTAGAGTTTTTCACTTCTCAGTTTGCATCTGGTAGAATTCTAAAGCTTCACCACTTTAGCATTTTTTGTAGGTCTGCAAATGACAGATTATGCCAGTTGTCATCTATTGAAAATATCTTTAGTTTGTTTTTCTTCTTGAAGGATATTTTTTGCTGAATAGAGAATTCTGGGCTGATTTTCCTTTTTGGCACTTTAAACATGCAATTATATTGTCTTTTTGCCTCTCAAGTCTGATCAGAATTTTTACTGTTTTTCCCTTCCATGAAATTTGGTTTCTTTATCACCAGTTCTCAGTTACTTGAATTTGATCTGGCTGGCTATGACTCTCTTTGCATTTTATCCTGCTTGAATTAACTAACTTTTAAAAATCTATAACATAAAGCTTCACAATAAATAGAGGCCACAGAGCTTTTTAATTAATAAAATTATGTTTTTCACCAAATCTGTAATATTTTCAACAATTAATTTTTACATATTTTTCCTGCTTCATCCTCCTTTCCATTTAAAACTCAAAGTATACACATGTATGACAACTTTATATTGTTTTATGGGTTAATCATTTTTCTTTGCTCTTTTCACATTCAATAATTTTATGTATCTTCAATTTCACTAACTTTTATTTTTGCCATTTCCAATCTGACTCCATGTGTATATGGTGATTTTTTATTATAGCATTGACCTTTTACGTTTTAAAATTTCTATTTGGTTGAGGTTTTTAACATACAATTTTAATTCCTTACTAAGTTTCATTATTTACTACAACTATTCTTTTGAGCCCTTGAACATATTTAGAATGACTGCTTTAAAATCTTTGTCTGACAATTCAGATGTTTATGTCACCCCAGGCTAGTTTCAATTGATTTTTTTTTCCCCTCTTGACTATGGTTCAAGAAAAGTTGGCGGTAACAGGTCACATTTTTTTTCTATTTCATTTTATGCCTGGCTTCTTTTCATTTTACACTACACATTTTGGAAGACACATTATAGAAATTCTGGATTTTTCTTACTTTCCTCTGAAGATGATTCAGTTTTATGCTAGAGCTAGTGGATCAAATTGGATTCAAACCCCAAGTTCTCTCTTCTCTGAGATGAGCAGCTGGTGAAATTTTGTCTTGGTTCATTCAGCCTTCTGTTACTTTTCTCTGGGCCCCGTAATCAGTCAAATATTTGATCAGAATTCATAGATAGATTTGGGGCTTTCCTTCACCTAGTGACTCCTCTCTTTCCAGAATTTCCTCCCTCACCTTCCAGTTTCTCTGGAGCACTAAATTCCACTCCCTAACACCTTAGGTCATTCACATGGCAGCATCTCCTGTGTTCTACTTCACTCCATACAGACTAGGAATTTCAGGGAAAAGTTATCTTCATGTATATGACTCAGTGTAGTTTCCTTTTCTCAAGAGTCAACTCTCATCCTGTTTTTACTTTGCTCATAGAAAGTTACTCTCTGATTATTCTCTAGTACCTGTATGTATGTGTTTATTTTAAAATATGTTGCCAGTGTTTATAACTATTATCTGTGAGAGGATATGTTACAATTCATTCTGTAATTTCTGGAAGGGAAATCTCTTGTTTTCATTTCAAATCACCATCATCTTTCACCTAAAAGTATGCCTTTTATTTAATATTTCTGCTTCTTAAATTCTATTCCCTATCTAGTTTATAAAAATGATCTTTTCAAAACATATACTATATTGTCATCATTCATTTGCTCAAAAATCTCTAGTGGCTTTCATCTTAGACTAAAATCTCAGTGTCTGATAACAGCATGATCCGGCTATGCCTTTCGAGTTCATCTCTTAATACTTCCCCATTCTTCCTGTTCCAGTCATCACGTCACCATTCATCCTTGCCGTTGTTCCCTGAACATGCCCAGTTTGACAGTCTTACTTCTTATTTGGGATATTTACACTGGTTATTAATTCTATCCAAACTATACCCCTCTGTACAGATTATCACATACATGGCTTCTTCTTGACTTTCTGATCTCAAATTAGAAGTGAATTGCCCAGAGGAGACCCTCCTAACCACCCAATCATAAATAGCCTCAATTACAGTAATTAATTTCAAAGCACTGTTTTTATTCTTTGTATTAACTATCACCAACTGAAATTACCTAATTTACGTATTTAACATATTTATTGTATTTTATTAACACTGAATATAAGCCCTGGAAATGTGAGTTTGATTCTGGGGTCCAGAAGATCCCCCAGAGAAGGAAATGGCAACACACTCCAGTATTCTTGCCTGGAGAATTCTATAGACAGAGGAGCCTGATGGGCTACCGTCCAGATGGTCATAAAGAGTCAGACATGACTTAGAGATTAAACAAATAAGCTCTAAAACAGCAGTAACACTTTTTTCTCTTCACTTATATCCCTAGTTCTTAGCATTATGCCTGGTGCAGAGCTGACTCTCAATACAACTTTGGTGAATAAAGGAATGAGTGTGTGAATTGCAAGCAATTGTTAGAAACGGACAGAGGCATTAGGTGAAGAGAGGCCTTTGGCAGGAGCACAAGCCTACCTTCAAGATGCTATATTGACTTTTAAGGTGTGGGGGCTTAATTACACTAACAATATGTCAAATCATTACACCCAATCAGGCCCCACATCAGCCCCACTGTGGAGACAGGAACTGGAATACATTTGACTAAGGCATGTGCTCCATGGTAGGCAGATTTGGTGCATTCCCCAGAAGTTTCTCTCCTCACAGTAATTGACCTGTCAGCACTTTGCCTGCATAGCTGCCTTCTAGACAAGCGACAGTTTAGCAAGGAGTTTACTCCAGTACTCTAAACTCCAAGATTCCTGCTTTACTGTGTCAGAAAACAACAGATTTTAACTCAGAGAAGCAAGGGCATGCAGAGGTTGAATATCCGTAGCAAATGGACAGTTTTTAAAAGTAGGCAGAGAAAAATGATTACGCAGTGCCAAACTGGACCTTCAAAATCCCAGTGCAATGTACCCTCTCTTGTCTGGGTCTTCATCAGCTTATAAAATTACAACTTGAACAGACTTGCACTTTCTTTCAACAATTCGCATAGTTTTTGTGCATGTGTGTGCTTGTGTCTGTGCCCAGGAGACTATTTGGTGCAAACTGTCCATCTGCCCGTGTTTTCCCAGATTTTAACACCATTTACCTTGGATCCCTTCTGATTGTATTTGTGCCAGGGTGAAGATTATTTATAAGCCCAGTGCTTATGTGAACTGTTGTGCAGTGGGTCTCTGAACTCTCTAACTAAAGGGATACTTTGCCAGTATTCAACTCATGAGCTGAGTTTTCCTATTGCAAACAGACATTTGCAGGAACATGGAAAATCATGCGGCAAAGAATAGCCTTGTGGGGATTTGTAAATGACATCTAAGCTTCTGAAAGCTGACCTCATCTGAAATGCATGCCAATCAACTTGGCAGATTGGAAAAGTATGACCATTATTAAGAATGAGGTCAATATCTATGGATTGATTATTTACTATATAATCAAAGTTCAAGTCAATAAGTCAATATGCATTGATTGTTACTATATGATTAGAGAGGGAGTACAAATGGAATATGTCAGTTCTTTATTACCCACAATATTAGCAAAAACAACAACAACAACAAAACAAAACAAGAAGTTTGGAATACCTGTTGCTGTAAGAAAGCTATTGTGTCCTTGTGGAGATGAAAGACTGGCCATGGACGAATGAATAAAGAAAAACAGGCATTGATTAATAATAACATGTAAACTCTGGACAATATTTGCAAACTATGAATGGGCAGTTCCTCGTCTTTACTTGGGCTATTTGGGGCTTAATTCATACAACATGCACATAGACATTAGCAATGTAGAGAGGAGGAGATCCTTTTTTTTTTGGAGGTCTTTTTCATAATGATAAGTGTGAAGATGAATACGTTTGGAGTCATATTGCTTAGATTGGCATTCTGGCTTCTGTTAACTACATGTTAACTGCATAACTTTACTATATCTACTTGAGAGAACATTGCATCATTTTTGAAATGAGGATAATAATACTTCATAATAATAATTTATAAGTACTTACACCATTAGGTTGGGAGATAAACGTATTCAATAAGTATAAAGCACTTAGAGAAGTAAAAGATACCCAGTAACTTCATTGCTCTTGCTGTTAGCTATTCCTATTATTAAAATTATAACATTCCAGGTATGTCATCTCTCATCCGAATTAGGTGTTGCATCACTATCCATCTTTGGAGACAAATTCACGAGGGAAGGAGTGATGCAACAACTCACCTAGGGTCACACAGTTAGGAAATGGCAGAGCCATCAAAATGGCAGCACCAGAATTCAAACACAAGACAGTGTGAGGTGGAAAATGTTTATAAAGTAACTCTTTTGTTATAATAACAAATGCATCCAATCTGTTTAATCCTGTGATGTTTTGACAGTGATGATTCCTGACAGTGGCCTGGTTCCCTTGTCCAGAAGGAAAGAAATTTCCAATGAATTCAATTCTTTGCTTTTACTTCTAAAGGTGAAGAGCACTAAATATCATGGCAAGAATTCCCCTCTGATTTTAAAGCCCATACTATTTCTTTTTATTCCATTCTATTTTTTTTTGCCCCTTCATTTTTCCAGATCAAATGCAACTACATGACCCCCAAATTTCCTTAAGTACGTTTTTTCCCTCTGCACAGGTTACAAACACTGTAGAGAGTAGTAAAACATTCTTTGTATCAAACTAAGGAATTGCATCATGAGAATCGCTGGGCTGGAAGAAACACAAGCTGGAATCAAGATTGCCGGGAGAAATATCAATAACCTCAGATATGCAGATGACACCACCCTTATGGCAGAAAGTGAAGAGGAATTCAAAAGCCTCTTGATGAAAGTGAAAGAGGAGAGTGAAAAAGTTGGCTTAAAGCTCAACATTCAGAAAACGAAGATCATGGCATCCGGTCCCATCACTTCATGGGAAATAGATGGGGAAACAGTGGAAACAGTGTCAGACTTTATTTTTCTGGGCTCCAAAATCACTGCAGATGGTGACTGCAGCCATGAAATTTAAAGATGCTTACTCCTTCGAAGGAAAGTTATGACCAACGTAGATAGCATATTCAAAAGCAGAGACATTACTTTGCCAACAAAGGTTCGTCTAGTCAAGGCTATGGTTTTTCCTGTGGTCATGTATGGATGTGAGAGTTGGACTGTGAAGAAGGCTGAGTGCCGAAGAATTGATGCTTTTGAACTGTGGTGTTGGAGAAGACTCTTGAGAGTCCCTTGGACTGCAAGGAGATCCAACCAGTCCATTCTGAAGGAGATCAGCCCTGGGATTTCTTTGGAAGGAATGATGCTAAAGCTGAAACTCCAGTACTTTGGCCACCTCATGCAAAGAGTTGACTCATTGGAAAAGACTCTGATGCTGGGAGGGATTGGGGGCAGGAGGAGAAGGGGACGACAGAGGATGAGATGGTTGGATGGCATCACTGACTCGATGGACGTGAGTCCGAGTGAACCGGGAGTTGGTGATGGACAGGAAGGCCTGGCGTGCTGTGATTCATGGGGTCACAAAGAGTTGGACACGACTAAGTGACTAAACTGATCTGAACTAAAGGAATTGCAAATGACCAAATGAATGGAAGGAAACACATCTCTCTCCTCCTAGGCACATTTCCAGACAGGTAAGCATAGCTATGACTCTAGGCCCATAATTATATCTTCTATTTTAAAAGCACTATGAACAGTCACATTTGCTATTTAAACAAATATACATATGCCATTACTCTTCCTAGAAATGCATATGGTTTTTATTTTTAATGGCTATATTTTCCCCAGCATTCTCAATAGATACTCTATTAGTATAATGGAAAATTAAAACACATTTTAATCTTTTTCTTTGAATATGTACTAGTCATTATTATCAGCTCTCTTACTTATTATTATTCTGATATGTATCTCATTTAATTGGGAAACATTTCTTCTCCATAAGTTGTATAAAACTTTCAAAAATTTAAATATATTTGCAGTGAGCCTGATATTTGTGTTGAATTGTTCTTTTGAAGTCTGGGAAGAATTCATTGATAGACTGATTGATTAGAATTCACTAGTATCTGATGTCATTGTAAGTTACTACCATTAGGATGGCCCATGGGTCTATGCAGCAAGTGCCCTAACTCTTTACAAGATTTGTTTCACACTCCTTTTAGGACAGATTGCACTTTAAAATACTAGTGTTCAAGCCTAGAGTTTTCTCACAGGGCCCATGTGTTCACAAAGATGAACTATTCTGCTGGTGAACAGACTATTCTTATAAAGACTCAAAGCGCTTCTATGCCCCTCTTTCCTAGCACCCTTTCTTGTGCCTCAACAATGCTCAAGACAGTTAAACAGAAGGTGCACATCATGGTTACACACAAGTATCAAGACTATTTTCTGAATGTCAAACAGCTGTGAAAATGCACTTGTTAAATTATATGACCAACAGTGGTTAATATTCAAGATACACAAACAGCTCAGACAATTCAATATCAAAAAAACAAACAACCCAATTAAAAATGGAGCAGAAAACCTGAGTAGACATTTTTCCAAAGAAGGTGGCCAACAGGCATGTGGCAGGATGCTCATCATCTCTAACCATCAGAGAAATGCAAATCAAAACTACTATGAGATATCCCCTCACATCTGTTACGATGCCTATCATCAAAAATACTAAAAACAATAAATGTTGGAGAGGATGTGGAGAAAAGATGATCCTTGTATACTGTTGAAGGAAATGTCAGTGGGTACAGCCACTATGGAAAACAGTAAGGAGGTTCTTCAAAAACTTAAAATCACACCTACCAAATGATCCACCAATTCCACTTCTGGATATATTGCCAAATAACAAACACTATTTCGAAAAGATATATGAACCCAAATTTTTACAGCAGCACGATTTACAGTAGCCAAGACATGGAAGCAACCCAAGTGGCCATCAACAGACAAATGGATAAAGAAGATACAATATATTCACACACACAGACAATAGAATGTTACTTGGTCATGAAAGATGAAAATCTGCCATTTGCTGCAATTTGGATGGAGCTACAGAATATTATGTTCAGTGAAATAGGTCAGAGATTTATTGTATGATATCACTTATATGTGGATTCTTAAAAATAAAATAAACTTGTAAATAAAACAAAAAAGGAATAGACTCAAAGATATAAAAAACAAACCAGCTATTACTAGAGGGAGAAGGAAGGGGGAGGGATAAGTTAAGGGTAGGAGACTGAGAGATACCAACTGCTATGTATAAAATGGACAAGCAACAAAAATACATTGCATAGCACAGAGAGATAGATCTACTATTGTTTAATAACTTTGATGTAAAGTCTATAAAATTGAACCATAATTTTGCATACATCAATATATTATTGTAAAACAGCTATATTTCAATAGAAAATTTTTAAGAAATATAAAATATGAGATAAAAAATAAAATAACCCTACCTACCTATAACCCCAGACTTTTCAGATTAAAATAAATGTGACTATTTGATGACAGTATTTTTAGCAAAATTTATATGCTCATACATGTGTGTGTGTATATATATACACACATATATATATATATATATATATAGCACACACATATATACAGACTCAATTTCTTTTTTTACAAAAATAGATTTCTTGAATATCTCTATGCATAATGTATAAGAGCATATTATTCCACAGTAGGAGTATACTATATTTTGCTCCCTTATATGAACATTCAATTTATTTTTCCAACCTAAAAAAATATATAATCTATAAAAATATATAATCAGTATCTTGATGAACATGTTCTTAAATACTTAAAACAGATTCTCAAAATTAAAAATTGCTAAGCTGGGGTATATGTACATTTAATTTCTAGATGAGGCCAATTTTATTTTTCAAAATTTTATAAAAATTCATTTTCACAGTAGCAATCTATGAGTACCCATTTCAAGAAATCTTTACCAGTGAGGAACTTAATATACTTCTTAATTTTCATATCTTATGAATTATAAAAATGCTATCAATTTTTATAACTTGTATTTCCCTAATTGCTCGTGAGGCTGACCATCTGTTCATGCATTTACTGGCCAGTTTTATTTTTCTCTTCTATGAAATACCCATTTTTATCCTTTATCCATTTGTTTTTGGCCTGTTAATTTTTTTCTTTATTGATTTGTAATAGCTCTTCAAAAATTGGACATATTAACCCTTGGCTTGATTACACTGAGCATATTTTTCCGGTTAACCTTCAGCCCTCAATATTTCCATGTTTTCTATGCACACTTTAATTTTTTTTCAGGACGTTTATCCTATGACCTCCTCTGTATCTGTGCATTCTTCCTTAGTGAATTCATCTAGTCTTGTGGCTCTAGTTATTTTTATGCAGATGTTTCACAAGTGTCTCCAGTCCTGACCTCCACCTTGAGTTCCAGACCACTATGTTACTGCTTGCTAAACATCTTCACGTGGAGATCAAATACCATTTGAAAATAACATATCCAGAAGAGAATTCTGCAATATATGCTGCCATTCTTGCCAGTCTTATATTCCTCCCCATCTCAGTAGATTATAGGCATCCTTAGTCATTCAGTTGCTCAAGCCAAAATACCTAGGCATTATTTTTCTTTCCTCTTTCCTTCATCCTTAAGGCTCTCTTGAGTCTTTCAGCCAATTCTGGTAATCTAACTCTAAAATATGTCCTGTGTCTATCTTCTTCTCTCAGTATCTGTTATTACTCTTTAGGCCTGAAGCACCATCAGCTATTACTTATTAGTGTAATATTCGATAAAATTTTCTTCCCTTTATCCATTTTTGTCTCATACCATGGAGAAGGCAGTGGCACCCTAGTCCAGTACTCTTGCCTGGAAAATCCCATGGATGGAGGAGCCTGGTAGGCTGCAGTCCATGGGGCCGCTAAGAGTCAGACACAACTGAACGACTTCACTTTCAGTTTTCACTTAAATGCATTGGAGAAGGAAATGGCAACCCACTCCAGTGTTCTTGCCTGGAGAATCCCAGGGATGGGGGAGCCTGGTGGGCTGCTGTCTATGGGGTCGCACAGAGTCGTACACGACTGAAGCGACTTAGCAGCAGCATGCATCCTATAAACAACAGAGTAATATAATAACATTTTAAAATAAAAATTAGAACAATTTATTTAGACTATCAATTCTGATAGCTTCCCACTGCACTTCAAATAAAATTCAAATCACTTACCAGACCTATTAGAACCTAAATGATGTCACCCTTGGCTACCTCTCCTGGCTCTTTTACCAAATTTCCTCCTCACTCACTACATTCTTGCTTAGCATGTTAGGTGGCTTTCAGTTATTTAACATGTCATGCTTATTGCATTTGCAGAGACTTTAGCCTTATTTTCTCTTTCTGGAATGCCCTTTTATAGAATGTTCTATGGTTTTCCCTTACTACTTAGGTTCATGCTCAAATGCCATCTCCATAGAGAGGTTTCTCTGGCCATATTATCTAAAGTAGCAGCTCATTCCATTCTTATCCTATAATACAGTCCAACGTTGCTATCTTTTTCAGCAGGCACCACTAACTGAAATTACTCTATTTGTTTGGCTTCCCTAGTGGCTCAGTGGCTAAAAGAAAAAAAAAAAAAAATTCACCTGCCAATGCAGGCGACATGGGTTTGATCCCTGATCCAGGAAGATCCCACACACTGCAGAGTAACTAAGCTCATGAGGCGTAACTATTGAGCCTTTGGTCTAGAGACTGGAGCATCAACTACTGAAGCCGGCGCACCCTAGAGCCTGTGCTCCACAACTAGAGAGTAGCCCCTGCTTGTTGCAACTAGAGGAAAGGTTGCACAGCAACAGGCTTCTCTTGTGGCTCAAACGGTAAAGTATCTGCCTACAAGGTGGGAGACCCAGGTTCGATCCCTGGGTTGGGAAGACAGCCTGGAGAAGGGAATGGCAGTCTACTCTAGTATTCTTGCCTAGAGAATTCCATGGACTGAGGAGCCTGGCAGTCTGCATAAAGCAATGAAGACCCAGTACAGCCAAAAATAAGTAAATAAAATTATTTTAAAAAACAAATGAAACACTGACAAAAGATTAATTTCTAAAATATACAAACAGCTTATACCAGAAAAACAAACAACCCGATTAAAAAGTAGGAAAAAGATCTAAACAGACATTTCTCCAAAGAAGACATACAGATGGCTAACAAACACGTGAAAAGATGCTCAGCATGGCTCATTATTAGAGAAATGCAAATCAAAACTACAAATGAGATATCACTTCACACCAGTCAGAATGGCCATCATCAAAAAGTCTACAAACAATAAATGCTGGACATGGTGTGGAGAAAAGGGAATGCTCTTGCACTGCTGGTGGGAATGTAAATCGATACAGCCGCTATGGAAAATGATATGGAAATTCCTCGAAAAACTATGAATAAAACCAAATGACCCAGCCAACTCACTGCTAGACATAAATGCTGAGGAAATCAAAATTTAAAAAGACATATGTACCCCAATATTCACTGCAGCACTATTTACAATAGCTAGAACATGGACACAAACGAAATGTCCATTGACAGATGAATGGATAAGAAGCTGTGGTGCATATATACAATGGAATACTACTCAGCCATAAAAAGGAATGTATTTGAGTCAGTTCTAATGAAGTGGATGAATCTAGAGCTTATTAGTCACAGAGTAAAGTAAATAAGAAAGAGAAAGAGAAATATCACAGAGTGGAATCTAGAAAGATGTTACTGATGAATTTACTTGTAGGGCAGCAATGGAGAAACAGAGAAGAGACTAGGAACATGGCAGGTGGGGAGGGAGGAAGGCTAAGGTGAGATGTATGGACGGAGTAACATGAAAACTTACACTACCATATGCAAAATAGATAGCCAATGGGAATTTGCCTCTATGACTCAGGGAACTCAAACAGGGGCTCTGTAACATCCCAGAGGGGTGGATCAGGGAGGGAAATAGAAGGGAGTTTCAAGAGGGAGGGGCATATACCTATGGTTGATTCATGCTGATATTTGGCAGAAAACAGCAAAATTTTATAGAGCAATTATCCTTCAATTAAATGATGAATAAATAAAAAACAAATGAATGCATATATTATGCTTTGTGTCTTCTGAATGTTCTCTTAAAAAGCATTCCTCAAAACATATGCTTTAAATCATTTTTATTTACATTTATTTTTATATTTTGATCCAATCCATCTACAATGCATTATTATAAGTTAATCAATGTGTGAGTCCAGAGGTTTCCATATGGATAACAAATCATGCCACTACCATCATTATCTAAATTATTTTAATGACACCTGTGTCATACATAATAGGCTTTCCAGATGGCTCACTGGTAAAGTATATGCCTGCCAATGTAGGAGATACAGGATATGGGGGTTCAATCCCTGGATTGGGAAGATTACCTGGAGAAGGAAATGGCAACCCACTCTAGTATTCTTGCCTTGAAAATCCCATGGACAGAGGAGCCTGGTGGGCTAAAGTCCATGGGGTTGCAAAGAGTCAGACATGTCTAAGTGACTGAGCATGCACACTTGTCATATATAACTGCATATACATTTGGATCTACGTCTGTAACCTTTACTCTATAATTTATTTTTCTCTTCTGTGCCATTATAACATTTTCCACTATAGCATAGTTATAAAATGCTTTCTTATATAGCATATATGGAAGCTTTCTTTACTTATGATTTACATTTAGTGTCATTTAAAAATAACTATTATAATCCTTTTTCCTAGAAATATTGTCATTGATGATTATCAATAATTGTTGGCATCCATTAAAATAATCATGACTTTGCTACTTTGGAAACAATAGAAAAGGTGAGGGACATTATTTTTTGTGCTTCAAAATCACTGTAGATTCTGACTGCAGGCATGAAATTAAAAGACGCTTGCTCCTCGGAAGAAAAGCTATGACCAAGCTAGACAGCTTATTAAAAAGAACAGACACTACTTTGCCAACAAAGGTCCATCTAGTCAAAGCTATGATTTTTCCAGTAGTCATGTATGGATGGGAGAGTTGGACTATAAAGAAAGCTGAGTGCCAAAGAATTGATGCTTTGAACTGTGGACTATAAAGAAAGCTGAGTACCAAAGGATTGATGCTTTGAACTGTGGTGTTGGAGAAAACTCTTGAGAGTCCCTTGGACTACAAGGGCATGAAACCAGTCAATCCTAAAGGAAATCAGTCCTGAATATTCATTGGAAGAACTGATGCTGAAACTGAAACTTTGGCCACCTGATGCGAAGAACTGACTCATTGGAAAAGACCCTGTTGCTGGGAATGTTTGAAAGTGGGAGGAGAAGGGGATGACAGAGGATGAGATGGTTGGATGGCATCACCAGCTCTATGGACATGAGTTTGAGTAGGCTCCGGGAGTTGGTGATGGACAGGGAAGCTGGCATGCTGTAGTCCATGGGGTCACAAAGTGTCAGACGTGACTGAGCAACTGAACTGAACTTTCTGCTTTGATGTATTTTGTAATGTAGCATGTTTTAAAATTTCCTAATCTGAAAGAAGTCCTAAGACCTGTTTTTATAACATGCTTTTAATGTACACTTTATGTTCTCCCAGCTGATAATACATTTCCTTACTAATTATTTCAAAACTACTGTTGAGAATGGACAAATTATTACATAATTTTAGGTCAGCATTTCCTGCATTGTCTCTGTCCCTCTTTTTCAGGTAATAATAATCAGCATCATTTCAGAATGAAATGACCTGAGTGAATGAAATTTCACCTGTTAGGTGTTTTTATTTTCTTGGTACATAAAGATGCTAAGAGATTTTTTTGAGATGTATTAAGTAATGTGAAAGATAAGAAAATACATAGATTCGTTAAAAACAAACCAGAATTGCTTCATCTGGGAAATTTGAAACAAAGCGTAAAGCAGACCACGAAGGATGGCTTTTCAAGCATTTTTTCCCAAGGAAAACATTATTTCTTGGTGGGAAACATTTGTTTTATTAGTTCCTTAACATTTCATATAGGTTGATTTTATATACATCATTTATGATGTTGTATATATGATTTTATATACAACATTGATCTAGAAAGTAACTTTGAATGGAAGTATGACCATCATCCACCATGAATGGTAGTGCCCATGGCTGCAGACGCTTTACCGTCTGAGCCACTAGGGAAGCCCATCATTTCACTAGGGTAGTGCTAATAGGATGATGCTGTAGAAAACATGACATGTGAGGTATTGGTGCCAATGTTATATCTTTGGTTCTATTAATAAAAATATTCCCTCTGTGAAGCAACTCTCCCTAAATCCTTCAATTATCATATTTGGCAGAGAAAAGAGACCTGGAGTGACTTGACTGTGGAAATCCATAGGGTCAGTTCTCCCTATCTTGTTCCAGGCCAGCTATGTTACATGGGAAAAATCCTTTGTGTAGTTAGGGACAGAGGATTTTCAGGCTTCCTTAGTTAGTAAAGCTGTATCTTGGGGAGACACTACAAGATTTTACAGGGAGTAGGGAAGACTGTGGGGACTATCAACAGTCTCGCAAAAGGCCCTCACAGCATTTAGAACATATGAGAGTAAACTCTCTAACTTCAACGGCAGCTACTTAATCCCCAAGAGAATCTCCTGACACCTCATTCCTTAGTTTTTAATGCACGTGGTTACTCAGCTATTCCTTCTTTTGTGCCTGCCACCATCTCCCTAGTGAATCTACATTTTACTCTCTCCTTTATTGTGATACTTGATTTCTCAAGGCTTGTGCTTATTGCATTCTCTCTACATGCTATTTTACTAAATTCAGTACCTTGTGTATTTCACATTTAAAGTCCCCAAGAAAGATATGATCTGATTAGTTCAACCAGTTATTACTGAGTGTAAAGGAATAGCAGAGCTCATTCCCTGAGCCATGTGATAGTTCCTTAGTCTCAAATCAGTTGATTTCAGTTCAGTTGCTCAGTCATGTCCAACTCTTTGCAGCTCCATGGACTGCAGCACACCAGGCTTCCCTGTACAACATCAACTCCTGAAGCTTGCTCAAACTCATGTTCATTGAGTCGGTGATGCAATCAAACCATCTTATCTTCTGTCATGCCCTTCTCTTCCTGCCTTCAACCTTTCACAGCATCAGGGTCTTTTCCATTGAGTCAGTTTTTGCATCAGGTGGCCAAAGTATTGGAGTTTCAGTTTCATCATAAGTCCTTCCAATGAATATTCAGGACTGATTTCCTTTAGGATGGACTGGTTTCATCTCCTTATAGTCCAAGGGACACTCAAGAGTCATCTCCAACACCACAGTTCAAAAGCATCAATTCTTTGGCACTCAGCTTTCTTTATAGTCTAACTCTCCCATCCATATATGACTACTAGAAAAAACATAACCTTGACTAGATGGACCTTTGTGGGGACAGTAATGTCTGTTCTTTTTAATATGCTGTCTAGCTTGGTCATAGCTTTTCTTCCAAGGACCAAGCGTCTTTTAATTTCATGGATGCAATCACCATCTGCAGTGATTTTGGAGCCCCAGAAAATAAAGTCGGTCACTGTTTCCATTGTTTCCCCATCTATTTGCCATGAAGTGATGGGACCAGATGCCATGATCTCAGTTTTCTGAATGTTGAATTTTAAGCCAACTTTTTCACTCTCCTCTTTCACTTTCATCACGAGGCTCTTTAGTTCTTCTTTGCTTTCTGCCATAAAAGTGGTATCATCTGCATATCTGAGGTTATTGATATTTCTCCCAGCAGTCTTGATTCCAGCTTGTGCTTATTCCAGCACAGTGCAAACAGTCAAAGGCTTTGGTGTAGTTAATAAAGCAGAAGTGGATGTTTTTCTGAAACTCTCTTGCTTTTTTGATGATCCAACGAATGTTGGCAATTTGATCTCTCATTCCTCTGCCTTTTCTAAATCCAGCTTGAACATCCAGAAGTTCACGGCCCATGTACTGTTGAAGCCTGGCTTGGAGAATTTTGAGCATTAATTTGCTAGTGTGTGAGATGTGTGCAATTGTGCAGTAGTTTGAACATTCTCTGGCATTGCCTTTTTTCGGATTGGAATGAAAGCTGACCTTTTCCAGTCTGGTGGCCACTGCAGTTTTCCAAATTTGCTGGCATATTGAGTGCAGCACTTTCACAGCATCATCTTGTAAGATTTGAAATACCTCAACAGGAATTCCATCACCTCCACTAGCTTTGTTCATAGTAATGCTTCCTAAGACCCACTTGACTTCGCATCAGGATGTCTGGCTCTAGATGAGTGATCACACCATCGTGATTATCTGGGTCATGAAGATCTTTTTTTTGTATAGTTTTTCTGTGTATTCTTGCCCCCTGTTCTTAGTATCTTCTGCTTCTGTTAGGTCCATACCATTTCTGTCCTTTATGGTACCCATCTTTGCATGAAATGTTCCTTTGGTATCCCTAATTTTCTGGAAGAGATCTCTAGTCTTTCCCATTCAATTATTTTCCTCTATTTCTTTGCATTGATTATTGAGGAAGTCTTTCTTATCTCTCCTTGCTATTCTTTGGAACTCTGCATTCAAATGGTATATCTTTCCTTTTCTCCTTTGCCTTTCACTTCTCTTCTTTTCTCAGCTATTTGTAAGGCCTCCTAGGACAACCATTTTGCCTTTTTCATTCTTTTTCTTGGAGATGGTCTCGATCCCTGCCTCCTGTACAGTGTCCTGAACCTCCATCCACAGTTCTTCAGACACTCTGTCTATCAGATCTAGTCCTTGGAATCTATTTGTCACCTCTCCTGTATAGTTGTAAGGGATTTGATTCAGGTCATACTTGAATGGTCTAGTGCTTTTCCATACTTTCTTCAATGTAAGTCTGAATTTTGCAACAAGGAGTTCATGGTCTAAGCCACAGTCAGCTCCCAGTATAGAGTTTCTCCATCTTAGTCTAATTTGGGTCAAATCCCATTCCTAACCTCCTCAATCTGTGTAGTGGGAGACAGTGGAATGGGACACTGAGATTCACTTATGGAGGACCATCCAGAAGAAGGATACAGGCAAGGACTGTTTTAACGGCACCCTCAAGATTTTGCTCACATATCAGATAAATTAATAAATGCAGGAGGTTTGAGTACCGACTAAATTGTTCTGTCTAGTTAAAAAAATATGGCCAAAGGCATCTAATTATTCTTGGAAACTTCTTTCATGATTTCTTGGTTTGATACTTCATTTCTCCACGTCTTATTTTAAATTCTTGTTAAGATTCCCTGTATATATCATAGGTGGCATTAGTGGTAAAGAACCTGCCTGCCAATGCAGGAGATGTAAGAGACATGGGTTCAGTCCTTGGGTCAGGAAAATTCCCTCGAGAAGGGAATGGCAATGCACTCCAGTATTCTAGCCTGGAGAATCCCATGGACAGAGGAGCTTGGCCGGCTACAGTCCACGGGGTCGCAAAGAGTGGGACGTGACTGAAGTGACTTACCACGCACGCACACATGAATCACAGACTATCAGATTACAGGTATTTTCACAATGATGTGAAGAGCCGACTCATTGGGAAAGACCTTGATGCTGGCAAGATTGAGGGAGAAGGGAGTGATAGAGGATGAGATGGTTGGGTGGTATCACTGACCTAATAGACATGAGTTTGAGCAAACTATGGGAGATAGTGAAGGACAGGGAAGAACAGGGACAGGGAAGCCTGGTGTGTTGCAGTCCATGGGGTCACAAAGAGTAAGCCATGACTGACTGAACAACAACACAATAATTTTCACAAACATTCAGTGATGAGTTTCAAACTAAAACTATAGTGAGCAGATTGTTGGTCTGCCTAGGAAATGACTGTTTCGAATTCTATGTGTCTCTCTGTGAAATAACATATCCTACAGGGAGGGAGCAAAAATATTATATTCACCCTACCTCAAGTTGGAAGCTTTTATTTGGTTGGTTGGTTTTCTATTTAAGTTTAGAGGAAGATTATTTATCTACGCTTATATTTCTTACTGCAGCTGCAAAGAATACCTCACACAGTAGGTCCTTAGGGAACATTTTCAAAAAGAAATAGAGAATCTAGGACATAATTAAATCTAAAAGTGAATTGTCATTATGAAATCCCATTTCAAAGGAAACTCAAAGTACTGGAAAATCTTTGTGAATTAAGTAGGACACACCCAAAATGCTACAATATGGAAAAACATGCTGGTTTTCACATTCCTTCTCTCATAAATGCATTCTAAGGTCCAAAGCAAATTTGTCTTACTGCATATTGAGACATAATAGCATATTGCTATACACTTTAAAGCTCTTATCATCGTTTACATTTCAAAGGGAAAAATTTTGCTTCATCAGTTCATATCATGATGATCAGTAGAATCATTAATATGAAAAGTTAAATCCTCCATCAATTTTTTTGGCCTCAAGAGCTTTGCAAAATTCTAATTTCTTTAAGCTGATTCTATGTTGTGTTCTTTACCTTATCTTAAAAAAAATCCATGCAACCAGAGAGGATGATTTATGAAACACAATGATACAATGTTTACTAAATATACTTCAAAACTAATACTGGGAAGATTCAGCACAAGTGGTGAAAGTTTAATATGAAGTTCTTTGAGACCTTAGCTATTTTTTTCTTTTTTATGCATTTTGCTTAACTGGGTTTTTAATAAAGTCATGCATGGATTATTCATCTAGTCCTACTTAAAGTACTAGGTGATTCTCACACCCTCCTTTACTTCCTGCCTATCAGGTTTAAATATAATGAAAACAAAGGTTAAGAAAATACAGCTTCATGTCTTGGATACCTTTGCATTATTTCACTGGGTATAATTTTTCTGGAAAGTCGAAGGATCACACCCTATGTCTCCATGTTATCTGATCACGTAGTCTTTTTGCTTGTCACCAGTTCATATTTTCTATAGTTCCAAAATAATTGATTTTTTAAAAATTACTCATATTATAAATCAATGCAATCTCATTATTAAAAAGATTCACACAATATTTCACTATCTGAAGCATTTCAAGATAGTCAAATATTTTAAATAATTTCTTACCTTATGATATATCCCCTAACTTTATTTCTAAAACAAAACAAGAAACTCCCTCCCCATTTCATGTTAAAATTAACTGAGCCTTTTATTTCTTTTTTTCCTTTTTACCTTAGGCATCAAAAATTAATTAGAAGTAAACAGAAGTTTTATTATTTTAGTTAGTTTTCTTGTGTTTGTTAAATCACATTTCTGTATCTTGGGTTTTTTTCTACCATTACTGAAATACATCCTCAGCCATATTTTTCAGAGACTGAGGGGGGTAAAACCAAACCATTGCTTGTCTAAATTTTTTTTTTGTCTTTCCACAGAAATATAATATGGTCAAGTATATCAATTCTGGTTCAAAACATTATTCAGCAGAAATTTGACAATAATGTTTCAATGTTTTATTGAAATCAATATTGCTATCAAAAATTCTGATTTAAAATACTGCGTTCCATCTTTTGGACAAATCTGGATTTAAATTTTGATTACTTGTGTGTTTTTCCTATGTGAATGCATTTAGGATTTTTCTGTTTATCCTCAGGTTTCCAAAATTTCATGACGGTGTAACTCACCCTGTCTTTCTACAGTCATCCTATACGACTTTTGGTGAGTCTCTCAGTTTGAAGACTTCTATTTTTCTTCAAATCTGAGAGCTCACTTTCTCTATTTATTGCTGTATTTCTTTCTCTTTTAAATTCTCTATTTTCTTCTAAAACTCCTATTATACTGATGTTAAAAATTCAGGATCTATACTATTATCTAAGTTTTCTCATCTTTTATTTCTACACTATTTTGGACAGTATTCTGAGATAAGTCTCAGTTTTTATTATGTACAAATTTTAGTTCTCAACAGAGAATATAGTCAAAGAGGGTTCAAGTTCAAACATCTGTTTTTCCTGACTTAAGAACAGCCATTCATTCACTCAGTATACACTATATCTTTATCTCCAGGGTTTAAGATAGTTTCCTTAACCCAGTGGGAAATAAAGACAGAAATTAAACAAGGCCTCCTCCCTCTAGAAACTTTATGGGCTATAGAAATAAAATGATGCATGTGTGCCTGATGTATAGAAGTAGAAGAAAATGAAATAAGATATGTTAGAGATGCCAGATTTAGGATTCATTACAATCCCAAAGAAAGGCAATGCCAAAGAATGTTAAAACTACAGTACAATTGCACTGATTTCAAATGTTAGCAGAGTAATGCTCAAAATTCTCCAAGCAAGGCTTCAATAGTACATGAACCGAGAACTTCCAGATGTTCAAGTTGGATTTAGAAAAGGCAGAGGAACAAGAGATCAAATGGCCAACATCCATTGGATAATAGAAAAAGGCAAGATAATTCCAGAAAAACATGTCTGTCTGGTCAAGGCTATAGTTTTTCCAGTGGTCATGTATGGATGTGAGAGTTGGACCATAAAGAAGGCTGAGCACTGAAGACTTGATGTTTTTGAACTGTGGTGTTGGAGAAGGCTCTTGAGAGTCCCTTGGACTGCAAGGAGATCAAACCACTCAATCCTAAAGGAAGTCAGGCCTGAATTTTCAATGGAATGATTGATACTGAAGCTGAAGCTCTAGTACTTTGGTCACCTGATGCTAAGAACTGACTCATTGGAAAAGACCCTGATTCTGGGAAAAATTGAAGGCAGGAGGAGAAGGGGACAACAGAGGATGAGACTGTTGGGTGGCATCACCAACTTGATGGACGTGAGTTTGAGCAAGCTTCAGGAGTTGGTTAAGGACAGGGAAGCCTAGTGTGCTGCAGTTCATAGGGTCGCAAAGAGCCAGACATGACTGAGCAACTGAACTGAACTGAAAGATACCAGAAGAAACCAGATGATCAAGATCTTGAATGTCATGAACAGGAATTTAATGTTATCAGAAATATAGAGGGAAGCACACACTGAGTTTTCAAAAGTGCTAATGTGAGTTAGTTCATTATTTTTAAGATTACTCTGACTGCCTTGTGAAAAACAGATTGGAGGGAAACAAGAGTAGGAGTAGAAGACTATTGCAGGAGGTCATCACATGGATGAGCTTAGCTTTATATGTTGGCAGTGCAGACGGAGAGAAATGGACAAACGTGAGATAAATTTAGGAGGCATGCATGTCATGAGTTGCTAATCAGCTGAATACGGAACATAAGAGAGAATGAGGAATCAAAGACAATGCTGGAGATTTTGACTTACATAATGAGCTCCGAGTAGATATGAGGGTGATGGTATTATTTTTGAAGTAATTTTTAAATTACTTAAAAATTAACCCATTTGAATGGGTTTTGAAAAGTAAATAAATGGATGAAAAATAAAGGGTGCAGGGAGACCATAATAGACAAGATGGTAGATGCAGTGGCAAAAAAAAAAAAAAAAAAATTTGAGAAAACATGATGAAATAAAAAATGAACATGACAGGAGGAGCTGGATAAATGTATCGATCATTCATTTACCATTTTTTAAATGTAGAACCCATGTCATAAATCTCACTTTCCAATAAAGCCTTACAATTTAGATTTTCTCAACTAAAATTGTTAATCTGAATTTATGTTAATACATATTTTCAAATGAGTATGATTTCCGTTAATGAGTGTTGCCAGTTCATAGTCTTCCTTGGATTATTTTTTATTATAGTGCTTTATTTTTTATTATGTCCTGTGAAGCCAGCTTATAAACTACAGAGAAATAATGGGGGGATATGAGGTGATTTTGGGTGTTGGTCCTTCTACCATCTGCTGGTTTCCTGGATTTCATTTATGAAACAAACAAAAAAAAAATGGACTTGTTTCAGAGACACATGTGAGCACACAAGAGTCCATGAAGTACCCGTGGAGTCTTTGCTCATGTCTTAGACGTACCTATGTTATACTGTTCCCATTTCATATTTGTTGTACCTTACTTTTTCCATCTTTTTCAGATCCTGAAAATAATAACCTGTTTTTCTAAAGATAAGTCACTTAGGCTCCTCAAAATTCTATGGCTCAAAAAAAATTCCCATTCTTGTCAAAGTACTTTTCGTATACTGTATATTATATATGTATGAAAGTGAAAGTGTTAATCACTCAGTCATGTCCAACTCTTTGAGACCCCATGGACTGTAGCCCACCAGACTCCTCTGTCCATGGAATTCTCCAGACAAGAATACTAGAGTGGGTTTCCATTTCCTTCTCCAGGGGATCTTTCTGACCCAGGGATCAAACCTGGATCTCTGGCATTGCAGGCAGATTCTTTACTACTGAGCTACCAGGGAAGCTCTCTCTCTCTTTCTCTCTCTCTCTTTCTCTCTCTCTCTCTTCCTCTCTCTCTCTCTCTCTCTCTCTCTCTCTCTCTATATATATATATATATATATATATATATATGTGTATACACACACATATATATATAAATACATACACATATGTACATAACATAGATACACACTCTCTTCAGCTTAACACAGAGTATTTGCTGAATTCATCATTGTATGGTTGAGTACCTTTTATTAAAAAATAAAATGTCTCTTTCCAAGATAATAAATTTCTCTATCACTGACTACTAATAATGGGGTAGAAACCTCTGATTCACAATGATAAACAATCACAGTTGTCTAGGTAACGTCAGGACATTTCTCCTGATGGGTACACATCTTTGCTCATACATCTACAAGGAAGATAAAAGTACATAATAAGGAACATCTAGATTAGAAACTGTATAAAGAATTAAAGTACTTTTCCATGTGTCTTAAAATACAAATATCACTGTATGTTTTTAAGCATAAAAAATCCCTGTACTGTTAAGCATGTAAGGAATGATATTAATGCTAAAATTTTATTCAATTCAAATTCTAACTTGCAACAGGAACTCTTTCAGTCCTTTTTATATAATTTGCCCACCCTTAAATTTTAAGAATTTCTCAGAGTTAAATTTGGTCATATACTAGACACTAAAACTTCTGACACTGTCCACTGGAAGTTGGAAATATACTTCACATTCTTGCCTTGAATTTATCTAAATAGCCAAGCAATGCTTAGTTGTTACTTGTAGGAACATTTGATGCATTTACAACAAATAAATGACCTCTTATATTTCAAAAAATATTTTGTAAACGTAACTCAGAAGAGCAACATCCTGAAATATGTTTGATATCTTTAGGATTCATACTCATTGCTTTAGAAAAAAGGACATTCTTCAAAGCTACAGAGTAATATTGCATATATGTTTTTGTCAGTTAATCTCCTTCCCATCAAACACTATGGGCTTTTGACAAATGCTTTCCTGATTCATTCTTCAATCATAAGGTCTATAATAGTCCCCATCTGCCACTTTGCTATTTTCACAACAGTTTGGATATAACAAAGAATGTGGACATTTGCTTTGTCCACGCAGTTAATATGTGTATCCTATTTTCTAATAAAGCCTATAAGTTCTATTGATAGTGAACAAATTTGGTGACAAAAATACATGCATGACAGCTTGAATTGTTAAACACAAATGCACTCTCTTAAAATAACCAGGAAAATAGCAATGCCTTCTATGGACAACAGCTGGTGGGATGGAAATATTAGAAAGAGTATAGTGTTTGTAGCCAGTCAGAACTAACAGGGTCTGAATAAGATACCTAAACTTCACTTTCCTTATGAATTGGCTAAGTGAAAGCTTACTTCAGTTCACAGCAGTGTCAAGAAAAGAGAATAGCTAAAGTAGAAGTTCCCAATTACTGCCAGTCAGTGGAGCCACAAAATATCCATGGCCTGAAGTACGAGTCTCCAACTCCAGTATAAGATTTAAGACAAAGCAGTATTAAGGGCTGGGAGGAATAGACAAGTTCAAGACTCTTTTAAAATATGTAAACTCATTAGTTTTATTTCCTAAAGTAATCTAATAAAATAGGTCTGCTGATAATTTTGAGAAGCCTAGCCCTGACCTCAGGGAGAGTGTCTGTGCCTCTCAAGTGCTCATAAGCAGGACTCTTGCATATTTCTCTTAGTTCAAGCCAGTATTATACTTAAAAGTGCCCATTTTTGCCTTTTTCACATCCAGATCAAAGATTTTAATTCAAAGAAAACAATGGTGATAAGGCTGCAATTCTCTCAGCTTGTCTCTTCCTGCAATTAATATCAATGTATCTTCCTTAATACTGACTTCTTCACCTATTCTATTTCACCTGCCAGTGGTCAATCTCTCTAACCATGTTCTGGATCTGAACTCACTTTCTTCCCTGTGGCTCATCCATCTATAGTCCCCTCTCGCTTATATGTTCATTATCTTCTATTATAGAAATTCATCTGTAAACATATCAGCTTATTTAAAAACTACAATTATAAATCAACATAAGATGGTTCATAAAAGGGAAAAATCCATCAACTGGACTTCAACAAAAATGTTTTGCTCTTCAAAAGAACCTATCAAAAGGACAAAGAGTTAATAATGAGGACAAAATACTTATAAACCACATGCCTGGCAAAGGATGATTATCTAGAATATACAAAGTATTTTCAAAACTCAACAGTAAAATAAACAATCCAATTAGGAAATGGACATGGCTCTAAACCATAAAGTGACATAAATAAAAGCTTGATATAATTACTATGGATGCAGATGATCTTACAACATTACAGCAATGAAAGTAGATGGTAAATAAGGAGGACAATTTAATTTCATGATAATTTGTTGGCTAGAGTGGAGAAAATCAAAACTCTAGAAACAACTCAGCTTGATTTAAAAAATTAAAACAGAGAAAGGATAGAAATTGCAAATGAATATGGCTCATTACCTTCCAGGAAAGGTAGTGAAATTTAAAATTGAAAGACAGAGACTCCTTGAATTATCTATATACTAAAATGCGTTACATAGAGGCTTGAAACACTAGGCTACACTCTCCTTTCTCAACAGTCAAGTAGGACACGAAACGCAATGGAATGATGCCAAGAAAGTTCTGAAATGGAAGCATTTTGACCCAAAGATCTTATTCCTGGCTTCACCCTGAAAGCACCTCATCTCAAGCATGATCTGAATCACTTTTACTTCCTTTATCACATGATTCCTAACTCCATGAGGTGGAATACCTCTGGGCCTGCTGGGCATTCAAAGGTTAGGTGGGCAACTCACAAATGTGGAAATGGTAACACTCTATAGGTTTACCTTCAACTGATTAATAATGGAAGCTGATAGAAAGATTCACTCTCTTTTATCCTTCAGCTGAACAGTTTCTGAAATACTTTCTAAGGAGCCTCATAGGAAGTCCCAGAGGAACCATCCTAGTACACCACACCAGTGACTGACTCAGTTTCAGCCTCTGCAAGACCTCCATTCTGTGGGATCACTGGTCATAATAAATTGCTTTATATAAGACCCTTTCCTCCCGTTCTTTCTAGAGGGAACTCTGGCTGAAACATTTGATACCAGAAAAGTGTCAAATAAGGTAGAAAACAAACACGGAATGATATTCTGGAACCAGATCATTCACAAGTGAGGTATTGCTAAGAACCCCACTGTTGATGCAAGGCAGGTAGTTAATCCATGACATCCTGCAGATTCAGGATTATTAAGAGGCAGGTCGGGATGAGGTATGGGTGATAGTGAGGCATTGGCCTATTCAGCTGTTGTAACTCTTGGGCATTACAGGGTCAATGATCAGTATAAGGTTTTGCCTAGTGCTTTAACAGCCTTAAGGAAATAAAAACTGTCAACTCAAAGCATTCTGTGAAATGGAGCAGGCCTCAAGATTTACACATAAAGGTAGTACAATAGAACATCAAATGAGATAGGATATGGGATTGCACATACACGATGATGGTGGGACCTTGATATTTGACTAGATATACCTGATATTTTTATATCCCAGACTTTCCCATACAATCTGGACTAGTAAAAGCAGGTCCTTCTGCATGTTTATAAGCAAGCAGCCTCCTAATGCCTAGAGACACTACAAAGACCTCACCTGAGGAAGGGGCCATGCAAAAATGAAGCCTGGTCTCTTCAACATGCTTCCTACATTCCCTCTCAGATTACAGGCCAAACACTACAGCTCAAATCAAGCACCAAATGCCTCTTCTGCTCTGAGAGAAAATAGCATTCATCCACAAACAACTGTAATATTTGGCTTGTTGGTACTGACAGAAACCAGCAGAGTGGGTCTTGAAGGCATTGGACTGGGGAAGTACGGAATATAAGTCTGGATAGGGGAGAATTCATTAACATAGAAGCCCTATTCTGGACACAGGATGTTGTGTTTTGGCAAGGAACTATTGTTAATCAACCATTGCTATGTAGCAGATTCCCGTCAACCTAACGGATGTAATGGTACACTCTTAAAATCCTCGTTTCTGCAGTTTAGGAGTCTGGGCTTCTCTTTGCTTCTGAGTCTCACAAGGTTACATTCAAGGTATTAACTTGGGCTGCAGTTTAATCTGAAGTTCAGAGTGAAGAAGGGTCCTCTCCCAAGCATATTCCATTGTTGGTAGAATTCACTCCCTATGGTCTACTGGACTGAGGGCCTCGGTTCTCAGTTGGCTATTAGCCAGCATGTCTGTCGCCTTAGTTTATTTGATTATTGCCTCTCAATAGGGCAGCTCACAGTATAGTTGCTCACTTTAAGTCAACAAGGGAGAGACAGTGTATCCTAGGAGAATGTGCTATGATGTTAACTAACGTGATAACAGAAATGGTATTCTATCACCTTAGGCATAATCTACTGGGTAGAAACAAATCGGTTTCTGCCCAGTGGAAGTGGAAGGGATTACACAAGAGCAAGAGGACCAAGAAGCAAGGGTATTTGGGGGGCATCCTAGAATCTTTCTGCAACATTAATACACTACTGGGAGGACCCAGGAAGTTTCCTCAATGGCCTCAGGTAAATAAGGAGAAGATACTGGAACTTGAAAAAGAATTGATATAAAGTTCAGAAGACTCAAGTAGATGGGGATATTGAAATGAATTTAAGATATTTGATTGGCAACTCCACCACCTGATTGTTCCACAGAGAAACTCTCCCTTCACTAAAGAAGTAAGAAATAAGCTCCTGTAGAGGGGTAGCTGTTTCTCTCTACACATACTTGCTCAAAGGAGATGCTGCTATGGAATTGGGCTAGCTGGTATGGGGAATAATCAAGTCCTGTCATGGCAAAGGCCAGATAGCAGCATTCAACAGAAAGAAGTAAGACGGAAGGCATTGCTATGAAGGCCTTCACTTATACTTTATATTCCAGAAACAGGCACATAAGTTTATGAGAAAATTTTAGTCCAATTGTATCTTTGTTTGTATCTGACTCAGGATGTACTCATACATTAAAGTGAACTCAAGCAATAAGAGTCAACCACATTTTGGAAATAGTTGTGAAAAAAGATACAGTACATGATTTTGTAAGGATTCTGACATTGGAAATGCTGGCTAAACTTGTAAAATCTCAGGTTTTTTGGGTCTGTAGAATACTTAGATGTTTCTTTTGTGCCACACATTATTCCAAAAGCTGGTGATACAAGGCTGTGACACAAATTTACCGGGTCCCTGAAATGCTGGCATACCAATGGAGGATGTAGAAACTAAAAAGAATGTAAAAGAATATATAATGACCTTACTGACAATGTCCTGAGGGAAAAAAAAAAAAGCCTGGTGACAGGTAAAGAGTTTTGAGGACTACTGTAGGTGGAATGGTGAAGAAATCAGATCTGAACAAAATGAGGAAGGCTTATGACTTCTTGGAAACAGTAAAAAGGCCCACCTAGAGAACATGACTGGAATATGTGAGGCATCTTGAGGAGGTCAGAGTGGTTGCTACTCAGGAAAACAGTGATAAACGTGTTAGGAAGTAGGGGCACAGGAGATGCTAGAATTTATATCATTCAGAAAACTGTTTTGATGATTAAATCAGATAATATTTATAAGACTTTTGGCATACAACAGCATCCAGCTCAAAGGGTCATCTTGAGTTGTTATTTCATCTGATAACAAGCATATCATGGGAATTCTAAAGAACCAAGTTTAGGTTTCATAAATAAATCAAATTCTGTAGCTGGGGTGTCAAGACGTAGAGAAACTACAACTCTCAGATATAATGAATTGAATAATGTGTCAGGTTTATCACTCTATGTAAAGCTGGTAAAGAGACTAATGAAAGGTTTTATAATGAATATTCTCTTCAACAGAGTAAATAAAAAAAAATATATATATATATAGGCAATGGCAATGGCACCCCACTCCAGTACTCTTGCCTGGAAAATCTCATGGACAGAGGAGCCTGGTAGGCTGCAGTCCATGGGGTTGCTAAAAGTCGGACACAACTGAGTGACTTCACTTTCACTTTTCACTTTCATGCATTGGAGAAGGAGATGGCAACCCACTCCAGTGTTCTTGCCTGGAGAATCCCAGGGACAGGGGAGCCTGGTGGGCTGCCATCTATGGGGTCACACAGAGTCGGACACGACTGAAGTGACTTAGCAGCAGCAGCATGAGCATTAACAGAGAGAATATTTAAAAGCATCTAGAATGGTGTCTGATATACAGTAAGTACATGCAAAATTTTTCATTTGATTCTTCAGTTCTCACATCACCAGAGTGAGAATAACACTTAATACACTAACATTTTCAAGACAAAGAGAAAAAGGTATCATGTGTCACATTCTAGCTAGCATTTCTCAATGGTTTTCCTCTTTTCATAATTATTTTATATTAACTTGTCTTTCATGAAATTCACAAATGCCATGTTACTAGACTGTTGTCAAAATTGAAAAAAAAATATGCTTAGGAAAATACATCCAGGCATTAAGTTATGGGTGACAAAAATTCTGTACCAAAAAATATTCCCTAGAGGAAATATTTTCTTAATTCATTTTATATGAATTTATTGAGTTGTATTTTGAGGGAAGTATTTCTGAACAGTTTCTTCTATGCTGTCATATAGAAGATCAACACAAAGAGGAGATCAAGATGGGGGAATAGGAGGACATTGAGCTGACCTTCCCTCACGAACATATCAAAAATATATCTATATGTGGAGCAGCTCTTGCAGAAAACAAACTGGCATCTGGCAGAAAGACTGTTATACAACCAAGGCTGTAAGAATGATATACAAGGAATCAGACAGGAAGAGAAGGGAAGAGATCAGGTAGGGATAGGCACTCCTATGAGGGCACACAAATGAGAGGATTGCATAGACTGAGTGCCCTCCCTGGGGAGTGAGATGTTGAAACCACAGACCAGAGCTACAGGGTCTGCTACTGGGTAAGTCAACATTGACTGCTCTGAAGACCAGTGGGACTGGCGGGGGCAATGTGAGAAACTGGAACTGCACTCGTGAAGAGCATGCACGTGCTGAAACAAGGCAGAGAAAAATCTGAGGCAGCCTAGGACTCTTGCTAGTTTCCTGTGACTTTCCCAGCATCTGTCCCAATCCACAGTGAGGGACAGCTCTGGCGTATCCTGCTCTGTGGCAGAGACCTTCACCCACCCCCCGCCACTAATGGGAAGGCCAGCATTGACACGGAGCGTGAGCAACTATGGGGACAGAGCAGGCTTGATCCAGCACTACACTGAACAGTGCAAGAGCATCCCTTAGACACACTTGTGGAGGCAGAGGACTGGGAGCAGTCTGGGGTGCCATGCCAAGACTGCCAAAACACATACCCCAGCCCATACTGGGTGCCACTCTAGCACCTTTTATTTTAGCATTGCTGTCCTCTGGGGTGAAGGTGCCAGAGGAGAGATCACACACTTAGAGGGAAGAGAACCAGTTCAGACCAGAAACTCAGAGTTTCCTCCAGAGCCCAGGGACCAACCCCTGCCCCTAATCCAGTGGTATCGGCCACTGAGCCTAGGACAGCCCTAACTCACATCTGGCTGTCTCTAACCTTGAAAGTCAAAGTGAAAATTTGGTGGTGTCCAACTCTTTGCAACCCTGTGGCCAGTACAGTCTATGGAATTCTCCAGGCCAAAATACTGGAGTGGGTAGCCATTCCCTTCTGCAGGGGATCTTTCCAAACCAGGGAATGAACCAAGGTCTCCCGTGTTGCAGGCAGATTCTTTACCAGCTGAGCCACAAGGGAACTCTCTAACCTTACCTCTCAGGAAAAAGAGAAGGATGTTCATACTCTTCACCTCTAATTAACATAGCATTGGTAGTCCTACCTATAGCAATCAGACAAAAAAAAAGGAATAAAATGCAACCAAACTATAAGGAAATAAATAAAACCATCACTATTTATAGATGACCTGATACTTTATGTACAAAACCCTTAGGTTTCCACCAAAAAAAAAAAAATGATGAAAACTAATAAATGACTTCAGTAAAGTTTCAGGACCAGAAATCAAATGATCAAATTGTCAACATTCATTGGATCATAGAAAAAGCAACAGAATTCCAGAAAAATGTGGACTTCTGCTTTATTGACTATGCCAAAGCCTTTGACTGTTTGGATCACAACAAACTGTGGAATATTATTCAACAGATTGGAATACCAGACCACCTTATCTGCCTCAACAGAAATCTGCATGCAGATCAAGAAATAACAGAGCCAGACATGGAACAATAGACTGGTTCCAAATTGGGAAAGGAGTACATCAAGGCTATATATTGTCACCCTGCTTATTTAATTTGTATGCAGAGTACATTATGTGAAATGCCACGCTGGATTAATCACAAGCTGGAATCAAGATTGCTGGGAGAAATATCGATAACCTCAGATATGCAAATGACACCACCCTTATGGCAGAAAGTGAAGAGAAAGTGAAGTGCCTCTTGATGAAAGTAAAAGAGGAGAGTGAAAAAGCTGGCTTAAAACTCAACATTCAGAAAACTAAGATCATGCATCTGGTCCCATCACTTCATGGCAAATAGGTGGGGAAACAGTGGAAACAGTGACAGATTTTATTTTCTTGGGCTCTAAAATCACTGCAGATGGAGACTGCAGCCATGAAACTAAAAGCTGTTTGCTCCTTGGAAGAAAAGTTATGACCAACCTAGACAGCACATTAAAAAGTAGAGACATTACTTTGCAGAAAAAGATCTTTCTAGTCAAGGCTATGGTTTTTCCAGTGGTCACGTATGGATGTGAGAGTTGGACTATAAGGAGAGATGAGCACCGTAGAATTGATACTTTTCAACTGTGGTGTTGAAGAAGACTCTTGACAGTCCCTTGGACTGCAAGGATATCCAACCAGTCCATCCTAAAGGAAATCAGTCCTAAATATTGATTGGAAGGACTGATGGTGAAGCTGAAACTCCAATACTTTGGCCACCTGATGTGAAGAACTGACTCATTGGAAAGGACCCTGATGCTGGGAAAGATTGAAGGCAGAACAAGGGGATGACAGAGGGTGAGATGGTTGTATGGCATCACCTTCTGTATGGACATGAATCTGACCAAGCTCTGGGAGTTGGTGATGGTTAGGGAAGACTGTTTTGCTGCAGGCCATGGCAAAAAGTTGGACCGGGCTGAGTGACTGAACTGAACTGAACTGAAAGTTTCAGCATACAAGATTATCATACATAAACCTGCTGTTTATCCATATACTAATAATGATCTATAAGAAAGAGAAAGGAAGAAAACAATGACATTTAAAATTGCACAAAAATTTCTTTAAAAAGAGCAAAATACATAGGAGTAAATTTAACCAAACAGGTGAAAGACCTACATTTTAAAATCTCTAATTCACTGATGAAGAAAATTGAAGAGGATACAAAGATATAGAAAGACATCCCATGTTCATGGCTTTGAAGAATTAATATTGTTAAAATGTCCATACTACCAAAGAAATCCACAGATTTAATGCAATCCTTATCAGATAGAACTAAAACAAATGATCCTGAAGTTTATATTAAACCACAAAAGATACCAACTAGCCAAAGCAATCTTGAGAAAAAAGAACAAAACTGGAAGTTTCAGGCTTCCTGACTTCAGACTATACCACAAAGATACAGTAACCAAAACACACTCTGGTACTGGAACAAAAACAGACATAGATCAGTGGAACAAAATAGCTCAGAAATAAATCACATATGTTTAATCTATAGTAAAGGAAGCAGGAATGTACAATGGAGAAAAGACAGTCTCTTCTGTAAGTGGTTGCTGGACAGCTACATGTAAAATAATACAGAATCAGAATATTTCCTCACACGATATACAAAAATATAGTGGATTAAAGACTAAAGTGTAAGACTGGAAACCATAAAACTCTTAACAGAGAAAATAGCAGAACACTCTTTGATATATACTGAAACACTATTTGGGGGGAATCTGTTTCTTTAGGAAAAGGAAACAAAAGCAAAACAAACAACTGGAACCTAATAGAATGTAAAAGCTTTTGCACAGGAGAGAAAACCATCAATAAAATGAAAAGACAACCTATGGAATGGGAGCAAATATTTGCCAATGATATGACCAATAAGGGGTTAATATCCAAAATATATAAACAGCTCATGCAAATCAATACATTTAAAAAAACTTGATTAAAACTGAGCAGATTACCTAAATTGACATTTTTCAGAACAAAACATATATATGGCCAACAAGCACATAGAAGGATGCTCATCTCCAATCATTAGAGAAATGTAAATCAAAACCACAATGAGATATCACCTCATACTGGGCAGAACAGCCATGATCCAAAAAAGAACAAAAATAGCAAATATTGGCAAGAATGTAGAGAAAGGTGAACCCTTGCACACTGTTAGTAGGAAAAGAAATTAGTGCAGGCACTATGGAAGAACAGTTGAATATTCCTCAAAACTAAAAATAGAACTACATATAATTTGGCATTTCCACTCTGTGGTATATAGCTGAAGAAAACAAAAACACTAATTCAAAAAGATGCATGCACCCTAATGTTCATAGCAAGACCATTTACAATAGCCATTATATAAAAGCAAACTAAGTGTCTTTAAACAACTGAATGGATAAAGAAGATGTGATGCATACATGCACACACACACACCTACAGACACACACACATACACACAATATGGAATGTTACTCAGGCACAAAAAGAAAAAAATTCTGCCATGTATGAAAACATGAATGTGCATAGAGGTTATTATGCTTAGTGTGGCTAGAGAAAGACAAATCTCTATATAATCACCTATATGTGGAATCTAAAAAATAGAAAGAGAAGAAAAAAAGAATATAACAAAACAAAATACTGTAAGATATAGAAAACAACTTAGTGGTTACCAGGGGTGAGGTAGACGAAAGAAGCAAGATAGGGGTAGGGGATAAGAGATACAAACTACTAGGGTATGAAGTAAATAATCTACAAGTTTACATTGTTCAGTACAGGAACTATAGCCAATATTTCACAATAATTTTAAGTGGAATACGCTCAATGAAAATATTGAATAACTGTTGTTTGCCTGAAATTTATATATATATTCTAAGTCAACTACACTTAAATATATTAAAAAAAAAAAAAAAACCCTGAAGGGTAGAAAAGACAAAATCTGGAGAGCCTGGGTGAAGGAAACAATAATGTAAGCTTTGGGAGATACCAATGACTATCTGTACTGTTCACCATAATAACCCTGCTCCTGATTCAGGCCTTAAAAAAGAGTAGCCATTCAATTCATACTGTTAGATGTATGAATACACGAACTGAAACTTCCTGGTGCCAACTCTGACTCAGATTATCAGTTAATCCTCACAACAATATTGTATTCTAGTTTTATTGATACTCTTTATTAATATTTTTATTTCACTGATGATTAAAACTCATGCCTAGAGGATTTTACTAATTTGCTCAAGAGAACACATTATGACATTGGGATTCAGAACCAAGTCTACACAACTCCATCATCTGAAAGCTTTATATGCTGCTGCTGCTGCTGCTGCTGCTAAGTCGCTTCAGTCGTGTCCGACTCTGTGGGACCCCATAGACGGCAGCCCACCAGGCCCCACCGTCCCTGGGATTCCCCAGGCAAGAACACTGGAGTGGGTTGCCATTTCCTCCTCCAATGCATGAAAGTGAAAAGTGAAAGTGAAGTCGCCCAGTCGTGTCTGACTCTTAGCGACCCCATGGACTGCAGCCTACCAGGCTCCTCCATCCATGGGATTTTCCAGGCAAGAGTACTGGAGTGGGTTGCCATTGCCTTCTCCAGAAAGCTTTACATAACCACATTAAAAATGCAAACCTTTAAATAAAATGGCAGTCAGTATTCCCAGGGCACATATACATGGTTAGCCTGCACAAGGTGAGGAGAGCAAGGGGCTGAGTGACTTACCACTTTTGAAGTTGTCTGAATGATCACTGTTCCATCAACACAACTGAATGCTTTGCCTTTGAATAACAAATGGTTTCACCAATATAAGTTGTAATTTAGTTAGTATATACTACCCAAAGGGACTTCCCAAGTGGCACAGTGGTAAAGAATCCGCCTGCCAATGCAAGAGATGCAGGGGATACCGATTTGATCCCTGGGTCGGGAAGATCTCTTAGAGTAGGAAACAGCAACCCACTCCAGTATTCTTTCCTGAGAAATCCCACAGACAGAGGACCCTGGTGGGCTACAGTCCATGGGGTCACAAAGAGTCTGATGTGACTGAGTGCACAGACACACACATACTACCTAAAACTGTGAGCATACTTTGTATCACTTTGCCACTGATCAGCAGAGGTATATTCATACAAATCAGGGCCTGTAAGTTCAGTCCTTTGGGACAGGCCAGTTCAGGTGAGGTAGATTCAATTAGAAAGAAAAATCTGTTTCTTAACTGCAAACTGTTGTTCATAATGAAGTCCAGGCAGACCAGCTCAGATCCATCATCCCCTGCAGCCCGTACAGCTCTGTTACCTGCCAGGCTGATGGAGGATCAATAGCATCATCATATACAAGGGCTGCTCAAACATGAGCTTATTATTTGCTGACATGTTGATCGCTGCTGCCCATGCTCACTGCAGTAATTCCTCCTATGCAAAATTTATGGCTTCCATTCCTATGTAATATTTTTCAATGACATCCCTTATTTAGCTGACATTTGTGCATCTTTTTCTATTCTTTTCTTCATATCAACTCTACCCCAAGTATGGTAGAAAAGTTTTAGCTTTGATGGAGAAGATGCATCTTAATTCTCCATATAATGAAGATTTTTAGCATACAAAGTGTAGACATCTTCAGGAACTGCCTTTATAATAGAGATGTAGTTTTAGATTATGTTAGATAACCAACAGTGAGTCATTTTCACAGAGTTCATAAACCCGAGCTTCCAGATTAGAGTTATCTAGATTTAGTTCTGTTCAGTCATGATTATGTTTTTACATCACAATTTAAAACAGAAAATTAAAATACTGTTAAGTGTCAACTACTGAAAGATAATCCATATATTCATAAATATATGCAAAATACCAGAATATCAGGAAGCTTTTCCAAGTCCAGGGATTATGTCACATGCATCTATGTATCCCTATTTGCCAACTGTATGAGTTTTTTTGCATGTTTTAAACACCTGCTTGATGTGATTGTATTAAGAAGTACATATTGTGACATTTGAGAAGAATTAGCATAAAACTCCTGAAGGTTAAGATCTTCTTATCCAAGACATGGTATGTCTTATCCAAGACATACCAGAAAACCCACATTGAATACATTTTTACATATTTGCCACCACACATTCTCACACTTAATATTCAGTTATTCCTATTAGTAAATCTTAAACAGAAATTTTTGTCTGGTGATCAGCACTGCTTATACACCCATGAAAATTTGGTGTGAAAAAATACTGTATGATGAGTTATGATTATGATAAATAATAATGATAATAGCTCTTGATTTTTTTCAATAGTCTGACTAGTTTTGTTTAAATAGTGGTCAAAGCTGCACAACATTTTAAAATATGGTAAATCTATTCAAGATAAAATATGACTTTTCTAATATTCTGGTTGAGGCATATTTATGTTCAGATATTTTATGTGGCCTTTTAAGATATTATCCATGATCTGCAAAGGAAGTACTTAAATTAAAAATATTCTGAACTTCCTACTGAATTTATAAAATTAGCTATTAGAACTAGATTCATACATAAGCATTAACTAAGGGAGATTTGTTTTCATAATAAATATATCTGAATTGATCATCACTTGAATTTCATGGACATTCATATTAAATCAAAGAGAAATAAATGGATGCAAAGATATAAAAATCTATGATTTCTACATGCAGAGAAAGTGCCTATGTGAATTTTTTCCAGCTTACTTAAATGTAACTCAGAAAAAGAGCAAAGAATAAAAAAGAGCTAATCCAGAGTTATATATTTAAGTTTCCTCTATTTTCTTACAAAAAAAAAAACAAAAACAAAAACAAACATTACCAGTCAAGGACAAAGTTGTGGCCTTCCGTTTTTATTTTCATTTGTGAAAGCCATTGGTGTGTTATCTATCAGCTCTCTTTAAATCAAACCAGTATTGGCTGATATAGATTAGCTGCAGAAACTAAGTAAGAGAGAATTGATAAAAACTACTGTGACAACTTCACTGTGGAAAACATAAGGACTCATCCATAATGTATCTATTGATTGAACAAGTACTGAACCTGGCTGTTTCACCAATAACCTACAGCAGATTGCAAAGTAATGAACTTCCCTTTTTTTAAGTCTACATTTCAATCAAGACAGTAGACTTTACACAAAACAGGCAGATCCTGCACCAGATAAGTCAACAATCATTCTTCCACGCCTCCTGTATTTTCTACCCTTTCTTTTATCTAATAACCATTGTGTTGCTATCATATGGCCAGTTGGTTGTTAAATGCATACTTAGTCGCTTAGTCATGTCTAACTCTTTGCGATCCCATGGACAGTAGCCCACCAGGTTACTCTGTCCATCGGATTCTCCAGGCAAGAATAGTGGAGTGGGTTGCCATTCCCTTGTCCAGATCTTCCTGACTCAAGGATCAAACCTGGGTGTCCCACATTGCAGGCATATTCTTTAGCATCTAGCCACTAGGGAACTCCAAGTCTGCTAAACAGGACATACCTAAGTAATTAGGACTCAGGGTTCTTACTGATGAATGTTAGCATCTTAGGTCAGTTCTTAATCAGATCTTATGCAGGTTGTTTTAACAGCTCCTTAAATACTCATCTACTCTATTCTTTTCTCAGTTGAATTTATTCTCCACTCTGTAGATAGTTTTCTCAATGACTGTGTGACTCACCTGTCTAAAAACTATTGTCTGTTACACACACAGATAACTCCTCTCTCATGCACTTAATTTTTTAATTTAATTTTATTTATTGAATCATAGTTGATTTACAATATTGCACCAATCTCTGCTGTACAGCTAAGTAAATCAGTTATATACATATAGACAATCATTTTTATATTCATTTCCATTATGGTTTATCACAGATATTGAATATAGCCCCTTCGTACAGTACTTGATTTTGCTTGAATAGGTCATCAGATTGTCTGTGTTCATACGTTACAGACACATTTCCCATGTTTAGAAGATCCTCCCTTTAACACAATCTGCTTTCCCAATTGTTCTCTATTATTTAACATTCACAAGGTATTTAAAGTTTCCTATTCTGATTCTGAAATGAATTAGTTGTATCCTACATAGAGTTTTTATAGAATTGCATGCATGGCTCTTAATAACAGCAATATTACTAAGACTGCTATTATTTTGTATTTTATACCTTTTTTTCTCCTATGCTTCCTGAGCAAATAGATCGAGTATGGATATATTTGTGTCTCCTATCACTTACCATAACCTATACATTTTAGGTACTATATATCCTCTCCTTGCAGACAGATTCTTTACCAACTGAGCCACTAGGGAAGCCCACACTATGTATCAGTTATTTTCAAACCTAATTTTGTGACACAATCCCTTGTGTGATTTTAAAAACATATTTGGAAGGGTTTTCCTGGTGGCTCAGTCATGAAGAATCTGCCTGCCAATGCAGGGATTCAGGCTTGGTCCCTGGTCTGGGATGATCCCACATGCTCCGGGACAACTAAAGTCAATGTGACATAACTCCTGGGCCAGTGCTCTAGAGCCCGTGAGCCACACTCAAGAGTAGCCTGTACTTGCTGCAACTAGACAAAGTCTGCATGCAGCAACCAAGACCTGCCACAACCATGAATAAATAAATCTTTACAAAATGAAGAATTAAAAAATATATATATGGAGAATGGCCTGAGCTTCAGGTAAAATGTTTTAAAGTGAAATTTAAATTTATTTTAAATTGGACCCAGGTAATTGCATTTCTACTGCACTTATGAAACCAAACAATGCCCTTATAAAGATTTCTGGGAAAAATAGTTTTATCAAGTTCCCACACATGACAGCACTTAAAAATATGATTTTGATTATATGGAAGCTGAAGGAATTGCCTCAGTCCCCCATTGTGTCTGAGAATGCACTGTTTCTTGAACCTTCTATAGCTAATCTGGCTGTATAGTTGGTATTCTATGAGCTTTGTGAGTTTTCTGTGGGAATCTTCAGAAACCACTAATACTAATAATAGTATTTACTGAATACACATGTGTGACATGGTCCCAAATCCTCATTGAATATCTAAATGTTCACAATAACCATATCAGTTATTAACTGTATTTTATAGTTGAAAAACCTGTACTTAGATAAAGTATGTAATCCATCCAGAGTCAAAAAGTTTGGAGTTAGGCTGAGCCAGGGTTAGAACACATGCAGTTTAAGTTCACAGCTTCTGTTTCTATACTGTGTCTTATGAAAATTCAAGTATGGAACTCATTCAGTACAAGTGAAGAGCTGAAGATCTCCAAAATAATAAAAGAACTAAAATAGATCAGGAATCATTTTTAGAGAATTTAAATTTACACCCTAAAAGTTGGTTTTAAGAGTAAACAATGTATACCTTAAACCTAGGTAATATCATGCAACATTTGCAAGGAACTTGGCACAGCAAATACACCCACATATGGATATTTTTATTTATTTCAACAATTCAGTTAAATACCCTTATCTCCATGTGAGAGAGAACGTAAGTGACTTGCCCAGGTTCATACAGTTAGGAAGGAGTAGAATGGGACCCACACCAGGTCTAGAAATGCCAAGGTTCATTATTTTTGCTTATTTTATTTTTCCTCCCAATTTCGATATCTATGCCACTGATGGTTCTCTCTCTAAGATGTCAAAATTAAATAGCCATCTTTTATATACTATAAAATTCTGAAAGAGATGGGAATACCAGACCACCTGACCTGCCTCTTGAGAAACCTATATGCAGCTCAGGAAGCAACAGTTAGAACCGGACATGGAACAACAGACTGGTTCCAAATAGGAAAAGGAGTACATCAAGGCTGTATATTGTCACCCTGCTTATTCAACTTCTATGCACAGTACATCATGAGAAACGCTGGGCTGGAAGAAGCATAATTTGGAATCAAGATTTCTGGGAGAAATATCAATAACCTCAGATATGCAGATGACACCACCCTTATGGTAGAAAGAAGAAGAACTAAAAACCTTCTTGATGAGAGTGAAAGAGGAGAGTGAAACAGTTGGCTTAAAGCTCAACATTCAGAAAATGAAGATCATGGCATCTGGTCCCATCACTTCATTGCAAATAGATGGGGAAACAGTGGAAACAGTGGCTGACTTTATTTTGGGGGGCTCCAAAATCACTACAGATGGTGACTGCAGCCATGAAATTAAAAGACACTTATTCCTTGGAAGGAAAGTTATGAGCAACCTAGATAGCATATTCAAAAGCAGAGACATTACTTTGCCAACAAAGGTCCGTCTAGTCAAGGCTATGGTTTTTCCACTGGTCATGTATGGATGTGAGAGTTGGACTGTGCAGAAAGCTGAACGCCGAAGAATTGATGCTTTTGAACTGTGGTGTTGGAGAAGACTCTTGAGAGTCCCTTGGACTGCAAGGAGATCCAAGCAGTCCATTCTGAAGGAGATCAGCCCTGGGCGTTCTTTGGAAGGAATGATGCTAAAGCTGAAACTCCAGCACTTTGGCCACCTCATGCAAAGAGTTGACTCACTGGAAAAGACTCTGATGCTGGGAGGGATTGGGGGCAGGAGGAGAAGGGGATGACAGAGGATGAGATGGCTGGATGGTATCACCGACTCGATGGACGTGAGTTTGAGTGAACTCCGGGAGTTGGTGATGGACAGGGAGGCCTGGCTGCTGCGATTCATGGGGTCGCAAAGAGTCGGACACGACTGAGGGACTGAACTGAACTGATATACTATACCATCAGGCACAGGGTAGGAAGGAGTGAACTGAAAAGGAGAGGATACAACTGCCTAACTTGCTTTAATGTATATTTATGCTTATCTCATTACTGATATTCATTGTTTTATTACATGATACTATGGCATTTTACTCATCCATTCATTTGTTTAAGGGTTTTGACCTTTTCTTGCATACAGTGCACTTTCTAGGCTCCAAATATATTGAGATTTATACAGCTCAATAATTTCTTAGCTCATCCCATTGAAATATAATGCTCTTTCTCCCAGTTTTGCACAGATGTACTATAAATCAATAATTGCTTTTTACTTTATTCATTCATATTCCCAGTATCTTGACATTCACCATAGTACTGAAACACCAATTTTCTGTGTATTTACTGATTGGTTTCTCCTTTAAAAGTAGTAAGACAATTTGAAAATTATTAGACTACACTAAACAGCAGTAAAAGATGATCTGAAATTGATCTGTGAGTTTAGAATTTTCATTCCTCTAGTCAATTGTCTGTATGTATATTGGTGTGTTTGCATGTATAGACACTGATGCTTCTAAGGCATCAGAATACATCTGTAGTTCCAAAAGTGTATTTTCTTTGTTAAGAAAACACTACTATGCCCTGAAGCTAAGTATTAAAATGCCTGATTTATAACATAATGATGAGTTCTCTTCATTGAATGAAAGATACAATTGGAGACTGCATTAGCCTAGTAACAGCCCTTTAATGATGATGATGATCTCCAGTAATTATCAGTGTAGCATTTCTTTCAGAATCATCTACTTCAGGTTTTCTGTCACAGTAATCTTTCTGAGGTAAATGAACATTATTCAATGTTTCCTTTTCTTAAGAAATTTATGGAAGCAAAGCTGAATATCCCTGTTGAGATGGAAAAATAGCTCTTGATTCTACCTCACATATGGTGGCATGTGCATGGTGATTTGTGGATTTTGTGTACCGACAAATACTTTGGTACAAAGTACTTTTCCACTTACTAAAAGGAACACATTTTTGAATGCTGTTCTGTTGCTTTTTAATGGATGTGTAAAGTGTTAGCTCTGGTTCATTATTGTTTCCTAAATTGAATTCACTTAGTCATGTCTGACTCTCTGCAACCCCATGGACTGTAGCCTACCAGGCTCCTCCATCCATGGGATTTTCCAGACAAGAGTACTGGAATGGATTGCCATTTCCTTCTCTCAGGGATTTTCCCAACTCAGGGATAGAACCCTATGGACGCTACAAAAACCGCAACAAGATAGTTTATGTTATTAGTTTTGCTGAAAAATAATATATAAGGAACCCAATAGACCAAAGACATGCTTGTTCAATATTAAATGGATTCCAGTAAAATCTGAAGGCTTCGAGAAGTACTTCTAAATAGTTCATTTCAGTTGGAAAACCAAAGAGCGTGAATTCCAAGAAAATCATTTTTTCTATAAATAATTATTTCACATCTTGAGAGATAAAGAAACATTTTCTGGATATGATTCATATTCATGGACCTTCGTGGTTTTCCCAGGCTGAAACCCTCATGGAACAAGCCTCGGTGCTGGCAGGAAGCAAAGCAGTCACGTCTCCTTCCGGGTAGATGTTTCCCTGAGCCATGAGTACCCTGGCTCTGTAGGCCCCCCTGTCTTCAGTCCATGGGATATTTCCTATTCTCTTTCGGAACTGCCAGGCACCAACTAGTTCATATCATAGGCTAGGCTTAGCTTGTGCTGTCAAACCAAACTCATCTTCCTTTCCTTTTCTTTCCTTCAAGTCTCATTCTTTGTTCTCTCTTTTTTTCTGTTTCTTCTTTTCCCCACTCATGACTCCCTGAACTAGCTAAGGATGTATGCTTCACAAGTCTCCATGCAGACCCATCTCCAATTAGTGGTGAATTTCCATGCAAGCCGGCACTTTTTCCTGTACCCTCTCATTTTTTTCCCCAGCTTTCCTCTGTCTAAATCTTGCATTCCAGGACCTGACTTTTCTGGAAGTTTCAAAATTAGGCTTTCAGGTTTATGAGTTCCCTGTTTACAGAAAATTTCATGTAAACATGTTGTGCTGAATTTCCTGAAACAATTTATTTCATCCTCACTTGAGATGTGCACCCATTTTCAAAGAAAGAACCGGATTGGATTTGCTGCCATTTAGATGATTCCCTGGTGGCTCAGATGGTAAAGAATCTGCCTGCAATGCATGAGACCTGGGTTTGATTCCTGGATTGGGAAGATCCCCTGGAGAAGGGAATGGCAACCCACTCCAGTATTCTTGCCTGGAGAATCCCCATGGACTGAGAAGCCTGGCAGGCTACAGTCCATGGATTTGCAAAGAGTCACACATGATTGAGTGACTAAGCATAGCATATAGATGATTTCCAGAAGGAATCCAAATGAGAAGCATACAGAAGGATCAACTCATAAAAGTCTGAGACTTTCTCTGCTCTAGTGCATCAAGCGTATTTGTTTCCTTCTGTTTCAAAGGCAATTAAATTTGGCTGTCTCCAGTCTACTGGTAAATTTTGTTAAGAAGCCAAATCCAAAATGTTAAGTTTGAAACACCACAATAGGCTCTGCAGTAGATAGTATGTCTTATTCTATAACAGGTATATGAATGTAAATAATAAGCATAGTATGGGGGGGCATATGAAAAATATTCACAAATTCCTCACTTCAAGTTTTCAGTGTAGTACTGCACAAAGTTCTATTCACCAATTCATAACAGAAAGCTCAAAAGTATGTGAAATAACAATGTCAAAGGTGAAATGTGTGCTAAAGTCGCTTCAGTTGTGTCTGACTCTTTACAGCCCTAAGGACTGTAATGCTCCAGGTTCCTCTGTCCATGGGATTTTCCAGGCAAGCATACTGGAGTGGGTTGCCATGCCCTCCTCCAGGGGATCTTCCTGACACAGGGATCAAACTTGCATCACTTCTGTCTCCTGCATTGCCAGGTGGGTTCTTTACCACTTATAGTACTAATAGTTTTGAGACAGTAAAATCTGTTCACCTACAAAAATTCACATCACTAATAATCATCAGTATAAAAATCAAAAACCAAAACACAGATTCAATACTAAATATATCCAAGTTGTCAATTACATGAACACCATTTTACATTCCACCATTCTTTTATACCAAAGTTAGGCTCTTCAGAAAAAATTCAAGGGGAAAGAATGGGAAGTGGAGAATACTGGCAAATAAAAGATAGTAAGTAAAATTTTGTGTTTGTAATTGTAACCATACACCACATATGTGTATACACAAATACACATACACAAATATATATATATATTTCATATATATATATATATCACTCATACACAAGTATATGTGTGTAGGTGTACTAGGAAGAAGAACAATAACATTTGTTTTTGCATTGCTAAACATTAGCACCTTGATCTGAATGCACTGCCCACAGCATGATAATCTAGCCAGTTAATTCCTCTTGTCTGCAGTGACATCTGTTGGTGAGGGCAGAGCTGATTAACCGCAGGTTTGGCTTTACTGGCAACAATCAACCCACAAGCTGTTTCAGTCTCTAGCAGATGTTTCCCTTCATTCTATTCATTCTGATTTTTGTATGAGTGAAAACCTTTCCAACTGAATTAATCTAGTTTTTGATAATGTGAATAAAAGCAAACCTGGAACTTCATAAAAATCTCAGTAAAATGCCGATCTGGTAACTGTTGTTTTAGCAGCTCTTCCCTACCTCAAAATATGTGGAGTAGGACTGAGGTAAAGCTGTATTCTGATGCTGGAAGTATGTTTAGAATAAGAACCGTCAGGACGTATGTTAGCAGGAATTCAGTATATTCTCTTATGATCCCATGTCTTGTACTAAGATTTGTCGGGGAAATACTGAAAATACTAAACAAGGGCAAACCACTTATAATCTGGATCTCAGGCAAAGGGATGGGGTCTGAGGGATACTTTTCATGGAAGAGTGAGGGAGCTGGGTATAGGACCCTCTCCTTACCTGGCTACATGCTATTAGACATCCTAGAAGAGGTTTTTTCCAACAGTTGAACCACACTCCAGACTAAATAAATCTTTCTTTGTGTGCTATGACCATTAAAACTTCTAAAAATCCTCTCATGAGAATTTAATTTGCAGCCAGGGTTGAGGACCATTAGCATAGAGGTTTTAAGGTGGGCTTTAGAAAATGCCAAGATAGTGCTGGACTTTCAGCTCTTTCCATAACCCGTCCTGAGATCCTGCCATCTCTCTGAGTCTCAGTTTACTGAACTTGAAAAAGAAGGTTATACACACACAGTTGTTTAAAGATGAAAACAGATCAAGTAAGAGACTGTATCACATATTAAATGTTTAGTACATTGAAATTTCTTCAAGTTTTCACTTCTTTGGCCAAATTTATAATTGATACATAATTAAATTTATCATATTTATTTTTCTTCTTTCACTGAGTTGTTTTCCCCTTTAATATTTTTACAATGACTATTAATTTCTAAATTTGAAAAAACAATTTAAAAGTCCCATTAAAAGTGTTGGCTAGGCACATTAGGCTGCACAGCTAAAGATCTCCATGTTCCACTGTGATACATTTAGGTTATCTTGTTTTTCTACACAACCATTTCAGTGTGGCACTTCTGCCATCACATCAGTACACATGCTTTTAATCAACCTTGTTTATATATTATGTATACACTGAGATAAGGTCTTTTCCCCAAAGGGATGTGGCATATACTAAGAACTGATAATTAAAACTCAGTATAGTACCATTTCATTTTTCACTCATAAGTACTCAAATTTACTTTATTCATATATTCCTATTTTATAATATTTTTCAAAAATATCAGCACAGTCATAAAAGTATATGTGTGCATTTGTATGTGTGTGTGTGTGTGTGAATGTGTGTGTGTGTGTGTTGCTTCATTAGTCTGACTGATGGAGAAGTTTTAATATATGAGCATACATAAAACCTGTTCCTTCAATGAGGTCCATTCAAATGAAGAGTATAATGATTATTTTCACTGCTCATTTTGTTTTTGTTATATGAAATTCTGTAAAATTTATGATGGGGAGAAGGTGTTGAGAACAAGATTTAGTATTTACGACTGAGCACAGGATTAACTTCATGGCGTTATAACAAAGTATTCATTGACTGGCAAAATAAAACTAAATGCTTTCATTGTAAAAGTGAGAACATGAGCCATGAGAAGAACAGGTCACAGTGCTTAAAAAGGACATTCTTAGCTTTTTTTTTTTTTTTTCCTTAACTAATAATAACTTTTCTGGTAAATGCTCATTATTAGAAATTCCAGCAAAATAAGAATGAACACAAGAAATTATTCACAGATAGATATGTATCTAAAAGAGGGATTTTACAATGCATGCTATTCTTAAGTGAAATATTAATTTCTTTTTACTTGAATTCAGTAGATAAAGGAAACAATGAAAAACTAAACAAATTTAAATACTCTTCAATTATTCCTATACATGAGATAGTAGTATATAAAAATGAAATATTTGAAAGAAGAATACAAACTTGCTGAGTATAGAATTATGACCTACTTTCAATTTTATATTTCCATTTTAAGTATTATCAGTTGACTTCCTGATAAGAAATCCGATAAGGGACTGAGTTCTCCCACTTCTTCCTGGGGCTTCTGTGTTGTTTAATTACAGAGAATACCATTCACATTTTACAGCAATGACTCCCCTTGGAATTGTGCAATACAGCAACCATGATTCTTCTCACATTCCAAAGTGTGTTGGTTGTATGGTAAATATTTCCTTTCTCAAGGATAACAACACTTTCTGTTTTGTAACCGTAACTATCACAGTTCCTTGGTCTTAGCTCTTTATTTAAATGGTTTCAATAATACTGTTTTTATTCATTTTACTGTTGGCTAGATTTCATGATCCATACATGTCTTCAGGAAATATCTGCACATTTACAGCCTCTGAAGGTTTTATTTTTATGTATATTTATCTATGCCTTCATATACTAGTGTATATTTTATAATTCAAAGAATACATGTTAAAAGGATAACGTGAAAATTAAAGTAATATTTCCTTTCTACACATGGAGTACTTGTCTTTTGTGTCTCCTAGGAAAGAGCATCTCTGATGTTGGAGACCAGCCCCTACATGCTACATACCTGTAACAAGGGCTTCTTTTGGAAAGTCAGCTCATTTAAAGGCAGCTGCTACTGTGCACACAGACATTTCCATGCAGTTCTGTGTTTGCTTGCCATTTGCTTGTGATTTTTTCTACACACACACATTTTCTATTTCCAAATTCATATAGTTTTTGTTTTTTTTCAGTTGCTTTTCATGAAACCATTGGACATAACCAGCCATGACAAACTTTTTATGATGGCCAATTTCATTCTACCCATTTAGTTTTTCATATGCACAAGTAGCAACTCAATCAGTATTTGAGAAATGCATGCAGAACTCAGCACATAACCTTGGCACCAGAGTCCATGTGTGTTATATTTGGCCCCCTAGCCTGAGGGGCACTGCAGAAATACTATTCCTCCACACTCTAGACTGCTCTATGGACTTTGATCCATGAGTATCAGTACCTCCCCACACTAGCACTGTGGTTCTCAAAATTTGGTGAATATCAGGATTACCTGGAAAACACATTAAAAGCTAGACTCCTGGGTCCCATGCCCAAAGTTTATGATTCAATAGGTCTGGGTGGTGTGCAAAATCTTGCTCTGGTTACTAGGTGATTCTGATTCTGCTGATGGAAAAAAAAAAAAAAAAAAACACATTTTAAAAACTACAATTTTCTGGCATTCCTAATTGCTAGTTTCCTATCTCCATGACAATGGGAATGACAAAAGCTTCTTTTCACAGTAAGGTATTTGGGTCTGACAGGCTCTCAGACAAACAACTAGGAAGAAGATAGCAATCAGCTGAGATTTGTGTTTTATGATGTTTGTTGTACTTAACCATAAGTAAGTGAAGTCACTCAGTCATGTTCGACTCTTTGCGACCCCATGGACTATAGCCCACTAGGCTCCTCCGTCCATGGAATTTTCTAGGCAAAAGTACTGGAGTGGGTTGCCATTTCCTTCTCCAGGGGATCTTCCTGACCTGGGGATCGAACCAGGGTCTTCCACATTGAGGGCAGACACTTTATGCGTTTGAACCACCAGGGAATCCCTGTTGGGATTCCCTGTTCTTAACCATAACAGTCTCCAAACTTTTTGGCACCAAGGATCAGTTTCATGAAAGATGGCTGGGGTGGGGGGTGGGTGGCGGCAAGGAAGGGTTTCAGTATCGCCCAGTACTCACCTCCTGCTGTGGGGCCTGGTTCCTAATAGACCATGAACCAATGCCTGTATGTGGCCAGGATGACAACTTGGCTGAACATGATATTTCAGGCTTATTTTAGGTTTTTCCTCAGCACTTCACACACATTGCTTTACTGTGTTATGGAACTGAATATTGCAGATGCCAGCCTGAAGGTAACTGACTCTTCTCTCTTTATACCTCTAAAAATTCATTGTTTATATCTTTTATGTTCAATAACTTAACCAGGCAATGGCTTGACATCCACTGCGGCATCATTATTCCTGCAATTAAGTGTGGTCCTTTGAAATATATATTTAGTCCATCCTTCATTACAGGAAAATCATCTGCTATTTCATTATAATGAATTACCTTTTTTCAAATAAGGTCATAATTATCCTTATTTAGGATCATCTTTGACTGTTTCCATATCAATCATCTTCCCTCTATCACTAAACTCTCTGATATATTTTCTCTGCTTGTGATTTATTGAAGCCTTTCACTATGTTAGTAACTTGATTTTCAATAGTATTTATTCTTCTCCTAACTGGCTTCCATTTTCACCCTTTAGTCCTATAATGAATCTATTTTGCTTATTAGTTTTTTTTTTTTTTTCTTAACTAAGCAGATCAGACTATGGTTTAATCATCTCATTTTCCACTTTTGGCTTATTTAATTCATGTTCTTACTAAGATATTCTGAAGAGTAAAGTACATAGGAATACTGAACAGGAAGTTTTTTTTTTTTCACTCCTTGTGTTAAATTTTCTTTGGTTTGTTTTCACTTTTTTTTTTAACTTTTGAATTTTGTTCTTTTCTGTTGTTCTTATTATCTGTTTGCTTGTATGCTTGACACAACTGCCATATTATGCTTTTTAATCTCTTTGATAATATATGAACAGATATGTCCAGACCTTCTTAATGTCTAACATAATACAGTTCAACACTCTTCAGCCCCGTTTCCTGCATTTTAAAACTTCTCTTTCCTCCACTGCAGCCTTTATTTATTCTGTCAACTTTTTTGAAGTTGTAAGATAATAAAGGGTTGTTGAAGAGAAGAGCTTGGCTGGTGCTCAAGTCCTGCACTGGAGCTGCTGCTCCAGTTCTCTGTTGCTGGAGTCCTGAACCATGCTTTCTAATCTTAGTCTCTGCCACCTGAGACAACTTGATCCCCACAGGGAAGAATCTTCTTTCTCTAATTTTAACTCTTCATCTTGACTGTCTAGTGGTTTTCCCTAGTTTCTTCTATTTAAGTCTGAATTTGGCAATAAGGGGTTCATGCCACAGTAGGTTCCTGGTCTTATTTTTGCTGACTGAATGGAGCTTCTCCATCTTTGGCTGCAAAGAATATAATCAATCTGATTTGGGTATTGATCATCTGGCGATGTCCATGTGTAGAATCTTCTCTTGTATTGTTAAAAGAGGGTGTTTGCTATGACCAGTGCATTCTCTTGGCAAAACTCTGTTAGCCTTTGCCCTGCTTAATTCTGTACTCCAAGGCCAAATTTGCCTGCTACTCCAGGTATCTCTTGACTTCCTACTTTTGCATTCCAGTCCCCTATGATGAAAAGGATATCTCTTTTGAGTGTTAGTTCTGGAAGGTCTTGTAGGTCTTCATAGAACTGTTCAACTTCAGCTTCTTCAGCATTATTGGTTGGGGCATAGACTTGGATTACTATGATACTGAACAGTTTGCCTAGGAAACAAACAAAGATCATTCTGTCTTTTTGAGACTGCACCCAAGAACCGCATTTCAGATGCTTTTGTTTACTATGAGGGCTATTCCATTTCTTCTAAGGGACTCTTGCTGAGAGTAGTAGATATAACAGTCATCTGTGTTAAATTCACCCATCCCAGTCCATTTCAGTTCACTGATTCCTAAAATGTCGATGTTTACTCTTGCCATGTCCTATTTGACCACTTCCAATTTGCCTTGATTCATGGACCTAACATTCCAGGTTCCTATGCAATATTGCTGTTTACAACATCGGACTTTACTTCTATCACCAGTCACATCCATAACTGGGCACTGTATTTGTTTTGGCTCTGTATCTTCATTCTTTCTGGAGTTATTTCTCCATTTCTATCCAGCAGCATACTGGGCACCTACCGACTTGGGGAGTTCATCTTTCAGTGTCCTATCTTTTTGTCTTTTCATACTGTTCATGGGATTCTCAAGGCAAGAATACTGAAGTGATTTGCCATTCCCTTCCCCAATAAGGAATTTTGAACTCCTTATTGAAAAATTCAGACTTAAATTGAAAAAAGTAGGGAAAAGCACTATATTATTCAGGAAAGACCTAAATCAAATCCTTTACAATTATACATTGGAAATAATAAACAGATTCAAGGCATTAGATCTGATAGATAGAATCCCTGAAGAACTATGGACAGAGGTTTGTGACCTTGTACAGAGGGCAGTGATAAAGACTATCCCTAAGGAAAAGAAATGCAGAAAAGGCAACATGGTTGTCTAAGGAGGCCTTACAAATAGCTGAGAAATAATAGAAGCTAAAGGCAAAGGAGAACAGAAAAGATATACCCATTTGAATGGAGAGTGCCAAAGAATAGCAAGGAGAGATAAGAAAGCCTTCCTCAGTGATCAATGCAAAGAAATAGAAGAAAACAATAGAATGGGAAACCCTAGAGATCACTTCAAGAAAATTAGAGATACCAAGAGGACATTTCATGGAAAGATGGACACAATAAAGGACAAAAATGGTATGGACCTAATAGAGGCAGAAGATATTAAGAGGTGGCAGGAGTACAGAGGAGAACTATACAAAACAGATCTTCATGACCCAGATAACCACAATGGTGTGACCACTCACCTAGAGCTAGACATCCTAGAATGAGAGGTCAAGTGGGCCTTTGGAAGCATCACTATGAACAAAGCTAGTAGAGGTGATGGAACTCCAGTTGAGCTATTTCAAATCCTAAAAGATGATGCTATTAAAGTGCTGCATTTAATATGCCAGCAAATTTGGAAAACTCAGCAGTAGCCACAGGACTGGAAAAAGTCAGTTATCATTCCAATCCCAAAGAAAGGCAATACCAAAGCATGTTCAAACTACTGCACAATCGCACTCATCTCATATGCTAGCAAAGTAATGCTCAAAATTCACCAAGCCAAGCTTCAACACTGCATGAACCATGAACTTCCAGATGTTTAAGCTGGATTTAGAAAAGGCAGAGGAAACAGAGATCAAATGCCAACATCTGTTGGATCAGAGAAAAAATCAAGAGAGTTCCAGAAAAACATCTACTTCTGCTCTATTGACTATGCCAAAGCCTTTGACTGTGTGAATCACAATAAATTGTGGAAAATTCTTCAGGAGATGGGAACAACAGATCACCAGATCTGCCTGCTGAGAAATCTGTATGAAGGTCAAGAAGCAACAGTTAGAACTAGACATGGAACAACAGACTGGTTCCAAATAGGGAAGGGAGTATGTCAAGACTGTATATTGTCACCCTGCTTATTTAACTTATACGCAGAGTACATCACGGAAAATGCCAGGCTGCATGAAGCACAAGTGGAATCAAGATTGAAGTCTCTCAGTCATTTCCAACTATTTGCAACCAATGGGCTGTAGCCTGTACCAAGCTTCTCTGTCCATGGAATTCTCCAGGCGAGAATACTGGAGTGGGTTGCCATTTCCTTCTCCAGGGCATCTTTCTGACCCAGGGATTGAACCCAGGTCTCACGCATTGCAGGCAGACGCTTTACCGTCTGAGCCACCAGGGAAGCCTGTTTGCTGGGAGAAATACCAATAACCTCAGATATGCAGATGACACCACCCTTACAGAAGAAAGTGTAGAAGAACTAAAGAACCTCTTGATGAAAGTGAAAGAGGAGAGTGAAAAATTTAGCTTAAAACTCAGCATTCAGAAAACTAAAATCATGGCATCTGGTCCTATCACTTCATGGCAAATAGATGGGGAAACAATGGAAACAGTGAGAGCCTTTGGAACTAGCGTGGGCTCTAAAATCACTGCAGATGGTCACTGCAGCCATGAAATTAAAAGATGCTTGTTCTTTGGAAGAAAAACTATGACCAACCAAGAAATCATATTAAAAAGCAGAGACATTACTTTGCCAACAAAGGTCTGTCTGGTCAAAGCTATGGTCTTTCCTGTAGTCATGTATGGTTGTGAGAGTTGGACTATAAAGAAAGATGAGCACCAAAGATTGATGCTTTTGAACTGTGGTGTTGGAGAAGACTCTTGAGAGTCCCTTGGACTGCAAGGAGATCCAACCAGTCCATCCTAAAGGAAATCAGTCCTGGATATTCACTGGAAGGACTGATGCTGAGGCTGAAACTCCAATACTTTGGCCACCGGATGTGAAGAGTTGACTTATTTGAAAAGACCCTGATGCTGGGAAAGATTGAAGGCAGAATGAGAAGGGGAAGATAGAGGATGAGATGGTTGGATGGTATCACTGGCTTGATTGACATGAGTTTGAGCAAGCTCCGGGAGTTGGTGATGGACAGGGAAGCCTGGCCAGCTGCAGCCCATGGGATCTCAAAGAGTAGGAAATGACTAAGTGACTGAACTGAACTGAACTGAACTTTTCATCCAACATGATTCAAGATACTGCAAATTAGCTTGCTCTTCTGAAATCCTCCCGTGGTAAGTGGATATCCAAGAGCTCACTTTATACCAAGTATCTATGTAATTCTCTATGTAATTGGTAGATGTTACTGAATATTATCAGTGTTTCACTTAACTCTTTCTCCATGCCTTTTGTGGGTCAGGAAGATCCACTGGAGCAAGGCTACCCGCTCCAGTATTCTTGGGCTTCCCTTGTGGCTCAACTGGTAAAGAATCTGCCTGCAATGTGGGAGACCTGGGTTCAGTCCCTGAGCTGGGAAAATCCAATGGAGAAGGGAAAGGCTACCCACTCCAGTATTCTGGCCTGGAGAATTCCATGGACTGTATAGTCCATGGGGTTCCAAAGAGTTGCACATGACTGAGCGACTTTCACTCACTCTTTCTGACTGTCTCTGTGTACTGAGAATCACACTGTGAAACATTTAAATGTCTGTTTTCATTTATTATTTATAATTTACAATTTATGTGATGAAATTGTGTCCTTTTCCTTGGTCATTCACTCATTTTTATTCATCATTGTGAGCAATTGCTTCTATGTTCTGAGCTCACAATATATATTTAACTCCTAGAGTTCTTGATTCATGTATCTTCTCCCTCTCTAGACCATAAATCTCTTCAAAAGTAGACACTATGCTCTTTGTTCTGGAGTCAGTAAAATTACTGATAATGGTGTCTTTATATAGTGTACAAATTTAGTTGAATTTATTAAAACATGAGTTTTTAAAAATATTTTGTATAAATTTATGAAAATCATGCAGCTATCTAATTTAGTAATAAGAACCACCGCACTCCAGTACTCTTGCCTGGAAAATCCCATGGATGGAGGAGCCTGGTGGGCTGCAGTCCATGGGGTCGCGGAGAGTCAGACACGACTGAGCGACTTCACTTTCACTTTTCACTTTCATGCATTGGAGAAGGAAATGGCAACGCACTCCAGTGTTCTTGCCTGGAGAATCCCAGGGACGGCAGAGCCTGGTGGGCTGCCATCTATGGGGTCGCACAGAGTCAGACACGACTGAAGTGACTTAGCAGCAGCAGCAGGAATTTATTTTAAACAAGTGGCAATAAACACATACAATTACCTTATATGTAAATGGACTAAAGAGATGGAAATATATACCATGTTCTTGGATTGGAAGAATCAATTTGTTGAAACGATCATGCTATCCAAGGTAAACTACAAATTCAATGCAATAACTACCAAAATACCCTGGGAATTTTTCACAGAACAAAACCAAATAATTTTAAACATTGTATAGAAACACAAAACATCCTAAATAGCCAAACAAAATCTTGAGGAAAAAAAAAATTGCTGAAGGAATCAAACTTCCTGATTTCAGACTGTAACACAAATCTACACTAATAAAAATAGCATGTTGCCAGCATAAAAACAAACATTAATATCAATGGAATAGAATAGAGAGCCACAAAATAACTCCATAAACTTATGGCCAAATATGTAAGGAGGACAAAGGAGGTAAGAACATAAAATAGGAAAGCATTTCACCAATAAGTGGTCCTGGGAAAACTGAAGAGCAGTAAGCAAAAGAATAAAATAAAAACATTTCTTTTTTTATTATTTTATTTTTAAACTTTATAATATTGTATTAGTTTTGCCAAATATCGAAATGAATCCGCCACAGATATACATGTGTTCCCCATCCTGAACCCTCCTCCCTCCTCCCTCCCCATACCTTCCCTCTGGGTCATCCCAGTGCACCAGCCCCAAGCATCCAGTATCGTGCATCGAACCTGGACTGGCGACTCGTTTCATACATGATATTATACATGTTTCAATGCCATTCTCCCAAATCTCCCCACCCTCTCCCTCTCCCACAGAGTCCAAAAGACTGTTCTATACATCAGTGTCTCTTTTGCTGTCTCGTACACAGGGTTATTGTTACCATCTTTCTAAATTCCATATATATGCATTAGTATACTGTATTGGTGTTTTTCTTTCTGGCTTACTTCACTCTTTATAATGGGTTCCAGTTTCATCCATCTCATTAGAACTGATTCAAATGTATTCTTTTTAATGGCTGAGTAATACTCCATTGTGTATATGTACCACAGCTTTCTTATCCATTCACCTGCTGATGGGCATCTAGGTTGCTTCCATGTCCTGGCTATTATAAACAGTGCTGCGATGAACATTGGGGTACACGTGTCTCTTTCCCTTCTGGTTTCCTCAGTGTGTATGCCCAGCAGTGGGATTGCTGGGTCATAAGGCAGTTCTGTTTCCAGTTTTTTAAGGAATCTCCACACTGTTCTCCATAGTGGCTGTACTAGTTTGCATTCCCACCAACAGTGTAAGAGAGTTCCCTTTTCTCCACACCCTCTCCAGCATTTATTGCTTGTAGACTTTTGGATCGCAGCCATTCTGACTGGTGTGAAATGGTACCTCATAGTGGTTTTGATTTGCATTTCTCTGATAATGAATGATGTTGAGCATCTTTTCATGTGTTTGTTAGCCATCTGTATGTCTTCTTTGGAGAAATGTCTATTTAGTTCTTTGGCCCATTTTTTGATTGGGTCATTTATTTTTCTGGAGTTGAGCTGTAGGAGTTGCTTGTATATTTTTGAGATTAGTTGTTTGTCAGTTGCTTCATTTGCTATTATTTTCTCCCATTCTGAAGGCTGCCTTTTCACCTTGCTAATAGCTTCATTTGTTGTGCAGAGGCTTTTAAGTTTAATTAGGTCCCATTTGTTTATTTTTGCTTTTATTTCCAATATTCTGGGAGGTGGGTCATAGAGGATCCTGCTGTGATGTATGTCGGAGAGTGTTTTGCCTATGTTCTCCTCTAGGAGTTTTATAGTTTCTGGTCTTACGTTGAGATCTTTAATCCATTTTGAGTTTATTTTAGTGTATGGTGTTAGAAAGTGTTCTAGTTTCATTCTTTTACAAGTGGTTGACCAGTTTTCCCAGCACCACTTGTTAAAGACATTTCTTCACAGCACATGCAGGCACATGAAAAGATGCTCAACATGGCTGAATATCAAAGAAATGCAAATCAAAACTACAGTGAGATACCACCTCACACTGGTCAAAATGGCCATCATCAAAAAGTCTACCAATAATAAATGCTAGAGAGGGTGTGGGAAGAGGGAACCTTCCTACACTGCTGGTTGGAATGTAGATTGGTGCAGCCACTATGGAGGTTTCTTAAAAAACTAAACAGTTGAAGGTTTCTTAAAAGACTAAAAATAGAGTTACCATATGATCCAGCAATCTCGCTGTGGTACACATATCTGGAAAAGATGAAAACTCTAATTTGAAAAGATATATGCACCCCAATGTTCAAAGCTATGCTATTTAAAATAGCCAGGACATGGAAGTGGACCTGAATGTCCACTGACAGATGAATGGATAAAGGAGATGCTGTGTGCACATGCATGCACACACACACACACACACACACACACACTGGCATATTACTTAACCATTAAAAATAATTAAATAATGCCATGTTAGCAACATGGATGGACCTAAGGATCATCACACTAAGCGAAGTAGGTCAAACAGAGAAAGACAAGTACCACATGATATCACTTATGTGTAGAAGCTAAAAATAATGATACAAATGAACTTATTTACAAAACAGAAATAGAGTCACAGATGTAGAAAACAAACTTAAATTACCAAAGGGGAAAGGTGGGGAGGGGTATATTGGAAATTTGGGATTAAAAGATACACACTCAGATCACATCAGATCAGTTGTTCAGTCGTGTCCGACTCTTTGCGACCCCATGAATCGCAGCACGCCAGGCCTCCCTGTCCATCACCAACTCCCGGAGTTCACTGAGACTCACATCCATCGAGTCAGTGATGGATGACTGACTCCAGCCATCTCATCCTCTGTCATCCCCTTCTCCTCCAGCCCCCAATCCCTTCCAGCATCAGAGTCTTTTCCAATGAGTCAATTCTTTGCATGAGGTGGCCAAAGTGCTGGAGTTTCAGCTTTAGCATCATTTCTTCCAGAGATCCCAGGGCTGATCTTCAGAATGGACTGGTTGGATCTCCTTGCAGTCCAAGGGACTCTCAAGAGTCTTCTCCAACACCACAGTTCAAAAGCATCAATTCTTTGGCGCTCAGCCTTCTTCACAGTCCAACTCTCACATCCATACATGACCACAGGAAAAACCATAGCCTTGACTAGACGAACCTTTGTTGGCAAAGTAATGTCTCTGCTTTTGAATATGCTATCTAGGTTGGTCATAACTTTCCTTCCAAGGAGTAAGCGTCTTTTAATTTCATGGCTGCAGTCACCATCTGTAGTGATTTTGGAGCCCAGAAAAATAAAGTCTGACACTGTTTCCACTGTTTCCCCATCTACTTCCCATGAAGTGGTGGGACCGGATGCCATGATCTTTGTTTTCTGAATGTTGAGCTTTAAGCCAACTTTTTCACTCTCCACTTTCACTTTCATCAAGAGGCTTTTGAGTTCCTCTTCACTTTCTGTCATAAGGGTGGTGTTATCTGCATATCTGAGGTTATTGATATTTTTCCCGGCAATCTTAATTCCAGCTTGTGTTTCTTCCAGTCCAGTGTTTCTCATGATGTACTCTGCATATAAGTTAAATAAACAGGGTGACAATATACAGCCTTGACCTACTCCTTTTCCTAGTTGGAACCAATCTGTTGTTCCATGTCCAGTTCTAACTGTTACTTCCTGACCTGCATACAAATTTCTCAAGAGGCAGATCAGGTGCTCTGGTATTCCCATCTCTTTGAGAATTTTCCACAGTTTATTGTGATCCACACAGTCAAAGGCTTTGGCATAGTCAATAAAGCAGAAATAGATGTTTTTATAGTTTATACAAAATAAACAATAAAGACCTACTGCATGGCACAGAGAACTATATTCAATATCTTGTAATAGCCTTTAATGGAAAAGAATCTGAAAATAATATATATTATGTGTGTGTGTGTGTATACACACATATGTCAAAATATACTACCACTAAGATATTAATGAAATTATGAAATTGCTTTTGTGAGATCTGATTGCTGTTTATTTATTCATGTTTTCTGATAAGACCTTTAGGAAGACATTACAAGCATGGATGTCAAGAGGTTATGATTTTTAGCTAGACCTCTTACTAGTCATTACATTGGCCAAGTTACTTAATCATTCTGTGCCTCAGCTTCTTTATATGTAAAATGGAAATAACAAGTACCTAATAGATTGTGGGAATAGAATGAGTTAATACATGAAACACAGATAGTTCCTAGCATGTAGTTCATGCATTAGACACATTTGCTGCTGTCTGTTGTAAACAAATCATTGATTTACCAAGAGAAAAAAAAAAAAACTTTTTAAAGAACAGTTTTCTATTAAGTATAGACTCTGAAAGATTTTAGTGGGCTTTACTATTGCCAAGATATATTCTCCCTTCCTGTGTATCTCACTATTTAACTTGAAGAAAATATCACATTCTCTAACGAAACTATCATAAAATAATTTAAATATTCATGAGAACTATACTTGGCAGTAATTACCACCTGATACTGTGCTTTGCTGAATACACTAAATAGAACAATTTGAAATGAAGATGGTCCTTCAAATATTACAAGTACATTATAGGAAATAATTGGTGAACAGAGATGGACTGGATGGTTTCAATTGTGGCTAAGAATAAATCTGTTACTGTATTAGAGCCAAAGATTATTTACCAATATTGTATTGATACAAATAATACAATGCTTGTGTATATAGAGCTAGTGATTCTAAGATTATTACATTTCTGAAATTTATTAAATATGAAATAAAACAAGTGAACTCTATCTACCTCTACATTTTCCAGAGTAATAATCATAGATGAAATTAAGTCATTTATAATTGAATGATAATACAGATCTATTATTTATATAGACTTAATGGGGCATTATATTGGCTTTCATTCTCTGAGATACAAGACTCTTAAGGACTATTTCAGTGATGAAATATTTAACCAAAAGGTCTTTGGGGGAAATGAGGACATTTTAATATCATAAAGAAAAAATTCTATGAGCCAGGCAAAACTTACTTGAGGTTGGGACTGCTTTATGTTTATCAACTAAATAAGTACATTTTCAGAGATTATTATTATTACTATTTAGCCCAAAATAATATTTTGCTGTAAGTTTAAGTCCACAGGGTCACAAAGAGTTGGACACAACTGAGCGACTCAACTGAACTGAATGATTAAAATTAAAAAAAATTTTGTGTCGCAAGTTACTTCTAATAAAACTTGATTTGATTGCTTTTATTGAAATTGTAAAATTATCAGTGAGATTGGAGATATCTGAAGGAATATCTCAATTAGTAGCCACAATTTGTGCATATTTAAGCTTTTCCAATCATTTTTCAACAAAGATTTCAAATACACAAAAATATTGAAAGAATGGTGCAGTAAACACACATATATTGACCTCATAGATTCTATAATTAATAATTTACTATATTTGCTTTATCACATATCTGTCTTTGCAATTATCTATATTTATATCTATCTTTGTGTAGTTCAGTGAGTCATGTCCAAGTCTTTTGAGACCCCTTGGACTACAGCCCATCAGACTCCTCTGTCCAAGGGGTTCTCCAGGCAAGAAGAGTAGAGTAGGTTGTCATTTCCTTCTCCAGGGGATCTTCCTGACCCAGGGATTGAACCACAGTCTCCTGCATTGGCAGGTGGATTCTGTACCACTGGGCCACCAGGGAAACCTACATCTATCTTTATTTTGATGCATTTCAAAATAACTTGCAGAAATCAAGTTGTACACATGTACACTTTGCCTCTAAATGCTTTAGCATGCATAACATCAACCAGAGTTCAATAACTGTATGTGAATTTTTTGGGCGGGGAGGTAACAAGGAGATCCAACCAGTCCATTCTAAAGGAGATTAGCTCTGGGTGTTCACTGGAAAGACTGATGCTGAAGCTGAAATTCCAATACTGTGGCCACCTCATGTGAAGAATTGACTCACTGGAAAAGACCCTGATGCTGGGAGGGATTGGGGGCAGGAGGAGGAGAAGGGGACAACAGAGGATGAGATGGCTGGATGGCATCACTGACTCGATGGACATGAGTTTGGGTAAACTCTGGGAGTTGGTGATGGACAGGGAAGCCTGGCACGCTGCGATTCATGGGGTCACAAAGAGTTGGACACGACTGAGTGACTGAACTGAATTGAACTGAACTTTACATACCATGAAATATACAAATCTAAAGCATACCATTCCGTGAGTTATTGGGGGTATGTCTATTTTTGATTCACACAAATATTCAACACACACTAAGGAAAATATATGTTGAGGGTATTTTTTCAGAGAATCGGGACTATAAACATGAACAGCACTTTCTCATATAGAATAAACTAGAACAATGTAAAAATGTCTTTAAAATGGACCTCTGGGAATGTAATTATTTGTTTATCCAATTTTACAAATAACTTTCAATTCAAAATATAAGACACATATTTTTAAGTGGCGACAAAAGTAATCTTTACAAACAATCTAATTATATTACTTCAGCCTTTTCCTTACTCAGCTGATATAACACAGAAAGCACGATTTGACATATCATATACATGAAGCTCTACGTTATACAAAATGCACAAAGGAAAAAAATGCCACATATATTGATTTGCAGTATACATGTGTCAAATGCTATTACTTGACATTATACAGCTACAGTCTAAGACACTGTGAGAGAGGGTTTGTGCATGCATGCGTGTCCACAGTCATAGTCTCAAGGAAATAAGAGTTAGAGCATGTATAAAGTTTTATAAATACTCCAGTGTGTTCAAAGAATAATAATAGAGAGAAGACATCCTAGAAAATCATCTACATAATATATCATTGTTTAATAACCACCACAGCCATAACCCTTTGTGCATTAATTTTCATGTTGAATTTAAAATTGCTGTAATTTTTTTTCCTTGTAATTTATTTCCCTGGAAAAGTTTTAACTCAAAGGAGCACCTGCTCTACAGTCCTTGCCCTTACTGACCACTCTTTCCCATCATATTACAATTGGGTTCACAAAACTCAGGGTCACCAACAATCTGGCCAATTGTCCCAAGTGAATCATTGACTTAAAAGTTCTCTCCCCTGATAGACCAGTATTTAGAATACATCGTTAAAATTAACACATATCATAATATATCCCCAGGCTTTTATAAGGATATTATGTTCTTTTTAAGATATTTAAATAATGTCATTCACATAAATTTACTTGGAGATGTACTATTTCCAATTCCACATAAATCTACAACACAGACACATGTAGTTTAACCTTGAATGTCTCCTCCAATGTTAAAAATAAAAGAAGCAATCATCTTAACATTTATGAGATACTGACTATATACTTAGTAAAGGATAGTGCATATTAAACTATAAGACTATAATACTAAGGGTTTAGCTTTTAAATTTTATGTGAAAGCTGTGTGGCCTCAGCAAAATCACTTCATTCCTCTGAGCCTCATTAATTTCACTTGTAAGAAAAACATGGTGATTGGCCAAAAGAAGTTTCCAGCTCTTTCCAACTCTGAGGTTCTCATATTCTAAGAATAATCTGTACAGGCAGACTTTCTTTGATCCTTTTTCTCTTTGGTAATTGTAATAGATTATAATACCATCTGAGGCAAGACATTAAGTTTGCAATTGCATTTTTTTTTTTACCTAATCAGTAGATATTTAAAATGGCTCATGTTCCAGACGTAGTGCTAAGCACATCTTTGTATTGGTTTGAAGTGGTTCAACCAGACATATTGAAGAGAACTGATATAAAATGGTGATTCCACAAGGAACATTTAAAGGAAGCAATTATAAGGTGTATTCGTTTAAGAAATATTTTGCCAAGTAGCTTTTCTTTTCATATTGTCTCACTGGCTGACCAACTATTAATCAAGCTCTCCATCTCTCAGTATGGGAAAAGTCAAATGAATTTTGTCATCAGCTGAGCCATCTGTCTCCTCATACTGTTCTGCTATTTTTCTTTTTCTTTTTGAAACTCTTTAACTGAAAGTAGAAATGGAGGAGGAAGGAAAGGTAATCAGTGAATATAACAGCATTTCATATGCTTTGATTATTTTTTAATACTTAGGTAATAGGAGGTATAAATAGCACTTCATATACATTTGCTGTTTTACATTCAAGGTCCAGTGAATTTTTCTGGGAGAAATTAGATACTGCCCTGCAGTATAGATGCAATAAAATGTGTCTGCTCTAAGCTGAGCACAGTGGTGCTAGGCCCTGCATACTAAAAGATGTGAATTCTCTTAACCAAAGCAAAAAGAAGTCTCACATCTGTGTCTCTAGTATTTATCTGTTCTGGGAGGATAGAGTGCCTGGGGCTCTCACATCAAGAGGGTTAAGGCTTCCTTTATAAAGTGTTGACAATAATTCTTACCATTCTCTTGGCCATCTATCAGAAAACAACTACTTATTTCTCTTGGCTTTATTGGGAATCTATCTGCCTGAACTTAGATGTTTGAAATGAGAGTGAAAGATAGAGAGCAGAGCCAAGGAGATCAAACAGAAATGCACTCCCAAATAAAAGTCCCCTGAACCAATCTCCCACTACTATGGGAAGCCCTACTGCAGTGCTCTTGTTAAAGCCACCTGGTTCTTAGGTGCATCCTGTGTGGACAGCTCTATTTATCTCAGGGGGCAGCCTGTCTCTTAACTGGGCAGCACCAACTGTCAGGAAACTGAAAGGGTGGAAGTGTTATCCTCTGTAATCTGGCCCTATGCCGCCTCCCACAAGTCTACCTTGATTTCTGTTTGCCAACTTACAACAAGCTGAAAAGAAGAAACCATTTTCCAAGGCAAGTCTCTCTTTACTTCAGGTAAATCAACAGTTCCTTTGGTGGGTCCCTACGCTTTCTTGTATCCTCAACCTTCTTGTTACTCTTTTTTGGACATTCTGAGTCTTTCCCAGGAATAATTATATTTAGGAATCCTGTCGGCTGCCTACAAATGGATCACTCTTTTTAATGAGATAGATTTTACTATATTAAGCATTGAATTGAGGAAAAATAGAATCTTTCCACTTCTATTTTGCATAGTTGAGTTGTTGAAATTTTATAATAAATATACAACTATTTTGTGACAATGAAATAATTTAAACAAACAAACAACAACAAAAAACCAAGGCCCTGGGTTCCTTCCTACATAAAAGATAAACAAGATTCTTGGCATGAAAATTCTCTTTCCATCTTATCTGACTCAATGGTCATTTATAAAGTACAGATAGATTTATTATGGCATCTTCATGATTGATAGGGACAAATCTTGCTATATATGAGGGATTTAGGCTCAGAGGCTATCAGTTTTTACACTGTATTTTATATGTTTTCCAGAAAATATGCTGAGGAGTCATTCCTCTGTTCCTTTTTTTTTAAAAAGCCCAAACACATTTTCAGGTAGAGAGACCTCAAACTATTTGACATTAGACACATGCAAGAATATTCCACCTTGTTCTATCAAAAACAGCATAAACTTATCTTTGAACATTTAAAGCATACTAAAGTTTCAAAGCCATACCGTGCCAGAAATAGAATCCTTGAAGAAGGCCATTGGTAGATAGTCTGCCTCTCAAAATAGAACTATGTCTTATTCAGCTTCTGGTTTGGGGGGTCCTGCCTAGTGCCTGACCCATGAGAGGTGCTGGAGCCTAAAACCAACCTTGAGGTAAAGTAGCCTGTTATTAGTTTAGGGACAGTAGCTGGTGGCTGCTGCTTCTTTTCTCTTCTGCTTTTTGAATAAAATAGCACAGTCCTCTGAATATTACAGAGCATGGCTGGAAAAGGACATCAGTATTTCTAGATATCTTTTTCTTAGTATTTAATTACAAAATGGAGAACAAATAATAGCTGCTTGCTGTCTATAACACACATAGCAAAAGAACAGCTGCCCTTACTATGAACTCATCTTTCAGGCAGAAAAGACCTCAGAAATGTCTCTGAAATTCCTTCCTGGTTTAGGAGGAACCAATTTACAACATGGGAGAGGGGAAGTTAGGAATTGTTACCATTTGGCTGCGTGGGCGCAGGAGGGCCTAGAGGAGCCTAGAGTTGAAGGTCAGGAAGGGCGGTGGTGAGGAGATACCCCTCGTCCAAGGTAAGGAGCAATGGCTGCGCTTTGCTGGAGCAGCTGTGAAGAGATACCCCACGCCCAAGGTAAGAGAAACCCAAGTAAGACGGTAGGTGTTGCAAGAGGGCATCAGAGGGCAAACACACTGAAACCATACTCATAGAAAACTAGTCAATCTAATCACACTAGGACCACAGCCTTGTCTAACTCAATGAAACTAAGCCATGCCCGTGAGGCAACCCAAGATGGGCGGGTCATGGTGGAGAGATCTGACAGAATGTGGTCCACTGGAGAAGGGAATGGCAAACCACTTCAGTATTCTTGCCTTGAGAACCCCATGAACAGTATGAAAAGGCAAAATGATAGGACACTGAAAGAGAAACTCCCCAGGTCAGTAGGTGCCCAATATGCTACTGGAGATCAGTGGACTCATTGGAAAAGACTCTTATGCTGGGAGGGATTGGGGGCAAGAGGAGAAGGGGACGACAGAGGATGAGATGGCTGGATGGCATCACTGACTCGATGGACGTGAGTCTCAGTGAACTCTGGGAGTTGGTGATGGACAGGGAGGCCTGGCGTGCTGTGATTCATGGGGTCGTAAAGAGTCGGACACGACTGAGCGACTGATCTGATCTGATCTGATTGGAACTAGCTCTCCAGTGGCTCAGATGCAACTGGATTGATCTGCACCTACCTGGAGTGGTACATGTGTCATGTGAGTAGAATTTAAACTTTTGCTTAGAGTAGGCAGTGACTTTCCTGACAGTTCCAATGTCCAGGCAATCTTTCTGAACTATCCCTGGAGTGAAGGCTTGTTGTTGGCATACCTATTTTTAAATACTACAGGCCAAGAGAAATAAGGCAATATGTGTGTGTGCTCATATAATTGTAATATAACTAGAATCTATTAAAATGTTGCTTTAAGAGTTTATGATCTAAAATTACAGGAACGTCAGTGTTTTATCAATTTATGAGGAGCCATGATGATGGCAACGGCACCCCACTCCAGTACTCTCGCCTGGAAAATCCCATGGACGGAGGAGCCTGGTGGGCTGCTGTCTATAGGATCGCACAGAATCAGACACAACTGAAGTGACTTAGCAGCAGCAGCAGGCAGTAAATTAGTAAAGACATAGTTGGCCTCAACAATACCACCAATCACCTGGACAAAAAGGACACTGAAACTACTTCCAGCATTACCAAAGACACATTTATCCAAAGCTCATGTGGAATATTCACCAAGATAGACCGCACATTCTGGCCGTAAGACACAACAAAGAATAGAAATCGCACAATGTCTGCTCTCAGATCACAATCTGGTCTGAGACGATGAATTAAATTAGGCATCAATAACAGAAAGATGGATGCAAAACTCTAAAATGCATAGATTAAACAATGCATTTCTAAGTAACTCATAAGTCAAAAAGACATCGCGAGAGGAATTTTAAAATGCTTTGAACTAAATGATAAAAAAACACAACTTATTGAAATGTCTCAGAAGCAGGAAAGCAATACTTAGATGGAAATTTATAGCACTGAAAGTATATACTAGAACGTAAGAAGATCCAAAGTCAAAAATCTAAGCTCACCTTAGGAAACTAGACAAGCAAGAGCTAATAAATCCAAAGTAGATAAAATAAAATAAGTAATCAAAAGTAGAATAGAAATCAATGAATCAAAAAGAGGAAATTAACAGAGAAAATCAACAAAACCCAAAATGGGTTTTCTGAAAAAAATAAAATTTAAATTAATGAAAACCTCTAAGCAGGCTAACTAGGAAAACACAAGAGAGGATACAAATTCTGATACAACAGTATCAGAAATGAAAGAGGCACAATCTCTATAGATTCTATGAATGATTAAAAGGATAACTGAGGAATACTATTGACAATTGTATGTCCACAGATTTGATAATTTAGATGAAATGGCCAAATTTTCTGAATGACACAATCTGCTAAAACTCACAAGAAACATACAAGCTAAATAGGCCTATATCTATGAAATACATTGAATAATTAATTAATAGCATTTCAAAACAGAAAGCACCAAACCCATACAGATTGACTGGCGAATTATACCAAACATTTAAGGAAGAATTTATACCAATTATTTATAGTCTCCTTTGGAAGTTAGAAGAGGGCATACTTTCTACTGCATTCTATGAAGACAGTATCATCCGACAACCAAAACCATACACATTACAAGTAAAGAAAACCACAGACTGATCTCTCTCATGAACACAGATGCAAAAATCCTCGACAAAATAAGATATATTAAAAAAAATTATATATCATGACATAGAGGGATTTATTCTACGAATGCAAGGCTGGTTCAACTTTCAATTAATTATTACTTCAACAGACTAAGGAAGAAATACCACATGATCTAATCAAGACATATAGGAAAAGTATCTGACAAAATCAAATACACATTCATGATAAAAATTCTCATCAAACTAGTATTAGAGGGAAGTTTACTCAACTTGATAAAAAATATTTATGAAAAAACTACAGCTAACACAATAATTAATGGTGAAGAACTATGAATTTTCTCTATCAGATGAGGAACAAAGAAAAAGATACCCTCCTTCACCATTCCCTTTCAACATCATACTCAAAATCCTAGGTAATTCATCAAGTCAAGAAAAGGAAATAAAAAATGTAATGGTTGAGAAGGAATAGATAAAACTGTCTTTGTTCACAGATGACATGATTATATACAATATGTTGAAAATCTGAAAGAGTTGACAAAACTCTTGAAATTAATAAACAATCATAGCAATGCAGCAGGAAACAAAGTTAACATACACAAAAAGCAATTACTTCCTTATATACCAGCAAGGAACAAGTGACCTTTGAAGTTAAAAACAATGTCATTTATAATACCACACCCCAAAATGAAATACTTAGGTATAAGTCTAAAAATGTGAACAAGATTCATGAGGAAAAACTGCAAAACTCTGATAAAAGGTATCAATGAAGAACTAAATAAATAAGATTCTACATTCATAGATAAAAGGATTCAGTATTGGCAAGATGTCAGTTCTTCCCAAGTTGATCTTCAATACAATCTCAACCAAAATTCCAGGAAGTTATTTTGTAGATATTGATGAACTGATTCAAAAGTTTACATAAGAATCAAAATCCTCAAAATAGTCAACACAACATTGAAAGGGAAGAACACATTTGGAGAATTAACACAATCCAACTTCAAGACATTATACAGCTACAGTAATTGAGACATTGTGGTACTAACAAGAGAATAGTCAAATAGATCAATGGCAGGAAAAAAAAAAAAAAATCAATGGCCGGAAATAGACCTGCATAAATACAGACAACCAATTTTTGACCAAAAAAAAAGTGATACAATGGCACAAAGTGAGTCTATTCAACAGACAACACTGGAACAACTAGATACTTACATGCAAAACATCTAAACATAGTCCTTATACCCTTCAAAAAAATTAACTCAGAACACAGACCTAAATAAAAAATGTAAAATTCTAAAACTTCTAGAAAATAACTTAAAAGAAAATGAGATGACTTTGATTTTGGTCATTACGTTTTTGATACAACACCAAAAGCACAATCCATTAGAGAAATAATTAATAACTTTGACTTTAAAATTAAACATTTCTCCTCTATGAAAGATACTGCTAAGAGAATAAAAAGACAAGCCATTGACTGAGAAAAACTATTTGAAAAATATACATATGATAAAGGACTGTTACCCAAAATATACAGAAATTCTTAAAGCTCAAGAGTAAGAAAACAAATGACTTGATTAAAAAAAAAAAATGAGTCAAAGACCTTAACATTTCCTCCAAAGATGAAGTTAATACGGCAAACAGCCATATGAAAAGATACTATGTGTCCTATAACATGTATCATACAATCGAGCAATCATGTTCTTTGGATTTATCCGGAGGAGCTGAAACTGATGTGCACACAAAAATTTGCATGTTTAAAAATGGATGTTTACAACTGCTTTTATCATTAACTGCTGAAAATTGGAAGCAACCAAAATGTTTTTCAGTAGGTGAATGGATAAATAAACTGTAGTTCACCTAGAAAAGTGAATATTTTTCCGTTATAATTAGAAATGAGATACCAAGCCATGAAAATACATAGAGGAAACTTAAATGTGTATGATTAAGTGAAAGAAGATAATCTTAAAAGGCTACATACTGTATGATTCCACCTGTATGACATTCTGAAAGGCAAATATGTGCAATCAGTGAAAAGCTGAGTGACAGCCCGTGGTTAGGAAGGAGGGAGGTGATGACAAACTGAAATAACAATGAAGCAATCACAGTTCAGGCATACAAAAATGCGGTTGGATGTCCATTTAGTTTCTGGTCTCAGAACTGTCTCTGCACCACTGAAAACTTGAACCTTCTTTGAACTGGACCAGATCCAAGGATACTACCAGCCCTATTCAGAATAACACCTGCAAGCTACATTATGGCTTCAAGGACTACCTCTGTAATTGTGTAACCATTTCAGAATCCAATCAATACTTACTGAACACCCTTGCTTCTTGCAAGTTCCAATCATAATTCTTGGCAAATAGCTCATGTAACCAACTGTAACCTTGCTGTTTTTGCCTTTACAGGCCTCTCCCATTTCATAGTTCAATAGATGACAATTCAAGTGCTTCTTGAATCTGTGCCTCCCAGGCTGCTGTCCTATCAAACCCCAAATAAACATCCTTTTGTTTACATCAGACTCGCCTTATAGCTCAGTTGGTAAAGAATCCACCTGCCATGCAGGAGACCCCTGTTCGATTCCTGGGTCGGGAAGATCCCCTGGAGAAAGGACAGGTGACCCATTCCAGTATTCTTGGGTTTCCCTTGTGGCTTAGTTGGTAAAGAATCCATTTGCAGTGTGGGAGACCTGGATTCGATTTCTGGGTTAGGAAGATACCCTGGAGAAGGGAAAGGCTACCCACTTCAGTATTCTGGCCGGGAGAATTCCATGGACAGTCCATGGGGTTGCAAAGAGTTGGACTTGACTGAGCGACTTTCACTTACCATTTCTAAAATTTTGGTATGAAGACAGGTAGAACACTGGGGATTTTTTTTTAAGTTTTTAATTGTAGAATAATTGCTTTACAATATTGTGTTTGTTTCTGCTGTACAACAATGTGAATCAGTTATAGGCGACATGTATCCCCTCTCTGTTGTGCCTCCCTCCCACCACTACCTCCTTCCTACCACTCTAGGTCACTACAAACTGAACTGAGCTCCCTATGCTTCCCACTAGCTAGCTAGCTATTTTACACATGGTAGTGTCTATAAGTCAATGCTACTCTTTCATTTCGTCCCACACTCTCCTTCCTCCAGTGTGTCCACAAGTACATTCTCTACATCTGCATCTCTATTTCTGCCCTGCAATTAGTTTCATCAGTACCATTTATCCAGAATCCATGTGTGTGTGTGTGTGTGTGTGTGTGTGTGTGTGTTACTATACGATAATTGTTTTTCTCCTTCTGACTTACCTCACCCTGTATGACAGACTCTAGGGCCATCCACCTCACTGCAACTGACTCAATTTTCTTCCTGTTTATGGGTAATATTCCATTGTATATATGTACCACAACATTATCAATTCATCTGATAATGGAAATCTAGGTTGCTTCCATGTTCTGACTATTGTACATAGCTCTGCAATGAACACTGGGGTATATGTGCTTTTTTGAATTATGGTTCTCTGAGAAGGCAATGGCACCCCACTCCAGTATTCTTGCCTGGAAAATCCCATGGATGGAGGAGCCTGGTGGGCTGCAGTCCATGGGGTTGCGGAGAGTCAGACACGACTGAGAGACTTGACTTTGACTTTTCACCTTCATGCATTGGAGAAGGAAATGGCAACACACTCCAGTGTTCTTGCCTGGAGAATCCCAGGGACGGGATGCTGGGTTGGCTGCCATCTACGGGGTCGCACAGAGTTGGACACGACTGAAGCAACTTAGCAGCAGCAGCAGCAGGGTATATGGCCAGTAGTGGGATTGCTGGGTCATATAATAGTTCTATTTCTACTTTTTAAAAGGAATCTCCATGCTGTTCTCCATAGTAGCTGTATAAATTTAAATTATCACCATTTTTTAAGACATTGAAACTACTCTATATGATTCTACAAGTATGAATACAAGTGATTATACATTTCTCCAAAGCCAAAGAATTTACAACACCAAGAGGGAACCCTAATGCATACTATGGACCTTGGATGATTACAATTTGTTAGTGTATGTTCACCAATCGAAACAATTACACCACTCTGGTGGAAGATGTCAATAATGGGGAACACTATGCATGTGTGGAGGCAGAGGGTATATGAGAAATCTCTTTCTCTCAATTTTGCTGTGTAACCAAAAAAAGGTTCTAAAAAATAGTCTCTCTCTCTCTCTCTATATATATATATATATACACACACATATATATATATCTCGTATATATATGTCAATGAGAATTAACTATTTTTATAGGCATCAACGTGGATGAATCAAAAACATGATACTGAGTGAAAAAAAAAAAAAAACCATATAAGTTTCAAAATCACCAAACTAATCAAATTATCATTAAAATCACAATATGGTAAATTTGGAGAGGGAAATGGCAACCCACTCCAGTATTCTCGCCTGGAGAATCTCTTGGAAAGGAGGCTGGCATGGTACAGTCCACGGGGGTCACAAAGACTCAGACACAACTGAAGTGACTTAGCACAGCACATGGTAAACTTTGGAGGGGGGGGGGTTGCCATATTTTGATAATACAAAAAGTTTTCTGGGGACTGTCAGTGCTCTATTTTTTTACCTGGGTGATGGTTTAATGCTTGCATTCACTTTGTAAGTATTGGTCAATATACACACTAATGAATTATGTATTTTTATAGGTACATTACAATTTGTTTAATTAACATGATAAATATTTTTATATTTCATTGGACTTATGAGATTTTTAAATAATTTAATTTCAAAAAGAATTGTATCTCTATTTCTCCTTTCAACAGAATTCTACCACTATCTTTCATGATTATTTTTACTTTCAAATTTGTGGAGGACTACTCATATTAGCTTTCTTTTCAAGATTCCTCTACACTAAAATGGCAACTGTAGAGCTGTATCAATAATGAGTAGTTGAGGCTTACTTTCTCTGTTTGGATCTTGATAGTATATCAAAAAAAAAAAAAGTATTTAAAGAATGTATGGTTAAAAAAAAAGGTAAATAAGAATTTTTCTTTTTCAATTTTCTCATTTTATTCCAGGGTATATTTTAGAAAACATAACTGTCTCTGACACTAAAGAAATTAATATAATTTGCATGCATGACTTTTTAAAATAGTGAAACTGATCAAGAAAATAAAGAATGTGATTAGTTAATGTTTACAAATCTGGCTTGCAAATTTTTGGATAATAATGAATTCCAAGATAAAAAATAAGAATTAATGGAAAATACAGTTTAAATTGAAGTAAGTGGAATCATTTAAATACTTGGTTGTAGGGTGAGATAGTTCATAGTGATTACAAGTAGACTTGGAAATGCTGGAGTAAAATACCACAATCTAGTAGGTAAAAAAGAAAACAGGCTAAGAAATTGATTGATACAGAAGAAAAAAGTGAAAATCATATATTGTGGTCCTTTGGTCTCACCTATATTGGAATAAAGGACCAAAATATTAACACTAGAGTAATATGCAGAAGAAAAATAAATCTCCAAGGAAAAATATAACCAAGTTTACTCAGTTTTAAGAAGTACAAGTTTTGTGCTTTCAGAAATGAATTTGAATGCTAAACTTACTATTGCAAAAAACTTAAAAGACAGGAAAATTTCATGATGAACTTATTTGCAACCTATATATGTATAGGTTGTATATATATGTAAATGTATACATATAATATTGATTCCCCAGAGGGCTGAACAATTTAAGCCAATGGTCAAGGCTTGCAATCAACTCTCTGGAGAGAAACAATCAATAGCCCAGCTTCTACCTGGAAAACTGTAACTTCAATTAACATGATTCTGTTCATAGAAAGGAATGGATAAGAACAAACACTTCATTTAAAAAAAAAATAGTGTGGGTTTTGTTTATATCTAAGCTGACAACAATTGTGTAACTAAGATAATATTTGTAATTCCTTTTTAATTTTCATGACTGATGTACAATTCCCTAGGTTCTTCTCCCCTCCAGAAAATAATTGACTAGTGAGAGATTATCTTTTTTCCTAACAATTCACATTTTGGGTTCTGGTTTGCTAATAAGATATGTACCATAAAGAATTCTTACCAACCTGTAAAGAGGTTTTGAGACGTATCAAGTATTAAATTTCAGGCATACTTCTGTCTTTCCAAAGCAAAAAATTAATGTTAGAGAAGATATTTCTTAGAAAATCTCATCAAATATCTTTTATATTTTACATGAGGCAAAATTTGCATATGTAGGGACACTTATCATAGAGACATCCATGTATTATACTTCAATACATTTAAAATTAATTACTGGCGCTTAAATAAATAGATATATTTATTTACATTCTGCCTTAAAAATCTTGAGGTGATTTTTTCTGACTTATATTCTTGGAAATTACTCTTTTGCTTGTTTTAGTCTTGCAGAAAGATTTCCTTAAGTCCTCAAGTATTTTTGTATGTGTCTGATAGGAGTTTTAAGAAATGATTGTTAATAGTTTTATCTCTCCCACATATGAATTCGTATTAACTTCAAAGGAAGCCAGTTTACATATAGAAGAGATAAGTACACAGAGGGAGCAGAAATCAGCCCCTCAGAACTCAGATAAATGGTAACTTTCAATTAATTCTGAACCACAAAAGCTAGGTAAGTCATGGTATATCAAATACAGAGAAGAAGAAAATCTGCAGCACATATATATTTTTTTTTCCCTAGCTACAACTGCTACATCTGCTAGAAATTGCCATTATAGCACCTTAGAGAGGATTTATTCAAAAACAGTACTAATCTTCATGGAAATTTAATAACAAGAGTCTATTTTATCTCTGTCAGGTAGCCTTCTTACTCAGCCTCTAGGTCCTTTCAAACTGACACTTTTTAGCTCATTCTTAACTATGCAAAAAAAAAAAGCTGTTGAGTACCTACTTAGTATTAGGGCAGTGAGTAGCACTTGAAGGGTCCTAAAGCAACATTTGCTGAATGGTGATCAAATAAATGAATGAACAAAAAGAAAGCTTTTTACTTTGAGAGTGCTAATGACAAGACAAAGATCAATCAGCCAGAAATCTAACCTTCAGAGTTTATATAGTCTGGCAGACTGGATGTGAACACCTATGGCTGATTCATGTCAATGTATGGCAAAAACCACAATACTGTAAAGTAATTAGCCTCCAATTAAAATAAATTAATTAAAAAAATGGATTTGCTCTAGATAGAAACCTCAGGAAGTTCAGAGAAGAGAGAGCTCACTTGGAGTTCTGAGGTTCAAAGAAGACTTCACGGAAGAATCAGAATTTAAGATTACCTTTGCTGTTGACAAGATTCAGGCTATGTGGAAAGAGAATAAATAGAATGTTGTGCAATGAGAAGACCATGAACAAAATCAGGGAAGTCAGGAAGAATAGAAAAGAAATTCCAAATAAATAATTCAGTTTGGCCAGAACACAGGTAGGCCATGAGAAGCAAGAGAAATAAAGTCAAGGTAAATATTTATCCACAGATAAATAAGATTATGTCTTACACATTATACTGAAGGATGGAATTTTCTTATGTAATCAACAGAGAACACTCAAAATTTGAGGGTTGAGGATAGATGGAGAATGACAGAAAATTAGCTTCTATTGCTATGAGGTTTATATTTTAAGTAAGGGGTATTTTAATGCTGTAACATATGAAATTTTTTTGAGCTTTAAAAAATACTTTATTATGTTTTAATCTAAATTTATTTATTTTAATTGGAGGCTAATTACTTTACAATATTTTATTGGTTTTGCCATACATCAACATGAATCCACCATGGGTATACACGTGTTCCCCATCCTGAACCCCCCTCCCACCTCTCTCCCTGTACCATCCCTCTGGGTCATCCCAGTGCACCAGCCCCAAGCATCCTGTATCATCCATCGAACCTGGACTGGCAACTCGTTTCATATATGATATTATACATGTTTCAGTGCCATTCTCCCAAATCATCCCACCCTCTCCCTCTCCCACAGAGTCCAAAATACTGTTCTATACATCTGTGTCTCTTTTGCTGTCTCACATACAGGGTTATCGTTACCATCATTCTAAATTCCATATATGTGTGTTAGTATACTGTATTGGTGTTTTTTTTTCCTGGCTTACTTCACTCTGTATAATAGGGTCCAGTTTCATCCACCTCATTAGAACTGATTCAAATGTATTCTTTTTAATGGCTGAGTAATACTCCATTGTGTATATGTACAAGGCAACTCTCAATTCACTGCCCTTTCCTAGCAAGAGGCAAGATGAAGAAAGAAGAAGGGAAAAAAAAAAAGGCCAACTAAAAATTAAGTGATCAGGACTCTGACTTAATCTCAGTTCTGGGACACTGAATAAGTGAAAAGAATCACTCTGGACCCCAAAACAGAACTTATAAATTAAGGGATTAAGCAACAACCCCCCTTTTTTTCAAAATTCTATCGTAATTTAAAACATCTTCTTGCTTTGACTCTGACGTTTGTCAAAAGTTACTGTAGAAATTCTGAGACAAATCGTGAAATATGCCAAGGTTAACTAGAAACTTTAGGATCCTTATTTTTACATTCCGTTTAGTTCATATTGATGGAGTTTTAAACAATATATCTTATATCTCTGCTTACAATCAGATAATCTTAAACAATACCCTAAGCACTGAATGACTGATATTTTAAAGTGCTGTTTAAAATAAAATTTTATACAAGTATATGTTAATAAACATATATACATTTTTTGCCTTCACATACATTCATTTATGCAAATATAGTTTGTTTACAGTGTTGGAAGAATGTTACAGTGGACTTTTTGTCTATGGACTTTCTATGACAAAAAATAAAACTAAACAATAAATAAATAAATATACACACACATGTAACTGATCCTTGAACAGTTTTTCAATAAATAAATTAGAAAAATTGTGAAAGTATGAAAAAACTCAGGCTGAATAAGTATGTCATGAATGTATAAAATATATGTAAGCAAATACTAGTCTTCTCATGCATATATAAGGTGACTGATGCATAACATAAAATCAATGATATGTTAGTTTTCTCACTGTTTTACATCTTTGTTTTCAAATAATTATATTACTATATAACATGTCTCTCTCTTGTAATTGGAGAAAATGCCCATCAGCTTATCACCAAAGGGGAAGAGGTGTAAAAAACATAATATTGTTTCCAATACTGTATATGAATATGATTGTAACCAGTCAGTCAGGTCAGTCACTGAGTCGTGTCCAACTCTTTGAGATCCCATGGACTGCAGCATGCCAGGCTTCCCTGTCCATCACCAACTCCTGGGGCTTACTCAAACCCGTGTCCATCGAGTTAGTGATGCCATCCAACCATCTCATCCTCTGTCATCCCCTTCTCCATCTGCTTTCAGTCTTTCCCAGCATCAGGATCTTTTCAAACGAATCAGTTCTTCACATCAAGTGGCCAAAGTATTAGACTTTCAGCTTCAGCATCAGTCCTTCCGATGAATATCCAGGAATGATTTCATTTAGGATGGACTGGTTGGATCTTCTTGCAGTCCAAGGGACTCTCAAGAGTCTTCTCCAACACCACAGTTCAAAAGCATTAATTCTTCAGTGCTCAGCTTGCTTTATAGTCCAATTCTCACGTCTATACATGGCTACTAGAAAAACCATAGCCTTGACCAGAAAGATCTCTGTCAGCAAAATAATGTCTCTGCTTTTTAATATGCTGTCTAGGTTGGTCACAGCTTTTCTTCCAAGGAGCAAACATCTTTTAAATTCATTTCTGTAGTCACCATCTGCTGTGATTTTGGACCCTCAAAAAATAAAGTCTCTCACTGTTTCCATTGTTTCCCCATCTATTTCCCATGAAGTGATGGGACCAGATGCCATGATCTTAGTTTTCTGAATGTTGAGTTTTAAGCCAGCTTTTTTATTCTCCTCTTTCACTTTCATCAATAATTCTTTAGTTCTTTGTTTTCTGCCATAAGGGTGATATCAGCTGCATATCTGAGTTTATTGATATTTCTTTCAGCAATCTTGATTCCAGCTTATACTTCATCCAGCCCGGCATTCCACATGATGTACTCTGCATATAAATTAAATAAGCAGGGTGACAATATACAGCCTTGTTGCACTCCTTTTGCAATTTGGAACCAGTCTGTTGTTCCATGTCTAGTTCTAACGGGTTGCTTCCTGACCTGCATACAGATTTCTCAGGAGGCAGGTCAGGTGGTCTGATGCTCCCATCTCTTTAAGAATTTTCCCCAGTTTGTTGTGATCCACACAGTCAAAGGCTTTGGCATAGTCAATAAAGCAGAAGTAGATGTTTTTCTGGAACTCTCTTGCTTTTTTGATAATCCAATGAATGTTGGCAATCTGATCTCTGGTTCCTCTGCCTTTTCTAAATCCAGCTTGAACATCTGGAAGTTCACAGTTCACGTACTGTTCAAGTCTGCCTTGGAGATCTTTAAACATTACTTTGCTAGCATGTGAGAGGAGTGCAACTGTGTGGTGGTTTGAACATCTTTGGCATTCCCTTTCTTTGAGATTGACATGAAAACTGACCTTTTCAAGTCTGGTGGCCACTGCTGTATTTTCCAACTTTCCTGGCATATTGAGTGCAGCACTTTAATAGCATCATCTTTTAGGATTTTAAATAGCTCAACTGGAATTCCATCACCTCCACTACCTTTGTTTGTGATGGTGCTTCCAAAGGCCCACTTGACTTTGCATTCCAGGATGTCTGGCTCCAGGTGAATGATCACACCATCGTGGTTATCTGGGTCATGAACATCTTTTTTGTATAGTTCTCCTGTGTATTCTTGCCACTTCTCCTTAATATCTTCTGCTTCTGTTAGTTCCATACCATTTCTGTCCTTTATTGTGCCCATTCTTGCATGAAATGTTCCCTTGGTATCTCTAATTTTCTTGAAGAGATCTCTAGTCTTTCCCATTCTATTGTTTTCCTCTATTTCTTTGCATTGATCACTGAGGAAGGCTTTCTTTTCTCTCGTTGCTATTCTTTGGAACTCTGCATTCAAATGGGTATATCTTTCCTTTTCTCCTTTGCCTTTAGCTTCTCATCTTTTCTCAGCTATTTGTAAGGCCTCCTCAGACAACATTATAATAATTACAATGACAGTAACACTGTATGTGATAAAAATGTTGTGATACATGTATAAGCTAAGTTACTATGAAGCAATTAAATGAATTATAATAGGCTACCATAAGCTAACCACATGGCTGATTCTTTGTTTTAAATGCATTTATTTTTATAACTACAAATAAATATAAATTTATTTTTAATTTCTTTTTCATGTCGAGTGTAATACATTATAGTATCTATTGCTTTTTATTGTATAAGATTCTACTGATATAGGTACTGAGAGAGAATTCATCTTGTAAAGAGACAAAATAAAATTATGGTGTCATTAATTACAGTACAGAACTATAAGAGCTTTTCTCTTAGGATTTTCCTAACACTTTCTCTGGCTTATTTTATTGTAAGAGTGTAGTATATAATATATATAACATAGAAAATATGTGTTAGCTGACTACTTATGTTACTGGTAAGGCTTCCAGACAACAACAAACTATCGTTAGTCAGTAAAAGCTGCTCAGTCATGTCCGACTCTTAGAGATGCTATGGAATTCTCCAGGCAGATTCTTTACCAGCTGAGCCACAAAGAAAGACCAAAAATACTGGACTGGGTAGCCTATCCCTTCTCCAGCGGAACTTCCCAACCCAGGAATCGAACCGGGGTCTCCAGCATTTCAGGTAGATTCTTTACCAACTGAGATTTAGGTAAATTTTGAGGGATTCAAAAATTAAAAAGCAAATGTCTGACTGCATGGCAGTCTGTGCTTTTAATCCTGCAACCCTTCTCAACGGCCAACTGTATTATGTTTAACAATGTCAGAAATCTTTTTCTTGAGATGCTTTTTATTGATTAGAAGTGATAAACTGAAAATATTTGAGAAATGGTCTTTCTCACTTGGTTACTTTTTAGAAATTAGGAGTTGTTTTTAATTACCTTGAATGTGTCTTCCCAGGGGGCACTAGTGGTAAAGCAACTGCCTGCCAATGCAGGAGACATAAGAGGCTCAGGTTGACCCTGGGTTGGGAAGATGCCCTGGAGGAGGGCATGGCAACCCACTCCAGTATATTCTTGCCTGGAGAATCCCATGCACAGAGGAGCCTGGTGGGCTACAGTCTATAGAGTCACCAAGAGTCAGGCACAACTGAAGTGCCTTACCATGCACATACATGTCTGGTTACTTTGTACAGAATCTTTGGTACAGAATTTCTCATGTCAAGTTACAAAATTATTGGAAATCAGTATGAAGAGGAAAAGGCCCTTAGGATGATACTTGATTGCATGTATCTCAGCAAGCCCACACATTAGTTTGTAATAACAGAAAGCTTCTTGACAGAATACTCATGACCTGAATCTTCAGGGCAATTCACCTAAAAACTGTCATTACTCTACGGCTCTCTTAAATGCCTAATACCTACTTATGGACATCTTCAGTGTTGAAGAGTTTTCAAGGATCAAGAAGCCATCCTCCTTTGCTTCATTTACCATTTTGAGTAAAAAGTTATTTTCAGTCCTATTCTGAGATTTAAATTTCATTTAAAAACACCATATATTACATTTTTACCTTAATTTCCCCTTTCTTAACAGAATAAGTAAAATAACTTCTGACTGCAGAGCTCAATAAAAGGTTCAGCAATTTTTTGTTATTTCCTTCTCATGTCAGCTCAGGGACATACACTGAACAAATCCCTGAATCTCTCAGGTACTCTGTTTTTTAAACTGTGAAATGGGCATAGTGAGCTTGACTTGCTTCCAAAGGATCTCCTGTGGAATTCCCTTATTCATTATGATTCACTTCTAAAATATAACACATCATAAAAATGCAAAATATTATTATTAAATATTCAGAGTGAGTGTTTTTCCCTCTGACATTATTATCATGCTGCTCAAACAGATGCTAATAATGTAAACTCTGTGGGAAACAATTTCAATTATTCATGGCAATAATGTCCACAATGTGTTGTTGGTGGATATCTGGGCAACGCATTTTCACCTATTCAGTGTGATGGCTTCTGACAAAACCTCCCTCTCCAGGTAATATGAAATGAGATGCTTTAGGCAACTATTTCTTTTAACAGCTCTCTATCTGATATACAACTTTATAGGAAAGTTTCTGCAATCTGTGTCAAACTTCTTGTCTTCAGGGAGGCCGATTCACCTATATCAAACCTTCATATTCTCAAATGAATGGGAAAGATTGGAAGGTGAGCGGGCTGTGCAGAGAAGGAAAAAGAAAGTGACATAAATCAAGAGAGATTAAGTCAAACATATCCTAACAGGGATGAACGCAGAAAGCCATACCAAGGAAATGAAATACGCACTAAATTGACAGTTTATTACTTCCAGAAAGAACCTTCTGAATTCTGAAATTGTGAACAAAAAACTGGCATTAGGAATATGCCATACGTTTTACATAAAAGTGAAGATGTTATGAATAATCAAAATGGGAACAAAAATAGAAAAATGATTAATAAATGAGTAAATGTGCATATAAATACAAACTTCCTATACCTGGAAAATTACTTGTGAAATTCTTCATAATTTCGTGTTTCCTAGATAAGTATTGTTGATTATATGTGTGAAAACATTAACTGTACCAGAGATCCATTTTTGGTAAATATATTTCACTAGACACAGAGATCCTTATTTGTAGAGTGATCCCAGGTTTCTACTGTAATACATACTTGGAAGGTCATGAGTAAGACAGATAATCATATACTTTGGTGAAAGATCCAAGGAGTCAAAGATGTTTACTGCTTCAACTATTTCCCAAAGGCGCACCATTAGGAAGACACTTTTAAATGAAATCCAATATTAATACCATTCCTTTGAATAAAGACAGAGCTGTTGACTCTAAAACTCACTGTTCTTTCACAAACTGCTATTAAGAGCCACTTAGAAGATAGTGGTTATCCAGACTGATTCAGTGATTTTGCTTCTTAGAATTATTGAAAAACAAAAATATATGTAACAAGCTGTTTATAGCAAAATTATTTATCATGGTAAACTTAGGAAGTATTCAGGGTTTTAGGACAGCTAATGAGAATATTATGCAACTATAAATTCAACAACTGTGAAAACATGAATAACTACTGAAAGCAATAATTTTAAAATAATATATATACTTTAAAATTATAAACATTCAAGTATTATAATAAAAATAATGAAGTAAAACTAGATTCTGTCTAGAAATTATAAAACTATGAATAGATTTCAGCTTCTGTGATGTTTTAGTTTTAATTCTTGTGTTTACCAGAAAATAAAATCAAAGCATTAAGGACCTACTTAAGCCATCAGTACAATGGAATAAACACATATTTATTATTTTAGATGTGTTCAATAGCAGAGTAGAAAAAATAGAAAAGCTAATTATATATTGAGCACAGAGTGTGTCCCAGACACAAAACTGATTTAAATTTGTATCTCACTTAACTTTCACAACAAATTTAAAAGATAGTTGCTGGTCTTCTCCCTTACATATAAGAAAATTAATACTAAAAGACCCCAAACAACATGCTTGATGTCCCAGAAGTAGCAGAAGAGAGATAAAAACTAAACCTGACTCATGTATTTTCCACATCATCCACATTTTCTCCATTCAGATATGTGGGAATGCCTGGGAAGTGTAATTTTAGTTGGCATATCAGGGGAATTCTGGCAAGATCGTCCGTTGAGGAGCAAGATGAGTCATGGAACCACCAAATCTTGGAGGGGAAGTGATAGGGTAAAGAGGTAATGCCAAAGGTACTTTTTTACTAACTCAGAATTATATTGGTTACTATGATTTCACATCTTTTACTTACTGACATTGTGAAATAAAATATCTAATATTATACAAAATTAAAGTAGGCATTTTAATTCACAAGTAGCTTGATTCATCTGGGACCCCTCTTCTCTCCTGGGGAGAAAAGTGCATCAAGTTCAAATTAATTATACTAGCTGGTGTCTCAAAGCGAACATTTGCTATAATATCTGCTGATATTTTAGGGCTGATTGCTTGGCAATAAGAAGGTATAGGAAATCAAAAAACAGACAAATGAAGTTGTACAAGATAGGAATATAGTCTCTGAAAATGAGGGTTTGCAGATACTTAGGACTCCACATTACACAATTGCAAAATATTATCCAGAGAGAATAAATATCCTCTTCACTGCATCAACAAAAAATTAGGTACATTGGTACCATTAAATCCCCTTTCCTGATCTCCCTGGAAATGGGAAACTTCATCCTTCCTGAGTGTAAGAAAGACAAAAGGAGAAAAATGAAAAAAAAAAAAAAAAAAAAAGAAAAGGTTTGCAACACAGAGTCATCAAAATGAGCCAAAAGGTTCCCTGGTGAGAGAGAACACATATTCGAGTCAGACTGACCAGAGGTCCCCTGACCACACTGGTCATGACTGAGGCATCTGTTCATCAGGCTGGTGTAATCCCCAGATCTGGTATTCTCTGGAGACACAGGAGTGAAGGGATCCTGTGCCTGGGGACAGATTTCTCAAGTTACAGTAAACAGCTACTGCTTTGAATTGCCACCAATCAAGGCAAGATTAAGAGTTTCATCAACCTCCTCAAGGCTTTTGAGTGTTTCCTTAGCTCATTCTTTCTTCAAGGTACCTTCAAGCAGCACTATGCAGTAAGACTGGATGAATGAAAACATATCCAAATCACATCATCAATAAAAGCATCATAGTTACATAGGATACATACAGAGATAAACACGATCTTAAAAAGATATAAGTATAAATGGAAGTAGTGTCTAAAAGCAAAATAATGTTTTCAAGTACACTAATTAAGTCCTTATTTATGATTCTGTTTTGAAGGATAGCCATTTAAACCTTGCAAATATCCTATATCTTAATTTTAATTATGTGTCTTAATATATTGCTCAATTTTGTATGAATGGAGGCAATTCTTTTTTATAAAAGAATTTGTGAAATTCAAGTATTACATGAATGTCTTGGAGATGAGAATGAAATAGGACATCTTAATTAGCAAGTATTTTTAATTGGGACAAGAGGATAATTAATCATTTGTATTCATCTTCCCTTCTTGTACAGCCTGGTAGATTATAGCCAAGATGCATATACATAAAGGTTATATGGCATTGAGCCACTGTTTAAGAAGCACTATATACCTGTAAACATTCTAGTTCAGCTTCCTTATAGATTGTTTTTAAACTTCTCCATATTTCAAATCCTAAAAGATGATGCTATTAAAGTGCTGCAGTCATTATGCCAGCAAATTTGGAAAATGCAGCAGTGGCCACAGGACTAGAAAAGGTCACTTTTCATTCCAATCCCAAAGAAAGGCAATGACAAAGAATGCTCAAGCTACTGCACAATTGCACTCATCTCACATGCTAGCAAGTAATTCTCAAAATTCTCCAAGCTAGGCTTCAAAGTATGTGAACAATGAACTTCTAGATGTTCAAGCTGGATTTAGAAAAGGCAGAGGAACTGGAGATCAACTTGCTATCATTTTTTGGATCATCAAAAAAGCAGGAGAATTCCAGAAAAGCATCTACTTCTGCTTTATTGAATATACCAAAGCCTTTAGCTGTGTGGATCACAAAAAACTGTGGAAAATTCTTAAAAGAGATAGGAACAACAGACCCCCTTACCTACCTACTGAGAAATCTGTATGCAGGTCAAGAAGCAACAGACAGAATTGGACATGGAAGAACAGACTGGTTCCAAATTGGGAAAGAAGTACATCAAGGCTGTATACTGTCACCCTGTTTACTTAATTTATATGCAGAGTACACCATGCAAAACGCTAGACTGGATGAAGCACAAGCTGGAATTTAGATTGCCAGGAGAATTATAAATAACCTCAGATATACAGATGATACCACCCTTATGACAGAAAGCTAAGAACTATAGAGCCTCTTGATGAAAGTGAAAGAGGAGAATGAAAAAGTAGGTTTAAAACTCAACATTCAGAAAACTAAGATTATGGCATCTGGTCCCATCACTTCATTGCAAATAGATGGGGAAACAATGAAAACAATGACAGACTTTATTTTTGGGGACTCCAAAATCACTGTAGATGGTGACTGCAGCCATGAAATTAAAAGATGCTTGTTCCTTGGAAGGAAAGCTATGACTAACCTAGACAGCATATTAAAAAGCAGAGACATTACTTTCACAAAAAAAGGTCCATCTAATCAAAGCTATGTTTTTTTCAGTAGCCATGTATGGATGTGAAAGTTGAATTATAAAGAAAGCTGAGTGCTCAAGAATTGATGCTTTTGAACTGTGGTGTTGGAGAAGACTCTTAAGAGTCCCTTGGACTGCAAGGAGATCCAACCAGTCCATCCTAAAGGAGATCAGTCCTGGGTGTTCATTGGAAGGACTCATGCTGAAGCTGAAACTCCAATACTTTGGCCACCTGAGCTGAAGAACTGACTCATTGGAAAAGACCCTGATGCTGGGAAAGACTGAAGACAGGAGGAGAAGAGGATGACAGAGGATGAGATGGTTGGATGGCATCACTGACTCAATGGACATGTGTTTGAGCAAGCTCCGTGAGTTGGTGAAGGACAGGGAAGCATGGTGTGATGCAGTCCATGGGGTCACAAAGAGTCAGCCACAACTGTACTGAACTGAAACTTCTCCAACTTCCTTCACAGTCTCAACCATGATCTGATTTCATGGGCAAGTGCATAGGTTGCTTCAGGGAGAGTATGATTGAATATATCTACCCTGCTTTGTTTTTTTAAATATGACCTTGTAGAGTGAAAGTTTTCCAGCTCTTGTTTTAATTTTTTTAACTTTTTATTTCATACTGGAGTACAGTTGATGAACAATATTGTGTTAGTCAGGTATACAGGCAAGTGATACAGTTATGTGTATATATATATTTATATATATACACACACACATGTGTATCTATTCTTTTTCAAATTATTTTCCCATTTAGGTTGTTACATAATATTGAGATTTCTCTGTGCTATATAATAGGTCCTTATTGGTTATCCATTTTAAATATAGTAGTATGTACACTCCCTAACTATCCCTACTTTTGTTGGTTTAATTCAGTTTAGTCTGCTCAGCAAATCCAAAGATTTAAATGACTTAATTTTTCATTGTGTAGAAAATGCTAGTTCCTAGCATTGAATGAGTTGTTGTTGTTGTGTTGTGCTGGTCACTCAATTGTGTCCGACTCTTTGCGACCCCATGGACTGTAGCCTGCCAGGCTCCTCTATTCATGGGGATTCTCCAGGCAAGAATACTGGAGTGTGTTGCTATGCCCTCTTCCAGGGGATCTTCCCAACCTAGGAATGGAAACCAAGTCTCCTGCTCTGCAGGCAGATTCTTTACCCTTTACCATCTGAGCCACCAGGGAAGCCCAAGAATACTGGAGTGGGTAGCCTATCACTTCTTCAAGGTATCTTCATAACCCAGGAATCAACCTGGGGTCTCCTGCATTGCAGGCAGATTCTTTACCAGCTGAGCTACCAGGGAAGGATTGAATGAGTTGAGATAAAATATGAAGTTTAGTACTTAGAAAAGATGGTCCATTAAAAAGGAGAAGAGAAACTAGTTTCTGATGGGAAGAAACATGCTCATTGCAATAAAATTTAATCATTTGTGCAAAAGAGATAATAATGAAGTTCAATTAGTTCAAAAGTCTTTTTTAAAAATACAATGTTTCAAATTATTGAGGATGTGATAAGAATCATATCTACCTGAATTCATCATATTGTTAATTTATTTTAGCAAGAAATTTGAATTTCTATACTCTATATAGTCATTCTTGATCTTTAAAAAGTAGGCTTGAGTTGAAATTTTCTATGAAAGATTTTTTTTTTTGCTGAGTTTTTAGAGTATGGATAAATTTATTTACTGATTGACATAAAAGAATTACATCACTGGGAAGCTAGAAAGTGCTAGTAGCTCAGCATTATTTCACAGAAAGAATGTCAGAGGAGATGCAATTAGGTGAGCACAGGGTTTAGTCGATCATACATATGTTTTGTGTGTGTGTGTGTGTGTGTGTGTACATCTATCTATCTAAATATTTATTGTCTATTGATCTATATACCAATGAAATTGGCCCATCAATCATTTATCAGAATGCTGGTCTGCTTTCCTGAGAGCCAACCCTATTTTTTCAGACTGTATCATAACATGGTAGGGGACTCTAAGGCAGTAATGGATTCAGCAAAGCTAATGTCTTTTTCATTATCTGGTTCTTTTAATAATTGGAGGTTTCAGTTCTTCTGTTCTTTCTCACTTAAGTCTTTTTGTCCTCTGGGACCTAGGTGTGTTAAAACTAAGGAGATGATGTAATTTATCTTTCATCTAAGGACAAGGACACAGCACTCTCTTCTTTGAGAGTGAAAGAAGACACCTTTAATAACACAACTGGGCAAATGGCGTAAATCAGGAGAGACTCAGGAAAAGAGGGATCTATGGTCATGTTGTCAAAGATTCACATCTAAAATCCAACAGCATCCTCCCATCAGACAGTTTACTTTTATTTACCAAACTTGTGACTTGTATGTTTATGGTAGTTTCCCATTTGAAAGATTAGCTAACTTTATGTTGACTTCAGGACAGCCAGTCAATATGGCCTCTGGATTTATAAGTGTTGACTCTGAGCTCACAGGTGTCATGTTTGGTACTAAGAAATATTTATGAACTTTCCTGTCAAATGTGGCAAGTTATTACCTGCAAATGGCCAGATGCACTGTTTAAAGTTTCCAGATGGATCAGTGTTCAGCTGCTGTTACTATAATTTCATGGTGTGTGCTGTCCTTTCATTCTTGAAAATATTCTCTTCCAGGTGGCAATTTCCCTTCTCATTCCCAAATTACCAAAACATTTCAAGCAAACCAATGAATAGTTTATTATAAAAGTACCTCTGTGGTACTAAAAAACTGCATGAAGAAAACACCCCACATATATTTACCATTGGACTCATTTTAGGGCTAAGAACTAAATGAACTGGATCAAAAGTTGGTATTAAAAAACCTGTTTGTCTTATTGATCTTCATCACTATAAGGCAATGCAAAAATTCGACACTGAAGTTGAATGACATAACTTTTGGCTGGTTCTTTCCGTTTTCAGGTTTCAGCTCAATCAGCATCTCATCAGAGATACCTCCTTAAGCAAAATCTCTGATGTGGTTTCTCCCATACAGTTTCAGAAAACTGACATCGCCTTTTAATCTCAAATATAAAATTATTTGTAGTTCCATTGTCATTTATTTTGTTTGATTGTATATCATTTAATTTAAGACTCACTGAAACTAGAGAATGGGGAGTAGAGGCTGGGACATTATTTGTTTTGTTCATGAAATATAGTAGGAAATCAGTATGTATTAAACAAATAAATGGTTGAATGACTAAATGAACGTGCTGCTTTCAGAAATGCAGGACTTGCTTATTTAAAGAGATATTTCACTTTCTAATATGAAGGCAGTGTCCTGAAAACTTTATACAGGCATTGTCTCCTTTTGATCCTTTCCTGTTTTATGTCCATTAAATGTCCTATTTGAATAATAAGATTCTGAAAGGTGAGGCTTTCAGATATGTAATCAGGGGCACCTCTCAAATATTCAGTGATTGTAGAAGCCAAACATCAGAATGGAAGCTGTTCCCATGATTCACTTGGAAGGGAATCTGTTGCTACTTTTGACCCAGGCCCCTGACCACAGTTGGACAAATGTATCACACAGCTCAAAAAGAAATTCATGTATAGGTCTGCCAGCAGCCTTCACTGTGATATAATGGCAAAATACCAAATAAGGAAGATGGTGATTAAGTTCAAAAGAAATGGATTACCTGGCTTAAAAGGAACAGCAAACAGTATAAGCCAGTTCACAATGACAGGAAAAGATGCAGAGCGATGACTTTCTGCTGCTGAGAAGCTGACACACTAATCCCTTCGGCAAAACTTCCAAGGATACTTGGAATCTATCTTGAGGTACAGTTCTCCTGAAGCTCCTGCTCTTTCTCAGAGGCACAAGTGTTTGTCTTTCACGAGCCTTCTCAAAGGCTTGAACTGTGTAATTCTGATGTGTTCTTACTGTAAACTTTCTATTGGAACAACCTGAATAAGTCTGTTTCTCATAAAAAGAAGAGCATCTTATAATCCCAAGTATCGGGTTGGCCAAAAGATTCATTCAAGTTTTTTTTTTTTTTTTTTTTCCCACAATATCTTACACAAAAACCCAAACAAACTTTTTGGCCAGTTCAATAATATAAATCTCCCTCATTACATTTGATTTAAAATAATTATTTCTGTAGCTGGAATGTGAAAAGTGACCTGTTAGACTTTATGGGAAAGAACAATATTCTTTTTTTTTTTAAACTTTACAATATTGTATTGGTTTTGATAAATATCTAAATGAATCCGCCACAGGTATACATGTGTTCCCCATCCTGAACCCTCCACCCTCCTCCCTCCCCATACCATCCCTCTGGGTCATCCCAGTGCACTAGCCCCAAGCATCCAGTATCGTGCATCGAACCTGGACTGGCGACTCGTTTCATATATGATATTATACGTATTTCAATGCCATTCTCCCAAATCATCCCACCCTCTCCCTCTCCCACAGAGTCCAAAAGACTGTTCTATACATCAGTGTCTCTTTTGCTGTCTCACATACAGGGTTATTGTTATCATCGTTCTAAATTCCATATATATGTGTTAGTATACTGTATTGGTGTTTTTCTTTCTGGCTTACTTCACTCTGTATAATAGGGTCCACTTTCATCCACCTTATTAGAACTGATTCAAATGTATTCTTTTTAATGGCTGAGTAATACTCCATTGTGTATATGTACCACAGCTTTCTTATCCATTCACCTGCTGATGGACATCTAGGTTGCTTCCATGTCCTGGCTATTATAAACAGTGCTGCGATGAACATTGGGGTACACGTGTCTCTTTCCCTTCTGGTTTCCTCAGTGTGTATTCTAAACGAAGTTTTGATGATGATTGTCAGTATGGTGGGAAAGGCACTACCCAGTCTTAATCTCATGATGGGGAAAGTGAAATGTCACTTTCCAGATTCAAACAATGAACCAAGGATAGCAGTCTCCAATGCCCTTCTACTTTCTTTTCTGCTGTTTTCTTTATTTCTTTCCCTTCCTCTTCCTCTTCTCTTCTCATACTTGTTTTTGATCTTTTCTTCCTCTTCTCCCTCTAGCTCACCCTTTCAAATTCTACCTTATCAGAGTGCTGTTACTATTTTCTCAGTCAAATAATATAAGTGATCGGTATTACTGTGTTATGAATCTTCGGCTCTATTTGTACCAATATTTAACCTAAAAAATGATGATGTAAACAAAGTGTTATATGCAAGATTTGTTGTAGGACGTTTAATATTCAGAAAAGTGACTGCATATAATGGATATGTGTGCTTCATATATGTCCTTATATGTACCATCAATAGCTAAATTGTGAATGTTAATTATAAGGGTAATGAAAAGAATAAATAAATATTTATAACAATTGTGCCTTTGGTCTTTGATAGTAGGTCAGAATTGAATGCAATAAACTTACTTGCAAAGACGGTTACCATGTATCTGATTTCTGTACTCAGCTGCTTTCAGAGATCAGATCAGATCAGTCGCTCAGTCGTGTCTGACTCTTTGCGACCCCATGAATCGCAGCACGCCAGGCCTCCCTGTCCATCAACAACTCCCAGAGTTCACTCAGACTCAAGTCTATCGAGTCAGTGATGCCATCCAGCCATCTCATCCTCTGTCATCCCCTTCTCCTCCAGCCCCCAATCCCTCCCAGCATCAGAGTCTTTTCCAATGAGTCAACTCTTTGCATGAGGTGGCCAAAGTACTGGAGTTTCAGCTTTAGCATCATTCCTTCCAAAGAGATACCAGGGCTAATCTCCTTCAGAATGGACTGGTTGGATCTCCTTGCAGTCCAAGGGACTCTCAAGAGTCTTCTCCAACACCACAGTTCAAAAGCATCAATTCTTCGGCACTCAGCCTTCTTCACAGTCCAACTCTCACATCCATACATGACCACAGGAAAAACCATAGCCTTGACTAGACGAATCTTTGTTGGCAAAGGAATGTCTCTGCTTTTCAACATGCTATCTAGGTTGGTCATAACTTTCCTTCCAAGGAGTAAGCGTCTTTTAATTTCATGGCTGCAGTCACCATCTGTAGTGATTTTGGAGCCCAGAAAAATAAAGTCTGACACTGTTTCCACTGTTTCCCCATCTATTTCCCATGAAGTGATGGGACCGGATGCCATGATCTTCGTTTTCTGAATGTTGAACTTTAAGGCAATTTTTTCACTCTCCTCTTTCACTTTCATCAAGATGCTTTTGAGTTCCTCCTCACTTTCTGCCATAAGGGTGGTGTGATCTGCATATCTGAGGTTATTGATATTTCTCCTGGCAATCTTGATTCCAGCTTGTGTTTCTTCCAGTCCAGCATTTCTCATGATATACTCTGCATAGAAGTTAAATAAGCAGGGTGACAATATACAGCCTTGACATACACCTTTTCCTATTTGGAACCAGTCTGTTGTTCCATGTCCAGTTCTAACTGTTGCTTCCTGACCTGCATACAAATTTCTCAAGAGGCAGATCAGGTGGTCTGGTTTTCCCATCTCTTTCAGATTTTCCACAGTTTATTGTGATCCACATAGTCAAAGGCTTTGGCATAGTCAATAAAGCAGAAATAGATGTTTTTCTGGAACTCTCTTGCTTTTTCCATGATCCAGCGGATGTTGGCAATTTGATCTCTGGTTCCTCTGCCTTTTCTAAAACTAGCTTGAACATCAGGAAGTTCACGGTTCACATATTGCTGAAGCCTGGCTTGGAGGATTTTGAGCATTACTTTACTAGCGTGTGAGATGAGTACAATTGTGTGGTAGTTTGAGCATTCTCTGGCATTACCTTTCTTTGGGATTGGAATGAAAACTGACCTTTTCCAGTCCTGTGGCCACTGCTGAGTTTTCCAAATTTGCTGGCATATTGAGTGCAGTACTTTCACAGCATCATCTTTCAGGATTTGGAATAGCTCAACTGGAATTCTATCACCTCCACTAGATTTGTTCATAGTGATGCTTTCTGAGGCCCACTTGACTTCACATTCCAGGATGTCTGGCTCTAGGTCAGTGATCACACCATCATGATTATCTGGGTTGTGAAGATCTTTTTTGTTCAGTTCTTCTGTGTATTCTTGCTATCTCTTCTTAATATCTTCTGCTTCTGTTAGGTCCATCCCATTTCTGTCCTTTATCGAGCCCATCTTTGCATGAAATGTTCCTTTGGTATCTCTGATTTTCTTGAAGAGATCCCTAGTCTTTCCCATTCTATCATTTTCCTTGATTTCTTTGCATTGATCACTGAGGAAGGCTTTCTTATCTCTTCTTTCTATTCTTTGGAACTCTGCATTCAGATGTTTATATCTTTCCTTTTCTCCTTTGTTTTTCACTTCTCTTCTTTTCACAGCTATTTGTAAGGCTTCCCCAGACAGCCATTTTGCTTTTTTGCATTTCTTTTCCATGGGGATGGTCTTGATCCCTGTCTCAGGGTACAATGTCACAAACCTCATTCCATAGTTCATCAGGCACTCTATCTATCAGATCTAGGCCCTTAAATCTATTTCTCACTTCCACTGTATAATCATAAGGGATTTGATTTAGGTCATACCTGAATGGTCTAGTGGTTTTCCCTACTTTCTTCAATGTAAGTCTGAATTTGGCAATAAGGAGTTCATGATCTGAGCCACAGTTAGCTCCTGGTCTCTTTTTGCTGACTGTATAGAGTTTCTCCATCTTTGGCTGCAAAGAATATAATCAATCTTATTTCCATGTTGACCATCTGGTGATGTCCATGTATAGAGTCTTCTCTTGTGTTGTTGGAAGAGGGTGTTTGTTATGACCAGTGCATTTTCTTGGCAAAACTCTATTCGTCTTTGCCCTGCTTCATTCAGTATTCCAAAGCCAAATTTGCCTGTTATTCCAGGTGTTTCTTGACTTCCTCCTTTTGCATTCCAGTCCCCTATAATGAAAAGGACATCTTTTTTGGGTGTTAGTTCTAAAAGGTCTTGTAGGTCTTCATAGAACCTTTCAACTTCAGCTTCTTCAGCATTACAGGTTCGGGCATAGAGCTGCTTTAGTAGTGTCCAACTCTTTGCAATCTCATGAACTACAGCCTGCCAGACTCCTCCGTCCATGGGATTTTCCAAGCAAGAATACTGGAGTGGATCACCATTTCCTTCTCCAGGGTATCTTCCCGACTCAGAGATTGAACCTGCATCTTTTCTGTCTCCTGCATTGGCAGGCAGGTTCTTTACCATTAGTACCACCTGGGAAGCCCGTCTCATGCATAAGAAACGTGTAAAGAGAAATACTTCAAATACGACAAGATGATAGCTATTGTATCTGTGTATTTTGTCAGTATTAGGTTATCATTACAACAACATAATTGCAACATCACAACAAACAAAATTTGCAAGAATATCTCTTAATGGTAAATAACAAAAATTAATTTTAAAGTCTTTGACTGTGTGGATCACAACAAACTGTGGAAAATTCTTAAAAGAGATGGAAATACCAGACCACCTTACCTGCCTCATGAGAAATCTGTATGTAGGTGAAGAAGCAACAGTTAGAACTGAACATGGAGCAACAGACTGGTTCCAAATTGAGAAAAGAGTACGTCAGGACTGTATATTGTCACCCTGCTTATTTAACTTATATGCAGAATACATCATGCAAACTGCTGGGCTGGATGAAGCACAAGCAGTAATCAAGATTGCTGGGAAAAGTATCAATAACCTCAGATATACAGATGACACCACCCTTATGGCAGAAAGCGAAGAGGAACTGAAAAGCCTCTTGATGAACATGAAAGAAGAGAGTGAAAAATCTGGCTTAAAACTCAAAATTCAAAAACAAAGATCAATGTATCTGGTCCTATTCCTTCATGGCAAATAGATGGGGGTGGAATGGAGACAGTGATAGACTTCATTTTCTTGGGCTCTAAAATCATGGTGACTGCAGCCATAAAATTAAAAAGATGTTTGCTCCTTGGAAGGAAAGCTATGACAAGCATAGACAGCATACTAAAAAGCAGAGACATAAGTTTGCCCACAAAGGTCTGTCTAGTCAAAGGTACAGTTTTTCCATTAGTCATGTATGAATGCAAGATTTGGACCATAAAGAAAGCTGAACACTGACCAACTGATGCTTTCAAATTGTGGAGCTGGAGAAGACTCTTGAAGTCCCTTGGACTGCAAAGAGATCAAACCAGTCAATTTTAAAGGAAATCAACCCGAATATTCATCAGAATGACTGATGCTGAAGCTGAAGTTCTAATATTTTGACCACCTGATGAGAAGAACTGACTCATTAGAAAAGACCCTGATGCTGAGAAAGACTGAGATCAGGAGGAGAAGGCAGTGACACAGGATGAGATTGTTGGATGGCATCACCAATTCGATGGACATAAGTTTGAGGAAACTCTGGGAGACAGTAAAGGACAACAAAGCCTGGCATGCTGTAGTCCACGGGCCACAAAGATTTGGACATGACTTAGTGAATGAATAGCCACAGTATGTGACTCAAAATTCAATCCAGAATTTTATTTATCTGTAATTGAAAAGAATTAATTCATAATCATTTTAAAATTTTATAGAAAAATGAAACTCAAAGGTTTTATCTTTTAGTTCAGTTGCTCAGTCATGTCTGACTCGTTGTGATCCCATGGACCACAGACACCAGGCTTCCCTGTCCATCAGCAACTCCCGGAGTTCACCCAAACTCATGTCCATTGAGTCGTTGATGCCATCCAACCATCTCATCCTCTGTCGTCCCCTTCACCTCCAGTCCTCTATCTTTCCCAGCATCAGGGTCCTTTCCAATGAGTCAGCTCTTCGCATCAGGTGGCCAAAGTATTGGAGTTTCAGCTTCAACATCAGTCCTTCCAATGAACACTCAGGACTGATCTCCTTTAGAATGGACTGGTTGGATCTCCTTGCAGTCCAAGGGACCCTCAAGAGTCTTCTCCAACACCACAGTGCAAAAGCATCAATTCTTTGGCACTCAGCTTTTTTTTATAGTCCAACTCTCACATCCATACATGACTACTGGAAAAACCATAGCCTTGACTAAACGGAACTTTGTTGACAAAATAATGTCTCTGCTTTTTAATAAGCTAACTAAGTTGGTCATAACTTTTCTTCCAAGGAGTAACTGTCATGGCTGCAATCACCATCTGCAGGCATTTTGGAACCCCCCCCACCCCGCAAATAAAGTCAGCCACTGTTTCCACTGTTTCCCTATCTATTTGCCATGAAAAGATGGGGCTGGATGCCATGATCTTAGTTTTCTGAATGTTGATCTTTAAGCCAACTTTTTCACTCTCCTCTTTCACTTTCATCAAGAGGCTCTTTAGTTCTTTTTCACTTTCTGCCGTAAGGGTGGTGTCATCTGCATATCTGAGGTTATTGATATTTCTCCCAGCAATCCTGATTCCAGCTTGTGCTTCATCCAGCCAAGCATTTCTCATGATGTACTCTGCATAGAAGTTAAATAAGCACGGTGACAATATACAGCCTTGATGTACTCCTTTTCCTATTTGGAACCAGTCTGTTGTTCCATGTCCAGTTCTAACTGTTACTTCCTGACCTGCATACAGGTTTCTCAAGAGGCAGGTCAGGTGGTCTGGTATTCCCATCTCTTTCAGAATTTTCCACAGTTTATTGTAATCCACACAGTCAAAGGCTTTGGCATAATCAATAAAGTTTTATCTTTAGGTTCATTAAAACTGGTTTGGTCCATTTCTGGGATAATTACTGAAACAGAATCCATAAATAAACACAATAGAAGAAATACTTTTGTTGTCTATTACCTTCTAAATCCATGGTTAATTCATGAAATATGTTGTCTGCACACATGAGATACAGAATTCAAGTCATCACATGAAGGGCCTTATTTTTATCCAATTGAATGGAAAATGAATTGGTCCTCCTTAATTTATTTCTTTGAGGAAGAGATATTCACTGAATTTTATTGTTTGTACCACAGCCATTATTTGCTAAAAAGTTTCCAAGTCTCATTTTCCTGCTAGCATTTTGCTGACTAAACCAATCATTAGCAGAAGCAACTATCAATATAAAAGTTGAGGTAGGCTCCATTCCATTCAAACATTTGATTTCAAAAGTTGGACTGCAGTATGCCATTCAGTTAAACCAATAGAAATTTGTGATTCTATGTTCCTTCAATACCAAAACTGTCAGCTCCTTTTATTTATTATTTTTTTTTTTACTGAGGCTGATAAAATTCTTTATTTTCCCTACTTTTATATCTGTTCTATGTTTATTTTATTTTTTAAAATTTGTCAGCTTCTTTTAAAGTCAAGTCTTTGTATCTTATTTTTCCTTCTACAAGCTCTGTCTATCTGCATATCTGTGCTAGGATTGTGTGATAAACAATCATAGGTATCTGCCTCTGGGTCATGCCCATCTACTCCTTTATTCTCTGATCCCCACACATCCTTGTAACAAAATGGGTGATCTTAAAAAATACATACAAATCAAGAATTACTCATTGCTATAAATCCTCCAAAGACTTCTCATTAAAATTAGAATAAGAGACTAAGTCCTTTTATGGCATACAAGACCCCATATGACATAATTCATATTTCACTGGCCTCATCCCTTAAGCAGAGAAGGCAATGGCACCCGACTCCAGTACTTTTGCCTAGAAAATCCCATGGACGGAGGAGCCTGGTAGGCTGCAGTCCATGAGGTCGCTAGAGTCGGACATGACTGAGTGACTTCACTTTCAGTTTTCACTTTCATGCATTGGAGAAGGAAATGGCAACCCACTCCAGTGTTCTTGCCTGGAGAATCCCAGGGATGGGGAAGCCTGGTAGGCTGCCATCTATGGGGTCGCACAGAGTCGGATACGACGGAGGCGACTTAGCAGCAGCAGCAGCAGCAGCATCCCTTAAGAATATTTTCCATGTTCATTCAGCAAACTCCAGTGATATATAACTGTCCTTTGAGTTTACTGACTATTTTCCTGGATTAGAGTACTTTATACTTTTTGTCCCTTCTTCCTGATGGCTGACTCTGAATCTTTACTGGCTCCTTCTTATCACTCAGATCTTGGTTCAAACGTTGCTTTTTCAGAATGATCTTCTCTGAATTCCTTATTTAAGCCCCAACTATGTCATTCAATTTTATTAGCTCATTTAATTTTCTTTATTGCATATATTGCTCTTTCTAGTTGTCTTATGAGTTTTTTTTTTTCTTTTGTGTACTTCTGTATAGATTTCTACATTCCCTAAAAGAATATATGATAGATAAGGGCAATTGTTGATTAGTGTAGAAAAAATGAAAATAAATATAAAAATGAGTTTTTTCTCTTATCATCAGTCCCTCAGGTTCCTTTCTTGGCAATTTGATTTAGGTTTGCAATCTGTGCATTTGACTTTGACACCTCTCTAGTCCATAAGCTCAGCACAGTGTATCCCAGTCCAGAGTAAGCAAATCCTTGGAATATGCCTTAGTGATCTGGTGACCTAAACAGAAGTGTCCATTTCTTCCACCATCTCCATTCTAATGGTGAAAGAGAACTGATCTCTTTGTAATTATTTTCAATTGATCCAAAACAGTACATTAGGTTATATCAAGGTGAATTTTTTTTTCCCACATGGTAAATAGGCAGTTATAAATCCTCTGCTGGAGCCAGCTGATAATGGCTTGCAAGAGCCAGTTGTTCAATATTCAGAAATTTTGGGAGCCATTGTTAAACTGATATGAAAGAAGTATGAAACTACAAAAATTGGCAACTTGGACATATTAGAGTGTTTTTCTGCTCAGAGATATGGTTTATCAACCTACCATCAAATATATTATCCTTTTTATGACTATCTGCAGGTGATTTTCAGGCTTCCCTGGTGGCTTAGTGTTAAAGAATCTGCCCGCCAATACAAGAGATGCTGGTTTGATCCCTGGGTCCGGAAGATTCCCCTGTAGAAGGAAATGGCAACCCACACCAGCATCCTTGTCTAGGAAATCCCATGGACAGAGGAACCTGGTGTGCTACAGTCCATAGGATTGCATCAGAGTCAAACATGACTTAGTGACTCAAATCTAGTTTTTTCCTTTTGAAGGATGTAATGAGACGTGTTTGTTGAAGACATGTCTAAAGATCACTCACCCTAAAATGTGATCTGTCATCCATAAAAAGCTAGAACTACCCACAGGACTCACTCTTAAAAACACCTAAACATTCTTAAGCTGATGAGGGTGAGTAAAGATTCACTTTTGTGTTAATCATATAGGACTGAAATTGCTGCTCTGCAGCACCATACTCTGACATGAAGGAATAGAGCAGAGAAATAGTAATCTACAATCTGAAAGTGTATGCCTTTAGCTATCAAACCCTAGAGCTCAAAGTAACAGCATGAGCAGTCATCTGTTAATCTTCCATGATAATCAGTCTCTTGGAATTTTAATAAAGCTAAGTTTTGGTTCACCCAATTAAGGAATTTCCTTTGTTATTTCAGTGTCAGTATGCGCTAGCAATATTGGTGTGAGGGGATCATTGTGGCACACAACAGCAACAGGAAGAGCTAGAATTTCCTACCTCTTTCCAGGGAGATAGCTGTGAGTTTCAGAAGCATCAGCCCATCGTTGCTAGTGTTATGAAGAATCAAGGCCAGCTGGCTTGCCATTTCTAGCATTTCTCCTCTTCCTCAAACTGGGGCCTTATGAATCCCACTTTTGATTAAGGACTGTCACGGATTCTGACTTCCCTGGTGGCTCAGATGGTAAAGCGTCTGCCTATAATGAGGGAGACCTGGGTTGTATCCCTGGGTTAGGTAGATCCTCTGGAGAAGGAAATGGCAACCCACTCCAGTACTGGTGCCTGGAAAATCCCATGGATGGAGGAGCGTGGTAGGCTACAGTCCATGGGGTTGCAAAGAGTAGGACACAACTGAGTGACTTCACTCACTCATGGATTCTGAGGACTCCCCTGGTGGCTTGGTGGTAAAGAATCCACCTGCCCATGTAAGAGATGCAGGTTTGATCCCTTGACTGGGCAGATCTCTGTGGAGAAGGAAATGGCAACCTACTCTGGCATTCTTGCCTGGGAAATCCAGAGGAGCCTGGTGGACTATAGTCCCTGGGGTCACAAAAAGAATTGAACATGACTTAATGACTGAAGAACAATAGTTTCTGAACATTAATTCCTAACCTCCAATATAAGAGACCAAAATGTGCTGGGTCATCCAGCATGTAGCCTCCAGGCCAGTCTCTTACTGCGGCTGCAACTGTAACCCAGCATATCAACACAAATGATTAGGGATCTAATCAGAGGGCCTCAGGAGCTATCTGGGAAGGTGCAAACTCCACAGTAGCACAGAAGTTGGATCTTGCTTTTGCACTTCTCCTCTTTACTGGTGACTAATAAAACATTTTTTCCCTTCCATTTTTCTGTAAGAGGATACAACCTATTCCATCCAAGAAGATGGAACAAAAAACAAAGCCTAAGGCACTGTGATTTTGAGAAGCAACAAGGCCAGTACTATGATGCATGGCTGGTTCTGAGAGCATCATCATTTCAAGCATGCAAAGCTCTCCTCTCCATCCAAATCTAAATCTATCTGTAGAAAATCCATGATGGCATGTCTGTTCACCCTTATACAAGTAGAACTTCACATGTTCTAATCACACACTACATGCTCCATAAACTTGGTTGTGGAAATAAACAAAAGCATTTCTCAAAAGAGGAGGCAGAGACTTAACATTTCTTTTTGAGTAGATTATTTGCATTGTCTCTGACATAAAACAGGAAGTTAATCTCATTAGCATGGTTAGAATGAAAATGTATCTGACCTTTCACCTTGAAGTTTCTTTCTTAAAATATGGGCAGATAAAGTGAATACGCTCACCACCTTGCACTCTGACCTGGATAATTGTGGACTTCTCTTCCAGCCCACAAGAATATTTGTCTGACAAAGCCTGGACATTCCCAGAGGACTGGGTAAGCTTAAATAGGGAGGAAGGACAATCAAACAAAGGACATAGGTAAAGTGGTGTAATATCCTCAGCCTAAATAAGGGTGACTACTTTAATTCTTCAGGGGAAGACTTGATTTGAAATAACTGGCAACTGAAAATTAATTTACCACACAGCATGGGCCAAAGAAATCAGTACAGGAGAAGGATACAGAACTGATTTTGGTTCCGCCTCTATCATTTACTAAGCCATATGGAATTAAGTCAATCATATAAATTATGTGGGTATCACTTGTCTCATCTGTAAAACAGGGACCTTAATACTATATTTCTTAAAGAGATTACAGAACAATTCAAACATCACTCAGTAAGCTATTTTAAGATTTTATTCATTTGTTCAAAAATTATTTACTGAGTATAAAATTTTGTAACAAATCTGCAAACGCTAATGTCAGGTATAGTCCTATGGTACCGATAGACATTGTGTGATATGGTACCTATGTTAGTATGACTACTGTTGCTGAGAAGTAGAAAGGGGCAGTAGAATAGTCTTGCCTCACGGTACACAGAGTTCTTTTCCTATCTGGAATTTTGAATGCCAGCAGCTAATTGTATCTACAACCCTCACTTTTCCAGTAGTCAAATATGGATGTGAGAGTTGGACTATAAAGAAAGCTGAGCGTCAAAGAATTGACGCTTTTGAACTGTGGTGTTAGAGAAGACTCTTGAGAGTTCCTTGGCGGAGATCAAACCAGTGAATCCTAAAGGAAATCAGTCCTGCATATTCATTGGAGGACTGATGCTGAAGCTGAAACTCTAATACTTTGGCCACCTAAGGCGAAGAACTGACTCATTTGAAAAGACTCTGATGTTGTGAAAGATTGAAGGCAGGAGGAGAAGGGGATAACAGAGGATAAGATGGTTGGAAGGTATCACTGACTCGATGGACATGAGTTTGAGCAAGCTCCAGAAATGGGTGATGGACAGGGAAGCTTGGCATGCTGCAGTTCCTGGGGTCCCAAAGAGTCCACTGCGGCTGCTGCTGCTAAGTCGCTTCAGTCGTGTCCAACTCTGTGCGACCCCATAGATGGAAGCCCACAAGGCTCCCCCGTCCCTGGGATTCTCTAGGCAAGAACACTGGAGTGGGTTGCCATTTCCTTCTTCAATGCATGGAAGTGAAAAGTGAAAGTGAAGTCGCTCAGTCGTGTCTGACTCTTAGCGACCCCATGGACTGCAGCCTACCAGGCTCCGCTATCCATGGGATTTTCCACACAACTGAGAAACTGAACTGAATTGAACTGACCCTCACTTGACCTCAGGCCAGATAGGAGTAAGAAGGAGCTTCATAAAAGTAACTATGGGAAACAATTATTTTCTGTTAAAATGTATTGACCTTGTGAACCTCAGTGTGGTTGAACTTGTGAGGAATGATAAGGATGGCAAGATTGAAGAAGGCTTCAGTTGCCCATCTTGACAAATGAAGTCTATCTCAGCAAATGAAGAATTGTCTATCAATGTAAATATGATTCAATGATTCAGATTTTCCATTTTGAGCCAAAAGGGCAGGGGGACGTGTTCGAACACTGAAGAGATGAGACAACCACTTTTAATGATTTTTCTAAAGGTTCTAAAAGAAAGTTAAGTTGAAAGTGGTCACCACAGAGCATATAAAATTCCACACCAAACTAGGTCCACAAACTGAACTGAACTGAAGTCGGTCAGTCATGTACGACTCTTTGCAACCCCATGGACTGTAGCCTATCAGGCTCCTCCGTCCATGGGATTTTCCAGGCAAGAGTGCTGAAGTAGATTGCCATTTCCTTCTCCAGGGAATCTTCCTGACCCAGGAATCGAACCCGGGTCTCCTGCATTGCAGGAAGACGCTTTACCGTCTGAGCCACCAGGGCCCACAAATTCCCTCAACTTTTCTCTGACTTGAAGAAATCAACTCCTGCTCTACATTTGCTTGATCACCTGTCTACACGGTGAGTACAAAACTTGTATTGTTTGATAATGCAAAGAACACAAAGGAATTTTTACATGCCTTTTTATCTGAAAACTGAGCTCTACCATGTTTTTGAACATGAACTCTTCTAAGAGGTTTTTAAGCTTAAAAAAGAAAAAAAAAACAACTATAATTTTAAACTCTACTTGGATGGCTTGCTTCTATGGATGTGAGTGTCTGCCTTTCAGCCAGGCCTGCGTATCTTTAGAGTAAACTCAGAGATAAACAACTACAAAACTGTTCTGCCATCATTTCACACCAAAGTTTTCAAAGGGTTGCCTGAGGGAAATAAAATATGTACCAAAATTATCAATCAGTAGCCTCTTTTGGCAAAGATGAACTGAGAGATTTCTGTATTTTAAGGGCCAATGTAGATGAAAGTGAAAAAGTGAAGGTATTAGTCATTGAGCCATGTCTAACTCTTTGTGATCCCATGGATTGTAACCCAACAGGCTTCTCTGTCCATGGAATTTTCCAGGCAAGAATACTGAAGTGGGTTGCCATTTCCTTTTCCAGGGAATATTCTCAACCCAAGGATTGAACCTGGGTCTCCCGCATTGCAGGCAGGGAATGAAAGCATACACAAATTTTTCAGCAATATCTTACACACTTGGAGAGAGACAGACATATTTACCTTGGAAATGCATTTATTTATTGTGCCAGTAACCAGCTTATTAGAAAACTCTAACCCCTTGACAGTTGTTCTGAGGATCAGAAACAGTTCTTAGCCAGGTCAGAAGTTAATATCCAAAAAATGCACCACACCCTATTTTCGAAATCTGCTTCATGACCTTCAAGATCTCTGAACCCAGAGTCTGCCTCAAAATGGACTTAATATACACAAGTCAGTACATGACAGGGATGAGCTTAGAATAACAACCTTCCTTCCTGTGGGAGTCCCAGCTTGCTATCTCTAAGAAACTTCATTACAAAGAACACAGGAACTCACACTGGAGGACTAGCACTTTTAAAACAGTAAGAAATCTGTGTGAAGTAGTCTATAGTCAACATAATATTTCCTCTTCTCCATTCTCTACCTCACTCCTTCTCCTTGCCTCGCCATTGATTCATTTTAGTTCTTGTGAAAAGTAAACAAAAAATATAAAGAATGACAGGAATTCAATCCATAATTGAAGCTTGGGATTTAGTAGAGGGTGGAGTTCAGCCACCTGTCACATCCTGGTTTCAAAACAGAATAAAAATTGATTTCTCTGCATTATGTTGTGGAGACACAATCTTCTGAACCAAAGGTTAACTTAAAATTCCTTACTTTGCATTTCCTGCTTGTTTTCTGGCTTATTTCTGACTCTTAACTATATTCACCTCTGCCTCATCTCTGCCTCTCTCTTCTCTCAACATTTATTCCTCTTCATCCCCTACTGCCACTTTTTATACACCAAGTGACTCTGTTTAATTATTAACATGACCCACAAGTTAAAAAGCAAAAGAGACACATCTTTTAATACCAACGACTTTAAAAAAGGTCTATCTTTAAAAGTGAGTATTTTTAATAAGGTTGCTTGAAGATCTAAAGAATTTATGAATACCACATATATGTTCTATATGCACATTTTATAAAATTCTAAAATTTTCCATATGTATGTATGCATGAGTATATACATATATGTACACACACACACACATATATATACACACATATATGTACACACTCATAGGTATATATCAGTGTGTGTATATTTACCTGCTTTGCTTTGAATAATTACAGAACTCTAATTACATAATTTTTAGAATTATGGTAATCATACACATTTCAGATCTCGATGGTCTACAACAAAATAGAGAATGTAAGTTATACAACCTAGAATAGTGCAGCCGGACACTCTGCTCAAGACGGAGCATTTTTGACAATTTCATCAGCCTCGTTATATGGGAACCTGAGGACTTATATATCTTAATCCATAGTTTGAACATAGTCATTTTAAATGAGTTTTATGATATATCTCGGTTCCTCAAGCTCACTGCTATGGCTAATCTCTGACCCAGGACATATATATATCCAGTGATGTCATTTTACTTTCTTGTTTCTGTGTCTAGATATTTAAAAAAAAAAAAAGAGAGAGAGAGAGAGAGATGTGTTGTTTTTCAACAATGAAAGAATAAATATGGGATGGAGTGTTATATTAAAATGTTAGTCTTCAACTCCAGCCACACCAGTATTTTCCTTTCCCCTATAGTGATTAGTGACTCTCAGCAAAGCAGATACTCTTGGGGAAAAAAGTATTGTTTATGCAAAATAAAATGAACAATTCAGAATGAAGATCTTTTACTAGATCATACACAAATCACTAAAGTAACTAAAAGTGGGGTGTGGACCTGGCTGAATCTAAAAATGATCATCTTAGTCTTTGCAGCAATCCAATTACCATTCATTTATATCAGCAACTTCCTCCTGCCCTGCCTGCATGAATGATTAGGCCCTGCTTTATCTGACTTCCTCTCCCTGAAGGTTTTGAGAATAATAGATTCCTTCCTTGTTTAAAAAAGAAAACAACAACAAATCCTCTTTATAGTGTGTCCCTGAAATATCAGTCATTTCATCTCATCTCAGATTCTGCTTTTTTTCCAGATCTTATGCCTGCTTCTCTTTTGCTGACCTTCAACAGAGCTCTATCACCAAGACTGTTTTTCTATGAATGACAGTTATTGAAAATTGCTAGAATTGACTCTCATGCTGAAGCTTAAGACTAGTGAAGCCTAATTTTCACTCCTAACTTTTATAGCTCCCCCTGGTACAATTTTGATCTCAGGGTTCTCCAAGCTTCGGAAGGTCATCCTAAGGCCAGGCTACTACATGATTACACAGAATGGTCCAATAATCAACTATTTCCTCTAACCATTTCACTGATTTTCTCCTCTTCAAATCCAATCAGAATGAGAACTTATAAATGTTCCCTAGACTCATCCACTAAACTTGCTCAATCAATCTCTTTTCCGAGATTTTTTTCATTTCCTTCTCTTAGGCAACACTTAATTTGATTCAACTTCCCACTTATTTGAACTCCCTCCTTTTTTTAAACAGAAACAAATAGAATATCCTTTCTCAAATCTCCCATTATTGTATATGAATCCTATTTCAATGTTCACTCATCTTTATTCATCCTTTAGCAACTGCCATGGTCATATTATTCTCACCTCTACTACAAAGCTATAGGTAGAATGTGCTATGTTTATTTCAATATACTTTCTTGGAGTCTCTTTTCTACATGTGTTGCATAGCCATAATTGTTCTTCTCCTAAAGTGTAACCCAACATTTCCAAGAGTTATTTTAATATGACTAGTGATCCAATATCTCTATGAAGAAGTGGGACCATTAAGTTTTTTCTCTTGTGATTGTTTGTTCTTTGTCTTGTTTCATTGTTAATAACTATCTCTCCAAGTATTAATTAAAATTGTCAAAGTCTTCATGATATTTTCTTTATAACCTCATTCTTTCTTGATACCGTCTTCCATGTTTCCTTCACATATAAACACACTCAGATCGAAGCACATATATGTGCAAGTCAGTAGACAAGAAGTAATATGCTTTGGTTGTTTTTGTTTTAGTGCCAATCCATAATAATGAGAAGTGATGGAAAAAGTGGACAAGGATAATGACAGAAACACTACATTCTAGAGCTAAGAATGAGTTTAAGAGGAACAAAATAAAGAGAACTATGACAAAGACCCAATAGAGAAAAACTGGCTGCTTGTCTTGTAACAATTTAAATAATAAGAGCTGAAGTTATAAAAAGCACACTGCAATTTGCATCTACCAACATTAGTAGGCTATTATGGCTTGTCTTGCTCTGTGACCCAGCCGACCTGACAAAGATTATCTACTCTCACACTTCAACTGTAAAGACTGTACATGTACTTGCCTTACAAATTTTTTGAAGCTAGCAACCTAGAAACATGAACCAGAAAATTACTGTATATTTCATCCTCATATTTTTATGCATTTAAATAGCTCAAGTCATTTTTCTTTATATAACTTCCTACTTATGATAATCATTTACTAGAATGACTCTTTCTTTTTCCAATATAGGAATCTATTACCTTTGAAGCTGAATCAGTATTTTGAATCTGCTTGAATACCATGAAATTGGCATCTACCAAATATTGGATCTAGGAAAAGGTTAATAAAAGTACTATAAATAATTACTATTTTGTGTATTGCCATAATGTGACTGTCGCCCAAATTGTACAGAATTCAGCTTTTAAGGAAATTTGTCCCTGCACTTTATTTTGTGTCCGTATTTTCATTTTTAAGGCTTCTCATCACCTCACATCTGCATATATATTGTTTCTTTACACCCTGTGATTCTTCATTTTCCCTCTGACCAGTTTGTCTTCTTTTTCTCAATCTTGTCATTCTGGATTTTTATCTTCTCACAAGTGCCAAGGCCTGAAATGAAACTGTTATGTTGTTAAAGTGAAAAGGATGAATATCATTGTTGAAGAAAATCCTTGTAATACAGTATTGCAGTATCATTTGTTTGAACTTTTTAATATGCCAGATGCTCCCTGAAATTATGATTTTAGAATTAGGAGTGCTATATAGTTTAGAAATTTTCTCTTTTTCCTCTTTCTCTCTCTTTGAAGGTCATCATATTGGAGGATATAAACATGCCGCCCTAAAAGACCTGATGAATGCAAATATTGTTGGGTCAGACAAAGATGTATGCTATTCATGGTGAAAACATGAAATTTGCCAAAGAATTCAATGGCAAGAGATCAAAGTTAAAACAATATAGATTTAGGGAAGGACTTTTGGCATAGAGTAAGGCATTCTTATGTGATAAATTGTCCTGTTTACTCTAACTGGTTTCCATTTTGTTTGTAGTTTGATTTAGCATCAGAGAAATTTAGCACCCCCAGCTCCCATCCTTTAATATAACTGCTAACATAATCATCAAACCAAACATAGTTTCTTAAAGAATATCTGCAACACATGAGTGGCTATGTGTTGTAGAGATGAAGAGATAAAGGCATGCTCTCCACTCAAAGTGCACTGTACTCCTGAAGATATTTTGACTACTCTTGGCTTACTCAGGAGTAGCAGATTTAAACTCTAAGATACTCTCTCATGTTATTAATGTTGGCTGTCTGATGGGACATGAGAACTTCAAAGCTAATGTTTCACGGATACTTAAACATTTCCCTAAAATCTTCTAGTTACTTAATGTGAAAGAAGATTAAATCTACCTATATACCTACTTACCTACCTATCAACATACCTACCCATCTACTATTTATCAGTCTTCTATTTCCTAATCCCTCCTCTTGTCAAACAGCAGAATATACTATACTAGATGATGATGTGACAACAAATAGCATCTCGGGGGCTCCAAAGGAATATGTTTTTTTGTCTTCTCTCATGTATGCACATTTTGGACAAATGACAGCTCTGCCCCACATCATCAAACAAGTGTCAGGCTCACGGAGAAGTCTATGATCTCTAGGTTTACAGCAGAAGGACAAAAACAAAAGGCAAATCATGTTATGGTTTTCAAGCCACCAGCTTAAGAAAGATATTCACACTTCTATTTATGAGTCAAAAAGCCACATGTGGATATAACAGGTTGGGAATAAACCCTCTTTTCTCAGGGAGGTTCACTGAATGGCTGCAGAATATGTTGCAAAAAGGAATGAATTCTATCAAACATACAATATTTTGACATGCAAGCAATGTGCATTTAGAGTACCCTTTGTATATTTTTTGTCTAATTTTATTGTGAAAAATTTCAAATATACACCCACGTTGAAAGAATTGGGCAGTGAATTCTCATACACACACCACCTACGTTCTACTATTAACATTTTATTATACTTATTTTGCGACATATTTATTCATGTATCATCCCTTTTTTCTAAACAAAGTAAACTGCAGACATCAAAGTATATTGCAGATATCAGTTTACTTTTCCCCAAATATTTCAGCCTGTACATCATTAATGAGAGTTTAGTATTCATAAAGAGTTTTTCAAATAAAATTTACATACAATGAGGTATATGAAAATAAATATTCATTTCCTGAGTTTTTATAGATGCATAAATCTGTTCAACCCAAACCCCTTTTATTATAGAACATTTCTATAGCCCTAAGCATTTCCCTCAAGCCCTATCAAGTCATTCTTAGCCTCCACCCATTTCCAGAAACCAACACTAATTTAATTCATCTTATCTATTCTAACACTTTGCATAAATGAAATAATATAGTGAGTACCTTTTGTGTAAGGCATATTTTTATTCGGCATTCTTTTTTTGATTCACTCAGTATTATATTTATAGGTTAATTGTAAGAATATACACAGTTTATTCATTCTCATGTTGATGGACATCTCATCTATGCCTTTTTTATTGTTGCTGTTTTTAATTTATTTTTGATTGGAGGATAAACACTTTACAATGTTGCATTGGTTTTGCCTTACAACAATGTGAATCAGCCATAGGAGAAGGCAATGGCAACCCACTCCAGTACTCTTGCCTGGAATATCCCATGGACGGAGGAGCCTGGTAGGCTGCAGTCCATGGGGTGGCAAAGAGTCAGACATGAATGAGTGACTTCGCTTTCACTTTTCACTTTCATGTATTGGAGAAGGAAATGGCAACCCACTCCACTGTTCTTGACTGGAGAATTCCAGGGATGGGGAGCCTGGTGGGCTGCCATCTATGGGGTCGCACAGAGTCGGACACAACTGAAGCGACTTAGCAGCAGCAGCAGCATACATATATTACTTCCTTCTTGAACCTCCCCCTCCCAAAACCCCTTCCCAATCCTATCCCTCTAAGTAATCACAGAACATCTGGCTGAGCTCCCTATGTTTACAGTAACTTTCCACTAGCTGTCTATTTCACATGTGATAATGTATATGTTTCAATGATACTCTTCTCAGTTCATCTCACCTCCTTCTTCCCCTGCTGTGTCCACAAGACTGTTCAGCTATTTCTAATATTTTAATTATTAATAAAATGTTGTGTACATTTATATACAAGTCTTTTGGTGGATATAAGTTGATATTTCTTTGGGGGTAAGTTCCTATGAGGGGAATCACTGCATCAAATGGTAACTATATATTTATAAGAAACAACCAAAAAGTTTCCCTAAGTGTTTACATTTTAAATCTCCTCTAGCAGTTACTCATTAATGGCCTCACTGATATTTTTAAAATTTTACTATTTTAATGTCTGTGAAGTAGGTTCTCAATGTAGTTTTAATTTGCATATCCCAACTGAACATTGTGCTGGGGATAATTTCATGTACTTATTGGCCATTTATAAGTCATTTTTTATGAAATGTCAAATCAAATATTGCACCAGTTGATTTTGATTGTGTTATTTTTCTTATTATTACTGATTGAATTCTAGAAATAGATAATTTGTCAAAACATGCCTTACAAATATTGTCTTGCTGTACATGGTTTACATTTCATTTTCTTAAAGTCTTTTGGTAGTAAAAATCTTAAGTTTTGATGAGTCACACTTACCACTTTTTCTTTTAAGTTTAATGCTTTTTGTGTCATACCAATAATCTCTATCTGTCTCTAGGTTGTGAAGCTATCTTCTATATTTTCTTCTAGAAGCTTTATACTTATTGAATTCAATTTAGATTCATGATAAATGTCTTTATGTTTCATTTCAAGTGATTTCATCGTTCTTTTTTTTTTTTTTTTTTTCAAAAAAATATCTAGTTTTATAAACTAACTCATTTACAAAACAAAACAAAAAATCAACTTACGGTTATCAAGGGGGTGGGAGGTGGGGGATAAATTGGGAAACTGGGATTCACATATACTCACTACTATACATAAAGTCGGAGAAGGCAATGGCACCCCACTCCAGTACTCTTGCCTGGAAAATCCCATGGACAGAGGGGCCTGGTGGGCTGCAGTCCATGGGGTCGTATGGAGTCGGACACGACTGAGCGACTTCACTTTCACTTTTCACTTTCCACTTTCATGCATTGGAGAAGGAAATGGCAACCCACTCCAGTGTTCTTGCCTGGAGAATCCACAGGGATGGGGGAGCCTGGAGAGCTGCCGTCTATGGGGTCGCACAGAGTTGGACATGACTGAAGCGACTTAGCAGCAGCAGCAGCATACATAAAGTAGATAACTAGTAATAACCTAATGTACAGCACAGGGAACTCTACACAATACTCTGTAGTGATCTATATGGGAAAAGATTCTTAAAAGAGTAGATACATGTATAACTAATGTACTTTGCTTTAGAACAGAAACTAATACAACATTGTAAATCAACTGTACTCTTATAATAATTAATTTTTTAAAAACCTCCTGAAATCATCTCTGCTAAGTACATTTTCAAAAACTCAAAAAAATAATAAAACAATCTAGTTTTCATAGCACTAGTTGTTAGAACACCATTTCCCTCCAGCATGGTAGTACCCTTTTGAAAATCAACTGGCCATATATATGTGAGCTCATATTTTGATTCTCTGTATTTATACCAATATTATATTGCCTTGAAATGTAGTTTTCATTTAAGTACTGAAATAAAGCGTGTGTGTGTCCTCCAAATATGTTTTTATTTTTCAAATCTATCTGGCTATTCTAAGTTCTTTGCACTTCTAACTGAAGCTTTAAAATCAATCTTATGATTTCTACCAAAAAAAAACCCAAAAATCTTTCTGTGATTTTGGTTGAAACTGTGCTAATACTATCAACTTGAGGAGAGAGGACAGTGTGATAGATTAAAGACAGCCACAAAATTTTACTACTCCTCCTGTTAAGAGAGAGTTTCTCCCCTTTAATCGAGGGCTGGCATAAGCAATAGAACACAGAAGCAGTGACTCAGTGACTTCTGTAGTTGGGTCACAAAAATACCATGAATTCTACCTGATACCTGAGTTTCCACCTAAGGTGTATGTCTCATCACTTTGGGAGAGTCAGCTGGACATCTTTACCTTATTCCCAATTTTAGGGTAAAAATGTTCAATATTTTTCCATAGCATAATACTAGATATAGGATTGTCATATATGTTGTTTATTGTGCTTGGATGGATGATGGCTCCCCGTGCCAAGATGTTTAAATTCTAATTCCTGTGACCTGCAAATATATTATCTACACGGTAAATGATATTCTAAATATAAGTAAAGATTTTGAGATGTGTAGATCATCCTGGATTATCCAGGGGGCCCAATACAAAAAACAAGAGTCTTCATAATAGGGAACTGGAAGGAACAAGGATAGGAAAGGAATATACAGGGACAGAAGCAGAGGTGGAAGTGATGCAGTCTTAAAATGGAAGAAAGAACCATAAGCTAAGGAATACAGGCAGCCCTTAGAAAATGGAAAAAGACTAAAGAGCCTCTGAAGTATCCAGAAAACAATACAGCCCTATGACACCTTGATTTTAGATTTCAGACTTTCAAATCTGTAGAAGATAATATTTTATTATTTTAAGCAGATAAATTTGTGGCAATTGGTTCCAGGTGCAATGAGGAAATAATTCCAGATTTAGAAATAAAAATGTTACTGCAAGAACAATATTAAAACCAAATGGTAAAAGTGAGCATTGTCTTATTCCAAGTTTTAGGGAGAAAGTTCTTAACATTTCACCATTAAGCATAATGAAAGATGTATACACACATACACATACACACACACACACCTTTTATCAAAATTGCAAGGAGAAATATCAACAACCTCAGATATGCAGATGATACCATCCTAATGGCAGAAAGCAAAGATAAACTAAACAGCTTCTTGATGAAGGTGAAAGAGAAGAGAGAAAAAGCTGTCTTTAAAAAATATTCAAAAAACTAAGATCATAGCATTCAGTCTCATCACATCACAGCAAAGAGATGGGGGGAAAGTGGAAACAGTGACAGATTTTATTTTCCTGGGCTCCAGAATCACTGCAGACAGTGATTGCAGCCATGAAAGTAAAAGATGCTTGTTACTTTGGAAGAAAAGCTATGACAAATCTAGACAGGGAATTGAAAAGCAAAGGCATCACTTTGACAACAAAGGTCCATATAGTCAAAGCTATGGTTTTTCCAGTAGTCATGTACAGATGTGTGAGTTGAACTATAAAGAAGGCTGAGTGCCAAAGAACGGATGCTTTCGAACTGTGGAGCTGAAGAAGACTCTTGAGAATCCATTTGGAGTGCAAGGAGATAAAACCAGTCAAGCTTAAAGAAAATCAACCCTGAATATTCATTGGAAGGACTGATGCTGAAGCTCAAATACTTTGGCCACCTGATGTGAAGAGTGGACTCATTGGAAAAGACCATGATGCTGGGAAATATTGAAGGCAGGAGGAGAAGGGGTGACAGAGGATGCAACAGATGGATGGATGGCATCATCAACTCAGTGGACATGAGTCTGAGCAAACTCTGGGAGATAGTGAAGGACAGGGAAGCCTAGCATGCAACTTAGGGACTGAATAACAACAATATCTTTTATCAAGTTTAGAAAGTTCTCTTCTAACTGTGAGTCTTCTCATCATAAATGGATATGAATTTTACCAAGTTGTTTTTTTCCTGCATCTATTAAGATGATAACATGAATTGTATCTTTTATATAAATTTCATTGATTGATTTTTGAATTGTATTTGGGATACATGCTTACTTGTATTGTAATAGTTTTCATTTCTTTTTTCTTTTCATATGGTCCTTATTTAAATTTGCTGATATTTTCAGGAGGCTTTTACATCTATATTCAAAAAGATATTTACCTATAACTTTTGTTTTTTATCATCTCTTTACCTTGTTTTGGTGTTAGGTTATACCAGTGAAAAATTCAGAAATTATTTCTTCTCCTTTATTCTGAGTTTATGTAAGGGCATATATATTTTAAATGCTAGAAGAATACATCACTTAAACCATTAATCTGTAAAAACGATTATGACTATAAATTTAAGTATAGGCTTATTCTTCTGGAGAAGGGATAAGCTACCCACTCCAGTATTCTTTGGCTTCCCTGGTGGCTCAGCTGGTAAAGAATCCACCTGCAATGGGGGAGACCTGGGTTTGATCCCTGGGTTGGGAAGATCCCCTGGAGAAGGGAAAGGCTACCCACTCCACTGTTCTAAGCTGGAGAATTCCATGGACAGTCCATGGGGTCGCAAAGAGTTGGACACGACTGAGCAACTTTCACTTCACATAGGCCTATTCAAATTTTTATTTCTGTGTGTAAATTTTAAATGTAATTCTTAAGAAATTTGCCAATTTTGATTTATTTATTAAATGTATTGGTATAAACTTTTTGGGAAACAAATGGTCCTTTCATATTTTGACATGATCAGGGCTTTCAGAAGAAAAATCTACTGGCAACCTGGGTTAAAGGATCCGTGAAAGGCAAACAATCCTTGGCAGCTATTTCTAAGTAAGAGAGGTCTCCGGAGACATTCACATGCTTACATCCCCTTTAGCCATTTGTCTGCATTCCAAAGTGTATTGAACCTAGGAAGCTTCCCCACCTCTCCACTAGCAGGAATTGCTTAACTCTTGTGAGTTCATTCTGCCTTTCCAGAAAGAAGAGAATTAGCTGTTGTGTCAAACATATAAGCCTCAAATTTGTATCTTTAAGCTCCTATCTTGTGTCATGGACACCTCCATACGTACAGGTGATATCTGCCCTCTGTGTACCACTTCATGTGGAGTTGGGGTATGGGGAACCTATCTTAAGAAGCTTTCAAAGTAAATAATAGGTATTCTCTCTGATTTGAATCCCTATGTTTTGTCAGGATAAAAATACATAACAGATGCAAAAGCTTTAACAATAGTTCTTCACACCATTCTGAGTTGTATCTAGATGTGCTTTTCGTTCGATGCACGATACTGGATTCTTGGGGCTGGTGCACTGGGATGACCCAGAGGGATGGTACGAGGAGGGAGGAGGGAGGAGGGTTCAGGATGGGGAACACATGTATACCTGTGGCAGATTCATTTTGATATATGGCAAACCCAATACAATATTGTAAAGTTAAATAAAATAAAATTTTTTAAAAATGTGCTTTTCTTTCTGTTCACCTTACTAAGTGCTCACTAACTTGCTTGTATATCAAAATTAATGCATTTTATTAAATGCTGCTGCTGCTAAGTTGCTTCAGTCGTGTTCAACTCTGTGCAACCCCGGAGACGGCAGCCCACCAGGCTCCTTGTCCCTGGGATTCTTCAGGCAAGAACACTGGAGTGGGTTGCCATTGCCTTCTCCAATGCATGAAAGTGAAAGTGAAGTCGCTCAGTCCTGTCCGACTCCTAGTGACTCCATGGACTGCAGCCCACCAGGCCCCTTCATCCATGGGATTTTCCAGGCAAGAGTACTAGCGTGGGTTGCCATTGCCTTCTCCGTTTTATTAAATGGCAAAATTCAAAAACTTTTTCAATATTTGCCCAATGCCCTCCAACCACTGCCTTCTTTATTGCCATGTTTTACAGCTGTTTACAGAAGGAGAAGTGGTTCAGAATCAGTTACTCCTGAAGGAGCATTGCAACCATCCATTTAAATAGTGATGGCTCTGAAATCAATGTATTTGGCCAGATTCCCTCTTCTAATTCCCTCTTCTTTTAATACATATGGTCAATTCTCTACAGGTTAACCATATGATGTCCCACATTGAGTTATCTCAAATTCAAAATCTGAGTCCACGAATAGGCTAATTTGCTCTTCCATCAATATTCTTTCCTTTTATTCTTTGTATCAGAGAACAGCATCACAAATCATCCATACTTCCATGACAAATATGTGAACATCAGTCTAAAATGCATCATTGTGGGGCACAGAATAATGGCCCCCCAAAGTGTTCACATCCTAATCTTTGGAACCTGTGAAACTGTTACCATGCACAGCAATAAAGAGCTTGAAGATGTGATTTATGCAAAATTTTTTGAGGTAAGATTATTGTGGTTTATCCTGGTGGGTGCAGTGTAAATAGCAGAAGTGAGTCATAAAGCGGAGGTCAGAGAGAGGATTTTGAAGATGCTATGTAGCTGGCTTTGATGATGGAGGAAGGGGTCATGGACCAATGGATGCAGGAGTCCTCTAGAAACTGGAGAAAGCAGAAAATAGATGCTCCCTTAGAGCCTCCAGATAAAAACAAAACAGAGCCCTCTGTCACTTTGTGTTCAGCCCAGTAAAACTGTTCCAGGCTTTGATCTCCAGAATTGTAAGATAATAAGTGTACGTTAATTCACTAAGTGTGTGGTAATTTGTTACAGTATCAATAGAAAACTAATATAATCAACAATCTCCAACTCCTGTAGAAACTCTCTCACTCTCTTCCTTCCTTATCCAATGTCACTGATTATTCAGGCTCATCCCCAGATCTACTTCACTGGCCTTGAATCCTGTCTCCCTACTACCAGTTAACCTGCAGCGTCCATCCCCCTAGTCATCCTGTCCTAACTAAACTTTATGCTGCTGCTTGAGTAACATTCTATTATAGTTCATTTTGGGCATTCTCTGTTTAAAACTCTCCAATGCATTATTATACTTTCGAGATAACTTCTGATCTTGAGGTTAGTACACAGACCCTTCATTTACACACTTTTTCCTCTTTTCTGTTACTACTGGTCCACCAGCAACAGTGTTACTCCAGCACTCTGTTCTTCACCTTTCTCTACTGCATCTCATGTACAATATATCATATCTCCTAATGTGCTCACAAATATGCTTTCCTCTCTCCTCTTCTGTCTGGGACATTCTGTAAATATCTATTATGAAAAATCTATGAATATAATATCAACATGAACAGCAAATTAATTGAATATTATGCATTTGGTATTCAGATTAAAGTATATGAATACATTTGTTTTCTTTCTGAACCACATATAATATTTCTTTACACAAGGCTAAAGCCTTTGCTTGTCCATGCTACCCTTTACTCAGTATTCTAATGCATATTAGAAACTGGTTAAAGAGTTTATTTTAGAAACGAAACTAATGATAATATACAATTCTTTCATAGCAGTGGTCATTTTCAAACCTACTTCAGCTCAGTTCAGCCGCTCAGTCATGTCTAACTCTGCGACCCCATGAATTGCAGCACACCAGGCCTCCCTGTCCATCACCAACTCCCGGAGTTCACTCAAACTTATGTCCATTGAGTCAGTGATGCCATCCAACCATCTTATCCTCTGTCGTCCCCTTCTCCTCCTGCCCCCAATCCCTCCCATCATCAGAGTCTTTTCCAATGAGTCAACTCTTTGCATGAGGTGGCCAAAGTATTGGAGTTTCAGCTTTAGCATCAGTCCTTCCAAAGAAATCCCAGAGCTGATCTCCTTCAAATGGACTGGCTGGATCTCCTTGTAGTCCAAGGGACTCTCATGAGTCTTCTCCAACACCACAGTTCAAAAGCATCAATTCTTCAGCACTCAGCTTTCTTCACAGTCCAACTCTCACATCCATACATGACTACTGGAAAAACCATAGCCTACTTAGGAAATATTTATTAGTTTAACTACAAGCTATCTGTTTGGAATTATGAGAACATGACTCTTCTTACTGCTTACATACTGACTTTAATTAAAGCCTTTCAGAAATGTAGTTGTTTGTTCTTCATTAAAATATGAAAAATTTGATAAGGTCATAGTTTTCTTTAAAACTTGAAACTTCTTATGTTGTATATATTCTAAAGGAATAAAACTGACAATTATAACAAAGTCCTATCATAAAATTATATACATAGGAGAGAGATCTATAACTCAGATAGAGACTCTGGAGTCAGGATGCCTGGACTCAAATCCCACCTCCGTTCTTTCCTAGCTGTGTGACCTTGGGATTGTTACCATTCTTCTCTGTGACTATTTCCTCATTCTGTAAAACAGGAATAGTAATAGTATCTATCTCAGAGAACAATTGTGAAAATTAAACAACATTTTTAAAGTGCTTAAACCAGTGTCTCCCCATTCTAAGGACTGCAGACATGTAAGATATTTTCTTTATATGTTTATTAGCTGTTTATCATTCTCATAGGGGCTTCCCCTGTGGCCCAGTGGTAAAGAATCTGCCTGTAATTCAGATCACTTGCAACACAGGTGGTACGAGTTCGATCCCTACATTGGAGAAGGAAATGGCAAACTGCTCCAGAATTCTGTCTGAGAAGTCCCATGGACAGAGGAGCCTGGCAGGCTGTAGTCCATGGGTTGCAAGAGTCGGACATCACTTAGCGACTAAACCATCAACCACTAGCATCACCTTATACGGAATGTTTCTTTCCCTTGCAGTATCTTTCTCTGATTTTTCTGATAAAACATGAAAAAGCTTAGCTGGGAACTCAGAAGTCCCTGACATTCAGTTAATATGACAGGTTAAGAGGAAGGATTCCTTTACAAAACCAAACTTTCTATCTGATCTATACAGACCATCATACATTTGCTGTGAGGGTATTAAAGCCTTCCCCACTTGACAAATGAAATTTCATATGCATCATAGATTTACAAGGTAAACGTTGTTGAGATTTACAACTAGAATCCTCAAAAATGTAACTTTATCTTCCAGGAAGTTATTTTTTTTTCCCTTTACTTTATTAGAAATACCTAATAAAGAGAAACTTTTATATGCCTAAATCAAAATGTCAACACTTTCCCAAAGGTCTATGAATGCTATAGTCTGGCATAGAGGCATTCAGATAAATTTTTCAACACCTAAATATATATCTTAACTTTGGGTAACTACAGTTGCATTAGTGAAGAGAGTTTTATGTTTTAAAAAATTATGATGGGGTAGTAGTTTTAGGAGCCCTATAATTTATTGCTTCACAGAATATAATTTTTAGAGAATACCACCTACTATACTTTATGTGGAGAAATAACATATTTGAAGGTCAATTCTGTAATTTATAGTAAGAGAAAAAATGACTTACTATATTAGATTTCCCCATTTGATTCTAGGCGTACCTCCTCGAGACACCTAAGACAGAATTATAGTTCAGGGAGAGCTATGCCTAATTACAGCCCTCGGTCAGAATCTCCATATTTTAACCAATAAAGTGACCTGTAATTGGGTCCATGTCCCAGCTCCTGCATTGTTGGCACCACAACTTTCCTAAATACATCCAGTGAACCTCTCCAATTTCTCTCTAGCAGATTTTATATGTGGTATTAAATTCAATATTTTTATTATATTATCAAAATTACCACCAGTAGAACAGTTTGAAATGAGGGTTCTTACTAATGGCAGCTTCTACTTTTTAGACATTGAAAAAAGTTATCTAAAAAAACTCATGTGTGTTATGTGCAGACTAAAAGAATATCTCATTATATTTTCACAAAATCTGATTTTAGAGAAGAAATGCATTGTGAGAGATAATGTCATTGTTTTTTCTCCTTTCCTCTGTGCCATTCTCTCTCACCCCTTGAGAGGCATGCACAACAAAAATTAGGTATGAAAACTTCTATACTGTTTTGGTAATTTTGGGCCCACAGATAAGTACAGTCAATTTATTAGACTATTTTTAAAGTATCATGTAAATTCTATTAGAATGTGTATATCGTTCCACAGTAGATTTTCTTTTCATGTAAATACTATGCTTCTGAAAACTATTCAAACTGAAAAATTCATCTAATCAACTCATTCTGCTTTTGCTAAAATAGAAAACAAAACAAAACCAAAACACTTTGCATTGCTTATAGAAGATTGATAATTTGGATGACAGAATTCTCATCTGAAACCACGAATCCCAGAAGGATGTACACAACATGTGTCAAGTTACAAAAGAAAAGAACTGTCAACCACCACCGCTTTATTCCATGATTTCATGATACACAAGTATACATTTTTGAATTCTCTGTACCACTGATCCATTCATCTTTTCTCTTTCAGTATGTCACAACTTTAATTATCCAGCTTTATAAAAAGAGTTGATATCTGGAAATCAATTCTCCCTTGTTTGTTTTTAATATATTCTTGGCTATTTTTTTACATTTATACTTCTATATAAAGTTCTATAATCAATTTGTCAACTTCTATAAACACTTGCTGGAGCTTTGACTGGAATAATGATAACTTCAAGATGGTGAATTTTCTCACCAATGAAAATACTATGGCTTTTCTTTAATTTAGGACATATTTTTATATCTTTTAAATAATACTTTTTTTTTCCTATAAAAATTTTACTTATCTTTTTAAAATTTATTTGTAGAAAGCATAAATCTGTTGTGTCTCCAGTAAGACTTAGTTTGTAATACCTTTCATTGTATGAATATCTCTTATATATTGAACATGATTTAAACACTGATTTGTGTATGTCACACAAAACAAGCCATAAATGCATCAAGCCCACTGCTTAATTACAAAGGTAGTATTTTATTGCAACATGAGACAAAATTGAGAGCATGTGAGTTACTGAGAAACAATATGTTAAATGTATTCAATATATAAATGTTTAAAGATTATTTTGATTGTACTAACATCATTGTCCTTAGAAATGTAATATCTTTTGAAGCTCGGTTGCATTTAGTGCACACACACACACATATACACACACCTAGACGTATATATGGATCTTCCCTCATAGGTCAGTTGGTAAAGAATCTCCCTGCAATGCAGGAGACCCAGGTTCAATTTCTAGATAAGGAAGATGCCCTGGAGAAGGAAATGGCAACCCACTCCAGTATTCTTGCCTGGAGAATCCCATGGACAGAGGAGTCTGGCAGGCTATATATAGTCCATGGGGTTGCAAGAGTCAGACACGACTTAGTGACTAAACCACCACCAGACATATATATACATATATATTACATATATATATGTATCCACATATATTACATATATTTGTTATATTTTGATTCTAGGAATATACTCATTGATAGAGCACCTTGCTGAAGTTAAAAGTGATGGAGGAAACAGATGAAGTAAAATTTTTGATGTATATACTGCTGATACCTATGGCAACAGATGTTGTGTTTGATGGTAACCTTTGGGTAAGTACATTATACTCACATTCTTCTAACTTTCTAATGCATGCAGACATCCATGTTAAAGACATACATATCTATCCCAACTACTGGAAATAAAAGACATTTTTACCACTTGAGAATATGGAAAAACTTACTAAGAACAATCTGAAGTAAATTTTAGGTAAGCAATCAGAATTGCCTAATCAACTACTGGGGGAAAATCTGTCATTATTATACTTATGAATCAGTGTCAGATTACTGATTTGGTAATGTAAATTCTATTAGAATGTGTATATTGGAATCAGCGACGGATTTTATTTTGGGGGGCTCCAAAATCACGTGGTCAGTGACTGCAGCCATGAAATTACAAGAAGCTTGCTGCTTGGAAGGAAAGCTATGACCAACCTAGAGACCGTACAGCATATTGAAAAGCAGAAACATCACTTTGCCTACAAAGATCCATATAGTCAAAGTTATGGTTTTCCCAGTAAAGAATTGGGCCATAAATTAGGCCGAGTGCCCAAGAATTGATACTTTGGAATTGTGGTGCTGAAGAAGACTCTTGAGAGTCCCTTGTATTTCCATATAAATTGTGAAATTATTTGTTCTAGCTCTGTGAAGAATACCGTTGGTAGCTTGATAGGAATTGCATTGAATCTATAAATTGCTTTGGGTAGTATACTCATTTTCACCATATTAATTCTTCCAATCCATGAACATGGTATATTTCTCCATCTATTAGTGTCCTCTTTGATTTCTTTCACCAGTGTTTTATAGTTTTCTATATATAGGTCTTTAGTTTCTTTAGGTAGATATATTCCTAAATATTTTATACTTTTCGTTGCAATGGTGAATGGAATTGTTTCCTTAATTTCTCTTTCTATTTTCTCATTATTAGTGTATAGGAATGCAAGGGATTTCTGTGTGTTGATTTTATATCCTGCAACTTAACTATATTCATTGATTAGTTCTAGTAATTTTCTGGTGCAGTCTTTAGGGTTTTCTATGTAGAGGATCATGTCATCTGCAAACAGTGAGAGTTTTACTTCTACTTTTCCAATTTGGATTCCTTTCATTTCTTTTTCTGCTCTGATTGCTGTGGCCAAAACAGCAAGGAGATCAAACCAGTCAATCCTAAAGGAAATGAGATGGCTGGATGGCATCACTGAATCAATGGACATGAGTTTGAGCAAATTCTGGGAGATAGTGAAGGACAGGGAAGTCTGGCATGCTGCAGTTTGTAGGGTCAAAAGAATTGGACACAACTTAGCAACTGAACAACAACAATACTTGTGATTTTTCCCTTTGAAATCTGTAAATTGTTAGCAAAAGAAAATTGGCTTAAATGCCCCTTTCCTATTTCACCATTTACACACACTTTAAAGCAGCTTAATGTAACCACTGCAGGTTATGTGTGGCTATATATCTCAGCCATTTTTCTTGGGATTGTTAATTTGAAATTTTTTGCTGTATTGGTATCATCTATGTCTTGTGAAGAAATGATATTTACATGGTCTGGACCTTTGATTCAAGTACAGTGTAAAATTTAGATTAACATAGGTGAAGTTTTAGTTTACTTAAAATTTTTAAGAACTAAAGAAAGAGTTAATATATACTTATTGTAGTGACCAAATTGACTCCTTCAACTATCTGCTTTTAAAAAATTAAATATCATCAGTTTCATCCTTTCATATTTTTCCATGTGGTTGCCAAAGTCCCCTACACTGGATTGTAGTCCAGTTTGATTTATGTGTGTCTGACTCATTGCAACCCCATGGACAGTAGCCAACCAGGCTCCTCTGTCCGTGGGATTCTCTAGGCAAGTATACTAGAATGGTATACTTCTCCAGGGGATCTTTCTAACTCAGGGATCAAACCTGAGTCTTCTGTATTACAGGCAAATTCTTTACCATCTGAGCCACCAAGGAAACCCTCCCTTGGTAAAGTCTTTGAGGAAATAAAGAGGCTGGAATGGGTAACTATAGCAATATAAAGAAACAAACAGGAAGAGAAGAGAAAGATAAATAAAATAACTTCTGTTGAGCAACTATTTTGTGCCCAGTAGCTGCATCAATCCTAAAAACAAGGTTGCAAAATTATTTATCTTTTGCAAAAGAGAAAAAGAAGACCATGAGTTAACATTATCAAGTCCACACAAGCAATGAGGAATAGGATAAGGGATTAAAACCAGATCTCTCTAATTCAAGTATCCATGTTCATTCCATTTTAAAGAGAATTTTAATAACCCTATTGCTAATGATTCTACAGGTTTTTAGAAATTTGGAAATGTGTTTAGGTTGTCAAAATGTTTGAGAATCACGAGTCATTGTTGGTATTTTAGTTAATGGGTGATGTTCTAGGATAATGTCTAGACAGCCTGCAATATTAAGACAATCTTACAGAATAAAGAAATGACTTGTGTATTCTGTGATTTGAAAGTTTCCCTAGAGATTACCATAGAAAAAACAATCTATTAATAATTTTTACAAAACTCAAACCTAACTCTGCTTTGCATATAAACAGAAAGATTTTTTTAAATATATATTGAATTTTCCATAAATGCACATTCTGGATAATTCAAACAGAAGATTAAAATTTGTTTTGTTGAGAGATTTCCCAAGAGCTACCTGCCATTTAAAAAATCTTTTCACTCAAGATATTGCTGGTTATGGTAATAAAGTTACCAGTATCACTTAAGTCACACGTTATTAGTCTGCAACAATCATTCACATAGTCATGCCCTTATTTGGTTCTCATATTGCAATGTTAAATATTAAAAAAAAAGTCCAAATACTCTGGTTATTATTTTCCTCTTTATAAACACAACCTTATTTATTATGAAATCTTTGCAAGCATTCAGCTATATCATTATGCCAACTAGTATAGTTAATCCTTTGCATTCTAATAATGAAACACAGGGACCAGTGCTCACACACAGTTTGCAGGCTTGAGCCAGAAAAAGTCACACACCTTGAGGAGTGGGGTGGGGTCTGTTTTAGAAACCTGTATGCAGGTCAGGAAGCAACAGTTAGAACTGGACATGGAACAGCAGACTGGTTTCAAATAGGAAAAGGAGTGCACCAAGGCTGTATATTGTCACCCTGCTTATTTCACTTACATGCAGAGTACATCATGAAAATGCTGCCTGGAGGAAACAAGCTGGAATCAAGATTGCTGGGAGAAATATCAATAACCTCAGATATGCAGATGACATCACCCTTATGGCAGAAAGTGAAGAACTAAAGAGCCTCTTGATGAAAGTGAAAGAGGAGAGTGAAAAAGTTGGCTTAAATCTCAACATTCAGAAAACTAAGATCATGGCATCCAGTCCCATCACTTCATGGTCAATAGATGGGGAAACAGTGGAAACAATGGCTGACTTTATTTTTCTGGGCTCCAAAATCACTGCAGACAGTGATTGCAGTTATTAAATAAAAAGATGCTTACTCCTTGGAAGGAAAGTTATGACCAACCTAAACAGCATATTAAAAAGCAGAGACATTACTTTGCCAACAAATGTCCGTCTAGTCAAGACTGGTTTGTCCAGTGGTCATGTATGGATGTGAGAGTTGGACTATAAAGAAAGCTGAGCGCCAAAGAATTGATGCTTTTGAACTGTGGTGTTGGAGAAAACTCTTAAGTGTCCCTTGAACTGCAAGGAGATCCAACTAGTCCATCCTAAAGGAAATCAGTCCTGGGTGTTCTTTGGAAGGACTCATGCTGAAGCTGAACAGTACTTTGGCCACCTGATGTGAAGAGCTGACTCATTTGAAAAGACCCTGATGCTGGGAAAGATTGAGGGCAGGAGGAGAAGGGGATAACAGAGGATGACATGGTTGGATGGCATCACCAACTCAACAGACGTGGGTTTGGGTGGACTCTGGAAGTTGGTGATGGACAGAGGCCTGGCATGCTGCAGTCCATGGGGTCACAGAGTCAGACACAAGTGAGTTACTGAACAACAAAAATCATGCCCTCTAACTTCTTACCCTAATTTAATTTACACCAATTTAAAGTGACTTACACTAATTTACTGTAATTGTAATGGTCTTCTGTGTACACTTATGTGCCAAGCTGCTTTTGCTCAACTTTATTTTTGGAAGATGCATCTATGATTAGTATGTAGCTATGGTTCAACCTTTTTCATTGTTATGTAATATGCAATTATATTTTACTCCTTTCTACTGTTAATGGATATTTGTTGTGTTTTTCAGTTTCTGATTACTATGACTAGCTCTGTGACCATCCTGAGATGAATATATGTAAGCAGTTTGGTTCAATATATACTTAGGAAGGTAATATGTAGGGTATTCATATGCTCAATTTTTTTTAATTTATTTTTTATTGAAGTATAATTACTTTACAGAATTTTGCTCTTTTCTGTCAAACCTCAACATGAATCAGCCATAGGTATACATATATCCCCTCCCTTTTGAACTTCCCTCCCATCTCCCTCCCCATATGCTCAGTTTCATTAAATACTGCCACATAGTTTTTCAAAATGTTGGTACAAACTTTTGTTTCTCCTAGCAGATTTTAAAAGTTCCAAATGTTCTGCATCCTCACTGACATTTGGATTCATCCGTTTTTCTATTTTAGCTCCTCTGATGGATTTATATTTGTAACTCATTAATTTAATTCACATTTCTAATGGCTACTGAAGGAGAATACATTTCATATGTTCACACAAACCCCCTTTTATAATGTTCAAATCATCTATTTTCCTAATTATCTCATTTTCTATTTTTCCCTATTTATTTGTAAGGATTTTTTAATTTGTTTATTTTTTATTGAAGAATAATTGCTTTATAGAATTTTGGTTTTCTGTCAAACCTCAACATGGATCAACCATAGGTATACTTATACAAATTCCCATTGGCTATCTATTTTACATATGGTAATTAAGTTTTCATGTTACTCTTTCCATACATTCTACCCTCTCCTCCCCTCTCCCATGTCCACAAGTCTATTCTCTATGCCTGTTTCTCCACTGCTGCCCTGTAAGTAAACTATTCAGTAACATTTTTCTAGATTCTGTATATATGTGTTAGAATACAGTATTTATCTTTCTCTTTCTGACTTACTCCACTCTGTATAATAAATTCTAGGTTCATCCATCTCATCAGAACTGACTCAAAGGTGTTCCTTTTTATGGATGAGTAATATTCCATTGTGTATATGTACCACAACTTCTATATCCATTCATCTGTTGATGGACATCTAGGTTGCTTCCATGTTCTAGCTATTGTAAATAGTGTTGCAATGAAAAATGGGATATGTGTATTTTTTCACTTTTGGTTTCATCAGGGAATATGCCTAGGAGTGGGATTGCTGGGTCACATGGTAGCTTTATTCCTAGTTTTTTAGGGAATCTCCATATCGTCTTCCATAGTGGCTGTATCAATTTACATTCCCACCAACAGTGCAAGAGTGTTCCCTTATGTCCACACCCTCTCCAGCATTTATTGTTTGTAGAATTTTGACGATACCATTCTGACTAGTGTGAGGTGATATCTCATTGTAGTTTTGATTTGCATTTCTCAAGGTTGTATATTGTCATCCTGCTTATTTAACTTATATGCAGAGTACATCATGAGAAATGCTGGGCTGTAAGAAGCACAAGCTGGAATCAAGACTGCCGGGAGAAATATTAATAACCTCAGATATGCAGATAACACCACCCTTATGGCAGAAAGTGAAGAAGAACTAAAGAGCCTCTTGAATAAAGTGAAAGAAGAGAGTGAAAAGTTAGCTTAAAGCTCAACATTCAGAAACTAAGATCATGGCATCTGTTCCCATCACTTCATGGCAAATAGATGGGGAAACAGTGGCAGACTTTATATTGGGGGGCTCCAAAATCACTGCAGATGGTGACTGCAGTCATGAAATTAAAAGGCACTTGCTCCTTGGAAGAAAAGCTATGACCAACCTAGACTGCATGGTAAAAAGCAGAGACATTACTTTGCCAATAAAGGTCCATCTAGTCAAAGCTATGGCTTTTCCAGTAGTCTTGTATGGATGTGAGAGTTGGATTATAAAGAAAGCTGAGCACTGAAGAACTGATGGTTTTGAACTGTGGTATGGGAGAAGACTCTTGAGAGTCCATTGGACTGCAAGAAAATCAAACCAGTCCATCCTAAAGGAAATCAGTCCTGAATATTCATTGGAAGGACTGATATTGAAGATGAAATTCCAATACTTTCACCACCTGATGCAAAGAACTGACTCATTTGAAAAGACCCTGATGCTAGGAAAGATTGAAGGTGGGAGGAGAAGGGGACAACAGAGGATGAGTTGGTTGGATGGCATCACCAACTCAATGCACATGAGTTTGAGTAAACTCCAGGAGTTGGTGATGGACAGGGAGGCCTAGTATGCTGCAGTCTATAGGGTTGCTAAGAGTCGGACATGACTGAGTGACTGAACTGAATAATAAGCAATGTTGAGCATCTTTTCATGTGTTTGTTGGCCATCTGTATGTCTTCTTTGGAGAAATGTCTGTTTAGGTCTTTTTTCCACTTTTTAATTTGTGTTGTTTGTTTTCTGGTATTGAGTTGTATTAGCTGCTCGTATATTTTGGAAATTAACCCTTTGTCAGTTGTTTCATTGGCTATTATTTTCTCCCATTCTGAGGGCTGTCTTTTCACCTTGCTTAGTGTTTCCTTTGCTGTGCAAAAGCTTTTAAGTTTAATCAGGTCCCAATTGCTTACTTTTGTTTTTATTTCCATTACTCTAGGAGGTGGGTCACAGAGGATCTTGCTTTGATTTATGTCATCAAGTGTTCTGCCTATGCTTTCCTCTAAGAGTTTTATAGTTTCTGGTCTTACATGTAGGTCTTTAAACCACTTTGAATTTATATTTGTGTATGATGTTAGGAAGTGTTCTAATTTCATTCGTTTTTTTTTTTTTTAAACTTTACAAAATTGTATTAGTTTTGCCAAATTTACATGTAGCTGTCCAGTTTTCCAAGCATCATTTATTAAAGAGGCTGTCTTTGCCCCATTGTATAGTCTCGCCTCCTTTGTCAGAAGTAAAGTACCCATAGGTACATGGGTTTATTTCTGGGCTTTCTATCTTGTTCCATTGGTTTATATTTCTGTTTTTGTGCCAGCGCCATACTGTCTTGATGACTGTAGCTCTGTAGTATAATCTGAAGTTAGAAATGTTGATTCCTCCAGCTCCATTCTTTCTCAGACTGCTTTGGCTATTCGGGGTCTTTTGTGTTCCATGTGAATTGTGAAGTTGTTTGTTCTAGTTCTGTGAAAAATGTCATTAGTAATTTAATAGGGGTTGCATTGAATCTGTAGATTGTGTTTGGTGTAGTCATTTTCACAATATTGATTCTTCCTACCCAAGAACATGAAATATCTCTCCATCTGTTTATGTCATATTTCATTTCTTTTATTAGTGTCTTAGAATTTTTTGTGTACAATTCTTTTGTCTCCTTAGGTAAGTGTATTCCTAGATATTTAATCCTTTTGTTGCAATGGTGAATGGGATTGATTCCTTAATTTCTCTTTCTGAATTTTCATTGTTAGTATATAGAAATGCGAGTGATTTCTGTGTATTGATTTTGTATCCTGCAACTTTTCTAAATTCACTGATTAGCTCCGGTATTTTTCTGATACTATCTTTAGGGTACTCTATGTGCAGTATCATCTCATCTGCAAACAATGAGAGCTTTATTTCTTCTTTTCCAATCTGGATTCCTTTTATTTCTTTTTCTTCTCTGATTGCTGAAGCTAGGACTTCCAGAACTATGTTGAATAGTAGTGGTAAAAGTGGACACCCTTGTCTTGTTCCTGATCTTAGTGGGAATGCTTTCAGTTTTTCACCAATGAGAATGATATGTACTGTAGGTTTATCTTATCTGCCCTTTGCTATGTTGAGGTAGGTTCCTTCCATGTCCATTTTTTGAAGAGTTTTAATAATAAATGGATGCTGAATTTTTTCAAAGGCTTTTTCTGCATCTATTGCAATTATCATATGGTTTTTATCTTTCAATTTGTTAATATGGTGTTTCACATCGACTGATTTTCATATATTGAAGAATCCTTGCACCCGTGGAATAAACCCAACTTGATCATGGTGTATGAGCTTTGTGATCTGTTGCTGAATTATGTTTACTAAAATTTTGTTGACGATTTTTGTGTCTATTAGTGATATTGGCCTGTAGTTTTCTTTTTTTGTGTTGTCTTTGTCTGGTTTTGGTATCAGGGTGATGGTGGCCTTGTAGAATGAATTTGGAAGTGTTCCTTCCTCTGCAATTTTTTGAAAGAGTTTTAGATGGATAGGCATTAGCTCTTCTCTAAATGTTTGATAGATTTCTCCTGTTAAGCCATCTGGTCCTGGGCTTCTGTTTTTTGGGAAATTTTTGATCACAGCTTCAATTTCAGGGCTTGTAATCGAGTTGTTCGTAATTTCTATTTCTTCCTGGTTCCATCTTTGAAGATTAATTTTTCTAAGAATCTGTCCATTTCTTCCAGGTTATCCATTTTATTGCCATATAGTTGTTCATAATAGTCTCTTATAATCCTTTGTATTTCTCCATTGTCTGTTGTAACCTCTCCTTTTTCATTTCTAATTTTGTTGATTTGATTCTTCTCTCTTTTTCTCTTGAAGAGTCTGGAAAAAGGTTTGCCAATTTTGTTTATCTTTCTGAGGACCAGCTTTTAGTTGTATTAATTTTCACTATTGTTGCTTTCATTTCTTTTTCATTTATTTCTGCTTGGATCTTTATGATTTTTTTCCTTCTTCGAATTCTGGGTTTTTGGGTTTTTGTTGTTGTTCTTCTTCTTTTTCCAGTTGTTTTAGGTGTAAAGTTAGGTTGTCTATTTGATGTTTTTCTTGTTTCTTGAGATAGGATTGTATTGCTATAAACTTCCCTTTTAGAACTGCTTTTGCCACATCGCATAGGTTCCGAGTTATCATGTTTTCATTGTCATTTGTTTCTAGAAATTTTTTTTATTTTCCTTTGGATTTCTTCAGTAACCTGTTGATTATTTAGAAACATATTGTTTAATCTCCATGTGTCTATATTTCTTATAGTTTTTTTTTTTCTTGAAATTGATATCTAGTCTCATGGTGTTGTGGTCAGAGAAGATGCTGGATACAATTTCAATTTTCTTAAATTTACTGAGGTTTGATTCATGACCCAAGATGTGGTCTATCCTGGAGAATGTTCCACGTGCACTTGAGAAGAAGGTGTATTCTTCCGCATTTGGATGGAATGTCCTGATGATATCAATGAGATCACCTCATCTAATATATTGTTTAAGACTTGTGGTTCCTTATTAATTTTTTGTTTTGATGATCTGTCCATTGGTATGAGTGGGATGTTAACATCTCCTATTATTATGGTGTTACTGTCAATTTCTCCTTTTATGTCTGTTAGTGTTTGTCTTATGTATTGAGGTGCTCCTATGTTGGGTGCATAGATATTTACATTTGTTACGTCTTCCTCTAGGACTGATCTCCTGGTCATTCTGTAGTGTCCTTCCTTATCCCTTGTAATCTTCTTTATTTTAAGGTCTGTTTTGTCTGATATGAGGATTGCTACTCCAGCTTTCTTTTGCTTCCCATTTGCATGGGATATATTTTTCATCCTCTCACTTTCAGTCTATATGTGTCTTTAGGTCTGAAGTGGATTTTTTGTAGACAGCATATATGGGTCTTGCTTTTATATCCATTCAGCCAGTCTGTGTCTTTTGGCTGGAGCATTTAATGCATTTACAATAATTATTGATATATGTATGTCCTTATTGCCATTGTCTTAATTGTTTGGAGTTGATTTTGTAGATCTTTTTCCTTCTCTTGTGTTTCTTGACTATATAAGCCCCTTTAACATTTGTTGTAAAGCTGGTTTGGTGCTACTGAATTCTCTTAATTTTTGCTTATCTAAAAAGCTTTTTATTTCTCCGTCAATTTTGAATGAGATCCTTGCTGGGTATAATAGTTTTGGTTGTAGATTTTTCCCTTTAATTACTTTAAATATATCCTGCCATTCCCTTTTGGCCTTCAGAGTTTCTGCTGAAAGGCCAGCTGTTAAATGTATGGGGTTTCCTTTGTATGTTACTTGTTTCTTCTCCCTTGCTGCTTTTAATATTCTTTCTTTGTGATTACTATTTGTTAATTTAATTAGTGTGTGTTTTGGCATGTTTCTCATTGGGTTTACCCTGTATGGGGCTCTTTGTGCCACATGACTATTTCCTTTTCCATGTTGGGGAAATTTTCAACTATAATCTCTTTAAAATTTTTCTAATACATTTTCTTTTTCTCTTCTTCTTCTGGGACCCCTGTAATTCGAATGTTGGTGCTTTTGATATTGTCCCAGAGGTCTCTGAGACAATCCTCAGTTCTTTTCATTTTTTCTACTTTATTCTGCTCTTCAGCAGTTATTTCCACCATTTATCTTCCAGCTCACTTATTGGTTCTTCTGCTTCAGATATTCTGTTATTGATTCCTTCCAGAGTATTTTTAATTGCAGTAATTGTGTTGTTTCTCTCTGTATGTTTATTCTTTAATTCTTCTAAGTCTTTGTTAATTGATTCTTGCATTTTCTCATCAAGGTTTTGATCACCTTTGGTATATTATTCTGAATTCTTTTTTAGGTAGTTTGCCTATTTCCTCTTCATTTGTTTCAACTTGTGTGTTTCTAATTTGTTCCTTTATTTGTGTAGTATTTCTCTACTTTTTCATTATTTTTTTTAACTTGTGTTTGAGGTCTCCTTTTCCCAGTCTTCAAGGTGGAATTCTTTCTTCCTCTCGATTTCTGCCCTCCTAAAGTCAGTTCAGTGGTTTTTGTAAGCTTCATATCTGGTTAGATTTGTGCTGAGTTTTTGTTTGCTTGTCCTCTGATGGGCAAGGCTGAGTGAGTAGGTAATCCTGTCTCCTGATAACTGGGTTTGTATGTTTGCTTTGTTTGTTGTTTAGATGAGGGGTCCTGCACAGGGTGCTACTGGTCATTGGGTAAGCCAGGTTTTATATTCAAGTGGATCCTTTTGATTGAGTTCTCACTTTTTGATACTCCCTCTGGTTAGATCTCTGGTAGTCTAGGGTCTTGGAGGTGGTGCTCCCACTCCAAAAGTTCAGGGCTTGAATTCATTTTGAAAGTCAGAAGAACAAAATGGTTATCACTGGGCTATAATCAACATGTTGTCAGGGCCGTGAACCTTCTGGAGGCTTCAGGAAGAAATGTTTCTTTGCCTTTTCCAACTTCTAGAGAGAGGTACCTATACTCTGTGAGGCCCCTTCCACCATCTTCAAACCTCTCTTTAACTCTCACACTCCTGTAGGGTTTTTTTATATTCTGATATTAGTTAGTCCTTTGTAAACCACATGTATTATGAATATCTAACCCTTAATATCATTGTTGAAACTGGATTTAGGAGTTCTGTGCTATAAATGTATAAAGATTGGCCCTTCAGGGTAAAGAAAGTCTTGATTTACAGTGTTTACTGACTTTGTGGTATAAATATTCGTACCATGGCCAGTTCAAGATAATAATCTGAGGTCACTGAACAAAAGTCTTAGGAACACAATATTATATAATATTTTCACTGCAGAATTACAAAAGATGGAAATAAGCTTGAGAACAGATAATAGTAAAATAATTACCAAGCTATATATTTTGAGTAATTATCATGTTTATTTTAATATACTTTATTTAGGTTTTAGTTTTTACAGTGACCCAGGATCAATCCCTAGTTGGGGAACAAAGGTCTCACAAGCCACATAGCGTGGCTAAACAAACAAACAAACAAACAAAAACAATAGCTGAGTTTGAAAGCCAGCTCACAAAATTCCTGAAAATTAGCTGCTGGTTCTCACAAGTTAGTTCAAGCCAGATACAATACAACACAGGAATCCAGTTACCCTGATGCACCCTTCCTATGAACTCTCTTAAGCAATCACACAATTATTATTGTATTAAATAATGTGTTATTGAAGCATGCCACACAACAGGGAAATGCACATATATTACGTGTACAGCTGAATGTACTGTCACAAAGTAAGCGTGTTCATGTAACTACCTACCACCTAGATTGCAATAAAGATGATTACCAGCCCCAGAGGTCTCTCTCGTAGCCCTTCTCATGCATTAACCCACAAAAGTAACCATGACTGTGATTCAGCATCATTGATTGCAGGGGTCTTGAACTTTACATATGGAGCTATACATTTTTTTTTTAATGTATAAAAAAGTTACTGTCAAAATTACATATCACTCCTTAATTAGTTGAGGGAAGTTTCCTTGAGGAAGTAGGTTTCAAAAGCATTCTGACTTTTGTTCATCAGGTTTGGTGACCCTGATATGTTCTAGAAAGATTTGCAAATGGAATGCTACCTGCCCACTGTTGTCATTTGAAATATTTGACTAGGTTATATTTCCAATAAAATGTATAAAACTGTCTCATATTTTAAATGCATGTGCAGTATGCTTTACTGAGCATATCTAACAAGTATGTGGAAAATCTATTGTATTCATTTCCACAAGGAACACACATGCCAGCTTTCCCAATCTACACCATAATGACTGTCAGGATAGGATTGTGACTGTGGAGGAACGTGTGAATTGTCTGAATGTATAAGTGAATTCCTCCCAGAATGTAATCCTCTGGTGCATCTGTTACATATTTAGACTTTTTTTACATAGTTTATTGTGAGCCAAGCAGATGTGCAGTTCTCTCACCCATGATATCACATAAAATGAAAAGTTCATGACTGTCCATAAGCTCAGAACAGTGAGGATCAAGAAAGGTAGACTTCTTTGCTCCCACAAACTGAGTTTCAAATCCATGGCTCTCATGGGGAATTTCTAAGTGGACTAGTGACCCTGGAACAACAATGCACAATTTGGCAAAAGAATCATTTCTGCATTTTTTTCTAGTATCTTGACATCGAGGTCTCTTTCAGAGCCATGGTTTTGATTCTTGACAGGGAGAGAAAGTATAAAAATGTGACTAACACTCCCTTATTGGGCTTGAGAGTGAGATGGGGAGAGAGAGAGAGAGCGTGCATGAGCGATGTGGGCTCAACCCAGCTTTTTTTTAATGAAATGGTTTCATTTCCCCTCAAATATTTGCATTTCTCCTCACTTTTACATCTCACTCTCTGTTCTAAAAATCATGCAGTACATTATCACCAGAGCTAAGCTTTTGTCTCTCCTATTTGGGTCTGCTCTGATCTCCCACTCAACAGTTTGCTTATGAATTTAGTCAGTTCAATCAGCAGGAACACTCTCTCCCTAAGAGTATTGGAGTTTCAGGCCGTTGGCATATAGCAAGAAGAAATTCCCCCTAAATTTCACATTGCTTTTCCTATTTCAGTAGTTCCTCTTAGTATTCTCATACCAGAAGTGAAAACTTCCAGAACAACCATATAAGAGAGAAGGGTTATGTGTCTGTATTCCTAAGGGCATTTGTACACAGAAGATGCACCTCAGAATACAAAATTAAACCACTAACCCTCACAGCACTCCCATCATTATAATGACCCACATAAGCAGCAGAAAGTAGCTACTAAGGGATTTAGGAGGTTTCTCTGAGAATATGGAGGAAATGAGAGGTTTCCTTCTTTGTGCCTTTGCTCTGTTCTCCTCTGTCTAGAGGCCTTTCCAGGTTGTTATCTGCTAGATACATCCTTTACATGAAATGTCTTATTTCTGCTTATAAAATAAGAGCTGTCTAAATGCTTTGAATATGTGACAACAGTCAGATATAGAACTGCTTTGTGACCTCTTAAATGCCAAACTTGATTTTAGGGCAATGGAGGGAAATGGTAAGATAGACTGTTCTGTTGCCCTACTCAGCATAATCTACTGCTGGTGTGCCTTCTTCCTAATAGCTGTGTGTGGGATGATCAACACCCTGTTGGCTTTTTAGTTTGCAGTCACCATTGGCTCATTAGGCTTCCTGTATGGGAAATAGCAGTCTCTGATTTACGGAGGCCACATACAACTAAACACCTTCCATTACACCAGCTCCCAACACACTCTCCAAACATCTATAAAGGAATTCCTTAATCAGTGACTCATGCAGCCACATCTGGGGAAGACCTCAATCAGACATTCACAGCACATAATCATCACAGGGAAAAGTCATTAGGAAATTGGGATAGGAACTAGAGACATGGATCAGATTTCATATTTTCATAGAAATTTTTAAAAGGATACACCGCTGTTTAAAAACCAGGGTTAGTCTCCATCCTATTTCCCAGGCAATCAAGAATCAATCATCAATTTCTGGTACCTCAAAAAAAAGAAAAATCTGATGAAAAGAGAGCCATGATCACTAGTGATTCCAGGTTATCAGAGGTAATTTGTCTAGAAATATGTTCAAGAGGCACTCCTGTTGCCTTCATAGTTGTAATTCTACCTTCAGAATCAGTATTTCAGAGTTACAGACATATTAATGTCCCACTGTTAGAGATATGTCATAAGGAAACAAAACTTCAGAGTATTCTTTCCTCCTGCCTCTCAGTGTGCTAAGCATTAATTACCATAAGCCAAGGAAAAAGACAGTAAAGTTACTTAGCATTTGATTATTTTCATTACACATCATCAAGTCTATTTGGTATAATGTTCTTTAAACATTGATTGAAACATAGTCCCTACTTTTAGAGGATTAATGACTAAGGAACAGAGGGACATCCCCAAAAGCATAAGAGCAGTAGGAATCAAGAGTAGAAGGGTTATTCTTGCATTGCTGGTGGGAATGTAAATTGATACAGCCACTACGGAAGATGGTATGGACATTCTTTAAAAAGCTAGGAATAAAACCACCATATGACCCAGCAATCCCACTCCTAGGCCAATACCCTGAGGGAACCAAAACTGAAAAAAGACACATGTACCACAATGTTCATTGCAACACTATTTACAATAGCTAGAACAGGGAAGCAACCTACATGTCCATTAACAGATGAATGGATAAGCTGTGGTATATATATACAATGGAATATTACTCAGCCATAAAAACACATTAATTTGAGTTAGTTCTAGTGAGATGGATGAACCTAGAGCCTATTATACAGAGTGAAGGAAGTCAGAAAGAGAAATATAAATATCATATACTGACGCATATATATGGAATCTAGAAAAATGGTACTGATGAATTTATTTGCAGGGCAATGCAAATGGAGAAACAGACATAGAGAGCAGACCTATGGACACGGGGAAGGGGAGGAGGGAGTGGATGAGATGTATGGCAAGAGTAATATGGAAATTTACAATACCGTATGTAAAATAGATAGCCAATGGGAATTTGCTATATGACTCAGGGAACTCAAACAAAGCTCTGTGACAATCTAGAATCTAGGGTGGGATGGAGAGGGAGATGGGAGGGAGGTTCAGGAGGGAGGGGACACGGGTGTACCTATGGCTGATTCTTGTTGATGTATGACAGAAAACCACAAAATTCTGTAAAGCAATTATCCTTCAATTAAAAAATAAAGAGGCAAAAAACAAAACAAAACAAAAACAAAGAAAAGAAAAAGAAAAAAAGGTGAAAGGGTTGAATATGGAACTCACTTTTAAAATTGGGAGTTTGGGTTTAAAGGAAACTTTAAAAACAATCTAAACACCAAAAGCTATTAGCGCTGTGTTAATTTTGATTCACATTTTACATATATTTATTTTATCTCCTTTCGTTCTTCCTTCTTAAATTGAGGTAGTAAGCTTGACAGTGTGTGTGCTCAATCGTGTCTGACTCTTTGCAACCCCATGGACTATAGCCCACCAGGCTCTTCTGTCCATGAAATTCTCCAGGCAAGAATACTGGAGTGGGTTGCCATTTTCCTGTCCCTGAATTTAAAGTCTGTATTCAATTCAGTTCAGTCGCTCAGTCATGTCTGACTCTTTGTGACCCCATGAACTGCAGCATGCCAGGCCTCCCTGTCCATCACCAACTCCCAGTGTCCACCCAAACCCATGTCCATTGAGTTGGTGATGCCATCCAACCCTCTCATCCTCTGTCATCCCCTTCTCCTCCTGCTCTCAATCTTTTCCAGCATCAGGGTATTTTCAAATGAGTCAGCTCTCTGCATCAGGTGGCCAAAGTATTGGAGTTTCAGCTTCAACATCATTCCATCCATTAGCCTGGGCTATTTATTTTTGCTTATAGCCCAGAATAATACAGGCTTTAAACTCAGATAAGAGTAGGAGAAACTTCTAGAAGAACAACAAAAAAGCAAATATTTCACATAAGCGAGAAAGCAAAGCTGCATTACAGGATGAGGAACACATGTACACACATGGCTGATTCATGTAAATGTATTTCAAAAACCACAATATTGTACAGTAATTAGCCTCCAATTAAAATTTTTTCAAAAATGCATTTTAAAAAAAGGAGGAATAAGGGTAACAGTTACAGATTAAAAGAGACTTAAGAGATTTAGCAGCTAAATTCCTTGTGTAGACCTTGTTTGGATCCTGATCTAAATAAACCAGTGTGAAAAGTAATTTTTGAGACAATTAGGGAAAATTGGACCTGGACTATCTCATAAGATAGTAAGGAGTTACTGTTAATTTCCTTCAGTGCGATCATGAATTATGGTTATTTTAAGTTCTTACAGCTAGAGCTACTTACTAAGATATTTACAAAAGCAATGATATAAAATGATATGTCTAGGATTTGCTAAACTGTGAGGGATAGTAGAATAGTAAAATAAAGCTGAGTGATGAGTTCAATAGAGAAAAAAAAATGAAAAGATATATCAATACATTAAAAAGTGATTTAATGCTTATGTTTTTACTTTTCATCATTAGAGACTGGAGTTCCTAATGATAGGAGACACAGACAGATACAGGAAGGAAGAGGGTGGGGTGAAAAGACTGTTGGCAAAACACATGAGTTAAAATGTCAAAATTTGGACAGGAGAGTTTGGAAGGGGAAAAAAAGAAGAGGGCATTGCTCTTAAACCAGTCTGCTGCTGGATACTTAGGTTAGCTCTTAGAAAAGTGCTCAGTGAAAATAACAGAAGAAGGAAGACAAAGTGCCTTTTGGATCTTGCCTAGCTGATACCACCCTTATGGCAGAAAGTGAAGAGGAACTAAAAAACCCCTTGATGAAAGTGAAAGTGGAGAGTGAAAAAGTTGGCTTAAAGCTCAACATTCAGAAAACGAAGATCATGGCATCCGGTCCCATCACTTCATGGGAAATAGATGGGGAAACAGTAGAAACAGTGTCAGACTTTATTTTTCTGGGCTCCAAAATCACTGCAGATGGTGACTGCAGCCATGAAATTAAAAGACGCTTACTCCTTGGAAGGAAAGTTATGACCAACCTAGAGAGCATTTTCAAAAGCAGAGACATTCCTTTGCCAACAAAGGTTTGTCTAGTCAAGGCTATGGTTTTTCCTGTGGTCATGTATGGATATGAGAGTTGGACTGTGAAGAAGGCTGAGCACTGAACAATTGATGCTTTTGAACTGTGGTGTTGGAGAAGACTCTTGAGAGTCCCTTGGACTGCAAGGAGATCCAACCAGTCCATTCTGAAGGAGATCAGCCCTGGGATTTCTTTGGAAGGAATGATGCTAAAGTTGAAACTCCAGTACTTTGACTGATCTGATCTGATAGCTGCTGTTACTATGTAGCACTTTGGATGGAAAGCTGAGCAAATTTACTAAATAAATAAACCTTTGGCAATGTATTTAAATTGTGTTGAAAACCAAAGCATTTCAGGATGCCGAGTAGTAGTGAATCAATAAAGTGAACTTTACCACATATAAATATATTCTACTCACATAGATCATTACCCAAAATTCACAATGATAGTCTGATTAATAGTGCATGGAGTAGATCTCCCAGATGCCAGCCAGATGTTCAAAGAAAACTAATGCTGTCTGACTTAAGGAGAAAAGCATAAATTATATGTTCTCTGACATATGTAATGGAACAAATGGAAAGCATCCCGTGTGAATTCCAGACTTATTTCATCGTTCTATTTATATTAAAGATGAGACAGAAAATGCTATATAATTTTTAGGCCTACAAGAAAAAAGTAAAGGAGAAAAATACCATTTAAATATAGTCAGAGAGCATAAACAGTTAATTACACCTGTTATAACTTAACAATAATATTTTTGTTTTTTGTTAATACTTTCATTCTAGAAGATGATCAATGATATTTTGCAACCCGCCATTGTTTGCTGAAAACTTCAAAAGTATAAAGTAGCAAATTGGCAATAATAGAAAAATTCAGTCCCCAACAGATCCAGATATGAAAGGATGTCTTCTAAATTTTCAATTATCAGAGGTTTTAAGGTTCATCAGACATTGGGTACAGGAACAATGATCAAAAGATATACTTCTAATATTAAAAAGCAGTTTTTCCTTTTGCTTATAGTTACTACAAATGACTAGAAACTAAGACTTTTTTTTCAAAATAAATATATCAATTTCTACTTTGATAGACTTGTCTGATATTATGTTCAGTTACAGTTCTTAGATTATAAACAACTTGGGGAACAGCAGCACTGGCCATCTGCACTGTTTAAAATCCACAGATAACATGCAGTCAGCCCTCTGTATTTCAGATTTGTCCTTATGTGTGGCTGTTTATCCGTAATGTCAATCAACATGGATCATATATTAGTATAGTATTTATTACTGAAAAAAAAAGTCTAAGTGTAAGTGAACCCATACAGTTCAAATCTGTGTTGTTCAAGGATCAGCTGTAGTTAAAAAGCCAATAGTTAAAAAAAAAAAAAAAGAAATGAGAAAGCTAGGTTAAAACAGATACTCTTTAAGAAAAGAGAGAAAACAAACAAACAAACAAAAAAAAACCAGTGGCACTCTAGGAAATTTTTAACAAATGCCATCAGAAAAAAAAGGGGCTGATTCATAGTATGTGCCAATTCCCATGGTGTAAGTATGTAGTCTATTTTTGTGATCATGTTGCTATCATGATGTCAATGAACACAAGTGAGTGAAAGAAAACATGCTCCCATGAGCTCTGGCTCTAACACAAAAGAACCATACTATTTGCTCATTGAATAGAGCTAACAATCTATTGTTAATGGCCAGGATTTCTTCTAAGCCAGGGTGGCAGACAGCAGGGTGGGTAGATGGCTGGAACATACTTACGTAATATACTGCGGCTTGGTTGATTCTATAACAGAGAATGTTGTGGAGTGTAGTATTTCTCCTATTGGATGAGGAGATCTGTTATGGTATGCTAACGAAACATGAAAGGGTGAATAAAGACAGGCCTCGATAATGGAAAGTATCTATCATCTTCCCAAGAGAGTCAAATTTAGTCGCCAATGTAAGGTTTGTGCTAAACTGATCAGGACCTGTCATCCATATTTTAACCTGTATTTACATTGTTTCTCTTCCTTTTATTTCTTTTTGTTACAAAAATAATGCAAGGTCGTCTATTTTTCTATTTTATACACACAGATTTCACTGAGCAATACATAAAACATTCTCTTCTACTCTATTTCATACTATGCTGTGCTATACTATTTTATATGTATTTATCATGACCCCTAACATGTGCCTAAATTCTTCTAAACAGTATGAAAGATAAAAATATAGGATACTATCCTATTCTTCTGAAAAAGACTCTTGAGAGTCCCTTGGATTGCAAGGAGATCAAACCAGTCAGTCTTAAAAGAAACCAAGCCTGAATACTCATCAGAAAGACTGATGCTGAAGCTGAAGCTCCAATACTTTGGCTACCTGATGTGAACAGCTTACTCATTGGAAAAGCCCCCGATACTGGGAAAGACTGAGGCAGGAAGAGAAGAGGGCAATAGAGGATGAGATGGTTGGATGGCATAACTGATTTAATGGACATGAACTTGGGAAAACTCTGGGAGATAGTCAGGGACAGGGAGGCCTGGCATGCAGTAGTCCATGGGGTTGTAAAGAGTTGGGCACAATTTAGTGACTGAACAACAACAAATCCTGTTCTTCTAAAAACTAAGGATCCTAATTATTATATAGCAACAATAAACAGATCAAGTATAGACCAAGAATTTGGAATGAGGCACCAAGAAAAGAATAAATGACCTTTTTGTATCCTAAAGAATAACTATATGATACTTTCATATACTAGAGCACAGAGATTAACATCATTTCTAGGAGTTTGTCAAGCAGTTTTTATTTAAGATTAAAATATCATATAATATTTAATCTATTAAATGAAACTATTATATCTCATTCCTGTCTTCTTCATGATACCTCTATGCTCAACATGTAGGCCATAAACTGAAATACAATGTTCAAAACAGAAAATTCCAACAAGTTTTAAAATGATATATCTATTTATATTATTAAACTAAGTCTTCAAAAATATAAACTTTTCTCAGTTTCATATATTGACAATCTTGGATGCTAGACCTTTAATGACTGAGAAAAAAATCTGCCTTGACCTCCCTCCAGTGATATCTTTTGACAGATATCAAGGCTTTGTAGGTTAAAGTTAGACTCAATAGGCAAAAGAGAGGAAACAAGTGTTATATCTGGGATAGTCATCAATTTCTCTAACTTCAGTTTCTCTTGCATGAACTCCTTAAGCTTTGAGCCCTTTTTCTTCCTTGAGATTTATAACATTTCATAACATTGTATGAATTACAAATCAAGATGTACTACAGAAATGACAAAGTATTGATTTCATAAAACGAGAAGCCTCGTTCTCGCAACAACTTTCAGAAATAACCTGATTCTTTTATTTCTGGCCTGTTTAAATGTGAATGAGCCTGTGTCATGACCTGTCTTTATAACTGTTTGCATACTTTCCTTCACAATATAAAACTGTCCCTTGCTTTAACCCACCTCACCACAAGACAGTGCATAATTATGATGTTTCTTTTAGCTGCCTTTAACATTCTTGTTGGCTTGTGATCCAATATCCTTTGCCAAAGAGTACAATAAATCTTACAATAAGGGTATCTAGCTATGATATACATAATTGACATAATACTACTTGTGAATCTTATCTCCATAATAATAAATTAACCTGCAGTATTAAATGATGAAGATACAGGTCAGTAGTAAAAGAGGGTACTGTGTAGAACACCACAAGGCTATGGTTCTTCTGACTATAATGCTTTGCACTGGAAAGTCCCATTGAGAAAGTCGTGAAAGGCATAATGTGCATACATCTTTGGAAAGATTTGGGGAAGACCCTAGATAGCAACTGTTTAAAACATTCATTTTTAAGTGATAGATTGACGATTTTGTCCCTTGCTCATGTAGCCAAGGCAAAGGTCTCCAGACTTGCTGTTCCCTGAATTACAGTGACTCCTTAATATTCTCTTGGCATCATGTGAGGAGTTACGTGGGATTCAGTCTTTCCCCGTGATCTCTGAGGGGACGGAGGACCTCTTTACTCACTGCTTCCAGCAACCTTATGACTACAGAGTTCAGCTGTGCAAACCCAGTACTTCTTAGAATGGAAAACAGAAACACCACTGGGACTTTTCACTATCCTGGGGTCACTCTGCTGTTCCTTTCTGACTTGATAAGGATTCCATATGTTAACTTTGGAACTGCAGTGTACACATTTTCAGAAATGACACTGCTGACACCTTGAGCTTCTGGTATTCTTCTGTGATTTTAAAAAGGAAGGACAACTTGCCACTTTCCTCTTGACAAGGAAAAATAACCATAGTGCACATCCTGCCAAATGAATTTAATGGACTTTCTAATAAAAAGCAATTGTAAAGAATAAATGTTTGATATTTTTAGAGAATATGTCTAAGTTGACCACCAAATTAGTTTCTTGCTCAAACCAATGAATAGAGACTATCAAGGGACAAAGGAGGCATTCATAAAGGAAAGCCAAATTTTCCTACTTTACCTTTGGCTTTGAATCTGTCTATTGGCTATTTAATGGATACCAAAAATTATCTTGCAAACACCTTGGGAATTTTTGGAAGTTTGGCTTGTTACTGAAACTATTTAAGCCTTTGTGTTTCTCATCCATAAAAGATGTCCATAAAATGATCACATCCTAACATTACTATGAATAGCAAATGAGATAACACACATAAAGCACTTAGAATAGTTCATAGAATACATATACTCTCATATGAATCTCAATGATAATGATGATAGTGATGATGATGATTTATACACCAATATCTGAAGTAAAGTGTGTAGGCTGAAACTGTCTCAGTTCCCACAGGTAATGTATGATCCTATTTGCCAATGAATTTCCATAATTGGATTTCCTTTAGAGAATGATCAGAGTTGGACTAGCTAAGCTGCAAAGTTGCAGCTCAACTTGCAAAGTTGAGATTGAGAAACTAAATGTTTATGCCAACTAGCTCTTTACCCTAACGATTACAGTGGTATATAAAAATATAAATAAAAATTTCCCTGAATTTATACATGAATTATTTTATGTTTTTGATGGTAGAAGTGTCCTGTTGCAGGTACTGCAACTCTTTTTTCAAAACCCTAAAATGCATTAAACTCCAAATGTAAAGAGGAAAACATGCCTTAAAAGTAGCCTACACCCTTTCAGTTCTCTGTCATTTCCTCCTCTGTAACTTGGCCCTCACCCAGTGAAAAAATTAATGAAGCAACTCAAAATTGATAGTCAAATGAGGCAAAAGACCAAATTCCTGCTCCCAGTAGGAAACTAACATTTTGAAAAGATGACAGGTGAATTATTTCATTCTCCATTGCTCTAACTTTCTGAAAATATATTTACTGTTTTCAATAGCAGTGGCCTTGGCAAGAAACTTAAAAGTTTCTTCAGGGATTTGGACAACCACACACAACCATTTCAAACCAGACCAGCAGCCTTACATTCCTTCTCAAAGGCCCAAATTATATCCCGTGAGACAGAGCAGCCTGCTTCACTAAAAGGACAGTTCTTATTTCTAGAGAAAAGTTACAGTATGAAGCTATTTCTTCCCACTGTAATACTTCCTGCTCAAAGGGACACCGTCAAGTTTGTTAGGCTAAGAAATGGTGCGCATATGTGCTCAGTCATGTCCAACTCTGTGACCCCATGGACTTGCCTTAAATAATGGTCCCTGTGGCTTTCAGTGTACTGATTTTAGGCTATGTGTTTTATTGTAAAACTATTCTTGTCATAAAAGAGAGAAGACAACATATGCCAGTAACATTCTCAGATCAGATAAACAGGTACTTCTAAGCAGTTATTAATTGCACAGTGTTCTACTAAGAGTTATGATCTCAAATGGAAAGAAACTGGACTCCTGTAGTGCTTTCAACCCACCTAGCTGCCCAATCTGGTGTAAATCCCAATGGACATGATTTTGCTACACCTCTGATAAAAGGGAAACTGTGTTAAAGGAAACAGGTCATTTGATTGCTCAATTTTTAATCTGTTTTTCTTTAACATCATTTTCACTCTTCTTCTGCTCATTGACCAATTCTATGGTATATAATTTAAGTCTCATGTCTTTTCCTGACCAGTGTATTTAAACTTCAACTTCCTTTTAATCTTGTTGCTATCTAATTTAATTTTTTCTCAATGGAAGTTATAATTATATAAAATTATCTTGTTCAATTATTTTATCTATTTTTCTTTAATTTTCTATCATTACAATCCTTAAAACTTCATCAGCCCCACAAGAGCAGGGCATTATGTGGGTTTTTTATCTAGAAAAATGTCTAGGAGATGCTGAACAACTGTACAAAAAAGATCTTCATGACCAAGACAATTACAATGATGTGACCACTCACCTAGAGCCAGAATCCTAGAATGTGAAGTCAAGTGGGCCTTAGAAAGCATCACTACGAACAAAGCTAGTGGAGGTGATGGAATTCCAGTTGAGCTATTTCAAATCCTGAAAGATGATGCTGTGAAAGTGCTGCACTCAATATGCCAGCAAACTTGGAAAACTCAGCAGTGGCCACAGGACTGGAAAAGGTCAGGTTTCATTCCAATCCCAAAGAAAGACAATGCCAAAGAATGCTCAAACTATCACACAATTGCACTCATCTCACATACTAGCAAAGTAATGCTCAAAATTCTCCAAGCCAGGCTTCAGCAATAGGTGAACTGTGAACTTCCAGATGTTCAAGCTGGTTTTAGAAAAGGCAGAAGAACCAGAGATCAAATTGCCAACATCTGCTGGATCATTAAAAAAGCAAGAGAGTTCCAGAAAAACATCCATTTCTGCTTTATTGACTATGGCAAAGCCTTTGACTGTGTGGATCACAATAAACTGTGGGAAATTCTGAAAGAGATGGGAATACCAGACCACCTGACCTGCCTCTTGAGAAATGTATATGCAGGTCAGGAAACAACAGTTAGAACTGGACATGGAACAACAGACTGGTTCCAAACAGGAAAAGGAATACGTCAAGGCTGTATATTGTCACCCTGTTATTTAACTTATATGTAGATTACATCATGAGAAATGCTGGGCTGGAAGAAGCACAAGCTGGAATCAAGATTGCCAGGAGAAATATCAATAACCTCAGATATGCAGATGACACCACCCTTATGGCAGAAAGTGAGGAGGAACTAAAAAACCTCTTGATGAAAGTGAAAGTGGAGAGTGAAAAGTTGGCTTAAAGCTCAACATTGAGAAAATGAAGATCATGGCATCCGGTCCCATCACTTCATGGCAAATAGATGAGGAAAGAGTGAAAACAGTGTCAGACTTTATTTTTTGGGCTCCAAAATCACTGCAGATGGTGACTGCAGCCATGAAATTAAAAGACGCTTACTCCTTGGAAGGAAAGTTATGACCAACCTAGATAGCATATTCAAAAGCAGAGACATTCCTTTGCCAACAAAGGTCCATCTAGTCAAGGCTATGGTTTTTCCTGTGGTCATGTATGGATGTGAGAGTTGGACTGTGAAGAAGGCTGAGCACTGAAGAATTGATGGTTTTGAACTGTGGTGTTGGAGAAGACTCTTGAGAGTCCCTTGGACTGCAAGGAGATCCAACCAGTCCATTCTGAAGGAGATCAGCCCTGGGTGTTCTTTGGAAGAAATGATGCTAAAGCTGAAACTGCAATACTTTGGCCACCTCGTGTGAAGAGTTGACTCGTTGGAAAAGACTCTGATGCTGGGAGGGATTGGGGGCAGGAGGAAAAGGGGACGATGGAGGATGAGATGGCTGGATGGCATCCCCAAGTCGATGGACGTGAGTTTGACTGAACTCCGGGAGTTAGTGATGGACAGAGGAGCCTGGTGGGCTACAGTCCATAGGGTCACACAGAGTCAGACGTGACTGAAGCGACTTGGCATGCATGTACTCACATAGATATAGATAGACAAAGACATAGACATAGATACAGACAGGGTTTCCTTGTGTTAGTCACTTGTTTGTGTCTGACTCTTTGTGACCCCATAAACTGTAGCTTACCTCTGTCCATGGGATTCTTCAGGCAAGAACACTGGAGTGGGTTGACATTTCCTTCTCCAGGGGATCTTCCTGACCCAGGGATTGAACCCTCATCTTCTGCATTGTAGGCAGACTCTTAAGTATCTGAGCTACCAGGGAAGCCAGGGGGTTGCAAAGAGTAAGTAAGACTAACACTTTCACTTTCAGGGCTTCCTGAGTAGCTCAGTGGTAAACAGTTCACCCACCAAGTAGGAGATGTAGGTTTAATCCCTGTGTCAGGAAGATCCCCTGGAAAAGGAAATGAAAACCCCCTGCAGGACTTGCCTGGGCAATTCCATGGACAGAGGAGCCTGGCAGGCTATAGTCCATGGGGTCATAAAAAAGTCAGACATGACTTAATGACTGAAAAACAAATATAGATATATATTTCCCAAATATATATATTTGCTCTTTTTTTCCAGGATATAGAATGACTCAAGATTTTAAAAGAAAAAAAAAATACATGTTTAAGGTTCTGATAAAACTGCTACAAATTTTTATTCTAGTGCATAAAATCAGTTCAAAGGTCTCTTGCCCTTTATATTCATGTTCATAGCCATAGTAAATTTAAAATCAAAGAAATAAAATGAAATAGTAGCAAGTCTCACAATAAAGAGTTTTTTCCCCATATATATTAAGTATATGTTCTGATATTCCCTTAAGAAAAAGTGAACAAGAGAAGTAGGTCTAAAGCATTATGTAGAGAAATAAAGTTTTATATTTTGTTTGATAAGAAATATTAATTATGTTCACAATTGATTTGTAGCAGAATTAACCATATCATATTCATTTTTTAGATCTTCTACCAATTCTAATCTGCTTTTAAAATCATAATTACTATATTAACAGACATTTACTTAAGGCATACCCTATATTCCACTATGCCAAGGTTTGGAACTGTAGGTCCCTTGTACCTAAAGAGTAATAAATAGCTCTTTAAGATAAATATAGTAACTGTGATAAGAAGAGTTAAATAAATAGTCTTTGGAAACATAAAGAGAAAGAACTAACTCTGCTTTTCACGAAAGAGAGATCACTCATTCATAAATTCATTTACTTTCAAGTATCTATTGTGCCAACACTATATATTAATATCACAAGCTGTACTATCTGGTAAGGTCTATACACAATCTTTTTTAAAATTTATTTTTTACTGAAGTATAATTGAATATTTATAGACTTGAAGAAAATCTAGAAATTATAGACTAGAGAGGAAGAGAGAATTTACAATATGGTTGTAGCAAATAGTAAAACACAGAAGTACATAGAGCAGTTGAAAAGAACTCAGCTCACATTGGAAAATCAGGGAAAGCTTTAGAAATTCCTATTCTGAGAGGTGAAGGATGAACTGGAATTATGAAGTAATGATGAGATGTGCTGAAAAAGAAAGCCACGCAGATAGGCAAAGAGCATATTCAAACATGTAGAAAAGAGAATTTAAGATGTTCTAGGAACTTAAGATAGTTCAGCATGAATAGAGCTAATCATAAACTTGAGAAATAGATGAGAATTGAAGGAAGAAATAATCAGAAAAAAGAAAAAAAGAAATAATCAGAGGTTATTTAATACACCACTTGGAAAAACATGTTGAGATGACTATTGAAGTCTATCTACCCAAGAAAGAAGGAATGAACATTCCCAGAAAGAGAGACTGACTGGTACAAACACACAGAACTATGTAAGCCTTATTTAGCAAAAATCAACTAAGTCTATGGGATGGAGTTAAGTGGTTACTGAATAAGTATGAAAGGAACAAGAGAAAATAATTAAGTCTTATCTGCCACTTTAGATCAAAAATAACCCTTTCCTTTGAACAACATTATCATTTATTGCCTTGAAAATTCATCACATATTAAAATCATAATACCCTTTTTTCTATATTTATCTATATTGTTATTTATGTGAATGTCTTATAATTTAAGGTGCATGCTGCTTAAAGACAGAGATTGCCTAGTATTCGGTCATGAAATTCTATTGATACTTGTTGATTTGTTGATAGAGTGGATAGGATAGGGAAAAAACAACATTTGAAGATAGCACGCTTGAATTTCTTTGTTAATTTTTTACTTTCTGGCACTTCTTAATGGCAGTAGGGAAAAAAAAAAAAAACTTGAGAAAAGCCAAAACAGATACAAAGCAGAATCTGTCTATATCCTTGTTATAAATACCTACATAGAGATAAATACTGAGTAAATAACAGACTCATCCTATTCCTGAATTCCCAATAATATGCAAGCAAATATTACTAAAATTTCTCCCTACCTTACTAAATTTTGATACATATTACATTATTGATTATTAATAAACTGAAGGAAGGAGAAATATACAAGACATACACTATTTGTTTCCTTTCATCTTCTAACTGCATCTAAAAAGATGTTGCTATTTCATAAGATATTTTGTACATTATATTTCATCTTCAAACTTACTACATTCACTGTTCATATTTGTTATAGGTGAGATCTGTATGTTTAAATGGATTATGACTCCTTTTTGTCATTTAAATCATTTCTGATTAAGGTAAATCATTACTAGGCCAATTTGTCACAATTGATGCTATTAGTATTTGTAGAGATCAACATAATCTGAATTATCAGGCTTCATTTCTAGTCTGTGACCACATGCAGGAGTTCATCCTTTTTCTAATCTAAATTAAAGCTGTTTTCCTGTTCTCTGTTCTAACTTCTTAATGATATTCTAATCTAATTAGCATAAAATATTTTTCAGTTGTTAAAGTAGCCAACAGATAGTGCTATGTATAACATTTTTATGTTAGTCTATAATATTTAAAAATATAAATTACAGCTGAGCTGCACTTTAATTACATTGTTAGAAGACATATGAAAGTAAATTTCTTGAAAATACATATTTCATAAAGCTTGTAAGATGAGAAGAAAATGCAAAGCCACTGAAGAATGAGTTGAGTCAGAGGTCACAGGCTTTTCAATTATGCATGCAAACCTGTCACAGTTTGGGATGTTCATGTTCATAAAAAATGAAGCTTAACATTTGGTTTGATTTGGGGGGCCTGGAAGTGATCAACATGCTTCCTGTGACACCAACTGTCTGTCTGTTCCTAAAAAATCTTTCTCTGAAATCTTCTTTCTGCCTCCAATATCCTGTCTCTCCAATTCATCTTTACATGAATGACCACCACATTGACTTTTCAAGGTTTATCTTTTTGCATTTAGCAATGAGAAACTGATGATGGTCTTTGAGAAACTGAATAAAAGAATTCTAGATTTTCAATCTTGTTCTCCTCAAAGAAATACCTAATATACTAATTTTAACTTTTCACTTTTACATAGCTTGTATGGATAGTTGTTATAGTTATGCTCATCACTTTTTTTTTTTTTTGTCTTGTAGAATGTGCCAGGTGGATGATTTACTGGTTTTGAGAAGCTAAGTGTTTGTGGAATGGAAGGAGAAAGAACAAAAATACTAAAAAACAAACAGACAAAAAACAAAATCTATTTTTCAAGGAAGAAAGTACCGATTTCAGCCATAATAAAGTATTTTAAAAACTACACTAGGCAAGACAAATAATGAGAAAACAAATCTTTACAATTGGCATAGGTTGCAGCATCCAGGACATTTGAAAATGCCTGAATTCTCATACGTAGAACATTTCATTGGTTATTGTAAGCTTGTTAACCAATTTGTAAGCATTCTCACTTGACTTGTTTTTATACCTGTACTTTTTTGATATTTATTATTATTTGAGTCATTGTCTCTGTTCTTTGACTTCAGGTCAGTTCAGTTGCTCAGTTATGTCCGACTCTTTGCGACCCCATGGACTGTAGCACGCCAGGCCTCCCTGTCCATCACCAACTCCCAGAGTTTACTCAGACTCATGTCCATTGAGTTGGTGATGCCATCCAACCATTAAATCCTCTGTCATCCCCTTCGCTTCCTGCCTTCAATCTTTCCCAGTATTAGGGTCTTTTCAAATGAGTGAACTCTTCTCATGAGGTGGCCAAAGTATTGGAGTTTCAGCTTTAGCATTAGTCCTTCCAAAGAATACCCAGGGCTGATCTCCTTCAGAATGGGCTGGTTGGATCTCCTTGCAGTCCAAGGGACTCTCAAGAGTCTTCTCCAACACCACAGTTAAAAAGCATCAATTCTTCGGCGCTCAGCTTTCTTTATAGTCCAGCTCTCACATCCATACAACACTACTGGAAAAACCATAGCTTTGACCAGACAGACCTTTGCTGGCAAAGTAATGTCTCTGCCTTTTAATAAGCTGTCTAAGTTGGTCATAACTTTTCTCCCAAGGAGTAAGCGTCTTTTAATTTCATGACTGCAGTCACCATCTGCAGTAATTTTAGAGCCCCCCAAAATAAAGTCTGCCACTGTTTCCACTGTTTCCCCATCTATTTGCCATGAAGTGATGGGACCAGATGCCATGATGCTAGTTTTCTGAATGTTGAGCTTTAAGCCAACTTTTTCACTCTCCTCTTTCACTTTCACCAAGAGGCTCTTTAATTCTTCTTTGCTTTCTGCCATAAGGGTGGTATCATCTGCATATCTGAGGTTATTGATATTTCTTCCGGCAATCTTGATTCCAGCTTGTGCTTCTTCCAGCCCAGCGTTTCTCATGATGTACTCTGCATATAAGTTAAATAAGCAGGCTGACAATATACAGCCTTGACGTATTCCTTTTCCTATTTGGAACCAGTCTATTGTTCCATGTCCATATCTAACTGTTGCTTCCTGTTAGGTAAGTAGAATAGGAAAAAGGAGTCCAGAATGGCGGTGGCTAAAAGACAAGGAAGGGAAAAGCCCAAGAAAATAGAAAAAAGGAAGGTCCCAGGACTGGGTGAGGACCTCAGGTAGAACAAACAGCACTCCTGGCTAGCCCAATTTACATAGGGCAGGCCAAGTGGAGGAGAAAAAAACATAAAAAGAGGAGCAATAGGGCCAGGGGTCTCTCTGTCGGACACTCATTCTCTCTCTCTTCTTTTCGTGTCTTTTGCGTCCGCATGCCCTCATGCCTCGAGGATGTATTTTCCTTTATTTTCTAAATAAAACTGAGCTGTAATATGGAGCTGTAACACTGATCTGTCCTAGAGTTGTGACAATTAACGTCCATTGCTTCAAATTTTTGTTGTGACGAGACAGGACCAGGGAAATTACATACTCCTCTGACACTTCCTGACCTGATTTTTTAAAATACGGATAATTTCTAATTTTCAATCTTTGTCAGATAACTGGAGATTGTTTTTTCTGAGTATGAATTATGTTTTTAAAATTTCTTTCATTGTCTTGTAAAATTTTTATAGAATATTGGTCATTTTATATAATATAATTTAGTAATTTGGATTTGGATATTTTCTTACTAAATCTTGTGGTTGTTTTGACTTGATTTGCTTGCTTGTTTAGCAACTTCTCTGGATTAAATCCCTGAAATTTGTTTTTCCATCAGTGTGAATTTTTTCATTGTTTTTATTGTTGCATTTTAAAATTTTAAACCTGGTTCCCTAAAAGTTTCTTCCTGTGTTTGCACAACTTGGTATTCACTGAAAGATGGATCAGAAATTCTACTCAAGCATACCCAGCCAGTACGTCTTCCACTCTCTTTTGATGGATCTCTGTGTGGCTCAAGGTACACATTAAAAGTTTAAATTATTTTCAGGTCTGCTCTGACTGTTATTTTGTGCCATGCTCTCTTCCCATCTCCTCCATATGTGTGCACAGGTTCCCTTGGACAGTGATGCATGGGTGGCTTGCCTTTCCCCCGTCCCACATCCTTGTCTCTGCAGTGCATTAGCCCAGCCTTAGGTGAAGCTGTATAGAGCCCTTATCAGCTCTTTAACTCTGGCACTCCCTGGAAAACTATCTTGCTATCAGTCATTTGCTTGCCCTAAAAGGACCAAAACCTAAAACTACAAGATCTCTGGCCCTCCTTGTTTGCTTGATACTGACTTCACACTTTAACTGATGAGGCTTTATTTCAAGATAACCACCTGCAATAGCAGCAGTTGGACTGTTAATTTTCATGATCTGCTGTATCCTGGTTGGACCACTTGCCACAAGAGATGAGGTGTGTTTAGGAGCACTGCCAACACAAGTGTCATATACTACTGTTCCTATCCAATGTTCAGCAGTTTTCATGAATAAAAAGCCTCTGGTTTGTTGTACATATATTATCTATTTCTCTAGCATTTAAACAAGTTGTTTTTGATAGTTCTGGGCAGTTTTATACTCACTGTCTGAATAAAGAATTTTTCAACCTCTTTACTTCACCGTGAAAAAAGTGAATCAGTACTTTTGTCCTCCCTAAAGAACATTCATACCAAATTCATCAATCGGTGGTCAGTCTAATAACAAATATGTTTTGTTTCCTCAGTTTGACATGTAATTCTACATAGATGACATACTCGCCACTGAGATATAAAAGTTGACCTAGTTAATTTTGCTTATTTGTTTAAGATTTAAGGTCATTACTAGGGTTATATATTTGGTTTAATCTCAAGAAATATCCACCCAATTACTTTTGAAATGCATCTTTACCTCTGATTAGCTCATTTATATGATTTATACAAAATTTTCTCATTAAAAATAAGATAAAGCAAATCTTGTATTTCCTGCTATGATAATTTTAAAAAAGAAGTTAAAATACATTAGAAAGCAAACAGTTGTCTCTACATTAAGTGGTGCTAGAAAAACTGGATAACTACATGTAAAAGAGTGAAATTATAACACTCCAAACTCCATACACAAACATAAGCTCAAAATGGTTTAAACCCCTAAATGTAAAGCTGTAGACTACAAAACTCTGAGAGGAAAATAAAGGCAGAACACTTTGTGACATAAATCACAGCAAGATCTTTTTTTTTTTTTTTTTTGACTCACTTCCTAGAGTAATGAAAATAAAAACAAAAATTAATAAATGGGATCTAATTAAACTTAGAAGTTTTTAAACAGCAATAGACACCATAAATGAGACTAAAAGACAACCTCAGGATGGGGGGAAAGATTTGCAAACAAAGCAACTGAAAATGGATTAATTTCCAAAATAAATAGCTCATGCAGCTCAATATCAAAAAATCAAACAAATGGATGAACGTAAATAGACATACAGATGTCCAAGAGGCAAATGAAAAAATGCTCAACATCACCTATTATTAGAGAAATGCAAATAAAAACTTACACAATGAGGTATCACCTCAGTCAGAATGGCCATCATCAAAAAAATCTACAAAGATGTTGTAGAGGGTGTGACAAAAGAGAAATCCCACACTGTTGGTGGGGATGTAAATTGATACAGCCATTATGGAGAACAGTATGCTGCTGCTGCTGCTGCTAAGTTGCTTCAGTCCTGTCCGACTCTGTGCGACCCCATAGATGGCAGCTCACTAGGCTCCCCCGTCCCTGGGATTCTCCAGGCAAGAACACTGGAGTGGGATGCCATTTCCTTGTCCAATGCATGAAAGTGAAAACTGAAAGTGAAGTCGCTCAGTCATGTCCAACTCTTAGCGACCCCATGGACTGTAGCCTACCAGGCTCCTCCGCCCATGGGATTTTCCAGGCAAGAGTATGGAAGTTCCATAAAAAAACTAAACATAGAACTAACATATGTCCCAGCAATTCCACTCCTGGGTACATACCCAGAGAAAACTGTCATTTGAAAAGCTACATGCAAGCCAATGTTCATTACAGCACTATTTATATTAGCCAGAATATGGAAGCAACCAAATGTTCAACAGAGGAATGGATAAAGAACATGTGGTAGATACAGACAATGTAATACTATCCCTTGGTTGGGAAGATCCCCTGGAGAAGGAAATGGCAACCCACTCTAGTACTCTTGCCTGGAAAATTCCAAGGATGGAGAAGCCTGGTAGGCTGTAATCCATGGGGTCACAAACAGTCAGACATGACTGAGTGATTCCACTTTCTAAGCTGAAGGGGTGAAAGATATTAGAATATTTGTATTTATTTGTTTTAAAGTGAATTTATTCAAATCTTTACATCATTTTCTTGAAACAAAAAATTGCATGATACTTTGGAGGTGACAGCTAACACTGCAGGAATCAGGATGTCATTAGGCTGAGATCTACTGAAATTGACTTTATTGGAGTTGGATAAGTTAAACATAATTTCCATGATTTCCTATGGTCATTCAGAGCTCTAGTTACATACTTGAAATTGTGGGTATAAGCATATTTTAATGTGGTGAGAAAATAACTGCGTCTAGTATTTTGATGTTTCATATGAAAAAGAAACTATTCATTAAACAATTGTGTTTCCATTACTATTATCTGAAAACAAAATAAAACATCAGTTTTAAAAGGGGGAAGTTTGTGAATTCCTACTTAACCTATTTTATAGAAAAAGATTCAGAAGAGAAATAGAAAATGAGGGCAAAATTAAGGTACATAAAATAATAGTTATTGGCTCGGAGCAAAAAGAACATACTTCAAAATAAGTATGTAAAATGTCAAAATATCCTTGAAAATATTAATTTTAATTTTTTGGATCCTTTATATTACATCAAATAGAACAGGAAGAATTCTGATTTATTTCATTAAAACAGTAAATATATTGAGTCAACAGTTACCCTTTGTGCAATTTGGCTAAAGAATAGGCAGGAAAAAAGGCACATAAAAATTGTATAAAAATAAATGCAAAACCCTATTTTTAATTTTGAAAATGTTTTGTGAGAAAGGCATTAATTCCACCAAAAATTTGTTCACAGTAAGTTATCTGTGCTCCTGCTGCTGCTGCTGCTAAGTCGCTTCAGTCGTGTCCGACTCTGTGCGACCCCATAGAAGGCAGCACACTAGGCTCCCCCGTCCCTGGGATTCTCCAGGCAAGAACACTGGAGTGGGTTGCCACTTCCTTCTCCAATGCATGAAAATGAAAAGTGAAAGTGAAGTCGCTCAGTCGCGTCTGACTCTTAGCGACCCCCACGGACTACAGCCTATCAGGCTCCTCCATCCATTTTTCAGGGGTTTTCCAGGCAAGACTGGAGTGGGGTGCCATTGCCTTCTCCGAAGTTATCTACCATATTCAAATCACATGCATGTAAACTAGTAGCTCACTACAAGGTTGATGTTGGCTTTATTTAATGTCAAATAAATGACCTTTTAAGTTTTATTACCTTTTTTTATTTAGAGAATATTTTATTAGTTTCTGTAATCAAACCCATGTAGATAAGACTTTATGTATTTAATACAGTGCATTACCCATGTACAAATGAAAAAAATATGTTTTTTCACTTAATATTTCTAGACCAATATGTCTATTAATTTCTGTACAATGCCAACCTTTTATACATTAAGTTTTCACTTTTTACCATGTATTTTTGTAAGTATTTTCTCTACAATATGACTTTTACAAGAAATAAATTGCTGCCAGATATCCAGCAGATTGGAAGCATATATTTCACTACCTTAAATATCTCATTTTTAACCAAATCTGGTTTATCAATTTTTATAAATACCTCTGCAGAAGTTTTCTTTCAACCTAAAACAGTGGCATTACACTCAGTTGCTTAACAGTAAATGACTCATAAGTTTCCTGACACAGAAAAAAGTGGACTTAATGTTTTATAAGTGCAACTACTTATAATAAAGATTTTTTTGCTCTGGATTTAGGTTCCAGAGCCCTTTGGACAACTGGAAGTATTTGATACTTAAACTGTCAACAAGGTAGTGTTTAAAAATGAAAAGACGCTTGCTATGGCTAACTTGCAATTAACAAACTACTGCTTCCATCAACCCCAAAGAATTAATTGAAAACTAAGTATCAATCACAATGTGCAGAACAACACTATTTACAATAGTCGGGACATGGAAATAACCTAAATGTCCATCAGGAGATGAATGGATATGTGGTACATATATATAATGGGATACTGCTCAGTCATAAAAAATGAAATAATGTCATTTGCAGCAATATGGATGGACCCTAAGGCAATGGCACCCCACTCCAGTGCTCTTGCCTGGAAAATCCCATGGACGGAGGAGCCTGGTAGGCAGCAGTCTATGGGGTCGCTAGGAGTCGGATGCGACTGAGCGACTTCACTTTCACTTTTTACTTTCATGCATTGGAGAAGGAAATGGCAACCTACTCCAGTGTTCTTGCCTGGAAAATCCCAGGGATGGGGAAGCCTGGTGGGCTGCCGTCTGTGGGGTCGCACAGAGTCGGACACGACTGAAGCGACTTAGCAGCAGCAGCAGAGATTATCTTTATCATACTCAGTGAAGTAAATCGGACTTACTTTTGATATAATACCATATCAAATATCATATGATATCACTTATATTGGGAAAACATATTTTAAAAAATACAAATGAATATATTTTTAGAATGCAACTCATAGAAAACCCATAGAAACTAACTCATAGATCTTGAAAACCTATGACTACCAAAGGAGAAAGATTGGGGACTGGAATAAATTAGGAACTTGGAATTCACATAAACTCACTACTATATATAAAACAGATAATTGGCAAGGATCTATTGTTTAGCACAGGGAACTCTACTCAGCATTCTTTAGTAACTTATATGGGTAAAGAATCTGAAAAAAGAATGATATATATATATAACTGAATCACTTTCTGTACATTTGAAACTAAAACACCTTAAATCAACCAAACTCCAATAAAGTTTTTAAAATGTAATAATTTAATAAAGAAAACTGAGCATCAAGAGAAATTGAGGAAAAGATTTACAAAGATTATTCTAAGGCCCCAGCTCTTAATTTGTCACTGTCATTCATCCCTACTAATTGTCTCTACTGCGTATTCTTATTACTAGTAAGAGTTAGAGTTTGACATAAACTTTAAGTACAATTTTATAACCTATTAACTTAAAGTTTTGGGGAAAAACTCATAGATGAAGTAAACTTATATAAAGCAATATTGCACTCTAGCAAAACTTTTTTAAAAGGCTTCATTTTTAGGGTTGCGCTTATAAGAATTTATTAGCAAATGTTATATGCCATATGGTAACTTTGATTTATAAACTGCAGGTGTTTCATTCCATTTTTCCAATTATTAAATGAAAATATTTTTATGCCAGGGATTTTTTTTTTCCTTCTTCTCTCCCAGTGCGTTTTTACTGAACAACTGCCCATTACCTCATTTAGCCACTTCTGTTCAAATGAGTTTTCACACAGTCTCTGTAGAGATTTTCCTTCAGTTCTGCTTAGAATCAGGGAAAGAGACCTAAATAGAGGATTCTCTTCAGAATATTGGTTCTATAACATAACCATTTGTGTGAATCTATACAAATACTCTTGAATGAATATATAATCAAAATTCCTTTCAGCATATCTCTCAGTGGTCTCAAAATGACCATGTGAAGAGCTGTTTGCCAAATCTCCCCTCTGCCCTCCAACCACCTTCTTCCTTCTGGCTCTGGTAAAGGCTGCTTTGTTTCCTGAGAAGGGTACTACCCATTTTTCTGTTAGATTCAACTGATACATGCTTAGTTGAGCTCAGTGAAAGAGCCTGCAGAGGTTTTTCTGTTTTGTTTTTTTTTTTCCAGCTATTCTTTTGTTCCACACCAAAAGCCATAAATTCTTTATTGAAATAACTATCACTTCAAGGGAGTGATTGGTCAGGAGCCAATTGTGAATGGAGGAGGTTTTTTAACTGTAACCTTGAAGCTACCCACGGAATCCTGACTTGCCACAAGCTGGAAGGGGCCCAAAACAGAAGATATTTCAGTCAGTACACAGCTTCACAGAGTCCCAGGGTGGGAGTGGGGAGAATACCACTGTGTCTTTTAGACAAGATCTTGGCCAGGCCTCTGTCAAGCTATATTTAGAGGATTTTTTTTTTAAGAGTTAGCAGTTGGATTCAAGAAATGCAATGGATAAGGAAAGAAAAACTCATATCCCTTCTGTCTACAGAAACTTAGACTAAATAGACCCGATATTCTACAGCTACCAAAACACCTGAGGCTGGACGACATGGGGGCATTTTATTGGCAAAAGGATGTGGGGTCTTAATTGGATCATTTGCATCTAAACAAGTCCATGTGATTTGTGGCTTTTTACCTTAACCTGATGATGAAATAATGACAAGCAACATTTACTGAACATTTAATATGTATCAGCCATTATGCTAACAGTTTTATGTGTTATTAAAATATATAAAATTGCCATGTAGACAGATTTGGGCAATTTCACTTAGTTCTGTGTGATTTTACTTCAATTGATATTCACAATACTTATGAACAGATATCATCACACCAACCCTACAGATAAAGAACTAGTCTTCTCCCGACTTTTGTGGAGAAGGTATTGTTTTACGCATCTGATAAAAATGAACCCATTTATTTCAGTGACTTAATGAGATAGATTATATCCCGCATTAAGATTTAATTACAGATGAGAAAGCTGAGGCACAGAGTAGTAAAGCACATTGCTGAAGGCAGCACAGCTGGTAAGGGAGTAAAGAGGGAAACTGAACTGAAACAATATGACCCCAGAGGTAAAACAGGAAAATACAGAAGATCAGGTAACGTTTCCATTGTCACACCGTTAGGAAGATACAGAGGCACAGTTCAACTGAGACCTTTTTGATTTTACAGATTATACTCTTTAGAACTATTCTATCTTGTGGTTGAGAACTGAACAAAGGAAAGCAATGCTTGGCAACCATTCTACAGTTACTATTAATAGAGATGAAGTATTTGGATTCTGTTTTATGAAAGAAACTAACATTTTTTGGACTGGATGAAACACAAGCCGGAATCAAGATTGCTGGGAGAAATATCAATAACTTCAGATATGCAGATGACACCATTCTTATGACAGAAAGCAAAGAACTAAAGAGCCTCTTGGTGAAAGTGAAAGAGGAAACTGAAAAAGTTGGCTTAAAACTCAACATTCAGAAACTAAGATTATGGCATCCAGTCCCATCACTTCATGGCAAATAGACGGGGAAACAGTAGAAACAGTGACAAACTTTATATTTTTGGGCCCTAAAATCACTGCAGATAGTGATTGCAGCCCTGAAATTTAAAGACGCTTACTCCTCAGAAGGAAAGTTATGACCAACCTAGACAGCATATTAAGAAGCAGAGATATTACTTTGCCAATAAAGGTCCTTCTAGTCAAAGCTATGGTTTTTCCAGTGGTCATGTATGGATGTGAGAGTTGGACTATAAAGAAAGCTGAGAGCCAAAGAATTGATGCTTTTGAACTGTGGTGTTGGAGAAGACTTTGAGAGTCCCTTGAACTGCAAGGAGAGTCAACCAGTCCATCCTAAAGGAAATAAGTCCTGAATATTCATTGGAAGGACTGATGTTAAAGCTGAAACTCCAATACTTTGACCACCTGATGCGAAGAACTGACTCATTTGAAAAGACCTTAATAACTGGGAAAGATTGAAGGTGGGAAGCCAAGGGGACGACAGAGGATGAGATGGTTGGATGGCATCACTGACATGATTTTGAGTAGGCTCCAGGATTTGGTGATGGACAGGGAGGCCTGGCATGCTATAGTCAATGGGGTCACAAAGAGTTGGACACAACTGATCGACTGAACTGAACTGAACGTTTTTGGAATGTTCATTATATTATAGATACCTGACTGACAATTGAGTTACCAATTTCCATCCTTCTACAGGGAATTATTATTCCCATTTTAAAGATGGGGGAAAAGTAGTTTCAGAGGAGTTAAGGAACTTGTTCAAATTGGCAAAGCAGGCATGCAAGCCCAAGTCTGTGTCATTACATTTGATAATGTAGTGGAAGGAGCAGAAACTCAAGAGTTGGTATTATACTGAGTCTGAAATTGGGTTTCTGGGGTTGCTTAGCACCACAGGGCAGGCTGAGGTGGTCTTCAGGCTCTGCATATGCCTAGAGAGCTAGGCACCCTGGTCTTTTGCAAGGTGGACCAAGGAGTAATCCAAAGCCCCCTTCGTCATGCCAAGCTGTGCAAGACTCAGAGTTACAACCTCCATTCGCCTGCCAGTGTCTTTTCTTCTGCAGGAAGCTTTGCCCTGCAGGGCCAGGATCAAAACTTGGTCTCCACAGGCCTCCTCCCACAGATTGTTACCAAGAAAGTAAACAATCTAAAATAAAAAATTCTGCCCTGGAGGAGGCAGGAAAGATAAGAGGCCTGACTACGCTTGCTTATTGCAAACAAGACAGGTTGGGCTGCAGCTGGTGCATGGGAAACTCATTACAGCCACTTGAAGCCTTGGCAAATGCAGTGGGTAACCTGAGAGCCCAGCACAGAGCCTCCTGGCCCAGGAGTCAGTCAGCCTGTCGGCAGGTCAAAGCAGACAGCTCACACCAGAGTGAGGCAGCAGATTAGGCCCCAGCAGTATGTATGGTCAGCTAAGTAGGAAAACAGGGCTGGGTCATGATCAGCAGCGATGGCAGAAGCAGCTCAGCACAGAATGATCATCAATTTCTCTGAAGCAGAGACCAGGTTTGATGAAGTACCCATGAGAAGGGTGGCTCCATTATTAATAGCTATAATAACTATGATGATAATAATAATAATAGTATCAATACAATAAGTACTTTACAGTTATTAGTCAGGACCCTGGCAATAAACAGAACTCTGATCAGACAGATTCATCAAAAATAAAAAATATAAGGGCAGATTTAAGAGACCCTCAAGTAATGTTGAGATGCTTAGAATTTAGTAAGCCTGAAAGGTAAAAGGAGAAAACACCATGCTGCTAGGGATCAGTGATAGCTCAGGGGAGCTATGATTGTGCAGGAAGCAGCCACTGTCAGGACTGTGATGCTCAAAGTGGGAGGGAGTAAGGAGAATATTCCCCAACTTCTTTTTCCTCCCATGGACTGAAGCAACCCAAAAGCCACAATGGAAAGAAAGTCCAGCTGATGCAATCTGTGCAGATGAGCTGCTCAGAGATGGGCATACGGTGTTTCTGAGTGAGAAAACACATTACTCATCTACCATGATAAATGGTTCGGTTTTTAGAACAGTGGCGTCAAAGGCAAGTATCTTCAGAGGATACACAGGTATGCAAACAGGAAGAGAAAGCAGCGTGGGTCAGTAAAGGGCTACTGAGTGTGTTCATCTAAGAGTGTATGGATACCATCCACATCACTGCCTTCCAGCCTCAGGGTAATATGGATCCAGCACTGCTAGAAGGTCTAAGATCTATTTTTAGAAGTGAAGCAGAAAGTCCAGATTACTGTGTGAAATTTCCCTACTTTTAAATATTGGCAGTTCATTGGGGGAAAAAAGTAGAGTTCTGGATGATCAAACAAAACATACCTGGGAGCAGTATTAATGCTACTTTTTTGGAAATGAAGCAGATTATCCTGTGAGCTCTACTGATATTTTAATCATTGGAAATTCACTGAAAAAAAGATTGTGTGATAACCAAATAAAGAACATCTGTGTAGGGATCAATTCTGCAGGCCACCTATGTTGGATGACTCTTGTTCCCCCACTCACATCTTTCAGGCTCATGTTTACTCCAGACACTCATGAGGTAAAAAAAGCTCCACTTTGAGGAACATGTTTTTCAGCAGCACTGAAGAGATTTCACTTCTCTACCCCAGGACTTTTCTGGCCACCCCCCCACCCCGACCTCCGCTGAATTCTACAGTTGGAGGACTCACATATAGTACTCAGTAACTGGGTCTGAGTAATAAGAAATTCAAGTAGGTAAAATGATCAGTATAGTACCCAAGCTGGTTGATAATCACTCCTTGTCTCATGCTTGTCTCACGTTCAGATCTCCCTGATAGCTCAGCTGGTAAAGAATCTGCCTGTAATGCAGGAGACCCTGGTTTGATTCCTGGGTTGGGATGATTACCTGGAGAAGGGATAGGCTACCCACTCCAGTGTTCTTGGGCTTCCCTTGTGGCTCAGCCGGTAAAGAATCTGCCTGCAATGAAATGTGGGAGACCTAGGTTCAATCCCTGAGTTGGGAAGATCCCCTGGAGAAGCAAAAGGCTACACATGCCAGTATTCTGGATTGGAGAATTCCATGGACTGTATAGTCCAGAGGGTTGCAAAGAGTCAGACACAACTGAGCAACTTCCACTTCATATCATTTCCTTTTCTCATGCACTTGGCTGGACAATTCCAAGACTCATATACATGGCTCCTCAGAGAGTTCAGCTGCAATAACCCACAGTAGTAGACAAAGGATGAGAAAGCATCCTTATGCTGGTTTCTCTTCTCCAGTGCTTTGTTTTCCTGAGTCTCTCACTCAGGTACCTCTAGTAGAAAACCAAAACAAACCACCTGCACACAACCTCTTTCTTAGGCTTAGCTTTTGGAGAGATTGTTGCTAAGACCCTATCATTTTGCAAATTCTGAATGAAAAAAACATCTAAAAAGGTTTATCTGGCTTTGTCTAAAAGACATATTATGTCCATAGAATAAATATTAAATATCACTGGATATATCACATCCAGTGACAGAGGTCCCACCCAACCCTAATTCTAAAATGTTTAAATAGGTGCCTTTAAGCTGAGATAGAGAATAGAAAGACAACCTTGGTGTTTGTGGCCAGTTACTGACCCAAGTTGAGAAATACATTCTGTTATGAGTAAGCATGAATGTTTGGTTACCTTTTGAGCTCTCATCCTTTAGGAAATCAGTAGGAAATCTTACCTCAAGATATTTACTTTTTTTGTGTTTAAATGCGGATTCCTATAGGAGTTTTTGCACTCTTCTAGGGAAGCAAATGTATAAAAATATATTAACATCCTTCACAGTAATAGTATTAGTGTGTAAAGCCTAACAAATGAGCATTTGATTAAAGAAAATAAGAGAGTCTCAAGTGATTTATATTCACAAGCTATATATTGATCTATCAATTCACCCATTTATTCATATGCTCAGTGTACATGTATTATGTATTTTGTGTATGTCAGGCACTGCTCTACACTCTGGGTTAGCACAGTGAAGCCAAAGCGTTACCCCTGCAGGCCAGGAAGACCATGCAATGCTTGTTAAAGAGTGTGGTCTTTGGTTTTGAGGTAGTAAGGGGCAGAAACTCTCAGGTTTTCTAAGCTTTTTATGTAGGAGGGCATGGCAAAACCCAACAGCCAAGCTGAACCCTTTTCAAAGACAGGCAGGGGCTAGCTACTGGGAACAAAACACACACAAAGCATACTGAAGTTGGGAAGTGGGTTGGATGGTGGGGAATTGCTACACCACCACAGTAAAAAGGGATCTGAGGATTTCTGGGTGAAATGCTTTCATTATTCAGTAAACTCAGTACTTATCAATGTGTATGAGTCATTATAGCTACACACATTAACAAGCAAAAATTATTTTGCAGTGTTATTTAATATTACCAATGCTTTTACATTATTTAAAATTATGGATGGCTTGAGTTGGGTAAAACAGAAACCAATATAATATTGTAAAACAATTTTCTCCCCATTAAAAATAAATTCAAAACAATTAACAAAAGATAATGTAAACTCTTCATTACACAGAATGTGTCTGTCTGGCACATTGACAGCAAAAATAGTTAGTAGCTGACCCAACTTGAAAAGTTTAGATGACCACAGAACCTATAGCTTCAGAATCCAGGTCTCCCTAAAAGTTAACATTTGCTTAGCTCCTCTTCAGTGGTATTTTTCTGCCCCCATCTCCTTGGCGTTGGGTGTAAGGTTCTCTTCTGGGCTGCAACCATGGGATCCCTGACACACAATGGAGACAAACCAGTTGCCCACCAAGTGATTTACTTAGAGCACATTTGCACTAATGCCTAGCAGTGGCCCGATGAAAACATGTGGAAGGCTGTCATCTTCCTCTCTGTTTCAAACATGGTCATGCTCTTCTTACAGCTCTAATTCAGCTTTTTGCTACCATTTACAGATTGCTGTAAACTCACAAATGATTAGCCCCAGGGCTGTCATTTTTGCATCTTAGGTTCAAGACAAGAAGGGCACCAAGGTACAAACACTAGGAGGTGTTCACTTTTCCATTCATGTCAATGCCAGCCCTGCCCTAGCAAAAACCTGAGAGTGAGTGTCTCTTAAAACTGTGCACCCCAAGTGCCTTCCATCTCTCACTCTAAACAGAGCCTAGCCCTAAGGAGATTCATTAGGGCTCTAAGGAGATTCATAGCACAAAAAAGGAGGCACTCTCTCTCCACAGGTCAGAAATGGTTATCTTTCTCCTCACTCCTTTTCACATCCAGTGATGAATTTTGTATCATTAAACCATTCAAATCCAAAATGTATACGCTCCAAAGAAAGAACAACACAAAACACCATCACGGCACCATAGGCATTGTAGAAATATGGCAGAGCTCGCATTCGAGCAGAGCACATACACATATGTAAAGGAGAAGAGAGCTTCTGTCTTCCTGTGTTGTCACACAGTAGATGAGGACATTATACAGAGTCTTTAGAAAATTACTCAGGTGTTTTTGTATCATTCCTTCATTCATTCATGTAATAAGTGTCCTGAATGCCAACTATACGCCGAACATGGAGTCCGGTGCTGGGGACACAAAGATGATGTAGATGCTGTACGGGTTTCATTTCAAGAAAGTAATTTAATCTCTCCTCCTGTCGCTGTGAAGATGACAGACCACTGTGACAGAAAGTTCATAAAAAAGTAGAAAAGGCTATTTCAGTAACATATCCCGTATTCTAACTGTCCTTTCAGCATCACAGCTCTCAGTAACTAAAGAACAATTTTCAAGTGGCAGATTGAAAATCAGACATGGCATGCGTAGTCTGAATGCAAAAGTGCTGATAACCACGTGCTGCATTTGAATAATAACTAGTAGTAGAAGCAATTAAATCAGTTCCAGGGAGAACTGGGAGATGGGATAATAAACTTGGCTTGAAATGAACAGATTGAAAAGAATTCACTTTTCTTGCACACAGGTGTTTGCTGGCCTGGGTCTGATTACTAAACTTCATTTTAAGATGAATAATTTAAGTCTAAAATGTCAAAGCAAAATAAGCTCAAATTGTCAAAATGGCCAAGACTGTGGTTAGGATCAGAAGCTCTGGAACCCAACTGCCCGGAGCTGTTACTCAGCTTGGCCGCTTACCGTCTACTGCACCTTGAATGAGTTACTTAACCTTCTGTCAACCAGTTTCCTCATCTGTAAAATAGCTAAAATAATAATTTCTACTTCAAAGGGTTCTTATGAGCAATAAATGAGTTAATTGTAAAATTCTTAAATCAAGGCATGGAACATTGAAGCACTCAAAAAAATGTCTTGACATAATATTACTGCCTGGAAAAGATGAGGGATGTTTGTTTTTCTTGTTTTTCTTGAGATATATTTGTGCAGGTAGGTAAAACAGAACTAAATATATCAACAGTAAATTTTTTAAGTATTTATTGTGGTAAAATGTATATGATATTAAACATTTTTTTACCATCTAGTGTACAATTGAGTGGCATTAATTATATCTGTAATGTTGTCGACCATCACCATTATTTCCAAAATGCTTTCATCACCCCAAATAGAAACTGTAACCATTAAGCAATAATTCCCTATTCCCATTTTCAATCCCCATTAACCTCAAAAGCACTTTCCATTTCCATTAATTTGCCTGTCCTAGGCATTTCATGTAAGTGGGATTATATGAAATTTGTCCTTTTTTGTCTTGCTTCATTGAGCATAATTTCTTCAACATATTGTAGTATGTTTTAGGACTGCCTTTCATTTTATGGTTGACTATTATTCATTGAATGGATATGCTGCATTTGGTCCTCTGTTGATGGACACTGCATGATTTCTACTTTTGACTGTTGTGAATAATGCAAGAAGAAACGCCAGTGTACAAGTACCTATTTGAGATTCTGTTTTCAAGTCTAGTAGGTATATATGAGTAGAATTTCTGGGATATGTGATAATTCTATGTAACTTTCTTTAGGAACCACCATGTTGTTTTTCCCAATAGGTCTACCATTTTCCTTTGCACTACTAAAAATTTAAGAGTTCCAATTTCTTCACAATCTCACCAGAGTTTATTGTTTTCTGAAGAGGATGATGAATACCATGCCAGAAAGTTGAAAGCTCATGGTACTTTTGATTTCTATTTAACTAAGGACAAATGATGCTGAGCATTTTTTCATATGCTTATTGGACAGCTGAATATCTCTATTTTTGGAAAAATGTCTATTCAAGTCCTCTGCCCATTTGTTAATTGGATTATTTGTCTTTGTTGTTGAGTTGTATGAGTTCTTTATATAATCTGGACATGAAGCCCTAATTAGACATATGACTTGAAAATACGCAAAGATTTGCAAAAGATTTTTCTTATTCTGTAGGATGTCCTTTTTGATGATAAGGTCTTTTGATGCACAAAAAATTTTAATTTTGATAAAGTTCTATTTATCAATTTTCCTTTGTTGTCAAGGTCAAAGATTTAGCTGTCTGTTTTCTCCTAAATGGTTTATGATTTCAGCTTGAATTATATACAATAAATTGTTTTTAAAACATCTATCATGTACTATTAAGTAGTACGCTTTCACCCAGATCTAGCCATAGGACATTAACACACTCCACTCTAATGATCTGTGGCAGAGATACTGCATTCATGATCATAGCATTCTCTAGGCATTGCACATATTTGTAGTAGTTTTCATCCTCTCTTTTAGTCATATATTTGCACCTGTTGGAAAGACTCAAATAAATGTAGTGGGGCAACTGTTTGTGACATAAACCTAGAACAAAGTGTTAGTGCTCCTGATCTCAAGTACTAGTGATTAGAAGACTTTAACCCCTGAAGATGCATAAGACAAAAATTAAGCTAAAACTTTGATATATTTAAGGAAAAGTTCTATAAACCCATGGTAGTTTTTACCAGATATTTCCACAACACAGGAATTTCAAAAGTTATGCAAGACCTCAAATTAGAATTTTCCTTTACTGAATAGCTCTTCAATTATCCTTTCAATTGCCAAAAAATTCATCATAGAGTCATCATAATCAAAATAATAACTCCTTTAATGTATTTTTTTAAAGTCTTGGTGTTAGTTAAAAATACTAATTAATGATGATATTAGAATCTAAAGCATTTCATAAGATCAAGAACATTTACATTAGAAAAAATATGGCATAGGAACCGAGATCAAAATGCCAACATCTGTTGGATCATCAAAAAATCAAGAGAGTTCCAGAAAAACATCTACTTCTGCTTTACTGACTACACCAAAGCCTTTGACTGTGAGGATCACAACAAATTGTGAAAAATTCTTAGAGATGGGAATACCAGACCACTTGACCTGCCTCTTGAGAAATCTGTATGCAGGTCAAGAAGCATCAGATAGAACTGGACATGGAACAACACACTGGTCCCAAATCAAGAAAGGAGCACATCAAGGCTGTATATGGTCACCCTATCTATTTAAATCCTATGCAGGGTACATCATGCGAAATGCTGGGCTGGAGGAAGCACAAACTGGACTCAAGATTGCTGGGAGAAATATCAATAACCTCATATATGCAGATGACACCACCCTTATTGTAGAAAGCTAAGAGGAACTGAAGAACCTTTTGATGAAAGTGAAAGAGGAGAGTGAAAAAGCTGGCTTAAAACTCAATATTCAAAAAACAAAGACCATGGCATCTGGTCCCATCACTTCATGGCAAATAGATGGGGAAACAATGGAAACAGTGACAGACTTTATCTTCTTGGGCTCCAAATTCACTTCAGATGGTGACTGTAGCCATGAAATTAAAAGACTTTTGCTCCTTGGGAGAAAAACTATGACAAACCTAGACAGCATATTAAAAAACAGACATTACTTTGCTGACAAAGGTCCATCTAGTCAAAGCTATAGTTTTTCCAGCAGTCATGTATGGATGTGAGAGTCAGACTATGAAGAAAGTTTAGCACCAAAGAATTGACGCTTTTGAACTGTGGTTTGGAGAAGAGTTGAGAGTCTCTTGGACTGCAAGGAGATCCAACCAGTCCATTCTAAAGGAGATCAGTCCTGAAGATTTATTGGAAGGACTGATGCTGAAGCTGAAGTTCCAATACTTTGGCCACTAGATGTGATGAACTGACTCCTTGGAAAAGACCCTGATGCTGGGAAAGACTGAAGGCATGAGGAGAAGGGGATCACAGAGGATGAGATGGTTGGATGGCATCATCGACTCTATGGATATGAGTTTGAGTAAGCTCTGGGACTTTGCGATGGACAGGGAAGTCTGGCATGCTGAAATCCACGGGATAGCAAAGAAACAGACATGACTGAGTGACTGAACTGAACTGAAAGTATTTCACAAGATAAAGAACATTTGCATTAGAAAAACTATTCAGTTCAGTTCAGTCGATCAGTCGTGTCCAACTCCTCACGACCCCATGAATCGCAGCACGCCAGGCCTCCCTGTCCATCACCAACACCCAGAGTTCACTCAGACTCACATCCATGGAGTCAGTGATGCCATCCAGCCATCTCATCCTCCGTCGTCCCCTTCTCCTCCCACCCCCAATCCCTTCCAGCATCAGAGTCTTTTCCAATGAGTCAACTCTTCACATGAGGTGGCCAAAGTACTGGAGTTTCAGCTTCAGCATCATTCCCTCCAAAGAAATCCCAGGGCTGATGTCCTTCAGAATGGACTGGTTGGATCTCCTTGCAGCCCAAGGGACTCTCAAGAGTCTTCTCCAACACCACAGTTCAAAAGCATCAATTCTTCGGCACTCAGCCTTCTTCATAGTCCAACTCTCACATCCATACATGACCTCAGGAAAAACCATAGCCTTGACTAGATGAACCTTTGTTGGCAAAGGAATGTCTCTGCTTTTGAATATGCTATCTAGATTGGTCATAACTTTCCTTTCAAGGAGTAAGCATCTTTTAATTTCATGGCTGCAGTCACCATCTGAACCGATTTTGGAGCCCCAAAAAATAAAGTCTGACACTGTTTCCACTGTCTCCCCATCTGTTTCCTATAAGTGATGGGACCAGATGCCATGATCTTCATTTTCTGAAAGTTGAGCTTTAAGCCAACTTTTTCACTCTCCACTTTCACTTTCATCAAGAGGCTTTTGAGTTCCTCTTCACTTTCTGCATTAAGGGTGGTGCCATCTGCATCTCTGAGGTTATTGATATTTCTCCCGGCAATCTTGATTCCAGCTTGTGTTTCTTCCAGTCCAGAGTTTCTCATGATGTACTCTGCATAGAAGTTAAATAAGCAGGGTGACAATATACAGCCTTGACGTACTCCTTTTCCTATTTGGAACCAGTCTATGGTTCCATGTCCAGTTCTAACTGTTGCTTCCTGACCTGCATACAGATTTCTCAAGACGCAGGTCAGGTGGTCTGGTATTCCCATCTCTTTCAGAATTTTCCACAGTCTATTCTGATCCACACAGTCAAAGGCTTTGGCATAGTCAATAAAGCAGAAATAGATGATTTTCCGGAACTCTCTTGCTTTTTCCATGATCCAGCGGATGTTGGCAATTTGATCTCTGGTTCCTCTGCCTTTTCTAAAACCAGCTTGAACATTAGGAAGTTCACAGTTCAGGTACTGCTGAAGCCTGGCTTGGAGAATTTTGAGCATTACCTTACTAGCATGTGAGGTGAGTGCAATTGTGCGGTAGTTTGAGCATTCTTTGGCATTGCCTTTCTTTGGGATTGGAATGAAAACTGACCTTTTCCAGTCCTGTGGCCACTGCTGAGTTTTCCAAATTTGCTGGCATATTGAGTGCAGCACTTTCACAGCATCATCTTTCAGGATTTGGAATAGCTGAACTGGAATTCCATCACCTCCACTAGCTTTGTTCGTAGTGATGCTTTCTAAGGCCCACTTGACTTCACATTCCAGGATGTCTGGCTCTAGGTGAGTGATCACACCATCGTGATTATCTGGGTCATGAAGATCTTTTTTGTACAGTTCTTCTGTGTATTCTTGCCACCTCTTCTTAATACCTTCTGCTTCTGTTAGGTCCATACCATTTCTGTCCTTTATCAAGCCCATCTTTGCATGAAATGTCCCCTTGGTATCTCTAATTTTCTTGAAGATATCTCTAGTCTTTCCCATTCTGTTGTTTTCCTCTATTTCTTTGCATTGATCACTGAAGAAGGCTTTCTTATCTCTTCTTGCTATTCTTTGGAACTCTGCATTCAGATGCTTATATCTTTCCTTTTCTCCTTTGTTTTTCGCTTCTCTTCTTTTCACAGCTATTTGTAAGGCCTCCCCAGACAGCCATTTTCTTTTTTGCATTTCTTTTCCATGAGGATGGTCTTGATCCCTGTCTCAGGGTACAATGTCACAAACCTCATTCCATAGTTCATCAGGCACTCTATCTATCAGATCTAGGCCCTTAAATCTATTTCTCACTTTCACTGTATAATCATAAGGGATTTGATTTAGGTCTTATCTGAATGGTCTAGTGGTTTTCCCTACTTTCTTCAATTTAAGTCTGAATTTGGCAATAAGGAGTTCATGATCTGAGCCACAGTCAACTCCTGGTCTTGTTTTTATTGACTGTATAGAGCTTGCCCATCTTTGGCTGCAAAGAATATAATCAATCTGATTTCGGTCTTGACCATATGGTGATGTCCATGTGTAGAGTCTTCTCTTGTGTTGTTGGAAGAGGGTGTTTGCTATGACCAGTGCATTTTCTTGGCAAAAGTCTATTAGTCTTTGCCCTGCTTCATTCTGTATTCCAAGGCCAAATTTGCCTGTTACTCCAGGTGTTAGTTGCCTTCTTACTTTTGCATTCCAGTCCCCTATAATGAAAAGGACATCTTTTTGGAGTGTTAGTTCTAAAAGGTCTTGTAGGTCTTCAGAGAACCATTCAATTTCAGCTTCTTCAGTGTTACTAGTTGGGGCATAGACTTGGATTACTGTGATATTGAATGGTTTGCCTTGGAAATGAACAGAGATCATTCTGTCATTTTTGAGAGTGCATCCAAATACTGCATTTCAGACACTTTTGTTGACCATGATGGCTACTCCATTTCTTCTGAGGGATTCCTGCCCACAGTAGTAGATATAATGGTCATCTGAGTTAAATTCACCCATTCCAGTCCATTTTAGTTTGCTGATTCCTAGAATGTCGACATTCACTTTTGCCATCTCTTGTTTGACCACTTCCAATTTGCCTTGATTCATGGACCTGACATTCCAGGTTCCTATGCAATATTGTTCTTTACAGCATCAGACCTTGCTTCTATCACCATTCACATCCACAGCTGGGTATTGTTTTTGTTTTGGCTCCATCCCTTCATTCTTTCTGGAGTTATTTCTCCACTGATCTCCAGTAGCATATTGGGCCCCTACTGACCTGGGGAGTTCCTCTTTCAGTATCCTATCATTTTGCCTTTTCATACTGTTCATGGGGTTCTCAAGGCAAGAATACTGAAGTGGTTTGCCATTCCCTTCTCCAGTGGACCACATTCTGTCAGATCTCTCCACCGAGTCCCACCCGTCTTGGGTTGTCCCACGGGCATGGCTTAGTTTCATAATTGGTTCCGGGGTCAGACTGAGTCCGACGTAAAATCTGGCTGGGTCAAAGTCAGTCCAAATTAAAGTGAACTGGTAGTAGTGTGAGGCCTCAAGTAAATTAAAATTTGTTTTAAGGCTGAACCAGCAGTTTAAATTTACCACAGATAATCTTGAATTACGGTGGCTGCAGTGCGGGAAGTTGAACAATCTCAGGCTTTACCAGCGTACTAAGAGCGGCGGCAGCTGAGACCGGCGCACTAAGAGCAGCCGAGCGGAGCTACCCCACGTCCGAGGTCAGGGGCAGAAGCTGGGAGGACCCCATGCACGAAGGGCGGCGGCCGAGAAGAGTTACCCCACGTCCGAGGTCAGGGGCAGCGGCCGAGAGTGCCAGGCTGCAACGACGCAGGAAGGGAGAGAAGAGCTACCCAAGTCCGAGGTCAGGGGCAGTGGCTGGGAGGAGCTACCCTGCGTCAGAGGTCAGGGGCGGCGGTGGAGAGGAGATACCACTGGAATGAGGTCAGGGGCCACGGCCATGAGGAGCTACCCCACGCCCCCACGCCTGAGGCCAGGGGCGGCGGCCGGGAGGACCAACCCCACGTCCAAGGTGCAGTGGCTGCGAGGGCTCAGGAGGGCCTAGAGGAGCTATCCCATGTTGAAGGTCAGGAAGGGCGGTGGTGAGAAGATACAGCTCGTCCAACGTAAAGAGCAGCGGCTGCGCTTTGCTGGAGCAGCCATGAAGAAATACCCCACACCCAAGGTAAGAGAAAAACTATTAACTTATCCAATTTAAAGTAAGGTGTAACAATTATATTGTAAACGCTATCAGTAAAATTATCAAAATAAATAATGTGCTGACGAGACAGTAGAGCTTCTATGGTTATGTGTCCTTAGTGACTACACTGAATGGCTTACAATTACACAGGGATTTTTAATATGGATCAGCACATGTCTCATTATTTTGTATTCCATACGTTTTTAGAGGAAAAGGCCATCAAGACCATGTATTTTTAAACTCACATCCCACTATTCCTTTCACATAGTGGGCCTTCTAGAAACATTTGGTGGACAAAATATATAGTGGTATACATAGCTTACTCCTTGGAAGGAAAGTTATGACCAACCTAGATAGCATATTGAAAAGCAGAGACATTGCCAACAAAGGTCCGTCTAGTCAAGGCTATGGTTTTTCCAGTGGTCATGTATGGATGTGAGAGTTGGACTGTGAAGATAGCTGAGCACTGAAGAATTGATGCTTTTGAGCTATGGTGTTGGAGAAGACTCTTGAGAGTCCCTTGGACTGCAAGGAGATCCGACCAGTCCATTCTAAAGGAGATAAGCCCTGGGTGTTCTTTGGAAGGAATGATGCTGAAGCTGAGGCTCCAATACTTTGGCCACCTCATGCAAAGAGTTGATTCACTGGAAAAGACTCTGATTCTGGGAGGGATTGAGGGCAGGAGGAAAAGGGGACGACAGAGGATGAGATGGCTGGATGGCATCACTGACTCGATGGACGTGAGTTTGAGTGAACTCCAGGAGTTGGAGGGAGGCCTGGCGTGCTGTGATTTGTGGGGTCGCAAAGAGTCAGACACGACTGAGTGACTGAACTGAACTGAACTGATACATTACCAGGGTGGAAATTAACAAATATTTGATCATTTAAGGAAAAATAAATTAAAATAATGAATATATAAAGAATATTATCATATTAATTATTTCAATTGTGGAATACAATGTATTTTTCCATTTCCTTGTATTATTTTCAAATTTGTTCATCAAAGTTTTAGAGTTTTCAGAGTATAGTTTTTAAACCTCCTTGGTTAATTTTATTCCTAGATATTTTATTATTTTGATGCAGTTTTAACTGGGACTGCTTTTTTATTTTCCTTAACAGTTATTATCGAAAAACAATAAATTGCTGTATATTAATCAGTGTATTATTAATATGCTGAATCCTGAAACTTTACTGAATTCATTTGTTACTCTTTCACAGAATTAGAACAAATAATGCTAAAATTTGCATGGAAGTATAAAACTTCAAATTGCCAAAGCAATCTTGAAAAAAAGAACAAAGCTGGAGATATCACATTCCCTGACTTCAGACTATATGACAAAGCTTCAGTCAACAAAAGAGCGTGGTATTTTAGTCTTTTAGTTGCAATGGTAAATGGGATTTATTCCTTAATAAATAAAGAAGAACTGGACAACTATGTGTAAAAGAATGAAATTAGAACACCATACACACAGATAAAATGGATTAAATACCATTCTTAGAAGAAAACAGGCAGGCCATTGTATGACATAAATCATAGTAAGATCCTTTATGATCTTCCTCCTAGAATAATGGAAATAAAAATAAATAAATGGGATCTAATTAAACTTAAAAGCTTTTGCACAGCAAAGGAAACTATGAACACAGTGATAAGACAACCCCCAGAATGGGATAACATAATAGCAAATGAAAGAACTGACGAAGGATTAATTTCCAAAATACACAAGCAGATCATATAATTCAATAACAGAAAAACAAACAACCCAATCAAAAAGTAGGCAAAAGACCTTACAACAGACATTTCTGCAAAGAAGACACACAGATGGCTAATAAACACATGAAGAGATGCTCAATACTACTCATTATCAGAGAAATGAAAATCAAAATGACAATGAGCTATAGCCTCACACCAGTGAGAAAGGCCATAATCAAACAATCCATAAACAACAAATGCTGCAGTGGGTGTAGAGAAAAGGGAATCTTCTTGCATTGCTGGTAAGAATAAAATTTGATACAGCCACTATGGAAGACAGTATGGAGAATCCTTAAAAAAAATAGGAATAAAACCACCATATGACCCAATAATACCACTTCTAGGCATGTACCTTGACAAAACCAAAACTGAAAAAGACACATGTATTCCAATGTTTATTGCAGCACTATTTACAATAGCTAGTACATGGAAGCAACCTAGATATCCATTGATGACTGGATAAAGAAACTATGGTACTTATATACAATGGAATACTACTCAGCCATAAAAAGGAACACATTTGAGTCAATTCTAACAAGGTGGATGAACCTAGACCCTGTTATACAGAGTGAAGTAAGAGAAAAACAAATGTTGTACATTAATGCATATGTATGGACTCTAGAAGGAAGGTACTGATGAAACTGTTTTCAAAGCAGCAATGGAGAACACAGAGATAGAGGAAACTCTTATGGACAAGGGTAGGGGAAAAGAGGGAGCGGGTGAGATGAATGGAGAGAGTAGCATGGAAGCATATACACTAACATATGTAAATAGATAGCCACTGGGAATTTGCTGTATGGGGATTCAGGGAACTCAAACTGGGGCTCTGTAATAACCTAGACAGGTGGGAGTGGGTGGGAGGTAGGAGAGAGTTTCAAGAGGGAGGGGACACATGTATACCTATGGTTAATGCATACTGATGCATAACAAAAATGAACCAATACCATAAAGCAATCATCAGTCAATTAAAAATAAATTTAAAAAATATGATACTGGCTTCAAAACAGACACAAAGAGTAACAGAATAGAAAGCCCCCAAATAACCCCACACACCAATAGTCAGTTAGCCTAAACAAAGAAGGCAAGAATAGAGAATGGAGAAGACACTCTCTTCAATAAGTAGTGCTGATAAAACTGGGCAACTAAATGTCAAAGAATGAGATTAAAATATTTCTTCATACCTTATACCAAAAACAAACTCAAAATGGATTAAAGACCTTAATATAAGACCTGAAATTAAAAAAAAAAAAAAAACAACAACAAACTCCTAGAAGAACACAGGTATAACAGTTAATGACATAAATTTTAGGAAACTTTTTTTTTTTTTTTTTTGCTCTGTATCCTAAGGCAAAATAAGCAAAAGCAAACATAAACAAGTGGCACCTAACTAAACTTAAATACCTTTCATAGCAAAGCAAATCAGCAACAAAACAAAAAGAAGGCCTACTGAATGACAGAGGTGTGTGTGTGTGTGCTGAGTCATGTCAACTCTTTGTGACCCCATGGACTGTAGCCTGCCAGACTCCTCTGCCCATGGGATTTTCCAGGTAAGAATCCTGGAGTGGGTTACCATTTCCTTCTCCAGGGGACCTTCCTGACCCAGGGATCAAACCCACATTGCTTACGTCTCCTGCATTGGCAGGTGGGTTCTTTCCCACTGTACCACCTGGGAAGCAGCACTCAATGAGAGAGAATATTTTCCAATAACATGATCAAAAAGGGGTTAATATCCTAAATATATGAATAGCTCATATTGACTCAATATAAAAAAAAAAAACTGATTATAAAACAGGCAGAACAGCTGAATAGCCAGTTTTCCAAGGAAGACAGACGACCAATGGGGATATGAAAAGATGCTCAACATTGGTACTCACCAGAGAAATGCAAATTAAAACCACAGTGAGTTATCACCTCACACCTTTTACAATGGCTACTATCATCCAAAAGTCTACAAATAATAAATAATGGAATAGATGTAGAGAATGCTGCTGCTAAGTCGCTTCAGTCATGTCCAACTCTGTACAATCCCATAGACGGAAGCCCACCGGGCTCCCCCGTCCCTGGGATTCTCCGGGCAAGAACACTGGAGTGGGTTGCCATTTCCTTCTCCAATGCATGAAAGTGAAAAGTGAAAGGGAAGTCGCTCAGTTGTGTCTGACTCTTAGCGATCCCATGGACTACAGCCTACCAGGTTCCTCCGTCCATGGGATTTTCCAGGCAAGAGTACTGGAGTGGGGTGCCATTGCCTTCTCCGGATGTAGAGAATAGAGAACCCTTATATACTATTGGTGCAGATGTAAATTGGTGCGGCCACTTTGGAAAACAGTATGGAGGCTCTTCAAAAAACTAAAACTAGAACTACCATATGATCCAATAATTCCATTCTTGGGTATATATTCAAAGACAAGTGAAACAGCAATTTGAGAAGGTACATGCACCTCAGGGTTCATAGCAGCATTATTTACAACAGTAGAGATACGGAAGCAACCTAAATGTCCTGCAACAGGTGAATAGAAAAATGAGATTTTTGTTGTTGCTGTTGTTTAGTCACTAAGTTGTGTCTGATTCTTTGTGACCCCATGAGTCCTCTGTCCAGTGGGTTTCCCAGCAAGAATACTGGAGTGAGTTGCCATTTCCTTCTCCAGAAGATCTCCCTGACCCACGGATTGAACCTGCATCTCCTGCATTGGCTGGTGGACTCTTTACCAATGAGCCACCAGGGAAATTCTATCACTTATATATGTTTTCTAAAAAATAAAACAAAGAAATGTATATAACAAAACAGAAACAGACTCATAGATACAGAGAGGAGACTACTGGTTTCCAGTGAAGAGAAAAGTGAGGAAGGGGGAAAATAGGGTTGTGGGATTAAGAGATACGAGATACTAACTACTATGCATAAAACAGAAAAGTAATAAGGATATATTGCAAAGCACAGGAAGATATAGCCATAGTCTTGTAATAAACTTAAAGTAAAAGTGAAAGTCACTCAGTTGTGTTCGACTCTTTGTGACCCCCAGGGACTATATAGTCGATGGGATTCTCCAGGCCAGAATACTGGAGTGGGTAGCCTTTCCCTTCTCCAGGGGATTTTCCCAACCCAGGGAACGAACCAAGGTCTCCTGCATTACAGGCAGATTCTTTACCAGCTGAGCCAAAATGGAAGCCCAAGAATACTGGAGTGGGTACCCTATCCCTTCTCCAGCAGGTCTTCCAGTCCCAGGAATTGAACCAGGGTCTCCTGCATTACAGGCAGGTTCTAGACCAACTGAGCTATGAGGGAGGCACACTGTAATAAATTTAAATGGAGTATAATATATAAAAATACTGAATCACTATATTGGATACCTGAAACTAATATGATATTGTAAATCAACTCATACTTCCATTAAAAAAAAAAAAAGGAGTACACTGTAGAAAACAGAAGTAACAAGCAATTCAATAGCTCAGGGAAAGAGAACTAAAAATGATTTTTTTGTGTGAATTAGATATACATGAATACCCTATGCATTAATACAAGGTACTTTATACATATAATCTCCAGAAATGAAGATGAGTTTTCAGAAAAATAATAAAGTATGGATGCCAGTTGGATAAAAATACATCTCAGGTGTGTACTGACTTTATTGTACAGTGCTCTATATAGTGGATAGTGTACTCATATGCCTATAAAGGAAAGATAGTGTCGCTGAGTAAGAAGAAACCTTGCAGAACTAATGTAATCACTTCCACTTCAGAAAACAAGCTTTCAAATCAGAGTTATTTCTAAGAAACTAGAACACATGAAGCTCAAAGTTCAAACACTGGAACTGTTGTTCAGTCTCAAAAGACACTGTCTCTTTCATCCACAGATGAATATACATAAAAGAATACATATATTCTTTTACTTGTGCTAAGTTCAAAATCTGACAAGTACTTTTCACTTATTTAGGACTACTGTGGATGGCATACATCTAGGGTGACTTAATATGGGTTTTTTCTCCCCAAATAGTTTAACTGTGGTAAAATACATATAATGTAAGATTTATCACCTCAACCATTTTTAAGTGTATAGTTAAACTGTATGCAAGATTAATTTTAAAAGCACATTTTATAATATTTTGAATATTTACATTCTGCTGCTGCTGCTGCTAAGTCACTTCAGTCGTGTCCGACTCTGTGCGACCCCATAGACGGCAGCCCACTAGGCTCCCCTGTCCCTGGGTAGCCCTATCTATCTTTGCCAGGCAAGCTAAAGCAAACCTATGATTGCAGCTAGAATAAAAAAAATAAATAAATAAAGTCTGCTGATGAAATATTTTCCTTCACCTAGTTACCTCAGCAAAACAACAATGCATTCAATGTAATAAGTGTATTCACTTTACTGTAATCCTTTAAACAAAAGGTTGGTTGTTTCTCTGAATTGACAGATATCTCAGGATGTATACTCATGACCTTACATAGAAACCTCTAGAGCCAAAAACTGGTTCACTGGTTTGGCACCTGAGAGAAACAAGCAATCTCTTTGGGTTGATTTTATTTTTCCATGAGACAGCATATCTTAGACTTCATCTTAAATCTATCAATCTTACCCCGTCTGTAAGAACTATGTCTTTTAAAATGACAAAACTGTGTCTTCAACACCTTTAACTGCCTTAACCATGTTTGAAGCAGGGTCTCGGGTTACTACTATGAAAATGGAGAGGAAGTTACAGGCTGTGATGGGAATGTATATTAAATTAGATCCTTCCTGAGCTGGTAAAATATATGAAAAAAAAGAAATGAAAATAAGAAATAATAGTGCCAGTCATTCATCACTTTAGAGACATATTTTAAAATACCCATAAAATTCTATACAGTTCAGAAACTCTTCTCATTTTAACAATATTATGTCTCTGAAGACCTCATAATGGAAATAAATATTTGCAATGAAAGCTCACTTTGTACAGTAAGGGCAATTAGATTTTTTTAAACTATTCTTTCTTTATGTCACTTTTGCCTTGCCCTGGTGAGTGACGAGGATTATATTGTGTATATAGTACATACTTGAGTAATGAAATTTTCCAACAGTTTTCTTTAAAATCTTGGCATGAACTGCAACTACAAAATAATTGTGTGTGTGGCAAGTGATCTTTAAAATCATTTTCCAAGATTGGTCTGCTTTCAGCAGAACCTTTTCGCTTTTGATTAATACTCTTTCCTGTTTTCTAGTTCAGAACACAGCTTCCTAGAGCTACAAATTCAGTTTATGGAGTGCCTTTGACCCGCAATCCACTGGATAAAAATAAGTGTCAATCCAGTGAAATGCAAAGATCTATTTCTTCAGCATCTTCAGGTTTTCATGGACAGTGCAGGGGCTCTGTAAATTTTCAGTTACTGTGTGTGCACAAAGTGCCAAGAAAGAGAGTTAAAGTAGCATTAAAAAAAAAAATCTATTGTATTTCCTCTAATCTAGTCTGTCAGATGATTTTGGATGAAGTACCTATAGTGACAAGAGCTCAAGAGTTCACTCCAAGTTCTTCATAACACAGAACAAAAGGGAAGTTCATGCTGAAGGCCTTTGGGTTTATATTCATTCAATAACCCTTCAGAGTTACTACTTAGATTTCAGTAGCACCAAAACTCACACTACTTTCTCTCCTTACTCCCCTCATTAATATCCACTTAACCATATTCTGATTATTCTGAAAAAACACAGTGAGAACCAAAAGGTTTCAATTCATTAAAAACAGTCATCAATATTGACAACCACTTTGTCCTCATATCCAAAGGGCATCTGCCACAAGACTTGAAGTTAGAAGGAGCCAAGTTTTTATTTCTTCAAGTCTACTACTTATATTCAGTTCCCCCATTTCTTTCCTTGTACATATGCCACCATCCCTTGCTCTGCCACCCATGCATAACAATGCACACAATTCTTTATGACAGCTGAGGAAAGGGACGAAAAATGGGAGAGCTAGGAGCGGATGAGCTGTGGGAAACACTGTACATTGCTTTCAAAGCTTAAAACGCATGATAGGATATAAATTGTCTAAAAATACAAAATAATGTCAGTTCATCCCTGTTTCTGATACTTTAAGAATAGTACAGCACTTTCTGATATCCTGAAGGGTTGCAATACTCTAATGAAAAGCAGAAAAGCTATAAAGAATAATAGTGACAGTAAAACTTACTGATTAAGACATGGACTTTATCCCTGGTTCAAATAGTGACCCATCGTGTTGTTGGCTGTTTCCTTGGACAAGTCACTTAAAAGCTCTAAGTTATAATTACCGTCTTTACCTCAAAGATGAAGAAACTGAAGTTTAGAAAGTTTAAGTACAAGCTTACATGAGACGTAAATAAGACTTGAAACCAGATACATCTTAGTACAATAGTCCTGCTCTTTCTCATTATTATGACATGACCACCTCACCATGATTATACAGAATTTTTTTTTCCTACATGTAAACCCTTCCATCTAGGGTCACAAGCATGTCAAGTGCTGAGCAAATTTTGTCTATTAAAACTATGTTCAATAATCTTAACTATGCAAGGCATTTCAGTCTGAGGTGTGGAACAGTTGGAGATGAGAAGAAAAGATCGGCATTGGTTAATGTGGACAGACCTCCTTGTGCAAAATTTGCAAAATTAATTAGCCTGATGTGATAATTTTTGAAAACTCTTAGTCAAGCTGCCATAAATATGTCCAAGAGTGTGCCTTCTCTGTATGTTTACATAATTTTACCCGAAAGATGAGCAATTACTATTCATGTACATTGGCTGTATTTAGGTGCAAATGAGGTTTCCATGATTTCACAAGTGTCCAAGATAATTATTGTTTTGGTGAACACAGGCCTGAGAGGCAGAGTCTTGGCAGCTGCAACTGAAGTGAAGAAAGCAGTTTCAATCTCCTGCGGCAGAACTGTCTCAGCAGGGGCTGGGCTCAGGATGATAAAAGAGAAAAGGACAAAGCAATCCATGGACCAGGAGGCTTCATGTAAATAAGAAGCACATGATTTTTATACGAAGGTGAAATCTATTTCTGTATCACTCTTTGTAACAAAACCTTTTGTCAATGACATCCCTAACTTCACGTAGGGTGTATCTGCTATGACCTATGACAACTTACACTTTCCACAGCTTATTTTATTATTTTGTAGCTCTTTAGAAGTCATAGATCACTTTAATGTTGTTGCTGGAAGGATAACAAGTCATGATGAGTAGATCACAATATTTTTAAAACCACAATTTATATTCCATTTCACAATGAATAATTATGTGGGAGACAGCCTAGTTAAACAGAAAAGGGTAAAGTAATTCAAGGGGCCAATTAGTAACTGCAAGCAACTGAATCACTTAAATATTATTTACGTTACCTTGGTTTTTCCAAGTAGGAAAAAAATGACCTAAATCTTTTTTAACTTCATGACCTCAACTACTAAAATTATATAAGAACTCATACACAATTTCCATGAAGTAAAGAAGAGTGGCAAACCCATAATTTTTGTCTATTTATTTTGAGTACATCCTCAAACAAATGTTGACTGACTTACTTTTGAAGGGAGTCTTATAAAATTGAATGTGGTGTGACATTTGTGCAGAATGCAATCCCTTACCATCTTGACACAAAGAGCATGGACAAAGTGATGACTTTTAAGTAATTATAGATTAAGATGACTGACTTCAGATAGATAAGTTTAAAGTGATGGGTATTTTTAGATAATTGAATAAGTCAACTAGAGCAGAATAAAATAATGTAGTTAGATTGTACCACTATTATTTATGATAGTTTTGTGATGAGACTCTCTTTTTCTAGGAATCTATATAAAATGTAGACAAATGTTGATGCTGGAAATCTGCTTGTATTTTATTTTGACAGCATTTTGTCACCTCTAGTTTGATAGATGTAGGAAATCTCCTGAGACTTATTGATTCTGAATGCACTAGTAGGAAAAAATTCATTTGCAAGGGAAATACTTGACACAGAGAATAAGGTACCATTTATGCAAAATTCAAAAAAAAAAAACAACACAAATTGTGTCGACTGTAGTCTTTTATAAATATTTATGATACTAATTACAGAAATTTGTCCTAGTTTGCTAGTGAACGGGCTAACCAAATCTCATTAGAAAAATAAAAATTCAGTAAGCAGAATCTTATTACATCTATAAACTAGGATGGGCATAGTATTTGAATGTCTTAACTTAAACGTCCTTATATACATTATTTGACAAACTGAAAAGAAAAATATAATCCTGATGCACAAAAGCAGATATAAACAATCAATCAGAATATTTTAGAGTACCAAGCCAGGCATTTCAATGATCTTGACTGAGCTATAATCATCAAATAATACGTTCTCTACCTGCTTCTGATTTATAATAAATAATCCTAGAATTGGTGTCAGTATATTTCTTTCTCCAATTAATCAGCTAATTAGTCAAGTAATGTCAGTATTTACAGAACATTTTTTTTTTAATCAGAAATATGTCTTTTGTGCTTTGAACATCATCATCAAAAAAGTAAAAAGATTTCTCCCACAAAATGAGAGAAAACATTTACAAATCATATTATCTGATAAGGGACTTGTACTTCAGAACACACAAAGAACCCTTACAACTCACTAATAAAATAGGCAATTCACACACTTTACAAATGAGAAAGGGGGTCTTCACTGGTGGCTCAGTGGCAAAGAATCTGCCTGCTAATGCAGGGGGCACTGGTTCAATTCCTTATCCAGGAAGATCCCACATGCTATGGAGCAAATAAGCCTGTGCACCACAACTTTTGAGCCTGAGCTCTAGAGCCCTGGAGTCGCAACTACTGAGCCCATGTGCTGCAGCTACTGAAGCACACCAGCCCAGAGCTGGTGCTCCACAACAAGCAGAGCCACTTCAGTGAGAAGCCTGCTACTGCAGCTAGAGAGTAGCCCCCACTCACCACAACTTGGGGAAAGCCCATGCACAGCAGAGAAAACTCAATGCAGCCAAAAATAAATGAATAAATAAAATTATTAAAAATGAGTATATGAATGCATATTTCCTCAAAGAAACAGTTTCTCAAAATGTGAACCATAGAACTAGAAGATGATCAATAATTCTATTCCTAGATATCTACCCTAAATAAAATGAAAAGATATATTGCAAAGCAATTATCCTCCAACCAAACATTTTTTAATCTAATTAATATAAAAACATACATTTACACAAAAGCAAATACATGAATATTCATAGTAGCATTATTCATAGTAGCTGTGAAGTAGAAACATGCTAAATGCCTATCAACTGATGAATGGATAAATATATGGTATATACATACAATGGAAAATTACCATCAGTAAAAAGGAATTAAGTACTGAGATATACTAGAACCTGGATAAACCTCAAAAACACCATACTAAATGAAAGAGGCCACTTACAATGGCCATGTACTATTTAACTCCATTAACATAAAACATCCACAACAGTCAAACCTATACAGACAGAAATTAGGAGTTGATTAGTGCTAGCCAGAGAGGTGAATAGGGAGCTCCTACTATTTGCTGCATTGTTTCTAGAGTGATGATTATGATGGTTACATTACTTTCAATATACTGGAAACCCATGAATTATATACTTAAATAGGTGAATTTTATGATGTGCAAATTATATCTCATAAAGCTATTTAAAAAGATTGTGTCTTTTTCTTTCTTTATTTGTATAACCCATATTCGAGATTACTTAACTACTTTTATTTTTTGTTTATTGCTTAATGTTATTTTTTTAAATATAGTTTTAATTTTCATATGGAAATAGCCCATTCAAAACTCATTGTTGGATGAAAATTCACTTGAATTAGTAAAACTTAATAGAATCATATCTACAGAAAAACCTCAAACACTTTATAAGAATTATCAGTTTGGGTATTCCATGTCATGCTGCTGTTACTGCTGCTAAGTCACTTCAGTCATGTCCAACTCTGTGCGACCCCGTGGACAGCAGGCCACGAGGCTCCTCCATACACGGGATTCTCTAGGCAAGAATGCTGGAGTGGGTTGCCATTTCCTTCTCCACCATGTCATGCTAGAAAATAATAAATTTCTTGATTCATATTAAATATGGGAATACGAGACCACCTGATCTGCCTCTTGAGAAATTTGTATGCAGGTCAGGAAACAACAGTTAGAACTGGACATGGAACAACAGACTGGTTCCAAATAGGAAAAGAAGTAGGTCAAGGCTGTATATTGTCACCTGTTTATTTAACTTATATGCAGAGTACATCATGAGAAACGCTGGACTGGAAGAAGCACAAGCTGGAATCAAGATTGCCGGGAGAAATATCAATAACCTCAGATATGCAGATGACACCACCCTTAATGCAGAAAGTGAAGAGGAACTCAAAAACCTCTTGATGAAAGTGAAAGACGAGAGTGGAAAAGTTGGCTTAAAGCTCAACATTCAGAAAATAAGATCATGGCATCCGGTCCCATCACTTCATGGGAAATAGATGGGGAAACAGTAGAAACAGTGTCAGACTTTATTTTTCTGGGCTCCAAAATCACTGCAGATGGTGACTGCAGCCATGAAATTAAAAGACGCTTACTCCTTGGAAGGAAAGTTATGACCAACCTAGATAGCATATTGAAAAGCAGAGACATTACTTTGCCAACAAAAGTCCATCTAGTTAAAGCTATGGTTTTTCCAGTGGTCATGTATGGATGTGAGAGTCGGACTGTGAAGAAGGCTGAGCGCTGAAGAATTGATGCTTTTGAACTGTGGTGTTGGAGAAGACTCTTGAGAGTCACCTGGACTGAAAGGAGATCCAACCAGTCCATTCTGAAGGAGATCAGCCTTGGGATTTCTTTGGAAGGAATAATGCTAAAGCTGAAACTCCAGTACTTTGGCCACCTCATGCAAAGAGTTGACTCATTGGAAAAGACTCTGATGCTGGGAGGTATTGGGGGCAAGAGGAGAAGGGGAGGACAGAGGATGAGATGGCTGGATGGCATCACTGACTCGATGGATATGAGTCTCAGTGAACTCCGGGAGTTGGTGATGGACAGGGAGGCCTGGCATACTGCGATTCATGGGGTCGCAGAGTCGGACACGACTGAGTGACTGATCCGATCTGATCTGATCTGATTAAATGTGAGGCCAATGTTTTGCATCCGTCTAAAGGTTTTATTTTTTTGTTATTTTTTAATTTTTCTCATTCTTTTTTTCAGTTTTTTTTTTTTTAACTTTACAATATTGTATTGGTTTTGCCATATATCAACATGAATCTGCCACAGGTATACACGTGTTCCCCATCCTGAACCCTCCTCACTCCTCCCTCCCCGTACCATCCCTCTAAAGGTTTTTAAATGTGTGTGATTAGGGAAGAATATTAAACTAAGATTCTAGGCTTCAGATATTTAGAAAGAGTAGTTATTAGATGGTTCAAAATCTGATAAATTTTATAGTTAGGAATGCTAGTGAAGGAAAGGAAAGAACCTCAGGGTATCTGAACAAACTTTTAAGTAAAGTCTATTTGTTGAAGTCACATAAAGGAATAAAAAGGTAGTGAAAAGTAGCAAATAGGAACAAATAATAGATGGTAATACATTTCAGGTATTTTTATTGAGAGAGAAAGAACAGATTTTTTAAAAAGAGAAGAAAGAAATAGAACTAATGAAACAAAGCATTGGGTGATTGATTTTCCTAACTGCCTCATGGTAAAGTAAATTGGGATCAGTTTTCCATGATAAATAAAAGACTACTGGAAAAAATTTACTTTACCATTAGTCATAAGATACATATTTCAGCCTTATGGAGGCAGGAGGGCACAGAGAGGCAGCTGAAATCAGGCCACCTGTGTTGAATTGTATCCCTCTTACTGACAGCAACTTGAGGAAGTTAATTAATTTCTATTTTCTTTGTTTCCACATGCAAATATTATAGAGTGATATCTGTACATCTTAGATACATGGTTTGGTTCAGTTCAGTCACTCAGTTGTGTCCGACTCTTTGAGACCCCATGAATCGCAGCACACCAGGCCTCCCTGTCCATCACCAACTCCCGGAGTTCACTCAAACTCATGTCTATGGAGTCGATGATGCCATCCAGCCATCTCATTCTCTGTCGTCCCCTTTTCTTCCTGCCCCCAATCCCTCCAAGTATCAGAGTCTTTTCCAGTGAGTCAGCTCTTCGCATGAGGTGGCCAAAGTACTGGAGTTTCAGCTTCAACATCATTCCTTCCAAAGAACACCCAGGACTGATCTCCTTCAGAATGGACTGGTTGGATCTCCTGCAGTCCAAAGGACTCTCAAGAGTGTTCTCCAACACCACAGTTCAAAAGCATCAATTCTTCGGCGCACAGCTTTCTTCACAGTCCAACTCTCACATCCATACATGACCACTGGAAAAACCATAGCCTTGACTAGACGGATCTTTATTGGCAAAGTAATGTCTCTGCTTTTTAATATGCTATCTAGGTTGGTCATAACTTTCCTTCCAAGGAGTAAGCGTCTTTTAATTTCATGGCTGCAGTCACCATCTGCAGTGATTTTGGAGCCCAAAAAAATAAAGTCTGATGCTATTTCCACTATTTCCCCATCTATTTCCCATGAAGTGATGGGACCAGATGCCATGATCCTTGTTTTCTGAATGTTGAGCTTTAAGCCAACTTTTTCACTCTCGTCTTTCACTTTCATCAAGAGACTTTTGAGTTCCTCTTCACTTTCTGCATTAAGGGTGGTGTCATCTGCATATCTGAGGTTATTGATATTTCTCCCAGCAATTTTGATTCCAGCTTGTGCTTCTTCCAGTCCAGCGTTTCTCATGATGTACTCTGCATATAAGTTAAAAAAGCAGGGTGACAATATACAGCCTTGACATACTCCTTTTCCTATTTGGAACCAGTCTGTTGTTCCATGTCCAGTTCTAACTGTTGCTTCCTGACCTGCATATAGGTTTCTCAAGAGGCAGGTCAGGATATATGGTATGCTATAATATAAGGCTGTTAGATAGGACTCTATTACTAGATGGCACTTTAACAACAGAAATATAACTTAACCTCATTGATGAATGAGCAAGTAAGCACAGTGATGTCTAAGATTTCTTCCAGTTCAAATTTTATGCCATCCATTTTTTTAAAAAATTTAGGATCTAGTATTAACAGTTTGATCTATAGGCTGGCCTGCAAGTGCTGAAGATCAGACTCATGAATTCTATCCCCACAATTTGAATAGTCAGAGAAACCTCAGGTAGACTGTGAATGAGGAAAATGCCCAGTGGAAAAATCTAGAATAACACAAATCTATCTGTGATGGCCTTTTTACTGCATCAAATTAATTACTACAGTGATGAAAAGGAGTATAGCAGCTATTTTTGTAATACTGTATACACATCATCTTCTGGTTCTTCATTCAAACACTACCATGGACACTGCTGTGAGGGGACTATGCAGAAGTTATTAAAGTGCTAATTAGCTGACGAAGTAAGAGAGGCTACGCTGGTGGACCTGACAATCAGTAGAAGCCTTTTAAAAGCAGACTTAGGCACCCCCTGAGACATATTCCAACAACTGGTGATCTACAATTTATTTTTCCTTTACTGGATTTTCCTTTCCTTATTACTTCTGGAAACAGCTTCATTCAGGGCCCATGGGGGTTTCAGTCTGCTCATGATCTTGCCTTCCTGACCATCTTTCCTCTGGATTGCAGACTTCCATCATTAGTTCCCACAACCACATGTTCCTTGTAAGTTTTCTCTCCTTTTCCCACTGACAGATAGACTACACTTTTGATTAGACAAGACATTGACTACTTTTTTGATTAGACATTTCTAAGAGGTCCAGAAAATGTTTCTTTCTGTCCTCTCCACTTTGGTTCTTAATTCATCTGCTCATGGCAAGCACTTCCTCCATAACAATACAAAGGCCTAGGTATTGTTGTTGCTGTCCAGCTGATGAAATTCTAACTGAGAAAATAAACTAATAAAAAAGACCAGATATCAAGGAGTAAGTAAAAGTTAACAGATATAAATTCAGATTGCCTTATAAATCTAAATTTTCACCTTTAACTGCATATGCTTGATCTTTACACATAATATCACAGTTCTTGAAGTTCTCTGCAACTCATATGAATTTTAGATTGTTTTTATTCTTTCTGTTAAAAAAAAATGCCAATGGGATTCTGATGAAGACTGCAGTTAATCTGTAGATTGGATAATAAGGATATCTTAATAATATAACATCTCTAATCCATAAACATGAGATTTCTTTCCATTTATTTGTCTTCAATTTCTATCAATATTTTATAGTCATATATATATGGATATTCCATCTTCTTAGTTAAGGTATTCCTAAATATTTTATTCTTTTTATCTTACTATAAATGGAAAAATAAAGAAATTTCATCCAAATCAGAGAGGAAGAAATAAAATTATCTCTGCTTGCAGATGACATGATGTTATGTGCACAAAATCCTAATGATGCCACATATCCAAAACAAACAAACAAAAAAATCTGTTAGCACTAATAAACTCAGTTGAGGATGCAAAATCAACATGCAAAAATCAGTTGTACCACTATACAGTAACAAGAAACTAAATATGAAAAAAACAATCTCTTGTATTTTTAATTATTTATGTTAATCATCTTTGGGACATATAGGACAGTTTCCAGTAAAGAATGTTCCAGAAAATATGTGATTCTAAAGGTGTACTATACAAAAATGCAGTTTTGTTTGTGAGCAAGTTCCAAAAAACTTCCTTCTGTTAAGGAAGTCAGAGTAGTGTTCAGAGAAGAGCTACACAGATGATAAACAATTGGAATATAGGAGCCATTTCAGGAGCTAAAGAAACTGAGACTATGTCTGGAGACTATTAAAGCAGAGGATTGTAACTTCTTGTTTTCCAGAAAGTCCTGGAAAACAAGAATAAAGAAAATGGATTTACACAGAATGAGCCATATTAAAAATACATAAAATTATCTTGGTAGTGACTGTTGTTAATTACAGAAATGATTCAGGCCATAGACTCTCCTTCTTGGCAGACTTATAAAAAGTAAATGGTTTTGGTTCAACTGGGAGAAAAGGTAATGAAAGAATGGATCTCTGATGGATCCTATCAAGGTTCATTAATAGAAAACAACTGCTTAAAGGAACTTTTGAAGAAATAATATATCTCTTCAAAATAACTTGCAAACTGAATCTGAGTGATAACAAGTGACTGGCAGGTATCTCAAGGCTACAAAGGATATTTTTTTATCCAATGTATTTTAATGAACGAAACTGAGATTTATGAATTCATGATTTGCTACATGTATAATTTTGGAAAGCTCTAAAAATGTACTGTAAATTAGATGCCAGTCCAGGATCAATGCACGATACTGGATGCTTGGGGCTAGAGCATTGGGACGACCCAGAGGGATTGTATGGGGAGGGAGGAGGGAGGAGGGTTCAGGATGGGGAACACATGTATACCTGTGATGGATTCATTTTGATATTTGGCAAAACTAATACAATTATGTAAAGTTTAAAAATATGGACTCTGTGGGAGAGGGAGAGGGTGGGAAGATTTGGGAGAATGGCAATGAAACATGTAAAATATCATGTAGGAAACGAGTTGCCAGTCCAGGTTCGATGCACGATGCTGGATGCTTGGGGCTGGTGCACTGGGATGGCCCAGAGGGATGGTATGGGGAGGGAGGAGGGAGGAGGGTTCGGGATGGGGAACACATGTATACCTGTGGCGGATTCATTTTGATATTTGGCAAAACTAATACAATTATGTAAAGTTTAAAAATAAAATAAAATTAGAAAAAAAAAAAAAAAAAAATAATAAAAATAAAATAAAATTTAAAAAATAAATAAATAAAAGTAAAACAAAACAAAAAAACAAAAAAAATAAAATAAAAGATATAGACACATTTAAGGGAGTAAGTGTGCAAAAGTCACATTATATACTATGGAAAGCATTCATCTCTCTGTATAATATCTAAAGTACTTTCAAAGCTTGAGTATAGCAGATTGTTACAAATATAATAAATTTTATTAGAAAAGAAATCCAATACTTAGAAAGGTTAAAAAACAGAAATGATCCTCATCCTTGAGAATTCAAAATCTAAAAGTGAATCTGATTCAGTTCAGTTCAGTTCAGTCTCTCAGTCGTGTCCGACTCTTTGCGACCCCATGAATCGAAGCACGCCAGGCCTCCCTGTCCATCACCAACTCCTGGAGTTCACTCAGACTCACGTCCATCGAGTCAGTGATGCCATCCAGCCATCTCATCCTCTGTCATCCCCTTTTCCTCCAATACTTAATTGCCTAATGCACAAAAATGTGATGCTAGAAGTACAAAGAGTTGTAGGTGCATAGGAGATGGAGTTACAGCCTCTACTAGGGAACAAAATATTCAAAATGGATTTTATAGAATGAGCAAGAGTTCCTCAAACACATAAGGCAGTGGGCAGGCTAAGTAGAGAAAACCACAAAGGCATAGAAGAGAGAGAGAGAGGATGATATGCCAAAGAATCTGAAAAGTTTAGTATGCCTGGAAGGCAAAGTAACCACAGGAATAGCAGAATATTAGTTAGAACCAGACTATAAAGATACCCTTGCCTGGAGAATTCCGTGGACAGAGGAGCCTGGTGGGTTGCTGTCCATGGGGTCGCACAGAGTCGGGCACAACTGAAGTGACTTAGCAGCAGCAGCAGAATAAAGGTAAAGTGTCTGGACTTAAACCGTTCAATGAAAATTCATGTGTAAATTAGTTTCCTTAGTCTCAACCCCACAGTTCTAATTGGGAAGATGACTGTGTTGCAGCTTTTCAAGGATCAAAGTTTGAGAACCTAGAATACAAGGCAATGGGGAACCAAAGAAATTCAAATTTTTGTGTTCCTGAGAAACCTAACAAACTCTTCCAGAAAATTTGTAAGAAGAGTCAATTACATCACTTTTCTTGATCCACAAATGGTTTCAAAAAGTGCTCAACAGGACAATAATGTCAACTGTGCCCCTAGACTGGAGAAGAAAACAGACAAATCTACAAAAATCTCCCAGGTCTAAATTCCCTGCACAGTGCATTGGAAAATGACTGGATTTTTCTTCAATTCCAAAGAAACAGAAGATGTACTTGGGCAAATAAAGTAAGGTTGATTAATTTACATGCATAGCTGCCTTCCAGGCTAACTGTCATCCATTTGACAGGATGAAGCAGCCTGCCATTCCAAACACGACTATTTCATAGCAAAACCATGACTCTTACCAATAAATAGCATCAAGGGTTGGCAAAGAGGGCAGTGAGAGATGTTTATAGGCGTGTTGCCACAGGATAAATACCCCCAACACCTGAAGTTAGCCTTGAGTGACAAAGCTTTTCAGAGGAAATATATAAGATATAAGGCTTTCAGTAAGTCAAAGATATTTAAGTCCTTGACTCTCAAATAACCATTAAGTGCTTTTGTAATTTTTAAAATGTGATGTGAAAAATGGTTAAAGATAATATGAATGATCTGCTATTGCTTATGTGATGAGAGAAACTAAAGACTGCATATTTTAGGACTTAATCCAATTGTATGGATTTGGGAAACAATGAAACCTAGGAGTAGAGATCACTTAGGTGGTATACTTGTACTCAGAACATGAACTAATGAAAGGCTAAAAATAAATAATTATAGGAATATATGTAGGGGTAGAAATATGAATCATTTGCCTCTAGGATAAAATTTTAATCATGTGCCTTATAAAGTAAATATAATGACTTTTTTGGAGCCATACATAATTGATATAAGTAATGCAATAAAAAATACTTTGTAAACCTTTGCTGGGATTAAAAAAAAAAAAACACATTTATAAATCAAGAGGGAGAGAGACCAGTTTAGTCAGGTCCTTTTTATTATTCTGAAATGAAACACACCTTAACAGAAAGTCCAGAATACCTGAACTGAATTCAGAATTGGCATTTTCAAATTTTCCATCTTTTTACTGCAGTTTTATTGTTTCTTACGCTTACTCCTTGGAAGAAAAGTTATGACCAACCTAGATAGCATATTGAAAAGCAGAGACATTACTTTGCCAACAAAGGTCCATCTAGTCAAGGCTATGGTTTTTCCAGTGGTCATGTATGGATGTGAGAGTTGGACTGTGAAGAAAGCTGAGTGCCAAAGAATTGATGCTTTTGAACTGTGGTGTTGGAGAAGACTCTTGAGAGTCCCTTGGACTGCAAGGAGATCCAACCAGTCCAGTCTGAAGGAGATCAGCCCTGGGATTTTTTGGAAGGAATGATGCTAAAGCTGAAACTCCAGTATTTTGGCCGCCTCATATGAAGAGTTGACTTGTTGGAAAATACTCTGATGCTGGGAGGGATTGGGGGCAGGAGGAGAAGGGGACGACAGAGGATGAGATGGCTGGATGGCATCACTAACTCCTTGGACGTGAGTCTGAGTGAACTCCGGGAGTTGGTGATAGACAGGGATGCCTGGCGTGCTGCGATTCATGGGGTCGCAAAGAATCGGACACAACTGAGCGACTGAACTGAACTGAACTGAAAGAATTATGAATTCCTAGTATACCATAACTTCATGTGAAAGTGTAGTCGCTCAGTAATGTCTGACTCTTTGCAACCCCATGGACTGTAGCTTACCAGGTTCCTCTGTCCATGGAATTCTCTAAGCAAGCATACTGGAGTGGATTGCTATTTCCTTCTCCAGGGAATCTTCCCAACCAAGGGATCGAACCTGGGTCTCCCACCTTATGGGCAGATTCTTATTGTCTGAGCCACCAGGGAAGTCTAAGAATATTGGAGTAAGTTAGTTGCCATGCCCTCTTCCATGGTTACATGGAATCTTCCCAACCCAGGGACTGAACCAGTGTCTCTTGTGTCTCCCGCATTGTCAAGCAGGTTCTTTACCACTAGCACCACCTGAGGAGCCCGTAATTTTATACTTAGGTGTGAATATAAAACCATTGAAGAATTATCTAAGTATTATATAACAAGGAAGATTCTAGTATTTATTGTGACTAAAAAATATGGGAATAACAAAAAATGGATACTTTTTAAATGAGATAAGAAAATATTTGATCAGAAAGTCAATATTATGGATTCATATATGTACAAATAATAATTTACACTTAATTTTAGTGTGATCATTGGCACAATAAATCCAGAACATTCCATTACAATACATGTACACGCTTATACTCACTTATTTTCTAACTCTCTTCTATTTTCAAAGTATGGACAACTTACCAATTATTCTAGTCATGATGTGCTCTGTCTTCAAATTATCATTCTTATCCAGTCAGGGTGTTTGTTGTTCTGAATGTTCTAAGTAAGTACTTTAATTCAATGGTTTTCTAGGTTATGTGTAAACCGAATTCAGATGCAGAACATACCTCTTATATATAGAAAAAAATTTCAACAGTATCATACAAAATAAAGTTTATTTATTTCTCTGATTATTATTCAGTACATGACAATTTACTTCTCATGAGTGCAATACCATTGAAAATGCTAATGCCTGTGTTTGAGAGACACAGGGCACAGCAGAAAATCAAATTTTGCCCATCTGAATTATAAAGATGCTTGCTGTTATTTCATTATCTGGGTATCAGTTTCCCATTGATCTCAACTTATTTTCAAAAACACTGGCTTGATTACATAGATATAGAGTTTGGGCCATTAGTAAATTCTGTTAGTAGTCTTCTCTGAAGACCAGAGGATATCATCATTTGGTATAATGTGTGTAATATCAAGAAAAAGAACATGAAATTGAAAGATATTATTCATTGTTAGATTTAGGGACAGGAGTAAGTTCCAGACAAATAAATAAACTTACAGCTATGTTTTGCAGCATTCTGTGGATGTAAGCTAAGTTGTTTCAGTCATGTCCAACTCTGTGTGACCCCATGACCTGTAGCCTGCCAGGCTCCTCTGTCCATGGGATTTTTCAGGCAAGAATACTGGAGTGGGTTGCCATGCCCCTTCATTTTCTGCTAAAGGTTTTTCAAATGAATAATAAAGAAATACCTGACTTGCGTTTGCTGAAATTAGAATTTCTGGACCTCAGATAACAGAGATCCCTTTGGTATTCAGCTCTATATAGTCTGTAAACAGCAGGATAAAGAAAGTTACTTTAAAAGCTTTTTTAATGAATTAAATTATTTCAAACACGGGCTTCTCATTACTTATTATATCTGATGCTGGCTCATCTCCGTTGTCTACTTTTATGTCCATCACATCACACTGAAAATCTACAGCCTGATATAATGACAAATGGTAACAGAGTTTCTTTTTCTTACAAGCCTTACTCTGCTAGTATCAAGTAAAGATAGCATCATCTATTATTCTTATTACTGAGGACATGTCATTAAGTGGAATCTTATGTTTCAGAACTATTTCCATGAGGTTCCAATTTTATAAAGAGAGAAGATAAGTGAATTCACTTTAGTTTTCTTGGGAGGGATTATAAAACCAAAAACGTATAAGGAATACAGCTAAGTGGACTTTACTAGGATCAAAATAAAGCTCTTGATATATCAATGCCTATGTCCTAGCTCAGTTCCCCTCTTGTCTTCCTCAGCTCTACTGAGGACTGCCAGCCTTCCAATCAGAATGATAACTGGCTACAGAAGGCTACTCAGTTCAGTTCAGTCGCTCAGTCGTGTTCAACTCTGAGACCGCATGAATTGCAGCACACCAGGCCTCCCTGTCCATCACCAACTCCTGGAGTTCACTCAAACTCATGTCCATCCAGTCAGTGATGCCATCCAGCCATTCCATCCTCTGTCGTCCCCTTCTTCTCCTGCCCCCAATCCCTCCCAGCATCAGAGTCTTTTCCATTGAGTCAACTCTTTGCATGAGGTAGCCAAAATATTGGAGCCTCAGCTTCAGCATCATTCCTTCCAAAGAACACCCAGGGCTGATCTCCTCTAGAATGGACTGGCTGGATCTCCTTGCAGTCCAACACCACACTTCTCCAACACCACAGTTCAAAAGCGTCAATTCTTTGGCGCTCAGCCTTCTTTACAGTCCAACTCTCCCATCCGTACATGACTACTGGAAAAACCATACCTTGACTAGACAGACCTTTGTTGGCAAAATAATGTCTCTGCTTTTCAATATGCTATCTAGGTTGGTCATAATTTTTCTTCCAAGGAGTAAGCATCCTTTAATTTCAGAAGGCTACTACCTGACCATAAAGACTAGTTGAGAAAAAGAGAACATCCCACGTACTTTTTGTATTAGAACCACCACTATGTGTAAACTGTTATATGTGCCCTGCAAAAATCAATGCTGACTTTTTAAGATACAAAAAGTCAATTAAGAAACCGAAGCTTCACTTTTTTACCCAAGCTGTAGCTAAACATTATAGTCAATGTTTATTGATGCTGTAAGTTTCACTGGATTCTCATTTCTACTTGAGGTATAAGCTTTTTAAAAAAAATCTTTATTTCTTAACTCTTGTTAGTAAAGATATTGGAGAAGTACTTTAGGTAGAATTACATTGTCTTAAAGGTAAGATTTTTTCTGCCATTTTGTACTTTTTGTCTTAGCCCTTCTGGACAATTATCTAACAGGAGAATTCACTTTCAGTATCAATGCCTTCTTAAGAATGAATATTCCTGTCATCAATCCTACCCAGCCTCTTTGCGAACAGCCAAAACTGCTTTTCTGGCTCTTTCTATAACTATGGCTATTTGTAGATGTATAATTACATGCATTTTATAAAAATAAATAAATAGAGTGTGGCTGTTTATATCACATGCCTGCCCCACCCCTGCTCCTCCTGGAGATTATATCCTCCTGGAAATTATATAAAAGCAATAAAGATTTTTTCCTACACACTCCATTTTCAATGAAACTAGGAGAGGAATATACTATGCATGTAACAAATAAATATGTACTGACCGTAAGTAGGTGAGATTTGGCAGAAGGTGCACAAGAGGAAGAACAGAGGAGAGGGTGAATAGAGGCCCCGTGGTAACAGTTCTTTGAAGGCAAAAGAAAATATTTCCTGAAGGTGAGGTACTTATTCAGTACTGCAAAGATTATATACTTTGTATGCAGGTTGATACTGAAGCTTCTTTAATAAAGTTTAGAGAAAGGTAAAAATTACATTATATAATGCAATCAATGCAGGGCCAAAAGGAGAACATAAACAAAGTGAAAATAAACGTAAGTATTTTTGTAATGTATATCTCTAATACAAACATTTGCTGTGTCATGAGCACATAGAACACTGCACAACACATGATAAATATTGGGTGAATTAATACATTAATTAAGTAGAAAAATTTTGGCAAAGACTATTGTTTGCAGAAAAGAGAATACAAATGGCTTTTATACATATTTTAAAATGTTCAAACACTAATCATATATTCCCTTTTTATCTATAAGATTGGCAAAAATCCAAATACTTGATAAAACTTCCTGTTGGCAAAGCTGTGAAGAAACAGTTATCATCATACATAGCTGATGGGCAAAATCTGTACAAACTTTTTAGAGAGCAAGTTAGCAATATCTGTCAAAAGTACAAAGGCATGTATCTTTTGTCACAGCAGTTCCAATTTGTGGAGTGTCCTAGAAACCTGTTCATGTGCATAATGAAGTATTGATAAGGTGAATCATTGCATCATTATTATTATTAAAAGTGAAAGAATGGGAAGAAATCAAAGTTCCATTGACAGGGGAGTAAGACTGGTTAAATTAATTACAGTGCATTTACTCAATGGGAATATGATACAGCTATAGGAAGAATCAGAGCACTCCCTTAAGATCTTCAGGATATATATGATTAAATGAAAAAAGTGTAAGTCAAGACAGTATTTATACTATGCTACTTTTTGTGTTTTAAAAAAAGGTAGAAAATAAGACTATTTATTTGTAGTTATTTGTTTATACACAGAAAACTCTGAAAGCACTCACAGGAAGCTAAAACTAGTTGTCCCCTATCTGAGTGATAGAAGTGGGAAGAAAAGAGACAGGAAAGAGATGTGGGAAATATATATATATACACACACATAGCTTTTAAATCTTAGAATTGTGCAAAGGATTTACCTATGAAAGATTTTTAATTTAAATTGAGAAATAAATTATGGGAGGAATAAAGCTAGGAAGTCAAATAATGTACTGATGTCCTGATTCCTCACAAAACAATAGTCTCAGATTTATAGCAGTATAAAGACTCAAGTCAATTATGCATGTGCTTTCTCAGTTGCTCAGTTATGTCCCTTTTTTGCCACCCCATGGACTGTAGCCTACCAGGCTTCTCTGTTGATGGAACTTTCCATCAAGAGTACTAGAGTGTGTTGCCGTTTCCTACTCTAGGAGATCTTCCCAACCCAGGGATGAAACCCACACCTGTTGCATCTCCTGCACTGCAGGTAGATGCTTCACCACTGCACCACCCAGGAAGCTCCCAAGTCAATTACGTAATGCATTTCACAAAAGCTTATTGAATTACTCCCTCTATTCAAGATGATAGAGATGCCATGCTGATCTAAACAGAAGTAGACAAAATGACTATTTCCCTAAAACTTCTATTTCAGTAAGATAGGAAGACAGAAATTTAAAGAAAATAATAAAGCCAGGATTATATCAGATGGTTTTAAGTGTTATTATGGAGATAAAACAATACAATATTTCATAGACAGTGACTTGAGAGCTTTATTTTCTGGTAGAGTGGTCTGCGGAATCTCTTTGAAAATTGACACTGAGGTGCCTATATTTGAATCATGACATGAATGACAAAAAAAAAAAGGTCCATCAGGGTTCTGAGTGGCTCTTACAAGGGTTGTTATGGCTGCACATTCCCATAATCCATCAACTTTCTTGTTGGAGCATGTCTACCTAGCCTTCCCTGAAAAGTAGGGCTTTGCCCCATCCCAGCTACATTTTTGTCTATTGGAGGCTGTACCTCATTCCCCCCACAAAAAAGAGACAACGACATGGAATTCACTCCCTCCCAGGAATACATCAAAAATACATCTAAACATGAAACAATTCTCAATGAAAACTAAGTGGAAACTGTTAGAAAGACCCCTGTACAAACAAGACTGTAAAAAACGATCCACATGGAATAAGTAGGCAGGGAAGAGAAGGGATCAGGTTGGAACCTGTGCTCCTGAGAGGGGACTCAGACAGAAAGCAAGGATATAAGGGTTGAGATCCTTGCTGGGGAGTTAGCAGTTCACACTAAATACTGGGCACCTAGTTCTGATGTCCAACATAGGGAAGATGAGTCCCTTTGGCTGGATGGAGGGCCCATGTGCCCAACAGGAATCCTATTATTCTGTGGGAATCTTGAATTCTGCTTGTGAGGACTGTGTGTGCCCTAGTTAGCTCGCAAAGAAGGGTGGAGAGGGTGGAGTGAAAATGAGTGTGTGGAGTGCAGGTTTCCCACCACCAACCTGCCATGCAACCCAGCCTAAGCTGAGCTAATACCCCAGCCCCACTTATTTCACACTGCAGCACCACATTGGAGCAAGGGCTGCCACAAAGAAAGAAAGGAGTTGGCTGTGACACACAGAGATGGCTCAGACTCAGGGCAGCATCTGGGTGGACATTACTGGCGCCTGCACAGGAAGTTCATCAGAAGCATCCCCACACTCTGTCTGTAGTTGGACCACCACAGCCCCAACCCTACACATGCCTAGAGCCCTGCAGGGTGGGGAAGTCCTACCCCAGGGTGAAGGTGCCAGAGGAAAAGCCAAGAAATCAGATATGAGGAAAGAAGGAGACTCAGATCCAAAGAAGACTCAGATCCATGGAAGAAGGCAGGGTAGCTGCTACTGGAGTCAGAAGCAGCCCTGACCTCCAGCTGGAGCCTCCACAACCCACACCGCAATGCATGCCTAAAGTCTGCAGGGGCCCCTCTTACTGCAGCACTGCTCCCCTCCAGAGCGAGGGTGCTGGTGCTAGGAGGAAGGAGAGCCCAGTCTTGAAGGTAACAGAGACAGATTGGACCTAACCTCAGGGCTTCTGATTCAGTGCCTTGGAGCCTGCCCTGGTAGGTTGGTGACAGCCACTGAGCAGAGGAGAAGCCCTGGCTCAAATCTGGCATCTGCCCTAGCTCCTCCTTCTCCAGGCACATGAAAAGATGACATCAGAAATAAGGGGAATGCAAGTTAAAACTATAATAAGATATCACCTTCCACTAGTCAGAATGGTGGAAGATGGCAGCTTATTGCAGTTTTAACCTGCATTTAAACTAGTATTTGATTTTTTATCATCAAAAAGTCTATGAATAAAAAGTGTTGGTGAGAATGCGGGTAAAAGGGAACCTTCATACTCTGTTGGTGGGAATGTACACCGGTGCAGCCACTTTGGAAAACAGTGTGGGGATTCCTCAATAAACTAAAAATAGAATTTCAGTATTATGCAACAATTTCACTCAGGGTATCAATCCAAAGAAAATTAAAATGCTAATTTGAAAATACACATGTACCCCAATGTTCACATAGCACTATTTACAATAACCCAGATATGGGAGGAGTCTGTGTTCATCAAAAGATAAATACATTAAGAATATGTGTTATATATATAATAGAATATTACTCGGCCATAATCTATCTATTTCTGCTTTATTGACTATGCCAAAGCCTTTGACTGTGTGGATCACCATAAACTGTGGAAAATTCTGAAAAAGATGGGAATACCAGACCACCTGACCTGCCTCTTGAGAAACCTATAGGCAGGTCAGGAAGCAACAGTTAGAACTGGACATGGAACAACAGACTGGTTCCAAATAGGAAAAGGAATACATCAAGGCTGTATATTGTCACCCTGCTTTTTTAACTTAAATGCATAGTACATCATGAGAAACGCTGGGCTGGAAGAACCACAAGCTGGAATCAAGATTGCTGGGAGAAATGTCAATAACCTCAGATATGCAGATGACACCACCCTTATGGCAGAAAATGAAGAGGAACTAAAAAGCCTTTTGATGAAAGTGAAGGAGGAGAGTGAAAAAGTTGGCTTAAAGCTTAACATTCAGAAAACGAAGATCATGGCATCTGGTCCCATCACTTCATGGGAAATAGATGGGGAAACAGTGGAAACAGTGTCAGACTTTATTTTTGGGGGCTCCAAAATCACTGCAGATGGTGACTTCAGCCATGAAATTAAAAGACGTTTACTCCTTGGAAGAAAAGCTATGACCAACCCAGATAGTATATTCAAAAGCAGAGATATTACTTTGCCAACAAAGGTCTGTCTAGTCAAGGCTATGGTTTTCCAGTGGTCATGTATGGATGCGAGAGTTGGACTGTGAAGAAAGCTGAGCACCGAAGAATTGATGCCTTTGAACTGTGGTGTTGGAGAATACTCTTGAGAGTCCCTTGGACTGCAAGGAGATCCAACCAGTCCATTCTAAAGGAAATCAGTCCTGGGTGTTCATTGGAAGGACTGATGCTGAAGCTGAAGCTCCAATACTTTGGCCACCTCATGCAAAGAGTTGACTCATTTGAAAATACTCTGATGCTGGGAGGGATTGGGGGCAAGAGGAGAAGGGGACGGCAGAAGACAGAAGATGATGGATGGCATCACTGACTCGATGGACACGAGTTTGAGTAAACTCTGGCAGTTGGTGGTCACAGGGAGGCCTGGCATGCTACGATTCACGGGGTCGCAAGGAGTCGGACATGACTGAGCGACTGAACTGAACTGAACTGACTCAGCCATAAAAAATTAAATTCTGCCATTTGCAACCATATAGATGGTCTTGGAGAGTATCATGTTTAGTGAAATGTCAGAGTGAAAAAGGTAAATACTCTGTGTTATCACATATATGTGGAATCTAAAATATTTTAATAAATATTTTGAATAAATATAACAAAACTGAAACAGCCTCACAGATAGAACTAATGCTTACTAGTGGACAAACACATGGAGCAAGGTTCAACATAAGGGTGTGGGATTAAGAGATACAAACTATTTTGTATAAAATAGATAAGGAACACGAAATTATTGTACAGAACATGGAAAATAACCATTGTTTTGTAGTAACATTAAATGGCGTATAGTCTATAAAAATGCTATCACTATGCTTTACTTCTGAAACTAATATATTATTATAAATCAATTATACATCAAAAAAAAATAAAGGAACATGAACAAATTTCACTCAGAGACTGAAGGAGAAAAAGCATGCTTGGGGTAGGCACACACCTAACTTGTTTGAGGAACGTGCAATGTGCAGTATGAATACAGAGAAAGAAACAAAGACTATAGTGGTATGAATGAAAAGAAAAAGGTGGACCTGTGATGCGGAGCCATCCAAAGCCTTGATGGTTAGGGCAAGAAGTCTAGACTGCATTCTGTGTGAGATGAAAAGCTACTGGAAGCTTTTTCATACATGAATCATGTGATCTGACTCATGCAAAGAAAAGGCTTATGTGTGCAAGTTGCATATTTTATGGACAGTGAGCTGAAGCAAGGGTAACAGGTATTCAACTCAGGTGGACATGTATATTAAACTTCAGAAAAACTGAGTTAGGACAAAAAGATTTGGGGAACTGCCTACATGTAAATGCTATTTAAAATAAAAAGAAAATGAGACAAATGAAATCATATATGAAATAGAAAAGACATACAAGAAATAATAAACAGAATTCATCTCATAGGCCTGCCAACTTTTAGAACTGGGGAAGAAAAGAGATTCCAAAAATGTATAGATTAATTCATATAGTTCAGTTCAGTCACTCAGTCATGTCCAACTCTTTGGGACCCCATGGACTGCAGCATGCCAGATTTCCTTGTCCATCACCAACTCCCAGAGCCTGCTCGAACTCATGTCCATCAAGTCAGTGATGCCATCCAACAATTTCCTTCTCTGTCATCCTCTTCTCCTCCTGCCTTCAATCTTTCCCAGCATCAGGGTCTTTTCCAATTGGTCAGTTCTTCACATCAGGTGGCCAAACTTTTGGAGTTTCAGCTTCAGCATTAGTTCTTCCAATGAATATTCAGGACTGATTTCCCCTAGGATGGACTGGTTGGATCTCCTTGCAGTCCAAGGGACTCTCAAGAATCTTCTCCAACACCACAGTTCAAAACCATCAATTCTTTGGCGCTCAGCTTTCTTTGTAGTCCAACTCTCACATCCATACACGACTACTGGAAAAACCATAGCTTTGAGTAGATGGACCATTGTTTGCAAAGTAATGTCTGTGCTTTTTAATATGCTGTCTAGGGTATCATAGCTTTTCTTCCAAGGACCAAGCATCTTTTCATTTTATGGCTGCAGTTGCCATCTGCAGTGATTTTGCCACTCAAAAAAATAAAGTCTCTCACTCTTTCCATTGCTTTCACATCTATTTGCCATGAAGCAATGGAACTGGTTGCCATGATCTTAATTTTATGAATGTTGAGTTTTAAACCAACTTTTTCACTCTCCTCTTTTACTTTCATCAAGAGGCTCTTTAGTTCTTTGCTTTCTGCAATAATCATCTGCATATCTGAGGTTCTTGATATTTCTCCCAGCAATCTCGATTTCAGCTTGTACTTCAGCCAGCCAGGCATTTCTCAAGATGTACTCTGCATTTAAGTTAAAAAAGCAGGGTGACAATATACAGCCTTGATGTACTCCTTTCCCTATTTGGAACCAGTCTCTTCTTCCATGTCTGGTTCTAACTCTTGCTTCTTGACCTGCACACACATTTCTCAGGAGGCAGGTAAGGTGGTCCCATCTCTCTAAGAATTTTCCACAGTTTGTTTTGACCCACAAGTCAAAGGCTTTGGTGTAGTCAATAAAGAAAAAGTAGATGCTTTTATGGAACTCTTTTGCTTTTTCAATGATCCAATGGATATTGGCAATTTGATCTCTGGTTCCTCTGCCTTTTCTAAATCCAGCTTGACTATCTGGAAGTTCACAGTTCTGTTGAAGCCTGGCTTGGAAAATTTTGAGCATTATTTTGCTAGCATGAGATGAGTGCAGTTATGTGGTAGTTTGAGAGTTCTTTGGCATTGCCTTTCCTTGGAATTGGAATGACAACTGACCTTTCCCAGTCCTGTGACCACTGCTGAGTTTTCCAAATTTGCTGGCATATCGATTGCAGCACTTTCACAGCATCATCTTTCAGGATTTGAAATAGCTCAACCTGGAATTATATCAGCTCCATTAGCTTTGTTCGTAGTGATGCTTCCTAAGGCCCACTTGACTTTGCAGTCCAGGATCTGGCTCTACGTGGGT